>NC_043975.1:34446460-35110614 GCF_902148855.1 Sphaeramia orbicularis | reverse complement strand
CAAAATGACAACTTTCATGTGATAGATGAAATGCTACTCTTTTCCCAATTGCCATGAACTCATCAAATGTGTTTGTACAGCATCTGATAAAGGCAGGTAACACAAATGCTGATGGAAACCCCTTTAAATCCATCTGTAGGTCTCACAGACAACAACAAAAAAAACAAGCTGGTGCGTTCTCCAGTTTTGGTTATTTTTAACTTCAGCTACTGAAAAACATTAGCAGTGTCAATACTGTTTACCTTATAACTCACTTTACGTTGGCTTACGCTAGTTTAGCTGGCCTGGCCTTTTCTCTTTCAAAACCAAGGTGTGGCCATTTAGTTGCCTTATCCGGACTTGACTTTGTTATTGCCAGGTTGCCTTAATGCCAACTACTGAAACATAATTATTGATTAACCGTGTTAGTGGTTGTTAGTAAACCCCAGCTAACCTAATCATGAGTACTCGGGTTAACACCAGGCCTGTAGGAACTTTCTTTGCTAAGTGGTAACGCCTGCTAGCAAGCTAACATTAGCTCTCGCTGCCTTGTCAAATAATGCCGGCCATCACTGACAGAGTTATAAACTTAACGCTAACAGCCAGCCAATTAGCTAACGCTAGCTAGTCAGGTAACAGTTATGTTCTAAACCATATGCCATTTTAATAGAAAGGTTAGTTAGCGACATCCAAAGTTACTGCGGATACAATATCATACAGTTTTGAAAGTCAGTGGGTTGACAATCGTACTTCACTGCGCTACCTATAAAAACATTAACACCAACTATCTTAACTAACGGTGGAGACGCAACAAAGCTAAGGTTAGCCTGTTAGCAAGGAAGAACAACGTTCGAAAGCGCGAAGCTGTTTAGCTAACATTAGCCAACATGTAGCATTAGCGTAACTACTGACCAAGCTAAAATGATCATCCATTTCGACAGAACTAGTACCACGCACCGATAAGTGCTAGATATGTAACAGATTATCAGAGGAACACCTAATTATAAATCAAGACAAGTGTTCTACACCTGGATTTACGTTGACAACACTGTATGTTGTTAGCCTACATTAGCGAGCTAACATTGCTAGTCAGTCGTAATGTTGAATGTTCTTTTGCGGCTAGCACCGCTCTCCAAATGAAGGCCCGACCTAACTATTTGTTGTCAAACAGCCGCCACATTATACATTTTGATTACCGGCTTCGAACAGTTATTCATGTAAAGTTTAAATACTTACCAGCTGACTTGTGGCTCTTGCCATGGGAGTTTTCCGCGAGTATTTATTTGGAATAAAATAATTAGAGAAGCTCCAGTAATGGCTGCCTCTGTGCCTTCATTTTCGAGCTGTGACGTCGTTCCACAACAATGTTACCGCAGGACAGCAGAGGAGAGTCCCGCTGTGTCCGCCCCCCTCGCCACATTTACAACCTACTGAACTTCATCTTACTGATCGGGATGGAGTCGGGCGACAGACAGGCAGTTGGTGATATTCAAATACCACGGGAGTCGTCCTCTATGAACCGTACTGGCTTCAGTCTGTGTTTGACCGACAATAATTCATTGCAGGGAGGTTTATCTGCAAGTCTTGAATGGCATTTCGTCCCACATTGTGTACTTTTGCAAACTGAATTCGCGCTGCTACAATCTTTTTACAGATTAACTCATTCTCAAACAACAGCATCCATCCGGTCACAGTGATAACATTGTATTCCAATATACACTTTAAACAGATTGCTGTGTGTAGATAGTCATTTATTTTGTCTGTCATAGAAAAGCAGAGTTAATACATTTCTTAATTTTCTCATACTTTGTGATAAAAAACCGTGTGGCCCAAAGCGACCTTACATTAAAGTAGGAGAAAGTTATGTTTAAAAGAAAGGTTTTGCCAGCCTCTGTGTTACAATGACGCTTTGTTAAAATATGCCTTATTCTGACAAATCTAATTTTGTGTCTTCCTCTTCATTATGTTGCAAGACTGTATTTGACTCATCACTGGATTGTGCTTTTTCATCTTCTGCCTCATGTTCATCATCTTCTGACGTGTCTTCTTCACTTGAATCATCATCTACAGGTGCGCTAAAAATAGAAATTAACAATAAACTCCATATACTGACAATAAACTGAAAACAAATTAGCGATGAACAAATTAAAAACAAATGATAACAAGATACATTAGTGATACAAAACTATTGTTAAGTTTCAATTTGACTTAAACCTTATATTGTATTATACCAGAAAAAAAATCTTGTCAGCAGAAAAATACTGGAATGTTAAAATCTGAGGCTAAAGTTTAGTAAAGTTAAATACATAAAGTTTACTAATCTGTGGAAACTGTTAGAGGGTTTTTCCACAAGTGATAATACAAAAACTTACAATTGACGTCTGTTGAGATTCCCACATTCCACTCCTGAGCTGACATCAAATGGATCTGTGAACAAGACGCATATTAAGCTGCATTCATTTTCTAAAACCGCTTTATCCTCATTAGGGTCACGGGGGTCGCTTAGGGCCTATCCCAGCTACATAGGGGCGAAGGTGGGGTACACCCTGAACAAGTCGCCAGCTCATCGCATATTAAGCTTTCCCCCCTTAAAATATCGTCAACAGTAAAAGAACATATATTTCCCAGAGATGTAGTACACATTTAAACTGGTTAAGAACACGTAGCCTTAGAATAGTTTAGGCAAACAGATTTTTAAAAAATATGTGACATGAAAAGTAAAATCAGTCTGTTTACTACATGAGAAAAAATCTAACACATTTAAAGTATTTTCTGAATAAAACCTACAAAATACAAACATTTTATTCAAGTTTGATCATTAACCAAATCTTGATTAGATAATGCTTAGATTTTAGAGATCTTCTACGAGTTTGAATTTATTAAAAAAAAAAAAAAAAAGGAGAGCATATTTCCTATTCAGTATACATTTAAGAAATGATCAATCCATCACAGCTACACTTTATGTGATCCCATTATATTCCCAAAAAATTACCAAACTCCTCCTCCTCTGGTTTGGATGTAAGAAACTCCCTCTCAACAGACAACAGTTCTTCCTCTGACTGGCAGGGCAGATAACGGTCCAGAGAACTTTATTGAGCGTCCAGAAACACTGCCCCCACTTGAATTTCTTCAGCAAGAGCACTGCCAGTTCTTTAAAACCTGTAAAAGTCAAATGCCATAAAAAACAACAAAAAAAAACAAAAACAAAGAAAATAAAAATACCACTTAAAATGAGATAGGACACAGTAAGACAATAAAGTGCATAAGACTGAAGTACATTTAGTGAGGCCATACCTACATACAAAACGTAGCAGCAAAAGCCTCAACACAA
This sequence comes from Sphaeramia orbicularis, assembly GCF_902148855.1. Taxonomy (NCBI): domain Eukaryota; kingdom Metazoa; phylum Chordata; class Actinopteri; order Kurtiformes; family Apogonidae; genus Sphaeramia; species Sphaeramia orbicularis. Next base: position 35,107,304 of record NC_043975.1, on the reverse strand, counting down.
GACAACTTGCAGGGTTTTGCCATAGTTGACAGGGTTTGCAGCTACAAGGTATGGCAACAACCTGGGATGAGTTCCAACCATTTTGTTAAATGGAGTCTCCCTCCAGTTTATAGCCCATGAACAGTCAATCACTGCTAACCCATTCTGAGCCACAATTTCTCTGTAGATGAAGGACAAACACGTTTTGTTTATCACACCCTGAGTCAGTCACATTTAATCATAGAAATAACTAAAGAGGGAGCTCCTCAACACACCTGTCTGCTGGTGTCACGTATTTTACACCCATCGGACTCAGTATCAGTCCATTAAATCTCTGATTTAAGGCGTAGGTTACGTACAAAGCCCTTGCGGACCAAGCTTTCTTCCAGTACAGCGTTTCGGGTCACAGTGACCCAACTCCCACATCGCAATGGGGCAAGGCAGTTTCACCTCAGGAGCTTCTGTCCCTGTTCCAGGGAAGACTAGCTGAAGGAAACATAAAAGTATACATCTAGAGCTGGCAGAAAATGGGGCAAAACATTGCTGTGATTATTGTGGATCAGGACTGAGATTGTGATTGGAATGTATTTGAATGCATGTTTTTACACACGCACCACCCTCGTTGTCACTGAATGGTAAAACATGAACTAACCACTCACTGGGCCTTAAATCTGTAAATTGCAGCATTTAGCAATTATAAAATTTCACTCACAAAGACTGGGATTTGATTAAATGTACAGTACTCATGTGCCTTGTTATCGTCATTACTCTAGTGTACAAGATATTAAAGTGAACATATTAAATTTTGCTGAAAAAACAATGGCCTATGATCTGATAGTAACAATATCTATTAGTGGCAGTAAAATAAATAAATAAATACAATATATGTTTGTGTATAAACATTTAAAACTAAGCCCGAGAAGGGTAATTTCTGATTGAACAATAGAAAATATATATATTTATAAAGACAAATACAATAAATATTCTTGAATCATGGACAGTTGTTTCTTACCTTCAAATGCTGTGTGCATTTCTTCTGTAAAGGTGTCTAGGGATTTCCCCTTCATTCTATGCCTTTTTTCTTTGCCCTTATTGTCAGGGCGGACAAATTTGCCCTGTTTCTTCCGTCCCATGTTTCACCTTTAGATGGGATAGCTACAGTCAAGAGAAAAATCTGCAATAAAACAAATAGCAGGTTGACATTAGCTAGCTACTATTACAAGACACCAGCATGCCTGAAAATAAAAACCTTTGCAAAAGTAGTTCGTTAATCGTAAAACGTTCACAGGTTAGCAAGGATTATGACACCGTGGCAAACACTGATATCTATTAATAGCCAACCTGTACATATCTAATGTAAGTTAAGTTTACTCGGCTTTAACTGAGCCTACTTTGTATCATGGAAAGCACGCAGTCTTAAATGCAAATGCGCATGCTCAAATATTATTTTGGTCAGGTGACATGTCACATGACAGGAGAACCGACGACGAAGGAAATGTAGCTGCAAAACCCTTTGATTCATTTTAGTTTAGTCACTCAGAAAGCAGTCATGTTTTGTTTTTATAATGGGATATATTTTTCAGTGAAAGTGTGGGTGATCTGGGTGTCTCTTTTCTGTAAGTACCTTATTACCCTTTTGAGTAATAACCAGAGTATCGGAGATTTATCACTCCTCACAGTGTACGCCTAAAATGTGCTCAATCTGTTGTCTTGTTTTCATAGTAAACTATGGATTCGCTGGTAAAATGAAGATCGTAGAGGAACCAAACACATTTGGGTATGTTAAGCAAAAAAAATAGTATGCTGTTTAATTGTTTATACTTAGCGCTGTGCTGACATATTTCCCATATGTTTAGGTTAAACAATCCTTTTCTGGCTCAGGGAAGTAGACTTCAGCCCAGAGTAACTCCATCGCCAGTGTCTGGTAAAAATAATTTGACGTAATTTAAAGCATCCATTGATTTTCTTCCTGTGTTTATTTGATATGAATCTTTAATATGCAAGCAACTATTATTTTGATGTTGAACAGGCCCTGCACATCTTCATAGGCTGGCTGGAAAGTGCTTTACTCTCACAGAGTCAACGTAAATATAATTTAACATTTGTGTTTTTCCCATTAATATGCCACTCTCTACAAAATAAAGTATTCTGATAATGTGATACTTGGAGTTGAATGTTTATGCATGTTACAACAGAGTATCTGGAAATCCAACCAATGTCATTGCTCTCTCTGCAGATATAAATATGAATTCTGTCCATTTCACAACATAACCCAACATGAGCAATCATTCAGATGGAATGCATACAGTGGGATACTGGGGTAAGATGTTGCAGAAATATAAAGTCTGTCCCAAAAAACAAGAAGTTCCACATGGCATTATTTTTGTTGTAATTTAGCTTTGAACATGGTATGCATTTGATGTGACATTACTTCAATAAGTTTATGCAATGGCACAACATTTATGTCCATCCCTAGGTTTGTCAATTTTTGTCCAAGATCTTGGATTGATGATAGGAGAGTTGGACTAAAAATTCTTCTCTGGCACATCCCAAAGGTTCACGATTGGGTTCAGGTCTGGACACTATGGTGGCCAATATACATGTGAAAATGATGTATCATGCTCCTGAACCACTCTTAAAATTTGAGCCAAATGAATACTGGCATTGTCATCTTGGAATATGCCTGTCATCAGGGAAGAAAAAAATCCACTGATGAAATAAAACCTGGTTATTCAATACATTAAGGTAGTCAGCTGGCCTCATTATTTTTTTTACATGTATATTTGTTGAACCTAGACCTGACCAAGTGAAGCAACCCCAGATCATAACACTGCTCCCACAGGTTTGTACTGTGGGCACAAGGCATGATGGGTAATCACTTCATCATGCATTTATTACCTTAGAACAGAGTCAGTCTGGACCCATCAGACTACATGCCCTTTTTCAGTTGAACAGTCTGATCTGCTCTCTTGTAAACTGATTTCTGATTAGTATCATGAGGTGGTTTTCTTAAGGCTATACGGCTTGAGTGTTCTTCACATTGTACATGTGGAAAGTAACATTTGTTTTTGTTCAATTTGATTTCATCAGACATTTAAGTGGTTTTTGATCATGATCATTTTTCTGACCACACCTCCACGTCAACCAAACTATCCCTCTATAAGTTTTAAGTTTTAATAATGTTTTGGAGAGGTTTTAGTCCAATTTTAGTGGTTCCAACAATTTCTTTTTTTTTTTTTTTTTTTTTTTTTTTTAGCCTTTTTTTAGCCGGTTCCACAGCCACATGTCTTCTGACATGGTTGTTAAAGAAATGATAAGCTACTCACTACAACATTTAGAGTTGAAGAACTTGTTGTTGCAACCAAATCCTATTAGTCACTACAGTAATTATCCAGTGGAAGGATCTGAACTATTTGCTTTGTTAAATCCAGGTGGGGACTTTTTTGGCCAGGCAATGTGTAATAGCAGTGTATAATTTAACTGTTTCAATTGTGAAAATGTGAACAGAAAGCACCTTCCTGTGTCTTCCCAACAGAATCTGGCAGGAGTGGGAAATAGCAAACAATAGTTTCACAGGAATGTGGATGAGAGAAGGGGATGCATGCGGAACAAGAAACAGGGAAACAAAGGTGGGCACACTTATAAAAGAAATATATATGAACACTTCCACAAATTAATGTTACTTAAATTTTTATGCTGATTTCTTTTTTCCCCCCGTCAGCTTACAGACTATTGAAATCGGCACAGTTAAAATAATAATAATTATGGATTAGATTTATATAGCGCTTTTCTATGAATGCATACTCAAAGCGCATACGAAAATAATTCATTAACCATTAGTAAATCAGCTGAAAAAGCAATAAACATCTGAAAAATTTGCCATAATTTTTCTCTAGGTGATCCTTGTCTGCAGCTCCAGCAGCAAGCTCGCTCAAGTCTCTGAGCCCAGCACCTGTGTGTACTCTTTAACCTTTGAGACCCCACTCGTTTGCCATCCACATTCTCTTTTAGGTAAGATTGAAAATTGTCTCTGCACTAATCAGCAGTGTATTACTGATGACATTCATTTCTTGTAATTTGCATCTCCTTCAAAAGTATATCCGACTCTGAGTGAGAAGCTGCAAACAGAATGGGATGAAGCTGAGCAGGCTCAGTATGAAGGTCTTATTACTGAGCAGGTGAGTATAATATTTTAGATGACTGGGTAGACATTAGTTATTGACAGGTTTACTCTATTTCAGACGACATGATGTAAACACATATGTCTATTAACTACCCCATTGGATTCAACACATGCATTTCTTACCATTTTCACACTCAAAAGAAAATTCTGGTCACATTTTAAGGCCTGGTTACAAACTAATCTCATGGTGTAACTATTTGCTGCAGGGATACAACAATCTCTTAAGGGATATTTTCGAGGATGCTGGTCTGCTGAAGAGCCAAAAAGTGAAGGTGAAGCCTCCAGAGGTTGTAGCCAATTCAGACACACAGAACTCTTTACAGAAATGTACTGAGGTATGTATATTTTTAAATTTCCATATAGTACGCTGCTAAATAGTAATGGTTTACATAGGTGGTTGCAAATTTTGAGACTCAAGATGAAATTTTACCTATCCATATTTGTAAAAATACGTTGTGAAACTTCTGCACTTGATTTACTCTTCTCCTGTTAAAGCACTACTCACAGCATCTGAGATTTTTTTTTATTTTTTAACCTTTATTTAACCAGGAAAAAAGGTCCCATTGAGATTAAGAACCTCTTTCCACCAGTGAAGCAAAAAAAGATCATTCCTCTTCTATGTTCTATAGAAATACAACTCAGATATACCATTGTACTATAAGTGAAAGTTCTGAACGTGTTCCATTACATTTTGTCAGCAAAAATTAAATTGTCAATGTTATTTTATTATAGAATATAATATTATTGCTTTTATTACAAACAAATACATGTAAGTAATTTAATGTTGTACTTCATCAATGTGGAATCGACTTAAAAAAAATCAAATTTGCACATTTTACGTTTTTCTCTGCTAGGTTTGTCAAAGGCAGGGTGCAAATATTATGATACTGATTCACATTTGTATGATATTCTCTTAATGTATTTTGTTTAGGACCTTCAAAAACTGAGAGAGGAGAGTGAGAGACTGCGTGCTCTCCTTACACAACACAATATTCCCTTTGAGTCACAGCCAAGTAAGTAGAATCAACTAGTGTTCACACTTTTAGGACAGTCCATTGTAGTCATCATCGTAGTGTAAAGCTGTTTGTAATATAATTCACTGTATATCACAGATGAAGCAAAAGATCCAGTGAGTCCGACAGTTAAGGATCAACACTTACGGGGAGACATCGGCATCATTGAACCACAGTGAAAATCTCCTGGAATAACTCACTCGATATTAATTTGCCCAAATGGATCTGAAGATTTTGTGTTGAATGGTGAGGGTGTTGGTTACACAATATTGCACTACGACTTCTTTAATGTAACAATGCTGCCAATGTGAAAAGATGAACCCACTTGTGGATTAAGACTGACCGAAATCTTTTGGAAGAGCGACAACACTCAGCTGGCTGTTTGTAGGAGAAAGAATAATTGTATGATTCTAACATGTTTTTAGTTGCAGGACTCAGAATATGGGGAAAATACCTTCCCTCTGCAGCTCTCTCCTCAGTCAAAATCAAAACATAACATAAAGATGGCTGATAAATATTCTTGCGTTACTATGGAAAGTGAAACCAAAATATCATAGTTAAGGGCCATGTTACTTCTGTGTTGAGCCACAGAGCATTAGAGTCTGATGGAACCTTGACAGCAATTGGTAATTAATAACATATTTAACCCTCCAAGCTTCCTGAAAACAAATACTTTTGGCCCAAACCTTGGCAGACCCTTCTGTCATGAAGCAGATTTTCTGCAGCTTGTAAACAGATTGAAGAGGAGGTGCAGATGTCAGCTTTATTGTCAGATTGCCCAAATAACAATATGCTGAAGGGTAATTATGGAATTTGATGCCAAAAACTAGAGCACACTAGCTTAAAAGACTGAGTAAAAATGAATAATCTAAAAACCTGGACATTTTCTTTTCTCCACTTTTCTTAATACTAGTGTAATTCAAATGGGCACATTAAAAGACCATCTTTTGCCAGAAGGACTGTAATGGAAGCATTTTGGTTAAAATGACTTTTTCTTCTAATGGACCAAATAAAGAGCTACAGCGATATAAAACATGTTTCATTATGCAGTGTGATCAGATTCAAAAACATGAAAAACAAGTGTGAATTTACTCAGTATGTCATGCATGTCTATGGCTGAATAATGTGTATGAAATGTTAACCACACTGTGCACTTGTGTGTATTTATATCATTCCAGGAAGTGAATTCATCAGCGTTTATTTGCATATAGAGTGGAAATGTACTCAAGAGGCAAAACATTTTCTGACTCTGACTCCTTTTATGATGCTCTGTTCCTTGTGCCCATTTGTGACACAAAGGTTATATTTCTTTAGATTCAAAATGTAAAAACAAAATTGACAGTTTTGATTTACAAATACTTCAATGTATTTCTCAAGAAGTTGGAATTTATAGATTAATGATGATTCATAGATGAACAAATACTACTTGAAACAGATGCCATACTGAGGGGTCAAAGCAAAACCTGTTCATTGTTTCACAGTAAGTAAATGAAAAAAAGTTATCCTCATTGGTGTCTCCACAGAATATGTGCCTTGACACGTACAAACATGTCCCGACTACAAACATTCCTCAGACTTTTAACTGCACATAGGGCTGTGCTTTTATAAATCTTAGTATTTGAATATAAGTAAAATTTCAATAACGTCCTCTGTACACCACATGTTGCAAGTGCAACTCACAAAAAAAGCTAAGATTTAACATTTTAGTCTGCATTTTCTTACACATTTAAACAAATGTGTGACATCAAAACTCCTCCTTTCCCAACAGACAAATACAAACAACCTAAATTAATATAAAAAAGAGTTTGAGTCTTTGTCTCATCGGGTTAATTATTCAGTCTGCTGATCTGCAAACACAGTTCAATCTTCTTTCCGGTGAGCATGATGATCAGGAGAGCAGCTGGATGACTTCTCTGGCTCTTTGCGCCCTCTGCTGGACAGTTCTGTCCTCTGGTTCCTGTCCTGATTCTTGGACCACAGTTAAAGCCTTCTGTACTGTGGTGTCCCTCGATCCACCGCGAAGCCCCTCCAAGTACTCGAGCAGCATGGAGAACTTGTCATCTGGAATCTGAGACAGGTTTATTTAAAGACCTTCTTTAAGTTAATATGGTTTTTCCACAGAAAAATCTAGATTTTAAGGTTATCTGCTGGGTACTAGATATTTCCTGCTTCCATAAATCCACTTTCCATAATTCCACTTGCGGCTCCATAATTTTTGTGATTCCAGAAATGTCCGTCAAATACTTATGCAAAAGAAAAAATATGTTATATACTCAATCGTAAGTGTATTTCAATGTTCAATTGAATGAAATACTGTGTATCGTGGTTAGAAGTGATACCATAATTGAACTGATGATACAGGAAATCATAGCTCTATCTGTAAACCGCACCTAGAACCGCTCGCTTCCAACCCCCCCAGTGTCACGCCATTTCATTTGCAATACTCTTTACCTTGTCAGAGTCAAACATGTGCTGCAGTAACCACGTCTGTCTGGTCTTTTGAAACTTCCACTCTGTACGGTTTTCAGCCCAGCTGCAAAGACAAAAGCAGATCAAGCTGTAGGTGTGGACTGAACATTACATCTGTTAACATCTGCTAAATGCAGTCACTGCACGAGGGGAGCCTGACCTATAAGCACTATAAGCAAGTTCTGAAACATTTAAGTTGCCTTTCACACCACAGAAGACTTAGAATACTGTGCAGAAATCAGAAGTTAAGCATTGCTGTGTGGTTTTTACATGACTGTAATGAGCATATCTACTTCTCAGTCTATTAATTAAAATACAGCAAAATAGAGGGTAATATTGTGCACAGCATTAAAAACTCAAAAAAACCCCACCAGTTTCATCATCAATACTTAGGGTGATTTCTGTTCCATGACAAAAAGTAGCCAACACAATAGGAGACACTGGACAATGTGTTGAATAAAACTAGAAACTAAAGCACTAGAAGATTAGGTCAGGAAATTTCATATTGTCTGTGCAAAAGAGTTCAAGACATGTTAAATAAAATGAATTTTATTCAGTTTTTTTGTTTGTGAGTTTTTTTTGAAATTGTTTTATTTCTAATGCTGTTCTATAGTTCAGTTGTATCTGGTTTCAGAAACAGAGAAAAGCGTACATACATTATGATATATCAATATTCTCTTGCTCAAACAACAAACCTATTAGTGGTTGAAAACCTTTGCACACTACTGTACATCTTATATTAATTCGACTATTTTCACAGACCTGATCATTAACACTTAAAGCCTCTAAAGTAGGTTTAAATTGACTGATTATTGAGAATAGATTTTCAGATATATGACTTATTATTCTAATAAAATTATTGTTATCTAATGATGTTTATTTTGCCTTGAAATGTTTAGCTTCTTACAGATTTTCTGTTCTGTTTACTTGAGTGGAATTGCTATTTGCTTTAGAATAACTGCAGTTTTCTAAAGCGCAAACAAAATATTCAACTAGAAAATAATGCTGACTGGCCATTTTATTGTTTTCACATCAAGTCAAAGATATAGGCAAAACATGTGATCACAGAATAAACAGTTTTAGGAAGGAAAGCAATAGTATTAAAAATGTTTTTGACAATCCCTAATCAAACAGCTAGAAAAACAGTTTACTTATGAATAACTACTTAGCTAATGGCTAACCAATATGACTGCAATATGACTCATACGTGCTTCCTTGCAGTGTGTGAGTCTTTTTTCCCTGTGGATACTGACACTCTGGTTTTCAGTGTGAGAACTGATGACTTGGCATGAGAACCAAGAATCAGCTCCGACCGCTTAGGCCTGTCACAATTACTAGATAATGGTCTTATCACAATTATTTAGGCAGGCCACAATTATTTTGCATAATTGTGTTAATGGTCTCCAAACAGAAACAGCTGGATGAAACTAACATTGAAGTTATATTTGGATCATTATTTCCTCAGCTTTAGAGTGATGTCCTATTATTAATGTCATTTCATTACACTCCCTTTATCCTGAGATGCTTCACTTCACCTGTGATTATATGTTATTTGTTTATTTAAGCAATAAATTATTTAAGATTTCTTTGTGCAATTTGTTCAAACACTAAAGGCAGACAGAAGTTTCAATTCCAAATGATGGGTCTTGTTCTTCAGTCAGTGTATTCTATGTGTATAAATAAATTATTGTTAGATGTATACAAAACTAGAGACATAAAATGATCAGAAAAAGACCATTTGTATTTACAGTCATTTGTATGGCAATTAATCATCAACTAAAATGTCATTATGGTGACAGCCCTAGAGCCGGTGTCAAACTGTCCAACCATATGCCTCAAAGCTAATGAATACCTGTTACCGATGTGGTGCAATCAGTGGTTTTCTAAGTATTACAAATGAAACAGTGCAGCTTTTGAACACCTGAGTTACATGCATGATTTCTCCTATGCTCTGTAGAATGAGAGACATTGATGCTGAAAACCTGTGTTTGCCTACTTTTTCCCCCAACCACAAATTTGATCAGGAATCAGTAAAGGACCTGATGAAGAATCAAACTGATAAGTTAATAATGCCACTGGTATCTGTAAGCTTCTATCCCCAGTGATGAGGCTCTTACCAGGTGAGGTAGTCTAAAGCCTGCTGAGGTGCTGCAGGCCCGGACACTTCAGCTTTCTGGACGGTCTTGCCCTCTGCCTTCAGCTTCTTCTTCTCTTCCTTTTTAAGGATCTTCTTCATCTTCCTCTCTAAGACCCTCTGTTCCTCTGGGCTCAGGTCCTCCTCTCCCTCGTGCACATGATGTGCCTCCTCTGACTGACTGGGTGGATCTGAAATCTGTCATATCAACCAAAACAAAGGCTCATGGGAGTTATCTACATTGACAGACCTTCCCTTTTACATCCTTATCGTCTGTAGTGTTTGTGTAAAATCATGGATTATCCAAAACAACTTGCGCTGATTGTGACTGACTGATAGTTCATATTTGTAAACACTGCCAGTTACTTCCTACTAAATTCAATAAACAATTGAGTTTGCGACATTTTGTAGTTCCGCAGTCTAAACACAAATGAAAGCTAAATGTTCTTTTCTGGGTTAGGATCACTTCCTGTTGCACAGCAGTTTGAGGGACATTCCCTGTATCTACAGCCTGATGATATCCGCATCACACCCACCTTTTTAGCATGCTTCTGAAACTGTCCTACACCCACAGTGTAGACATGTGCAGCTTTAAAAATAAACCACCTTCTTTGAGGGTTTTTTTTTTGTTATTGTCATCAATCATACAGAGATACTAGGGTAAAGTGGTTTCGGTGGCGGATTTTATTTCTGAAACAAAAACTTCATCTCTGTTTCATGACTAAGAGCTTGGTAAGAATGATCTCAACATAGAAATAGAAAATATATGCTTTGCCTTTTGGAGAGTTAAGGTTATATACCATCTGCATGTAGGTAAACTCATTAATGGCAACAGACTTATCTGGGGAAATACCAAGTTAAAGACATTTAACCACAGCACAACGTCAACACTGACTCTCAAGGGAAGTTGAACAAGGGGCACAGTATGCTCTGACTTAACGGACCTTGGTGGGTAGGATGATGAAAAAAAGAGGGAGGGGAGAAAAACAGTTTGATCACATGGCCACGAAGTCATTCTGAAAGTATGCTGGCGTGGTGTTGAGCAGAGAAATACTGTATAACAGCCCTCCACAGTGACAGGTCGTGTCCATGCAACGAGCATCATTTTCACTGTTTTGGCTTTGAGGCAATCAGCAGCATCGGTGTGGTAGACTCAAACAGAAGAGGAGCCCGTGACGAAGGCAAAAATGGTAAGTGGAAACATGTGTGTTTTTACTGAGCCAGCAGTTCCTGAAGGGGAACAAAGACCAAACACAGACATGGTCGTTTCAAACTTTTGATAAAACCATTCAGCTGCGATCTGAAGTAACATATGCGTTTTATATACAGTTTACATAGTTAACCTCTGGTTAAGGGACATTTTCAGTTTAACTGTGACTTCATTTGGGAAGGAAATGTGATATTTTGTAAGAGTATGTTCCTGTGGAACACCATTCTAATGAATCACACAAGCACTATAAAAACAGCTGTGTTTTTAACTCAAGTATCACTGCTTTCAATGTATTTTTTGGACTGAATCTGGAATTCTTTCTGTTTGTCCACTAAAACATGATGACAATAATAATGATGGGATTACTTGACTTTTCCTTGCATCTCAGCAGCTCCAGCTGCAACATCACAAAATAAAAAAACTAAAATCAAAACAAGACAGAAAGATACATCTGAGATTATAATGGGCCTTCGGTTTATATTTATGAAATTGTATTTCTGCTTTAATGGTAACATTTTGTATTTACTGGGATCAGAATAACGCAACTAATAATTATTTTCATTGCTTATTCATCACTTAGTTTGTTGATTATTGATTAGTCTATAAAATGTCAGAAAATAGGGGAAAATACTGATCAGTGTTTCTCAAAGCTGAACATGATGTGCTCAGATGTCCTGTTTTGTCCACAATGCAAAAATGTTTAGTTTACTCTCATAGAAGATTCAAAATAGATGGCAATCGCCTGAATAGTTGTCCTAATTTATCAATTAATGATTTCAGATCAACATTAGAGTTGTTTTATCTTCCTGTTGGCATCCATAATGTATTATCATGGCAGGCTGGTCACCTTAGTTATAGAAACAAGGTGATAAATATAACACTCAGATGACCAAAACTTTACAGATGGGGTGGAAGTGCAGATAAATATTGAAGGGTGATGAACGATTTAATCAAAGGGTGTTTTGTTAATTTTTTCAGTTAAATGAAACCACAGACTTGATCCCTACTGATGGAAGCACCACTCCATCCTTTTCTACCATCCCCACCACCATGAATCACTCCCTCATCAACACCTCCACCTCAGCCGTCGTCCCATCCTCTGAGTATTTAGATAAAATTGCAGCCAATGACATAAGCTCCAGAGCAAACTATGTGTACAGTTTCTTGGCGGCACTGGGCTTCGTCGCTGCCTGTTTCCTGCTCTACAGCTTCATCCTGACCTACAGAGCGCAGAGGCGGCTGGCCTGGCTCGACTGCCTGCTCTGGGTCTTCTGTGGCTTCCAGCTGCTGCTGCTGTTGTTCTCCCTCTACGCTGTGAGCCACAGACCTGATTATCTCGAGACCACAGGTTTAGGCTGTGCTGCTCTCTCCTTCACCATCAACACAGTCACCCTGTGCAGTTTGTTAGTCTTACTGCTCATGGCCTACGTCCTCACTCTGGATCCTCCATCCCACGCCCTACTGAGGAAGCCTGGACTCTGTGCAGCTCTAGTTATTGTGACCTCTGTGCTTGTCTCTCTGGTGCTGGCTGGAGTCCGTGGTCCTAGAGATGGACTGCATAAAGAGGTGAAGTGTTTTATGGATCCAGTCAGTGCTGGTCCTTCTTATGCGGTTTCTAAATTTTGCCTGGTGTTTCTGATTCCCTACATCCTCCAGTTGGGACTACTTATAGGTGGCTGCATCCGACAATGGAAAACTAAAGGACGTTTCCTCTCAGGCTCCGAAGAGGGTCCGGTGTTTCTGACAGTTAGCGTGGTCATGTTTTTCTGCCTGCTCTTCTACAGTACAGTATTGGTGAGAGCAGCGCGACTAGAGGAGGATGGGCTGCTGAGCCCTCATGAAGAAGCCTTCCGGAACGTAGCTGAGTTTGTGCTGTTCTCCGGCAGCAGCATCAGCCTGCTGCTTGTGCTGCTCATACACAGGCCCTGTCGAGAAACTCTGCATGGAGTGTTCAGGCAGCTGAGGGACTGCTGTCAAAGACCGGGACAAACCCAGCCCAACAGGAACATCATTGCCCCCCACATCGAGATCACAGACACTTTGCAGGACTTAGAGTCATAGATGATGAAAGCAGCCTGCGATGTGTCGGAACATAACTCCTGTGATGCACAAAACTTATGGAATATGAGACAGATTTCAACTGTTTAAGAAGCTTTTGCTCTTTTTGCATCTCAAATGTTCACTTTTTTTAAATGAATGTTCTGCGATACTGTATGTCCCCAGAGCTGTGCAACATGTTGGCACAGCCTTTCATGTTACTATTATGGTTATATAAACTAGCAGCTATGAAAAAGTAAGCTGAATGCAGTTTACTGATAAACAAAAAAAAAAGTATATTCAACTGATGCGGGCAATCATTATATCAAGTCAATTTTACTTATATAACACCAAATCATAACAAAAGTTATCTCATGACACTTTACATTCATGTCAGGGTTTTCCAAATATGTTTCTGGGGAATTATGTGCTACGGTTGTGTTGTATAATTATGGGATTTGAGCATCCTTTTTCAAGACGATTTTAGGTGTTTCAATAAAGAAAATATAATATCCCATTATCTGAACTGTTACCACACAAGCTAGGACAGATGGTAAACCCTTATGACGCTCAAAGACAAAACTTGCAAAGGAGGTTAATGACAGACCAACTACAACCATTAGATCAAGGTAAAGTTAATCATAGTTTGTTCTAGTTCTAGTTATGATGCTCTTGTCTTTCATTTTACTTTGATTTGGCTCAGGTTTTGCATGTAAACCCTGTATACTGTATGTGTCAACAGTAACTCAAACATGTCAGCAAATGGAGGGAATATTTACAATGTCTGGATAATGATTTCTTAACTGTAAGTTCTTTTGACTCCTTGCACTTAAAAGATAGTTGAAGAATTGAAAAGCATGTAATTTTATATTTTATTGCATTTATATATTTGGAAATAGTTGAATATTACTGTTGTTCCCTGGTAACTCTGTCAGGGAATGTGAGAAAGCGAGTGCAGCCATGCAGTTTTTTTTTTCATCTCCTGTTTTCATAAAATATGTTTGTTCAGTTATTTGCTAATATTGAAATGGCATGTTTTCTACTAAATATGCTGTGTTGAAGTAAACAGCTGAGCTGCCCTGAGTGGTCCCGTGGACTTTTTTCATCATGTGGTGAGTCATTTGAGTGTTGAGCTAAAGCTTCAATCACAGGAATCAGACTGCAACAACAGTGATTCTATATATCTTGAACCTTCTTGTGGACACACCCCTCTTCTGGGAAACAGTTTGCATAAACATGATTTGTACAAAAAGTCCATTTAGGCTAAATGGAAAAAAAACCCTGCTGCTGCTCTGTGAATGCCACATTGGAAACATTTAGTGTAGGAAAATAAAAGTAAGGTTTTTGGTTCAGTCATGATACAGAAAAAACTGTCAATACTCTCTTTATTTTGCAAAGCTGTTAAAGAAATAAAAACACACTACAGATGATGAATTCTGTCCAGGAAACTAATGGGCACTTGATCTAGGAATGACTACGCTGTATGGATCACAGATTGTGTCTCTGCTGACACAGATCAAGCAGCAGAACAAATGGAAGAGAGGAGCTGTGCGGCATAAGTAACAGATATGATATGAAATATAAGAGTAACTTTCTGTAGGTATGGTTAAAATTATTTTCCAAGCTCAAAATAATCATCAGACATCAGTAATAATTTATTGTCTTCTGTCTGATGAAACTCTGCATGTCTGTCCTTCATCTTGTTTTGTGTAAATATAATGATGACCTGTTGCTGCCAAGTCGCCTGACTCCCATATTTATCTATTTTATCTTTCTACAATAATTGTCTCATTCACACTTCAGTGCTGAAGTGATGACGTATCGGCTTTGACTTAAGTTAAATGAATAATGTCCATTTAAACAGAAATGTTAAAGGAGGACAGATGTGTTAAGGACGGCTTACTATTTTACAAAGTATTCCTGAGTCTGTTTAGAAAAACAAAAGGTAAACAAAACATGTCACGTCTGTGTTTGCGTGTACCTGCATTATGCGTACATGTGCATTTGTACAAGTGTTAGTGTTCTTACTTTAAGTGGAAGGAGGCACGAAAACATTTCTGTGGATTGTGACTGACATTTCAGTCACCACCGAAGGGCATTTTAGGATTAAAAGGACCCAGTGCAGCGCCAAGAAAAGTAGGTAAAGGTGAGCTACTTTATATTAACATCTTTCTATTGCAAATTAATTCATTTTACAGCCAAAAGCCTTCTCTGTATCGAGAATTACTTTATTTTTTTTAATCTGCGGCTCATAATAAAACTTTTATTAAACTAAAGCTATGAAACTAAATATTACAAAAGTACATATTCTTGTCATATTGATACTAATTTTGAAAAATTTATAAGCAACTTGTATAAAAAAACAAAAAAAAAACTTTTAGACAGACAGTAAACCTGTATCTTTCGGATTTCAGTTGTTCTAGGACTAAATTTTAAAGAATTATATTTAAAATGCATTTCAACTTGTAAGCATTTGTGCCAATAGTTTCTTTCTCTAAATTTTGTATCACTTCCTTGTCTTTGACAAATTACTCAGTCTCTGTTCTTTTTAAGTAAAATTCTCGATACTTATACAAGGGAGGTTCCTTTTGTAAGGCATTCTTTGGCTTCTAACATCTCCTGAATAACACCTAAACTTCTATATAATGATAAGCACAAACTGGAAATGAAAACCTGAAATTTTGACTAATTTTTAAAAGTTGAACAAAAAATTCTCAACAGCTGTTTGCTCACATGTGCTTCTCCTCCTCTGTCTAGTGCTAATCATGAGGATCAAGTCTTCTACCTGAGCTAAAGACCCCCATAACAAAAAGAGGACACAGATGGCACTACAAACTGCACATGGACTGAAGACCCTTAAAAAACTAAGAACTATGGGCCCATAAGTTTAGCCAATGCTACCACCAGCTCAGCTCCATGCATTAATATGGATATGGACTATGAAGTCACAGCTGGAGAAAACCTGACGGTCTGGAAAAATGGCACATGGTCAGTTGTGTCTGGTTTTCTCCAAGCAGCTTCAGAGAATCATTATCACTACGTCATCAGCATCTTCTTCTCTGGTCTGTACATTTCATTTCTTTTCCCCGTTGGCTTCATTGGAAACATCCTCATTC
Organism: Sphaeramia orbicularis; assembly: GCF_902148855.1. Lineage (NCBI taxonomy): Eukaryota > Metazoa > Chordata > Actinopteri > Kurtiformes > Apogonidae > Sphaeramia > Sphaeramia orbicularis. The sequence continues at coordinate 35,091,163 of NC_043975.1, read as the reverse complement.
TCACAGTGAACTTGACACACAGGGGTCGCCTCTCAGCTCCAGATCTCTACTTTGTGAACCTTGCAGTGGCCGACTTGGCCCTTGTGTTCGACTCTTTGATCGAAGTGTTCAACCTGAAACAGGGCTACTATGACAAAGCCGGCCTCTGCACCTTCATGAACCTTTTCCAGCATGTCAACATGTACAGCAGCGTCTTCTTCTTGACCTGGATGAGCTTTGACCGCTTTGTGGCTCTGACGGGCTCCATGGGTCGCAGGATGCCGCGCCCTCGCCTCAGCTGCAGTCTCATCTGGGTGTCATCGTCGATGCTCACCGTGTTGCCCTTCGCTGTGTCCCAGGCCCAGCATGCCGGAGACCTCCACTTCTGCTTCGCAAATGTGACGCAGATTCAGTGGCTTGAGGTGATCCTGGGCTTCTTGATGCCTTTCTGCATCCTGGGACTCTGCTACTGGAGAATAGCACAGGTTCTCCAACGTAGCCAGAGGCAGCAGAGGCCACGCAGACAGAAAGCCTTGCGCATGATCTCAGCTGCTGTGTTTGTCTTCTTCCTCTGCTGGCTTCCAGAGAACATATTTGTGAGCATTCACCTTCTCCGACAGGATGCAGACGGCAGCACACTGTGGCAGGACTACCCACTGACAGGGCACGCCGTCAGGCTGGCTGCCTTCTCCAACAGCTGCCTGAACCCACTCATTTACAGTTTCCTTGGGGAGACTTTCCTGGATAAACTAAGACTTTTTCTCCAGGAGAAGACCAGGTGGACAAAGCTGCACAGGTCAGCCTCTAGAAAATCCATTTACATTCCAGCTGCAAGGATGTGCAGGTGTGGAACAACCCCGGACACACATTCAAACTGTAAAACACTCTCAAAAGCTTTCATATTTCCCTCAGATGAAGAACTGGATACAGCAGAACACACAGATGATGGACAACTTTATACATGAGCCATAAATGCAACTTCACTACTGGACAAAATAAAAGTAACTATTGTGGAAATTTATGTGGAAACCAGGAAATAGAAAAATCCCATATTAAAAAAAAAACATATTCCCTAAGCTCAGTAGCTACATTTTTCAACCCTCAAAATTGAACACTAGGGATGCATAACTGCATGAAAAAATCATATTTCAATTATTGTCAATAATATTGCAAATCGTATCAATTTTCTTGTTTATCCAAGAAAATGCACAGATTACTGATCATTTACCGAAATGTACTCAAACATACATATTTAAAATATAACACAAGTGAATATTAATCACAGAGCTTACAGCAACATCATTAATACAGCTGGCTATAGAATTTAATCTATGAACATAAACTTTAAAAACTGCATTAATATACCTCACTGCTTACTGATACAAAAGTCACACAACTAGAGAAACAAGTGCTTCTCTCTCAAGGAGTAGTGTCCATTGCAACCTTTTATGCCAGTCTGAGGGAGTGCTCAAATACTGGTGCTCGGACACTGAGAGGGATCTGGGAGAGGGATCTGAGTGTTGTAATAACTGAAGAGATGTGGGAAGACATCTGGGATAATGCAGGGAAAATTTCAGTTTGTAACCGAACAAGAGCACTACAGCTTAAGATACTGCATAGAGCACATGTAGCTCCAAGCCGTCTCCACAAATATAGAAAGGATGTCTCTCCAGTTTGTCTTAAATGTAGGACAGAAATTGGTGAGCTTACTCACTGTCTCTGGTCCTGTGTTAAAATACAAAAATACTGAAATGATGCATAATTTGAAACACAAAAAGTTCTCAAAATGGAGCTTGAACTTGACCCGGCTTCTCTGCTTCTGGGCCTTCCTAGTGTCTGTGTACCTGATGTATATCACAAAAAAACTGTATAATGTTATGGCTTTTTGTGCTAGGAAAAATATTCTACAGCACTGGATTTTGGCTAAAACCCTCTCAGTTGCGGGGCGGCATAGGACACTAATTGAATTCATACCCCTGGACTTTCTGACTTGTCTCATGCACAACAAGACCAATGCTTTTGAAAGAATATGGAAACCATTCCGTGACTATATTAATGTGAATATATCTGCTATAATGACAAGAGCATTTGTATAAAAATGATTTTCTTTCTTTCTACCCAGCTTCCATTGAATTGTATACTGTACTGTACCTTTCAAATGTATAGCCTAGAGGGTATGTGTATGTGCATATGTATATGTGTGTGCATTCATATGTGTGTGTATATACATATATATAATTTTATTTATTTATTTTCTGACCATTCCCAGCCTGTGTTTTGTTTTATTATTTTGTTTTTTGTGTGTGTGTGTTTAAAAAAAGAAAAAACCCAATAAACACATTTCTTAAAAAAACAAAACTGCATTAATGTAGCAGCTTTCTGCATCATTTTGCACATTATAGGCTACTTTTTCATTCATTTATTCATTTACTGAATCTGCTTTATCCTCACTAGGGTCACGGAGGTCACTGGAGCCTATCCCAGCTACTCTAGGTTCAGGGTTCCTGAATCCATAACAATATACACACACTGGATGTTTATATTGCAGCTTCTATAAGAGCACAGTCATTGTGATTGTGACAATTCAACTATGTTGCACTACTGTACAACATTTAACTAGTGGGTGAACTATAACATGGTATTTTTCTACCCTTTTTTCCTCTTTTTTTTTTTTAACATTGTCACGGTTACAAACGACAGGTACAACATTTAAAGCGCATGTAATTTAGCATTTATATACCATTTAATGAATCAAAATAATAAGTCTACAGATGAATGGCAGCTACTGGTGCCTGCTAAGTTTCTTTCAGCATCTATCTTGCAGAGGCATGGAAAGAGAGATACTAAAATAAAAACACAGAAGCTCTCCATCAGTAAAATGGTATAATTTACTGTTTCAAGTCCTTTATAGATTAAAACTTCCATCTGCTGTTTCTGTAGGTGGGTTTTGAAATGAGTATTAAATTACTACTCCCTTTTCATTCATTCATTTTAGCTTGAGAATGTGGTAAGAAATGACAGGTACCTTAATAAAGCACTTTTGTTTTCGTTTTTATGATTTGTATTGGTATATAGTAGTACATAGTAGAATATGCAGTCATACATCAATAAGAGCCTAATTTTTTTTTTTAAGTCCATGGATGGCAATGGATGTACTTTGGCAATATTTTACAGAATCCCTCAGACTTTATAGATCATATTAGAAGATGCCAAGGTCCTCCTGGTGTACTGGTAGCTCAAACCTAAACTAACGCTGTTCTTTTAAATCTTCTACAGAGCTCTTACTGTTAAATCAACACCACTTTATGTATAAGAGTTATTACAAGGATTAATAATGTTTTTTTGTTTTATCTGGAGCAACACATACAGGCAGAATATTGACAGCATAAAGCAACATAAGCTAATGTCTACATTTTAAGATGATAAAATTAAACAAATATCTTTCTTACCTTGGTTTCCTCTGTTTGCTTTTGTTTCTTTTTGCGTTTCCCGTCCTTCTGTTTTTTATCGCTTGGTGTGATTTGTTCACCAGTGATCTGTGGTGGAGCCTCCTAAATAAAATGAAGTCATTGCTACATGAAAAATATAAGATGGATGCATATTACTGCATATAAGAAACAAAAATTACCATCATGCTCACCTCAAAGTTGGGCTTTTTCCTTTTCTTCTTCACTTTTTGATCCGTGACTGTTTCTACATGAACCTCGCTGACAAATGAATGCACCTTCTTACGTTTACGACTTTCTCCGTTTGTTTTTGATTTTAATGTTTTGTCTTTCGCCATGACTATCTTCCAAGAATTGGAGAGAGATTATACATTAAAGTCTAACAGAGATGTGAGGCTTTGCAGTCTATCATTAGCCTCCTCAGACAAACTGTAAACTGATTGGGATGTTTGCAGTCAAAAAAACATAGTATTATGAAAATACTATTTTTATGACTTTTAAATAAAGCGTCCCAAACACAACTAGTAATTTATTTTATGTCACACTGCTCTAATATATAATAATAAACTTACATTGCAAAAGAAACGTGTAGAAGCACATCAACACGCATGGCGCGCAACCAGGAAGTGATGTCACCATGGTGAAGCGTGATTGGACAGATTCTTCACGCTGCTTTGTGATTGGTCGATCGATGTGACTGCGAAGAATTTTTTTGTGGAAGATAGAATGAAAGTCTTAAGCATTTATAATACACTATGATGTCGGTGTAGCGTTCCTTAATCACAATTATAGGGAAATCTAAAAAAAAAAAAAAAAAAAAGTTTTAAAAGATGATGCTTTCACTGTTGAATAAATACATAAATAATCTAAGGCTATTGTTAAAATAAACATAAAAAGTGTGAACATAAATTAAACATAAAAACAGGAATAATGTCTATGTACTAATTATAAAACCAAAGCTAAATTCAACTTATTTAACTGTAAATTAACTTATTATTATTTTATCTTCGTTTTGGTCCTAGCGGAACCATCCAAACAACCACTAGCAGCTGCTGCATCGGAAGGATATTAAGGTTGCACAGCAATGTGTTACATGACCTAACCAGAGAGCGTTTGATAATGAAAAACTGGAGTTTCTCCGACCTTACGTCTCGTAACCTAAGATGACCAGTTGTCCACGATGTCTGCAACAATGGGACGAGTTTTCAATAGTTTGAGGCGAGTCGCTTTGAATACGGGGGAATTATTTCATAACACCACGACGACCGTGAGGTGAGGATGTGAATGAATGTGTGGAAATACTGTCACTGGTCGGATAATGTAACAACGTAATGTCTCTAATATAGATTTAGTTTATTGGAAAGGTTTTATGTTTGAAGTAATAGGTTCGTTTCAGTATAAGTTGCTTATACGTGTGAAATATAATGAATACGAAACCACCCTGTTAAGTTTACACTGCGTTCTACTGACCTCTACAGTAGAGTCAGGGATTTATGTGGAAAAGGTTGTACGGATTTTCTTTGTATAAATGAATATTTTAAGTAGCATGACTCCAGTTAAGTTATTCAGCGTTTTTTGTCAAAGAAAATATCGTCACTCTGAGAAAGAATTGTAGCATGACAACGTAAAAATAACTGCTCAACGTGAAAACATGTCATTTGAGTAGGTCTAATGCTGGGCTTCAGCCAAAACTGATACCATGGATTCAGTTCGAGTTCCTAATCACTACTCAGTTTTCCATTCTAACAAAAACATAATTACATAAAAGTCCTGTGCAAATATGTTTTCACCTAAATAGCATTTTTATGCAGTCTCATATTAAAATTATCTAATAATATGACAACTTGTAATTGTCTGTAATAAAATCCTATTATATAATGTATGTCACATACACTAACACTGATGATCCACTCCTTTGGTGTAAAATTTGGTGTCAAACAAGGCATTTTTCATGGTATTCAAGCAATCGCTGTATAATATAGTACTTAAGGTCATCACTCAGTCTTAGACCTAACTGAACTCTTTCCTTTGCCAGCAGACTGAGCAGTGTCCGTCCCCTCGCCATGAGCTCTCAGATGCAGGTCAGTTCCAAGAAACCCAACGATGAGAACGTGAGCAGGCCCATCAAGTTCTCCACCAGTAAAGCCAGTCATAAGACCTGGAAAGTTGACCGTACCATGGGGAGTCATCACCAGCAGCCCTGGTGGAAAGTCTTGTCCATCAGCCTCTTAGGCGTCAGCTTCGTGCTGTGGTGTGCATTGAGAGGACAGACAGGCGTTGATGAACAGCTCAATAAGTCGCTCTATGAGCATTTACCAAGCCTGGCATCAGATGATGATGATGAAGAAGAGGAGACTGTCCAAAATCAATCTAATTAGCTAATGGACTTAATGTGTATACATATATATATATTGCAGCGATTATTTATCAGGTGTTTCTACTGTTGTGTGCAGAGATTAACTGGTTTATCAGGAGCTTGATGAAATGCCATCCAATGCTACAGGAAATGAATTAGCAGAAACATTAATTTTACATTTCAGTTGTAATGTTTCATTTTGATGGAGAGCATGGGGATTAAAATGTCTTGAGTAGTCACTGTTTCTGAAACCTTATGTTGATATATTTCACATTCTCAAACAGGTTCTTGTGTAGTCAAGCAGTGATATGTGTATAATTGTGTAGCCCATGAAGTGGTATTGCAGTTCAGAACTTGAACCATTTGAAGAGATGGCTGTAAGTAAGGTGTTAAGGTTGCAGAATTCATGTGCACTGGGGCTGCTACTTCTGACTGTTTCAAAAGTCAGCTAGCCATTGACTACTGTAACTACTATTTGGCTAGTTAGGTTATAAACTGAATGGTGGTGCAGGGGCTAGCACTTGTGCCTCACAACAAGGTCTTGGGTTTGATTCCAACACCAGTTCACGGGGGTGAGCATATTCTCTCTGTGTTGGTGTGGGTTCCCTCTGGCTTCCTCCCACCATTCAAAGACATGCACTAATGTAGGTTCATCTGAATTGCCCATAGGTGTGAATGTGAGTCATTGGTTGTTTGTTTCTACTTATCAGCCCTGTGATGAACTGGCGACATGTTCAGGGTTAACCCCACCCAACATTTAACATCTGATGCACAATCAGAATAGCAAAACAAAACTTTTTTAAACAGTTATTCAGCTCTGTATTCAAATTTGCAACATTACTACTACTTTCTCCCCCTTAAAAAGCACATTTGTGCCTAATAGTTTGAGTACTAAAGAGTTGCAACCAGCAACAAATATTTTTCCTTCAAAAGTGGACATCATCAATGACCTATAAATTAAGTTAGTTGACCAATTTTGCAATTGACCATTTGTTAACCAGCCCTAATGTGCACCAATTAAACACTATGCAACTCGGCAGGTTTAGGTGCAAACCACCCTATCTTAAACTTGATTAAAAATTGATTCACATTTCCTATTCTCAGCATTTAATAGGCTCACAATGAACGTACTTTTTGACATCCTTTCTGTAGCTCAGAAGAATGAAGTGCTTTATTTAAAAAAAAAAAAATTCTGCAAAATTCATTCCTGTGCCAAAGGTGTGTTTACAAAGTTTTAAAAGTACAAACATTTAAGTGTAATAAATCATGGTATTTTGTGCAAAATAAACTGAAAAGTGCCCTTTCATCTAAGAAAAACTAGCCATTAAATGAACCAAAATTAGCTACTCAAACTCATTTTGAATAGAAATTCTTAAAATATTACCAGTGATGAAACAAGATGATTGACAATTCTGTGAATGCATTTATTGTTTTATATTTCAACATTAATTCTTTTTGCATTCAGTTCATGACTTATTTAATGTTTGTTTTCCCCATAAAACTTCAAGTAACCCACTTCTCCTGCTGTTACTGATGTTTGTCAACTTTTACCATGTGTTGTTTTAAAAAAAAAAAAAAACATTTGCTCAACAGTTTGAGGTAGCGGAAAGTTTATTTACAGCACGACAAGTAGTCCTATGACATGCACACACAGGATTATGGTACAGAGTCTAAGATAGTTCAAACCTGAGAGGCAGTTGAACAGTTTGTTCAGAATTTACAGATGAAGCTCTATTCTACAGAGAATGACAGGGAGAAAGTGAAATGAGCTGGAGACCAAGTTAAAAAACAAAAACATGCCCGAATCTACAAATCATAAAGTGGTACACATGCTGGTATAGTTCAAGATGTAGAAAACAACCCCAGTCAGTCCCACCCCCACCACCCCCCTCTAAAAAGATAAAATCCAATCATTTATGCCCGCTCTCCCCTAATTCGCCTGGCCAGCTGAATGTCCTTGGGCATGATGGTAACCCTCTTTGCGTGAATTGCACACAGGTTGGTGTCCTCAAAAAGTCCAACCAAGTAAGCTTCACTGGCTTCCTACATTGGAGAAAAGAGTTACAATTAACCTCTGAAGACAATGACCGAATAAAAAAAGTGTAAAGGTATTAGACAACTTACCTGCAAGGCGCCAATAGCTGCACTCTGGAAACGCAGATCAGTCTTAAAGTCCTGAGCAATTTCTCTGACAAGACGCTGGAAAGGCAGCTTCCTGATGAGCAGCTCAGTAGACTTCTGGTACCGACGGATCTCACGAAGAGCAACAGTACCAGGCCTAGAAGAACACAGGACTCCTTTAACAACCTTAATATTTATCATTTGTTATTTGATTACAGCTATGCAATTCTGAAGGATCGCACCCAAAGGCTACCTCTCATTGCTCTATTAGCCCCTGCTAATAGACTTCAGACTCTTTACCTGTATCTGTGGGGTTTCTTCACTCCACCGGTAGAGGGCGCACTTTTCCTGGCGGCCTTGGTAGCCAGCTGCTTCCTAGGCGCCTTTCCTCCGGTGGATTTACGAGCGGTCTGCTTGGTACGAGCCATAATTTACCTGCAGGTCCGAATTAAACACAGTAAATACAATAACGAATTAAATACATCACTATCATGTGCTCCGTATAATTCCCATGACATCTATTAGGCCGAATCATAACCTCAATGAGTCAATTTGAGTGTTATTACTGCCGTTCAAATGTTGATGCACATCTGCGTCTCATGATATGAACTCTGGTCTTTTATCCTCCAATACCACCGACGGTAATGGCCGGAATGCTAGACTCAAGAGGCAAATGGTTCATGGTCACTGGAGCACCTCTCATTGCCTACTGGGTATAACGCATCTCGACAAAAGGAAAGTTTCAATTCATGGACTACAGACCACAAGCATATTTAACGCATTGCCACCATTAAGGTGGAGGAGACACACACGTCTCTATGCTTGTCGTTACCGAGCCGATTTAAAGCTAGCATGGACGGTTGCAAAATGGCGCCAGCTAGCAAACATTATCACCAAGCTTACCGCTTTACCACTAATACGGTTGGCTTCATAATTCAATGTCTAAACAGAATATCTAAATCCACACAGTAATAGGTATTTTATAGCCAACAATTTTCTTTCAAAATCGCCTTAAGTTTTGTTAGCATTTAGCCACCGGCTATAGCGCGCGCGCGCAATGTTTTGTTGTCAACTGAATGCCCATTACTTCAACAATATTTAACGATATTTAACATGAAAGTCTGTGTACAATATTCGGGCAACAACGAGAACCACAAACGAATAAAATAAGATAACAACAGTAGAGTGTCTAAAATTACCTTTTGTATTTGTTTCTCGGGAGTGTCACGTCTCTCCGTAAGCGTGGGTCAACTATTTTGACCGAGCACAGCCGGAGGAATTTATAGCCTGAGAGGAGCAGCGAGTCAAGTCCCACCTCCGCACCTCCATGATTGGTTCTGATGCAAACCAATGGTGAACTGTGATTGGTAGAAGCAATAAAAAAAGACTAAATCCCTCCCGTGAATTTGAAGCACGGAGGAAATTCCCTACATTTCACGAGTGGACCTGGCTCTATGGTCCAAAGAAACAGGAAACTGTCTGATTCTGTTTTAATAAATCTGATCCAGACAATAAATAGTTTACACCGTTGTACCTTTTTCAGTTCCTATCAAGTCGCATTTATGTCCATACAGTAGCCTCCATTATTTAGATTTAGTACTGTTATCCTTTTTTGAAAAGAATCTTCATTTGCTTAATTTATTATTAAAGTCGGTATCACTTTCTTATTTCTTTCCTATTCTCTGTATAAGTACATCATGCATCCAGGAACTGAGCCAAAGGAAAAACTAACGAATTCTGCTCCGAACGGAACGATAAGTGGGGAAACGTAACCAGCCGGAATTATCTCCAGTGACACAGGTGGTAAGTGTTTCAACAACATGATCTCGTGCTAACCAAGAAAAAATAAGATATAGAAAATAGGTATATTTTAGTTCTTCACTGAGTATGTCTGTATGTACGAAGTGTTGAGGTGAATATTCAAGTAGTATATGCGCCTTTTCAGCTAAAAACCTGCAACTCTGGAGGAAACGGCATGACCGAGCAAAGGCTCCTGGTTATAGGTAAACTCTAAATTTATTACAAGTCGTCCTCAGTAGACGTGTGAGGCATGAACAGGTTTTTTTTTTTATGTGTTTTGTTCCATAATTTCCTTATGTACTTGTGTGTATGTATTTATGTGTGTGTTTTTTATTAAAAATAGATATTGAACCAAAGTCAAGCAGCTCCACTCCTGTTGAGAAAAAAACTGCAAAACCCTTCTGGACTTGTAGTGACAACACCTTCAGATTCAACTTCCTCCCTGATAACTCCCCAGCATTTCAAGGGACACCCACTCCACTGGACAGGACTGAGCCCACAACCAGCCAGATATCATTCATCCAACAGACTTCTCCATTTGCCTTCAATTTCCAAATCCCTCCAGTCCCACCACAAGAAGAAGACATGGACATAACACAGACTCCAGATGCCACTTCTCCAAGCAGCGAACAGTGCACCAAAAAGGAGAACCCACCCCAAACTTCAGCAGCTTCCAAATCCAAGAAGAAGAAGAAGAAATCTGGAAAGAAACAACCCTCGGATAGTGCAGAGGCACAGCAGGAGCCCAGCTCAACAGAGGGGAGAGAGGGAAGTGAAGAGACAGAGCTGGTCAGTGTGGAACATTGGTTTGAAGTGACCACAGCCAGTGTCATTTGATTCATAAATCTGATATGTGTGTCTTTCAGAGTGCAGAGGAGCAGCTGAATCGACAATTGGACTGGTGCATAGAACAGCTGGAACTGGGACTTAAGTCCCAGAAAGGCACACCGAAGCAGAGTAAGTGTGATGTTTCACCTTGAAACACATCTGTCCACATCGGACTCAAATCTATCAACACTGAAATCAGAAAGTTTTCTTCCCTACTGTGTATTATCCAAGAGTGTGCATGTATGTGTGGATTGGGGGGGGGGGGTTATGTGTAGGTATGGATGTGTATGATGTATTTGTTTTTAAGCACCTTGCAAGAGTAGCATCTCATGATTTTGTTTTATAGATTTACTTATTGTACAATGGCAATAAAGGCAATCTTGAATCTTATAATCATAATTGTTCCAGTAAATTTTATTGAGTTGTAGAATTTTGTATTTGAACTGATAGAGCTGAAAAGCATTCCAGATTAGAGTTTGTCTAAAATGTGATCATTTTATCACAAATGTATATCAGTTTCTGTTTTGGTATTGGGAGAGGGTTTCTGCCCATAGGTAGCAAAAAATGTTGGAAAAGGAGCGCGTCTTGGATTTAAAAAAAGGGGTGTTTTATTTGAGGTTCTTTTTGGATTGAGACATATATGCACTCAGGTCACAACACAACAATGAACTCTAAGGAACTCTGTTTTAGAATATTAGTATTAATATTTTCATAAGTCAGTGCCTTGGAATTCATTGTTGTTGACTGAAGTCACAGTGAAGTTTTGACCTTTTGGATGTACAATGTCATCCCATAATTATTCTGTCCTGTTACATGTATGTGTTAATCGTTCTTCATAAGTGGTGTGTTGGTGTCTTGGCCAAAAACATGTTTAATGCAGTCATGGCATTTGGTTTTGGTTCATCCTTGAGTATAAATGAAGATTTTTGGCTTTCGTTAGATATGTTTTCACATAATGTTGACCAGCAGACAAACCTATGAATACAGTCAGAAAATAACCTCATGTGTCTCATTCAAGATTTACTATCTGTGAAATAAATTGTGCAGGAAACATTTGCAAAGCATTTTGATGTCTGCTTTAAGCTGCTATAGATCCAGACATGTACTTGTATCACATTAACACCCTAATATTGTTTTAATGGAATAGTTTGTACCAGGTGTAAACACAAATATCCACATCCAGATGTCATTGTCTTCTTGATGTATCCAAATAGAGATTGAAAAGAAGCCCCTTGAGTATGAAATATAACACCTATTGAATCCTTTCATATGTGTCTCTGAAAGAGGAGGAAGCATCTCGGGCCTTAAAGACTTTACGCAGCTCCAAAGCTCCTCTGGTTAAGAAACGGCAGGTGATGAGAGCCATGACTGGAGACTACAGGACAAAAATGGAAGAAGAGAAGATGAAACAGTTCAAACTCATTCAGAGCGGTGAGATGATGTAGCAGTTTAGGCTTTGAATAATGCACAGTGCAGTTTGAATCGTGTTAGTTAAGAGATTTCTCCATTTCCCCATACAGAAATGGCATCAGCGCAGGTCAAAGCAGTGTCCGAGTCTCCAAAGAAGTCTGTTTTCCACCGGAAAGCTGAAGTCAAAACAGAGACATCAGAAAATAAAGCTGGGAATTCACACCTAAAAACAACAACTCAGGAGGGAACAGAAGGTTTTGTTTTTACACCATCAAATGAGGAGTTCCGATTCAATTTTCTTTGATTTGTCTCTGGAAAAAATGTAACAAAAAACAAGGCCTTCTCCTTTTGGTCAGTGTGGTCTGAGCTGTGAGCAGGACTTTTTTTTTTTTGATCATATAATTATAAAAGGACGTTTTTAAGGAGCTGCACTGGACAAGATGGAGAAAGAAGGATGACATGCCAACTGTTTGTACCATATTTTGAAATAAAGCACCTTTTATTTTTCTCTGTTACATTTCTATTAATAGGGAAAATATATTAGTGTTTTTGATGTAGAGTCACCAACGATATTTTCACAACATAATATAATGTGGGTTTAATGCTGTTTTCTACATTAGCAGCAACTACCTTAAACTCAGTCAATTCATCCATATTTTATGTTTCTGACAATTTGTTGAGCTCTTGTGCATATTTTGAAGGAAAAAAAGTTTATAAAATATTTGTTATTTGGGTCTTTACCTCATGACTTAATCCAGTTTTATAATGTTCAGCCCATTTTGCTTAGTGAGTGATTTCTTTCTTTATTTTTTAAATGTTTATACGTCCATGCTGTTCTCCTGTATGCAATATTTCAAGAACACTTTGCGTTTGTTTTTTCAAATTTCTAAAATTTAATTTGGGGTGAAGAATGACTGATAAGATTCATTTCCTTACAATTATGTCTGCAGCCATAATTTAATACTTATTAGACTAATTATCACTTAAGATTAAAATAATAAAGTGAAAAAACAATTCATCACCAAAAGGTCAAATTCACCACAAGTATTAGTGTGACTTTTTCCCCTGGCCGCCATCAAGCACCATAATTCAGTCACAGAAGGGGACATTGTGGTAATATTTAATATATGAAACCTATTAACACACTTACCTTTGAGCAGCATCCCACCTTTACCATTACCACTTTAACTGATAGAATCAAATATTTCTACATAGTTATACTTTTTGCCCTATAATTTTCACATTGTTTTATGTGTTGCCTCAAGGGATGAAACTATTTAGTATTTTAATTATCTGACACTTGAAGTAAACATTTTATCTTAATGCTGTTTATATATTTTGTGTTTATACCTGCAGTATCTTGATATTAAGATTGAAAAATGCAGCAGTGGCCTAGGATTTTGCACAGTTCTTTGCATCAGAAAATCTTTTTTAAAACCAGAGTGGGCAAACATTACTGTATGAATTTGAGTCAGACTGCAGATGACAGAGCAGGGGGTTATCTGCAGCAGGGGTCTCAAACATGTGGCCCAGGGGCCAAATGTGGCCTGCCAAAGGTTCCAATCCGGCCCATGAGATGAATTTGCAAAGTGCAAAAATTCCTCAGTCAAGGCTGTCGAACTTATTTTAGTTCAGGTTCCTCACACAGACCAATATGATATCAAGTAAAATAATAGCATAATAACCTACAAAAAATAATAACTCCATATTTTCTTCTCGGTTTGATGTGAAAAAAGTTATACGCTATGCCTGTAAATAATGGCAACTTAAATTTTTTGTCTATGTTTTAGTGCAAAAAATAACATTAAATTTTGAAAATATTTACTATCCTGTAACAATAAAATGTGAATAACCTGAATAAATATGAACAACCTGAAATGTCTAAAGAAAATTGAGCACAATTTTAACAATTTTCTGCCTATTACTAAGTGTTTAGTGTCTTTGTAGATCCGATCCATAATGCACATGTATAAATGAAGTTGAGGTATAATAGTGTTAAAATTGCACTTATTTTTCTTTAGAAATTTCATTTTTTTCAGGTTATTTACATTTTTTTGTTTGGATAGCTTATAAAAGTAAACAGCCTACTTTCATAATTTAATGTACTAAATATAATTTTTTTGCACTAAAACAGAGACAAAAATTTGGAGTTGTCATTATCTATAGGTTATTATGCTATGATTTTACTGGTCCGGCCCACTTGAGATCACATCGGGCTGAATGTGGCCCCTGAAAGAAAATGAGTTTGAGACCCCTGATCTACAGTATTGTGGATTAAACATTTTCAACAGGAAAGGGCAGGGCACGGTGCAACACGGACACGTTTGAGTGTGACACTCAAAATAAAAAAGTTTCACCCGCTGAGAAAACAAAGTACCTGCTGCCTGTAAGTTGTAACTCCGTGACATTTGTCCACCTTGTACACTGTTTATTTGTGTATGTTGTCGTTTTAAAGACGGATACGTCCACCTTAATGAATTAAATTTTGAGTCGTTGAAAAGTTTACACTGGGCTGACGATGTCCGGCTAAGCTAACATGAAGCTAACTAAAGTTGGAAACCAAGTGAAAACCAGATACCTGATGGAAGTATAAAATAACACCAGCTTCAAAGTAACTGTAAGGTAAACTTAGTGTTATTTGATCTTGTTTTTGTGGTTATTAAAAACCATATCCTGTTAACACGCTTGTAAAGATGAGACCTCGTAGTGGTTTTGAGTTTATTTATTTATTTAGGGGAAATGAAGTTGACATAGTGGAGCAGGATAAATCACCAGCTGCTTCATGAATTTTCAGCAAATGCTAATCAACGCCTGTTAAAATTAGGTTTTATGCACACAGAAAATGTAAACTATCTGTCACTAAATTGTAGTTCTCCACAGATACAAATGTGTTATAAAATAGCCAAAATAGCTGCTACTTTAGTGTCCTTGAGGCAAGTCCTTCACTTTTTGTCATCCACGTGTTTATATCTGTAATTAAATGGATTTCAGTTTACATTTTTCAATAGTTCACTATGTTCTCTCTCTGGCACTGTCTTTTCTGGATATACAGTACTGTGCAAAAGTCTTTGATGACTTTTGTCTTTGTTATTTTTGCAGGGTTAGAATGAGCATTCATGTCTATTTCTCATTCTCTTTTCTTCACATACAAGAAGAAAATACAGAAAACATGTGCACAGCCTTAAAAGATAAAAAAAAAAAAACACTGACCTAAAAAAGGTTCTAAAGGTTAAAGTCACAATTTAGTGTGACTCCTGACCCCATGACAAGAGGCAGAACATACAGATCTGACATGTGTTGAATGAAACCTGGTATAAAATATGAGAAAATTAATGCAATAAATCTAATATTGTCTGAACAGAAGGGTTAAAGACATGTAAAGAGTAAAGTCACTCTAAATACTACCACTTTGGTTTATAGAAGGTACCCCCCCCCCCCTTAAATATTTCCTTTTATTGCTGTACATACTTCACATGTATTTAGATTGTATCATAATTCTAAGACTGATAAATGCATGTGTGGTCATTATTAACTTTACTAACCCTACAAATATAATGTTGGTCTTGGACATCTGTGGAAAGAAGTTGTGGAGCTAACCTGCTGATACATTTGAAAACAAGGCAAATCCGGTATTATTACATAAAAATTCAGGTCTTTAATTTCTGCCAGTCAAATATCCAGAGGCAGTCTGCTTAAAAATAGAAGATGGCCTCGTATGTATGGTATAAACGAGGAACATTTAAAAGAAAAAGCAGTGGAAAATTTTAGAGATTTGACAGGAATGCAAGTGAAAGAATGCTTCCAGTCTATGGAGAAACACAGTTGTTTAAAGCAAGTACAATAACTTTTCAGAAATAGATTCTATTTCCTCTGGATGTGACAGGTTTTTGGTCTGTTATTTTCTGAGCCTGACTGTGTAATTATGTGAAGTTTAAGATTTTGATGCTTGAACCCAAGCTGTCATACAACATGAAAAATGAGTGATCACAGAGTGTATGTCTGAGGGGTTGTAGTACTTGTTGTAGAGTCATATTAATCAACAGGTTATTTAGAAAATGTGATTGTCATCTAAATAGACATGGTAGCGTGATGGTTCACATTAGTGTCAAATGACTTTTTCAGGTTGAGTAACACTTCACATGACATCACCTGCTTATTATTGTTGAATGTTTTAGGTGTGAGGAGGCGCAAAGAGGTGGAAGATGTCTGAGCTGAGTGATGAGGCCAGTGAGTCGGAGCAGCTGGGTGCCAGTCTCTCCATGTGGCTCGGTGACTCGTTGGTGCGACCAGAGGAGCTAGATGTCCCTTTAGACCTGCACACCGCCTGCTCCATTGGCCAGTACGACGTGGTGGCAGAATGTATCAAAAAGTGGGTGTTTAGGTTCAAACAGTATCATTAGATTAGGTTTGTCTCCATTGGGGTTAGCGCTACAGCTATCAATTATTTTCTTCAATTTGATTAAATGATTGTTACCTCCACCAAGGAGGTTATGTTTTTGCCGGCGTTGGTTTGTCTGTCTGTCTGTCTGTATGCAAGATAAATCAAAAAATTATGGATGGATTTGGATGAAAATTTCAGGAAATGCTGATACTGGCACAAGGAACAAATGATTAAATTTTGGTGGTGATCGGGAGGGGGGCACTGATCTGCCTTGGCGGAGGTCTGCGCTCTCCGAGTGCTCTTCTAGTTTGAATAGGTGAAAAAAATATTAAAAATGTGAAAAATACATGTTTGAAAATGACAACTTGCACTTTATTCAAGAGCCAGGTGAAATAATAACCACAAAAAGCATAAAAGTAAAATGATATTAAAAACATCTATATAGAAATAACAACAGTATAAAAGTATATATAACTAGAAAAGCACTCAGAGAGCACAGACCTCTGCCAAGGCAGATCAGTTATCAGATCTTTTAATCGATTTGAGTTGATGGTTTCAGCTTTAGTTATGATTGCTCTATATGTGTATCTACTCAGACGTGAGGTGGATTTGGACGGCAAAAATTTTGGAAGATGGACCCCACTTATGTATGCAGCTTACATCGGCCATGACAACATTGTTAATCTCCTGCTGGAGGCCGGTGTGAATGTAAATGCTACCACTGCTAAAGGACTCACCCCTTTGATGCTGGCAGCAAGCTGTGGAAATGAAAGTATTGCATACTTTCTGCTTCAGGTACAAAGTGACCCATGACTGTTCATTTGAATTTTTGTAACCTTTATTTAGTCTCAGAGTATATTCAGAGAAAGGTCTCATTTGCAACATAACCTAAAAAAAACGTTTTGTTGGTGCAACTCAGGTCAGAGGATTTATCCAATTATTGAGATAATGTTTTTAAGTCGTGTTCTTAAGTTTTCTGTTGTATGAAAGGCCTTTTTTTTTCCCTTAAAGCAAGGTGCCGAGTTGGAGGTGAAGGACTCTCGAGGCTGGACCGCTCTGTTCCACTGCACAAGCACAGGACACCAACAGATGGTCAAGTTCCTGCTGGATAACAACGCCGATGCTAATGTGAAGTGAGTGTGTTTATTCTTCCTTCCATCACAGCGGAATTCATTCAAAAGTGTCTCATCAGTTTTCTTCTTCTTCTTCCACAGGGAGCCCGGCTCTGGTTTCACTCCACTGATGGAGGCTGCTGCTTCTGGACATGAAATCATCGTTCAGTACCTACTCGATCATGTAAGTAGGTTTCCCCCCACATAGTCTAGAGCCACTTTTACACAGAGATCCTGGAAAAAAGGTGAGTTGGTGATCCCACCTTTTTGCCACCATTGACTGATTTCCACAGCCAAGCCAAAAGAGTAACAGAGGTGAGATAGGCTGGATTTTTACACAGCCGACCTGCGTTCCAGAATCAAAGGGGTGGTGACACAGCACAGCGAATGTGTGACGTATAACTTGCACATCGGAAATACCCAGAGCATAGTGGTGTTGCGAACCTCTCCAGAGTTACCGTTCCACAAATGTTAGCATGGATAGAGTCTTCCGCCCAAAGTGACGACAGCTTGCAGATGTTGCGGATCCCCAGTTGGACATCTTGCTGGTTATGTTGATATGTTTGTTTATTGTACACTGCCTGTGCTCATTTATAAATTCCCCCAGCACGGGGCTCGCACACGCAATACGTCACCAAAATGTCACACCTTGGTTGAGGAACAAGAGGTGTTCCTTTTACAAAGCGTTTCAAAATCATGTTTCCACCTTTATCACAGCTCTGTTACTACCTCCAGAGGTGTTACAAAGCTGTGATAAAGGTGGGAACAAATGATCCCAACATTTTGTTTTCACAGATGTCGTTCCGGAATAATGGCGAAATATTCCTGTAACAGAAGTGCTCTGGAAAAGGGGCTTAGGTGTCTGCTGCAGAGCCACATAACATGCACATCACTAATGGCTGAACATGTTACAGAAACAAAATGCTACTGGTGTGTGGACGGATACTTTGAATGTTTCCTGTTCTGGGATTGATTAGTGACTAGTGAATAACTATAACCATAACCAAGATATAGTCTAAATAATATTCAGCTGATAGGAACCATGTCTCCTTCTGCCTGTCATAGTCATATGTGAACCATAGCTCTTTAGATCTTAGTTTGTATGTGTAAAGGATGCTGTTTTCTTAAAACTACAGAATGCTGTTTTGTTCATGTTGAGCTTATTAAATACAGTATGCTAGAGAAGTGCACAGATATGTGTAAGAAGTAAGTCGCTAAGTGAATAAATACCACAATAAAATCAAGACTGCGAGGTTTCAGTTCAGCAAGGAGTGAGATGGATAATGTCCCTGGGATCAACTCGCATTAATTACAGTTGTGTTCAAACCCAAATTGAAAGTTTTAGTATAAAACTGTGTGTTTTAATGACATTTACAGTACTGTGCAGAAGGCTTAAGCCACCCTTAGCTATGTTATTTTTACACAGTTGTAATGAACATGATATTTAATTCTCAGTCTCTTTATGAAAATACAACACGAAAATATAGGAAACATATTGCACAGCATTAAAACCTCACAAAAATATAAACATGGAGATATGGCTTCTGCAGGAAACTGTCAGTATTTAGTGTGATCTCTGTTCACATGACAAACAATAAGAAACATTGGAAACGTGTTGTAAAACACTAGAAGAATTCAGTAACTCTAATAATGTCTGTGCAGAAGACTTCAACAATGTAGTGCAAAGTACAATGGAGGTTTACTCTAAATACTTGATGCTTCAGTTTTTTCCGAGTATTCTTATGTTCTATTTTTCAGTTGTGTATTGAAGTGTGTATGTACATTAGTATATCATTATACTCTTGCTAAAACAACAAACCTATTTACGGGGTTCTCACAGGGTCTTAAAAGTCTTGAATTGACAAATTTGCATTTAATACCTTAAAAAAAGTCTTTAAAAGATTTTAAATTTCATATGGTAGGTCTTTAGTTACGTTGTCATAAACTTGTTGTATTGTGTTTAAATGTGTCTGGGAAATGTCCAAACTGCAACGAAAGTAATGTTAGCTTACTCAGTTCCACCTGTTCCAACCAGACAGCTTACTGAAATTAGGAACAAAGAAAAGTAAAGCATGGGGAAGTGTCAATTTAATAATGCCTGGTTGGAGAAAAGATCATTCTCAACCTGACTGACACAAGTTTTCCTAAATTGTAGGAGTACGGCTGTGAAATAGGCTGTGAAATAGGCTGTGAAATGGACATTAAATCCTACTCTAAGTAGTCTTAGAAAAGTCTTAAATTTAACCTGTAGGAACCCTGTATTTAAGATAAAACGTTTGCACGATTCTGTATGTATTAATTTTAAATGATTTAAGCATACATTGTAATCATTTGTACATATCAGTATTGATATTTGCGATAATAACCTGAGTTTTACTTAGAACCAAAGGACAGGAAATTGGCATAATCACACATCACTAGATGGAACAATAATCAGTTTGTTTTATTTGGTTCTTTTAACACAGAAAGTTAAAGTAGATCAGCGTAATGCCAAAGGGGAGACAGCCCGTGCCTTAGCCATGTTGTACGGTTACACCAAGATCGTCAGCCTCATCGACTCACGTTCTCCAAAGATCAAACCAGGTATGTTTAAATTAAAAAAAAATAAAAAATCCAAACATCTGTTCAAAATCATGTGATGCTTCTTACTTCTTATTTTATTTGTGTTTGGTTTGTGATATACCTTATCAGGACACTTTGAAGACCTGAGCTCTTCAGAAGATTCGGACAGTGCACCCCCGAGGTTAAGGCCGAGTCGAAACCGCACTAAAGGCGTTAGTATCCATGATGGACCCCAGGCCATCGCCAAGTTCCGAGTAGGAGGCACCGGCAAACTGTGTGGTAGTGTCACAAAAGATATCTCACATTCGCTCAATCTCAGTTATTTTTATCTAAGAGTGGCCAGTCCAGATTGATTTGTAGGCGTGACCAGGCTTCTCTAATGTGGTCCTTTTCCTCAGAGCCTGCTGCTGTCCCGCCAGGCTACATGACATTCCGTGAAATCGGGGAGCAGAGTGAGGGGATCTGTTACCGTGATGTCACGTCACCCATCAATGAGCTGGATGGCCAGAGCAACAGCAGCAGAGGTGAGACGATTACACGCTTTATGTTGGGATCTACAAACTAAGTCATTGTTTTGTTGATTGAGTGTTTTGTTAAAGCTGCTTGAAAATAATGAACCCACTGTACCGTATGCAAGAAAAAAACTCAAATTAGGATCTTTAAGCATCAAGGGGGCTTCAGTGGAAAACATAAAAACACCATAAAAAGCTACCAGCAAATACCCACCATCACACAATATGTTCTGTATTCACATTTGGAGCAGCATCATAACTGAATGTGAAATATAGATATCAAAATGCCTTTATAATGCATTGAAAAAGATCTTAGTATGTCTTAAATAAGACTAACACTTTTTCAAACCTGGACAAAACCTGTTTTAGACACTTTTGAAACTTTTGACACTCATTACAGTCAATAATAAAATGTGGTGTTGCTGTTGCAGATGACAGTCCCTTCTTTGACAATGACATGCCCACCATGAGGAGCAGTAGCAGCAGCAGCGAAGGCCTGCCACATGTGATCGGCCTCAACTGGGAAGGCTCTGTGGAGAGTAATGAGGTGAACACACACACACACACACACACACACACACAGATAGAGGACAGTAATCCAGCAGTTCAGAGACCTGCTTTTTCATAACGCCACATTTGTGGAGATGTCACAGTGACACAGACGACACTTCTTTCCACCAGGACTCTGACCAGTGCAAAAGGAGCAGCTCTCGCAGAGCAAGTAAAGGTCATCACTCTAAAAGCAAGAGTCGCCATGGAAGCAGTAGTACAGCTCAGACCAGTGGAACAGGGAACTGTGGGATACGCTCACATGTTGCACCTCCACCATCCTATACTGGGCCAAAGGCATGTCAACTTTAAGCCCATTTACTCTAAAGTGTACTACAGTCTTGGCTACACCTAACATATTTTATTTACGCAGGATCTGGCAGAATTTTTGGAGCAGATTGGGTTCTCTAAGTATCTCCCCTTACTTGAAGAACAAGACATTGACCTGCGGATATTTCTCACCCTGACTGAGAATGATCTTAAAGAAATAGGAATCACGTAAGAGATGTCGGGACTTTCTTCCACATCTACCACAGCATGGTACCTCAGTATGTGAAATTTGAAAATCTGTTTAATAGGATATCAAAGTCTCTATCTGTTGCTGGTTGTGCAGATTGTTTGGACCCAAACGAAAGATGACCTCAGCTATTGCGAGGTGGCACAGCAGTGCCCGACCACCCAGTGATGCACTGGAACAGGCCTATGCTGACCAGCTCGAGGCTGAGATGCAGGAAATGGCCATTCAGCTACATAAGGTACATAAGTGCCATAAAGAAGAATTATATTTTTATATTCCTGTGCCTTTGTACTAAATTAAAAACTCCTCTATATTAATGTAGCGCTGTGAGGAAGCAGAGAGCCTACAGAGTCAAGTGTCCCAGGAGAAGGAGCTGCGAACAGTGATGGAGGGATGTCTGATGGAGGACAAAATGGCATGGAGAAGGGTCCACGCTGAGCTGGTGGAGAACCACCGGCTGGCCCAGGACATGAATGCCACACTGGCAAAGGCCAGGGCTTGTTGCACTGAACTGCTGTCCTGTCTCACCACTGAAGGGAATGGCAGCCTGGATAATGGAGTTGAAGATAAAACCAAAGGGGACACTGGTCTTAAAGGTGAGATGAAATAAGTTGCAACAACATAACCCCTCCAGGGGGCGCCAGAATCACAGGGGTGCATGTGGAATTGAAGATTGGCAAAATTAAATTTTCACTTAGAAATCTAATTAGAAGGCCACACTGTTATTACTGACAGTTTTGTCAGTTGAGCTAACAGTCAGAGCTTCACTATTTTATGAATGAAATGTCAGTTACTCGTCAGGATCAAGACAAGAAGTGAATGTAATTTCCAAAAATTACTGTAACTTCGGCTTTATTGAGGGACAGAACTTGATGAGATGTGTCATTCATGGTGAGAATCCAGCTCATGACAGAATCAACCCAAGCAAAATGAAAAGAAAACCAAGAAATTAAAAAAAAAAACAAAACACCACAAATTGATGCTAATTTTCACCAATAAATCACTAGTGTTTTGGTGTGTGTGGGGGTTGGCAGGGGTTCAGCTTTTATTAGATACAAGCATGTGGAGCCTCTACTGAATACCATTTAGGAACCATTGCTTTAAGTGATGTCATTTTTTATTCCAGCTGGAGAGAGTCTGACATGTTCCACGGTCGAGTTAATGAAGAAGCTGGATTCCTATGAAGAAGAGCTGGGTAAGACATTGTCTGTGAAGCAGTCCAACTGCTAATGTGTCACCATTAAGTCAATCTAATGTTGATGCCTGATTGTGTCATAACAGCAGGGACTCTGCAGACTGTGCTGCAGAGCCTGAGGCGACTGAGTGCTCCAGAGAAAGTCTCCGATAGTTGGGAACGGCCTTAACCTTTCCAGGTCAGGACTTTTAACAAATTTCAGTTATTGGACAGAAATACTGGAAAAAAACATATCTAACAAATCTGTTTTTGCCTTCAAAGGGGCTTTTGTCAGTGTTCGACGAAGGGTGAATTAACCACCCTAAACAATCTCAGTGAAATGGGAAAAGGCCACAGACAAGGCCAGCCCTGCTGGACCAAAACGGCTGAAGAGGTGAAGCAGCTGAGGAACAGCTCCACCTCCGGGTTTGGCAGACCAACCGGAGCTCGCCAGATGTGGACAAGGCCAGGGGCAACAGCAGCTACTGCCTGAAAATGACAAGCAAGCAGGAAGGTCATGGAACCCTCACATGCTTGTGCATACTGGACTCCTGGAGGTGCATTATGAAAATGCAAAGAGGAGAATGGATGTATAGGTCCTCTGTTTTGGATCAGAGGCTGTCATACTGTGAAATGTTTTGACCATACTGTACTCTAGTTGTGTGTGAAATGAGGTTTAAATCCTGCTCAAGCCACTAGAAGAGCTACATTTGTTCAGAGTAGTGTAGTAGCCTGCTTATCCTCTGCAGAGCTGTACTTTAAAACATGAACTATATCTTGTTTGTATGCTGTTGACAGGTGATTGAAAATGATGTCCTGCTGAATGCATTTTGACTTGAGTGATGTCTGAAATCTGCACCATGCATTATGAAGATCTGTTCAAATCTGACATTCACACATGTAGATGCAGTCGTTAATAAAACAGAAGTGATCTGATGTTGGGGATTTGACCCAGTTTTTGGTATTTTATTTTCATCTACACAGATCAAGTGGTGCACTGTAGTTGTTTAAATGGGGCATTTATGAATTATCCAAGTCTGTCTATCCCTGAGCACCACTGAACTTGGCAGCTATTGATTCCCACATGCCCCAGGATCTGGCAAGATGCTTGATTTATTGGTGTAGTCTATATTTAGTCTGCCAACACTACAGGGGTCTTCTGAGCCTCTGGTCAGGGTTTCCCCTCTGATTGTTAGGATGTCCTCATATAGTACATGTGAAAATCTCCCATTGTTCTCACAGCCTTGGCTTAATTGATGCGATGACAGTTGCTGCTCTGTAACATCCTTAACATCCTTGGAATGATGTGGACTTGGGCTGACTTTAGCAGCTGATCCAGATAAAGCGGCATCAGGCCTCCATGTTTGGAAATGAACACAAGCTTCACCCAGACCATTCATCTGTCCTCAAGACAGACAACCACAAATGAATCATTGATGTCAGGTTTTTTTTTTGCACTAGATGTTAATAGAATAATAGAATAATGAAGAACCCGCTGTGGTGACTTTGGTAGTTTAACAGCAGTGTTTGGGAGATTACTTCAGAAATGTCAATGGTTACACATTACAAGTTCCACTGTTAATAATGTAATTATTTATAAATGAATTCAACATTTACTTTCGACTACTCATCTAGCAAATGTAAAGTGAGGACTAAAGATGGAAATTCCTAAAAAAAAAATACAGTTACAAGACTAGTAAAATATTTAGAAATCAGCCCTTTTGCGATTTCTGAATGGAACAATGCCACATCCAGCTGTTTTTATTACATTCAGGTGAAACTTATAATCATAACTCGAATGTAATTTAGTCACATAGTTTAGTTCACAGTAACTAATTGATTACTATTACATTTAATTAAAGCAAAAATGTTACTCCCCAATGCTGTTAAGTGGTCACAAATAAGGTTCTTAAAGTAGGTAAAATATTTCAGAATGTACTTATCTGTTGGTTTGTCTGTAAAACTGACCATCTCTTGTCATCAGACCACAGGACTGGAGTCCACAGCTGGACGACTGCTGTCCTCCACAGTCATGACACACAGGTAAACGAGAGACTCCCTTTGTACAGCTGGCTTTGTGTTTCGCTGGTGCACTGGAGGCTAAGACACGCTGGCGGTTTGCCAGTTTGGATTTTTGGGCCTTTGAGAGTAGAGTGCGTCTGGGGAAATGAAGAAGTGTTTGTCTCTCTCAGGTGCCCCGGAGCTCAACTTCTGCCCCGACTGCTTCAGTGGGGCTGTTCAGCTGACAACAGTGGGAGACTGAACCTACTGGGCAGCTGCCAGCTCTGAGTATGTGCAGCTGAGTGAATATGAATCTCAGTCCAAGTTCAGCTGGCCTGGATTCAGTCCCAGTACATTTACTTAGATGAATGAAAAAAGAGTGCGTATGACAGATATGAATAGCATGTGTGTAGCGCATCAAAGTGAAGCTTTTTCATTGTTGCTACTTTGACAAAACAGACGTCCAGAACAGCCTAAAGGCTTAATTCAGTTTGTATTGCTTTAATGAATTAATTCTGTAGAGAACTATATCACATATAAATTAATTAAACATTATCTACACTCCTTCAAAAATAGGTTTTAACCCTTATGTACAAACATTAATAATATACTTAAGAAAAGCAGAGGATTCTGTACAGCTGTAAAAAGGCAGCGGGTGTTAAGTCGTGTTGCTTTTGGACGTCTGTCCAGGAGAAGACGTTTTAATCTCTTCCTCCTTTAGACTCAGTCGACCTTCACCTCATCATTCAGTCCCTTCCACAGCCACAGTCCTGCAGGCCCACGTTGACGTATGGAGACATCGAGTCTGTCTGTCATGTATATGTGCCACCCCCTGCCCCTCAGGGTGAATGTTAGGACGTTAGTTGGGATGGCTCAGGTGTACTCACACAGATGACCACAGCCGGCGGGACAGTGGGCGCTGCTCTTGAGCCAGTTCATTATGTGCTCTAAGTGTCCACCGTGGCTGCAGCCCTGACACCACACAAACAGTCCCTTCACCACATGATGGCACACGGCGCACACACTCGCACACTGATGGCATCTGAGGAAACAACACAGGTGGGGTCAGAATTTAATAATATTCAGTCTAGAACGTCCATTCACAAAGACTGGGATGCATCCCACTAGTGGGTCATGGGAGATTTACTTCAGGTGTCACCAAATAAGTTGTCATTTCAAACTTATAGAAAGAAGTGTGTTTTTGATTTTGTGAACATATACTGATGAACAAAGAAATTATTTAATGTTTGTATTGTAACTATTTTAAGTTTGGGAAAAAATCTAGTGTGAAAAGGGTAATGTACATTGGATAAAAAAACCAAAAACTCAAAAGCTCGATATAACATGCTCTGCACTCCTAATATCCTTCGACCAAATATAGTGTAAGATTCTGTTGAAAGTTACTGCCTTATGATTTACATTAGGTTGTCTTTGTGTAAATTTGATCTCAATGCACTCTTCAAATAATGCAATTACATTGTTGAATAGACAGACAACAAAATGATTACAATACTCCTTCGGCCTGAAGTTGGCCGAGGGGTAAAAACCAAGAACCTTTTAACTCTGCCTTAATGTATTTTGTCTCCTTTATTTTTAGTAACACTTGCATAAAACAAAGATGTGATTCATAACATGTACAGACCTGATCAAAATCTTAAGACCAGTTGAAAAATAGCTAGAATTTACCTTTTGCACATTTGGATCTTAATGAGGTTTTAAGTAGAGCTACAATATACAAAAGCAAGAAGGGGGAGTGAGACAAAAAGCACTTTGAAAAAGTAATTTATTGAAAACAACAAGTAAACTGAAATAGACTGTTTATCAGCTGATCAAAAGTTTAAGACCATCGCTCAAAAAATTACAAAAAACTCTCCAAACCAGAACAAAAAATTTTCTCAGTAGGACTCAGTAATGAGTAGCTCCACCGTTCTTGTTAATCACTTCAAAAATTCGTTTGGGCATGCTTGATGCGAGTGTTTCCAGGAGGCTGGTGGGAACATTGCTCCAAGTGGTGAAGATGGCTTCACGAAGGGCATCAACTGTGTGGAACTGATGGCCATTTTTATAAACTTCCCTTGCCATCCATCCCCAAATGTTCTCTATGGGATTTAAATCAGGGGAACATGCGGGATGGTCCAAAAGAGTGATGTTATTCTCCCAGAAGAAGTCCTTCCTCAAGCGAGCATTGTGAACTGCAGCGTTGTCCTGTTTTTAAACCCAGCTGTTACCACACAGACGAGGGCCCTCAGTCATGAGGGATGCCCGCTGCAATATCTGCACGTAACCAGCCGCCGTTTGACGACCCTGCACCACCTGAAGCTCCAGTGTTCCACTGAATGAAAAAGCACCCCAGATCATGATGGACCCCCCTCCACTGTGCCGGGTAGAAAACATCTCAGGTGGGATCTCCTTGTCATGCCAGTAACGTTGGAAGCCATCTGGACCGTCAAGGTTAAATTTTTTCTCATCAGAGAATAAAACTTTTTTCCACCTTTCAGTGTCCCATGTTTGATGTTCCCTGGCAAAGTCTAAACGGGCAGTTTTGTGGCGTTGTAGGAGACGAGGACTTTGAATTCGTTTTTTGAACCCTTTTCCCGCAGATGCCGTCTGATGGTTATTGTGCTGCAGTCGGCACCAGTAAGGGCCTTAATTTGGGTCGAGGACCGCCCTGTGTCTTGACGGACAGTCAATCGGATCCTCCGGCTCAGCGCAGGTGTAATTTTTTTGGGTCTACCACTTGACTTTTTTGTTCCATAATGCTCAGGATCTGTCAAAAAATTTAGAATGACTGTCTTACTGCGTCCAACCTCAGCAGCAATGGCACGCTGCGAGAGGCCTTGCTTATGTAGCTTGACGATCCGACCACGTTCAAGAAGAGAAAGCTTCTTAGCTTTAGCCATCAGGAGGGCATGACCGTGTGAATGCCCGACAGAAAATGAGAATTTTGAGCAGATTTTGGCTTTTATAGCCTGTGGTCTTAAACTTTTGATCAGCTGATAAACAGCCTATTTCAGTTTACTTGTTGTTTTCAATAAATTACTTTTTCAAAGTGCTTTTTGTCTCACTCCCCCTTCTTGCTTTTGTATATTGTCGCTCTACTTAAAACCTCATTAAGATCGAAATGTGCAAAAGATAAATTCTAGCTATTTTTCAACTGGTCTTAAGATTTTGATCAGGTCTGTATATATCTATTCAAGAATATAATGTAATTTAACAGTAAACACGGTCTAGAATGTTCAGTTATGGACAAATTTGCTCTTTTCACACCCATTGTGAATTATGGCTTAAACTGGGTCCTGAGGGAATTCATTAGAAACACTGTAGGATGGAAATATTAAAGAGACCATGCAAAGGCTATTAAGCATTTTATAGTCATTGTTGAAATTATGTTTTACTCAAAATAAACAAACTACAAAAAAAAAAAAAAAAAAAAAAGCATCTGAACTAAAATAGCGGTTCTTACCTGTCACAGATCCAGCCCTTGTTGCTCATGGGCCGTTTGCAGTTGCTGCAGTTGATGTGCAGTGTGGTAGAGGCCTGGTTCAGACAGGTGATGGCACTACATGTACTCAGCTTGATGACCTCATTGGACACATTCCACAGCTCGAACCGCTGCAGCAGGTCTATGTAGGACATGTACCAGTGCTCCTAGAACAACAACACAGCTCAGTGAGCCCAGCTTTTCACAACAAACCCACTGATAGTGCATGCCAAAAACACAAAAGCCAAATAAAACTTGTTATGAACAATTCAACACAGATTACAACAAAAAAGAACAACAGGTTAAATTAGCTTCACTTTGACTCTCCCCTAATGTTAGTTTTAGTTCCTTGGGTAAAAGAAAAAAAAAATTTTTTTCCACATCATGGAACCTTTTAATAAACAGTGGTTTGTAATTGTGAGTCATATTTGATGCCATGCAGTCTTTCATTCCATCTGTCAGCTTCAATAACTCAAGACTTTCCTCATAATAACTGAAAAACTAGACTGCAACAAGTTACGTCTTTAAAAAACTGAAAACCTCTTCTGCACTGATAAAAACTAATTAAACTGAAACAAGATGAACTAAATAGATTGACAATAACAGTAAAACACAAGTAATGACAATTTCAAAACTCTTCAACAACTCTGAAGTAAAATAAAAGGGCTTTAACATTCTGGAATTCACATGAATGATATCCAGAGGATGACTATTACATTCATTCATTTTCTGAACTGACGGTAGGATACACCCTCTTCACAGGGCTGACATACAGACTCACTCCACCCTTCACTCTCACATTCACACCTATAGATGATTTAGAACAGTAATTCTCAACTGGGTCGTGACTCCGTTATCCGTGGGTCACAGACCATTTTCAGGGCAAAAAATAAGTTAATGTTAAAAAACTAATCCTGTGCTTTATTTTTAATGGAGCTGAGCCCTGCCCATTCATACTTCCCAACAGTAGGTGGCAGTAATACACTGTAATGCTAATTAACGCCACACATTTCACAGCATAAAAGACCCAAAAGTTTCTATTCACGTAATGGTGAAACTCAGGTGTGACGAATACATCAGATACAGTTTTACCTACACTGAGGACAAAAGCCTCAGTGTGTTTAATGCTTAAATAAGTGCCTGAATACACTTTTAATTTTTAACTCATTTTAACTGCACATTGGTTTTGGTTATATGTACCGAATTTAGTGTTAAAGGGAATATTTCCTTATTTAACATCACCACCTGCTGGTCATTTTGGTTTATCATTAAACTTGTCTTTTCATTAAATTTAAGCAGTTTAACTGTTATTAATTTGGGTTGCAGCTTGTCACTGATGGGTGATAGTGGGTCCTGAAGCCAGACCAGTTGAGAACCACTGATTTAGACTGACCTATTACCCTATTAAATGCATGTCTTCGGATGGTGGGAAGAAGCTGGAGCACCTGGAAAGAACCTACAGACATGGGTAGAACATGCAGACTCCAAAAAAAAAAAAAAAAAAACCCAGCTGCTGTGAGGTGACCCAACTATATAATGTACTTATTATACATGAGTTGAGGTTCTGAGAAATTATCACGTGTCAAGATGAATGATCAAACCCGACATCATTCTTCTTAACATGCAAAATCAGCAGGTGCTGTTGTATTTCAGTGCACTTTTCCAAACGCAGGTGCTTTTTTTTTTTAAAAACTGACCTGGGTGAGGTCATCAATCTCTTTCCGAATCCGGTCTCCCAAGACAATAAGTACAGACACGGCCATCTGCACATCGCCCTGCTCGGCGTAGTAGCTCAGCATCTCCCGCACGATGGGGCAAAAGAAGCTGGCGGGCAGATGGGGGTTGAACAGCGGCTGTGAAATGGAGATGAGTGAGAAGGACTCGATGGGTGTCAGACAGGTGACTTCTGCCTCGTTGCCGCTGACATGCGGGGAGTCAGCCTTGTCCTGCTGAAGGTGTTCGGGAGCAGATGGGTTATCCATGATCTCATGTCGCAGCTGAAAAGCCTCCTGTGGGAGGGTGTACTCCTGCTCCTCTATTGTGACACAGGCAGCAGATATAATATTAGACATAAGAGCACCGAGGATGGAATGGGTATAAATAACACTTACTGATGTGAGCAACTCTGAGCCAGGCAGTGTTTGATCAGATATGGGACTGACCTGTTTGGTTATCGTGCTCCATGGAATAGAGGTCATCGTCATCTAACTCTGCATCACCAAACATGTAGTCAGCCTGTCCCTCACTGCCCTCCGTCTCCTCATTTTCTGTCAGGAAATTAAGTGAACACATGTATTTTAGGTAAACAACAACAGAAAAGACCTTTATATTTTGTTATTGGCCATGTAGGCCTCCACAACTCTAATGTTGATGCTCACCTTCATTGTTGTTGCTGATGTGCGAGTTGCCAGGCTCCAGGTGGATGTTGTCCTGCCTGCTCTCACCTTTACTGCGCTCCAGTCCTCTCTCGGAGCCCATTCCTGAACCTATTTCTTTCATACTGAAACTGACAAGCACAATGCGTCTCCCCATTACATTTGATCTGCAAATCAATGCTTCTAAAACAGACGTGTACCCAACAGGTACTTCTGCAGACACTGGGAGGTACTTGGAAAGGAGACTGAATTGCTATATGAATCCGTGTGTATTCATTAAAAGGGAAAATACTCTAATAGGATTACAAACTCATGTCAAGCTGATCTTCCGTAAATGTAGTGTCTAGTAGACTGATCAACACGAGTCGTCTTAAACCCTTTAACACCACATGTTGCCACTAATTATAGTTAATAATAATTTTAAAAAATAGCCGAATGTATGAATAAACAGCTAAAATAGTAGTCTAAGTTGATTTGCATGTTTTGTAGTATGTAAGAGTTGAAAAACTTGTTTAGGATTCAAACGTGTAGAATTTGGCTGGTCAGTGAAGGGCTGATTGAGCTGTTTCTGATTTCACTCTAGGGCTGCATCAGACAAAAAAGTCAGACAACCATGACCCCAAATGTTTTTTTTGGTGAGAGCTTAGAAAAAAAAAACTCTTACCTGTTCATCAGAGGCAAAGTGCCAAGTTTACTGAGGTTGTGGTTTGGACCAGGTGTTGTGACATTCGCTGGGTCAGAGAACATGATTCGCAACATGGTCCATGTAGTGGATACCTTAAATAAATTTTTTAAAAATCTGGTTATTCTTCAGACAGAGCAAAGAAATTGTGACATGGTTAATATCCATATAATAGGAATGACAGTTTTTTGATATAGGTAGAATGCTTCACAACAAAAAGATGAATCACTCTGGTTCTAAAAATGCCTTAAACTACAAATCATATTCTCCAGATAAGGGGGAAAAAAAAATCTGAATTTTTACCCAATACAGTGAAATGTAATGATTATAACCTCATCAACTCATATGACAATTGCAAAATACAGTAAAATATATAATAAATCGTTTCTATCTGATTTCTTTTGCACATCATTCAGCTCTACTATGTTTGGAGTCAGAATTGTATTATGAACAAGGCAACAATTAATTAAGCAGTACCAAATACTATAGCCTTAATTGATATTAAAAAGATCAAACATCATTAATGTTATTTAAAATAAAAGCAGCACTGTGCACAGATTTGTTTATGCACTGATCTGACCTGAGGTCTTTTGAGATCCTGGGCCACCTTGGCGTTGTGATCACACAGCTCTGCAAATGGCTTCCCACTGAGGAGGTAGAGTTGTGCTGTCTTGACAAACCAGTCCATGCGGTTACTATCCAAGTCTGTCTCAAAGACACTAAGGGCACTGGACACATGGGCGAATTGTTCTGTCAGGTCAGGCTTCTTGAAGAAAAAGATGGGGTAGCGGCGGTCGCCTCCAGCATATGGCTTTATTTTAGCGTCACTACTGATCAGACTCTCCTTGGCTGCAAAGGCCAAGTCCCCAAAAAGTCCAAAGCACAGACCCTCAGGGTTGGCCTTGTCCACAGGCCGAGTAGCGTCCTTAAACCTGTGTTGGTAAAGTGTGCTGTCCTTTGACCCGGAAAGCAGAAAATGAGGATCGTGCTGGTGGCGCCACACAATACCTGTGGTGACGTCTTTGTGTTCTTCAAAGGTGGCGAAGGGAATGAAAGGTCTGCGAACATCCCACACATAGATGTTGTGGTCCACCATCATTGAACAAGTGGCCAAATGAAACTTCCTCTCGGGCCGCCACTTGACTCGTGCCACAGAGGCAATAGTCTGGACACAGTAGATCTCCTTGGCCCTGTTAGTGGTCATGTCCCACACCTTGA
Source organism: Sphaeramia orbicularis (assembly GCF_902148855.1). Taxonomy (NCBI): domain Eukaryota; kingdom Metazoa; phylum Chordata; class Actinopteri; order Kurtiformes; family Apogonidae; genus Sphaeramia; species Sphaeramia orbicularis. Next base: position 35,058,659 of record NC_043975.1, on the reverse strand, counting down.
CCATCTTGTCCCTGCCTCCTGTTGCCAGCCATCCCCTGAATTTGAAACAAACGTGGCGAGACAATAAACATTAAAGTAGGAACTCAGAAACATTGATATGGAACAAATAATGAGCTGAGAGTAATGTTTCTTCTCTTTATCTATATACAGTCTATTCATAGTTAGCACATGAGTGTGTGATCTATCAAATGGAGCTCTAGATGCATGAGCCATGAATTAAACCTTTTGGTCAATCCCTCAGAATAATTGGTGTCAACTGTGTTGCTCTCACAAGTCACACTGCTGTCACTATACTGAAATAATGTATAGCACATTACATGTCTTGTGCAGGTGTAAAGGGTACTAATTAGTCATACCTGAAACTGAAATTCTCAGTAAAAGAAAAAAAAAATGTAAAGAATTATGTCAATTCAAACACAAACTCTAGCTCTGATTTCAGCACGATGGGATTTAATTTGAAACAAAAAAAAGGTTTTCAATGAGACATTAAGTGGTGACTACAGACTGAGAGAGGTGGCTGTATCAGAACCCAAGCAGTGCATTTTTGAAAATGTATTATACTGAATGTCACAAAAAAACAGTACCAATCATAAAAATGCTGAATACCAGATCTGATAATTGACCGGCCAGGCCAGCAGTCTGGAACAAACACTAGGTACGTTAGCTTTCACACTCAAATGTTTCCAAACCTGTCATCAGGATGCCAGTCACAGCAGAACACAGGGCCAGTGTGGGCGGTGAACATACGCTCATAACGGTCGGGTCGCCTGATGTCCCACAGCTGGACATTCCCATTCTCAAACGATGCAGCAAATGTAAAATAATCCTTCATGCTGAACTGGACATCTCTTACACTCTCTGACTGACCTAGAAGAAAAGTTTTAACAATCCAACAAAATTTTAAGGGACATTCAAGTATTACTCTTTTACTCTCTGTTCTGATTTGAAACATAACTAGTCACATTCTTTACCTGAGAAAGTGCTGACAGACTCCTTCTTGCGCAGGTCAAAACACTTCATGAATCCATCTTGCGAGCCACTAAGCAGCATATAAACCTCAGTAGGATGGAAGCACACTTTGTTGACAGTACGTTTGTGTTCAGTAAACAGTTGGTCTTGCTTGTTGCGAGAGGGTTTCCCTAAGTTCCAGGTTACCACGGCCCCGTTGGTGGCCGCAGTGGCCAGCAAGTTCTCCTCCATCTGGTGCCACATGACATCTGCGCAGCTGAAGTTTAGAGATGGTTTGCGGCCAACTCTGAGATTTAGCTTCTCTACAAACTGCTCCTCCTCTAGGCTGTAGATTTTGAAGATGTTGCGGCCAGCCACAACCACCTGTGTGGCGTCACGGCACACGCTGATAGCATTGGCAGGAGCATCCAAGTGGCAGAACATTGTCTTGCCACTGATGGTGCTGCTGCTAAGGGCTGTGGTAACCCGAGACATCTTCTCCATGTTCCTAAGGTTTTTTTTACACAACAAATGACACAAGATCTGGATTAAAAAACAAAGCACCATGAATGAAAACAAAATTGAATTTCAGGTAAAAATCAGCTTTATTTTCATCTTCATCCTAACCTAAAGTTTCCCATTATACAATTATAGAATGGCTTTGCACAAATTCTAATTAACAAGTTTTACAAATCATATTTGGCTCATATTCAAGAAATTTAACTCCTGACAAGACAGATTGGCTGATCTTCATTCACTTCTTTCACTTGTACAGCAAAATCTACAGAGGAGCACCAAAAGCAAAAATAGACCTAAGGGAATGATTTAGAGCATTCTGACATTTAACCAGGAGGTGGCATCCAAACCAAATAAACGATCACCTTAAGTACATTGTGTACTGGAGGCATGTATGCAAGTTAAGATCTTGGACATGATAAAAATGCACTACTAACTTGATGAAGATGTGCTGGCCTTGTCAGTGTCTGCAGAGGCACATGGGCCTCTTCATGTGCTCCCAGGAGAATCCACTTGGAAGTGAGAGACTGTCATATCAGCAGAGCACAGCAGTACACCACCTGAGTTAACAGGAAACATAGACATTCACCAACACCATTACATGTTGAAAATAGCAGTGCAAAATTAAAGTATTCGTGTACGAAGAAAAAAACAAAATACAAATTTAACAACACTGCGAGCATGAGGTAACATTGCTGTGTGTGTATTTTAGCAAATTAAAACTCACTGCAGCAAATTAGTAAAAACCAACACATCTGTGAAGTTTATGTCAGCCTGCTTCTCTGAAAAAGCTGCTATGCTGAGAGCTCACCGGGTTCAACCACCTTCTACTGGAGAGATGTATTAATAGTTACTCTGAGTTCTATAGATATTGCATTTTGAACGACAGGTTTGTACAAATTTACAAACGCTGCACAACGTAAACGAGAGGGGGTGATGTCCACTCAAACTCATGGCAGCCTCGTGACTTCAAGGAGCGCGAATAGCATACATTTAGAAATGTTTAATGTCCACATGTCTGATGGGGTTTTAGCTACAAACAGCATAAACATGACTGAGGAATGTGACGCTAATGCTAATGCTAGCAGACTAACCTGGCTACAGAGCCCTGTTTCACACAAGAACCTACCTCGCTGTGTTTTGCAAGTGAGTTACAAACATTCAAACACTCAAAATAAACACCCCGCCGAGTAACTGCCTTTGCGTAAAGAAAAAGAAACAAATATTTCGGTGTACTAACCTTCGGAAACTGTTGCTTACTTCATACGGTACCGGAAGTTGTTGGTCTGAAATATCGCGGGAATTCCATATGTCATAACGGAAGCGTCATACTACAACTGTTCATTGAAGAATTTTTCTGGAGATCATTTTGTTGTCTTTTTTTTTGTTTGTCTTTTAAAGGAAGGTGTGAAGATAACACGTGCAGTATCGTTGTGTTTTTATATGTGACGCAGTGAGTGTTTTTTCGACATGAGTTCTCTGTTTTCGTGTGAGGAGCCTGACACATGGAGAGGTGTGTTTGTGAAGTACTGGGACGTAGTCGAGGCTAAATCCAAAGGGAAGACACCTGGAAAGCTGCTGAGGCTTGACAAATGGTAACATTAACACCTCATAACTAGTGTTAAATGACAGTAAATGATCACCTATTATTTATTGGTTTTTTTGTTTTTTTTTGCATTAAGTGTTTTTAGCTGTTGTTTTAACTGCCTCTTATTCCTGTTTTAATTTCCTTATTATTATTATTTTTTTTTTTATCTTTTCTGCACTTTCCTCTTATTTAATGTTTTATTCTCTATGATTTTAATGTAATTGTATGCCTTTGGAAAGAACTTTGAACTGCCTTGTGTATGACTGGTGCTATATAAATACATTTGCCTTGCTATATAAATGCATTCAGTCAAATTTATGCAGAACTACTAGATGTGAAAGAACTATATTTATACTGAATGGAATCAGATGTTGGTTGCAAGAAAGTGAAGTACTAACGGACATATTAAAACTGGGAAATTATTTTATTCATTAAAAATAGGAACATAATATATATATATATATATATATATATATATATATATATATATATATATATATATATATATATATATATACGTCATACAAATTATCCTTAGGTTTCTTGGATGTTCAGTGCAAATTTCAACACATTCCAGTGAAAAATGAGAAATTTGTGCAGCTTAGAAAATGCATAGTAATGATACAGTTTCACTCTGTGAAGCCACATTTTCAAGGGATTTTTTTTCCCAAGAAAATCAGTAACATGAACATATAGCTTGCTGTTCATGTCTGGACTTGCTTTGAGTATAAGATTTTAGTGAACTAATCCTTGTCTTTGTGTATCTGAGGTAAGGTACCAAGAGGAGCTGCCTGCAGTCATTTCAGGTCGATCTGACAAACACATCACACAGTCAGAGCTGGTGAAATTGATGGAGTGGAAGCTTACTGTAAGTAGTGTCTACACTGACTCATGAAATGGAAAGAAATTTAAGACACACATACTCAAAACATTTGGTCACACTTCTTTAGTAAATGCCCTCCAAACACCATATATTTGTCTGACAGCACTCAGACAGTGCATTATCCATGTCCTTGAGCGGCCCTGTGTGGTTTTCTACAGAGAGGGAAGTTCAGGCCAAGGCTGCAGCAGCTGGTGGCTTCCAACAGCGAGGATACTGTGGAGAAATGTTCCAGAAAGGCCTTCAGCCTCTTGCCTGATGTGCAGGCTGCGATCATAGAGCTCAGCTCCCTGAAAGGTGTTGGCCCAGCCACTGCCTCAGGTTAGCACATCATTGTTTAAGAAGTGTCTGTTATGGCCAGCTACCAAACTACCATACTTTTGTGGCACTGACTAGATTTCTTAGATACCACTGGGTCCAATCAAGCGGTAACATGTGGACACATTTTTTGTTCAACAGTCTATGTCATGTAAGCAGAGTAACTTATATGCATGTATTATACATATTTGAGAAGGTATTTATAATCACTTTAACTTTATGTATAACAAAATTTGGGGGGGGATAAAATTTTTAGGTGACAAATGTCAAATTACTGCTCGGTAACATGTGGACTTGAAACAGTTCTCAGTTTTTTAGAGCTTTATGCAAGCATTCAAAAAATGCGGTTCTCAACAGAAATTTACATCAAGTAGGACAAAACTTTTTAGATATTATGTTCAACTATGCTGAAAATAAATTTTGGAGTAACATATGGAGAAGTCTCTGTTTTATTGACATGAGAATGTGGTAACACGTGGACAGGCTGCCATAGTAACATGTGGATGACTCATTACCATTGTATGCATCACCCAAAATGTATTCAAAAGACCTTCACTTTCTGAAAGTTTCACTGAAATATTTGAATTATAAGTAATTTGACAATTAAAAATTGGTATTTTTGTGGTAACACATGGACAGGGCCTTTCAAGCAACTCAAAAATGTTCAAACTCACAAATATCAATATTATTCACAAAACAATGAAAATCTAATACTTGAAACGTAACAATCATCAATATAATCAACACACTGAATAAATTTTCACATTTTTTAGTTACAATTTTTAGCGTCAAATTCAAGCTATGGCTATGGTGTAAAAAGTACAAGTGGTATTTTAAAAAAGATAACAGTTCCATAGGATAGAGATTTTTAGCTAAAAAGTGAGCCCACTTGATAAATGATGTGTGCAAATTTACTTTTTCATGTTGATGTTCACTTTCGCTTGATCGAACCCAACTGAGTATTGAAAAATGCCTGATCTGAGTCAGAACTAATTGTGCCTTCACATGCAATCAGGAAGATGACCCTTTCCACTTGTGAATTCAAAAATACCAGTGCGTTGTGTTCAAGTGCTTTTGGTGTCATAGTGAAATTAAAAACACAATTTATCGTGTCCTGCTGCTTGGGTAAAACAGTTTTGGATGTGTTAAGTCAACAGTGCACCACCATGTTGCAATTTTTTTTTTTTTTTTTGTGAATTATGTATACTATAAATACGTAAATCATCAGGTAACAAATCCATTCTTTTTGACTGAGTAAAGAAACAAATTTCTCTCCATATCTGTCCATCTGTCTGTCTGTCCATTCAAGGACATAATCGCATTATCTGAAGAATGTATTGAGATCTCTGCACCAAATTTATACTGTGGAGGCATCTTGGCATGAAGCAGAAGCCTATTGAAAATAGGTGACCATAACCTACTTATTAAGGTCAAATGTCGACGTCCTTTCAACAACGTAATGGCATTATCTGAAGAATGTATTGAGATATCCACACCACATTTACACAAATCTAATGTAAATTATAGGGCAGTAACTTTCAACTTTCTTACACTGTATCTGGCTGAGGGGTGTTAAAAATGTGCAGCATGTTATGTTATGATCATTTGCAATGAATCCCTCGTTGCTCTCTTCCATGTTGAAAAGTTCAAAGGTTATTTTCATTTCAGCAACTCGTATATCAAAAATTTTTCCCAGTTCCCCAGTGGAAAATACAACATGAGGGGGCGTTCATGAGCAATTCTCAACTTCAGAAATAGTATTTACCATAATTCCCATAGCACATGAAGTTTCATCAGCATCAGCACATGCAAAACACACAATTTAAAAAAAAAACCCAAAAACTAAAGATATGTTATCAGAAATCTTCAATTTATGTAGTGGTTTATTTTCATGCTTTGAGTATAGAAAAAAAAAAAAAACGAGCTAAAATAAAACTTGTGATGTGCATTATAATTTTCTTTTTGGTAAAATGAGAAATTGGAATTGAAAAAAGTATTGAAGCAAAGGCATCAGTATTATTACCAGTATTAAACATTGTTGAAGGGTACCCAGTCCTGTTGACAGCTCAGCTTCAAGGAACAGGTCTGTCTTATAAGACCAAATGAGTGTTAATATGGCCTGAATCTGTGGCTTGGACTTCCTGCTCTCTGTTTCAGGAGCTTGTGTGCCACTGCCACACTTTGCTTTGGCCTGAGGGCTCACTGTTCATTTTTGTTCCAGCTGTGTTGGCAGCAGGAGCTCCGGAGCAGGCTGCATTCATGTCTGACGAGGCCATGGAGAGTGTACCAGGACTGAAGCCCATCCAGTACACAGCCAAACACTATGCTCTCTACCTTGGCAAGATGGTTGAGCGGACAAAAAACCTCAACAAAGGTGGGCTAATGGTAGGAACATGAGGGTGTATTGAGTGTCTTTTGTGTCTTAGTACTGTGACTAATGAATGCACCCCATGACCTCCTCTCTCCTCTGCAGTGGATCCCCGGCAGGACTGGACACCCCACAGAATGGAGCTGTGTTTGTGGGCGATGACCATCGCTTCTCAGCAGCAGCTCCCGTTTCTAAAGGATATCAATGTAAAAGGCAGTGATGTGGCAGAGAAGTGCTTAGATGAGACACCAAGAAAGAAGCTGAAAACATGATAAAAAACATTTGTACTGAATAGGTTTGTTATTTTTTTTAGGTTGTGTATGAAATAATAAAGTTTTTCTATGAAACAGAATGTGTAGAGCATCTGATTTATTTATTAGGTTGTGTAATTCCTTTTTTCAGATGTTTGTTGATGTTGATTTAGATGCGAGTATCATTTGGCTTCATATTGCTCAGTCTAATAACAGTTCTCTCCCAGTCTTTCAGTTACAGATTGAATAATGCTTAAACATGCTACAAAGCAGTGAGATGTTGCCACAGTATTGTTCTTTATTTATATTGTTTCTAAATTAAAGCAAAGTACAATGAACAGTACAAAATAAAACAAAATATATATATATATATATATATTTACAATATAAAATGGTTCCGTTCAGAACATTTAAAAAGTACAATAGATTGTGAAATAATTAATGAGGACTTTGATATAAATTATCCATATGTAAATTTAGTTTTCCTTTAGTTTCCTCATGACCAAGAGAAAAATAGCTTCTTCTGCTTTTTCTTTTTGTAAACGCTGTGTTGGTGCAACCTCTTGTCTGGTGAGAGAGGTTGAACCTCATAAGCTTGGCACCATTTTATTAATACAAGTAAGCAGCTCATGAAAACTACCGCAGCAGCACAGATACGTATGACTTTTACTCAAACCTGTCAGAGGGGAACGACTCTCATTGTATGAGACCAACTGTAATATTTGCACGACCTCCAGTGGCTCAGGCAGTATTTGTGAACATGAAAGGGATTCCGTACCAAACTAGAAACCGTGGCTTCAGTAGCCCCCATTCTACAACGGCAGACAAAGATCAGCATTTAATCCACATTAAAATAAAAATGCTTTCAAACCCATTGCCAGCAGCATCCATTATAGTATTCATAATCAAACAAAATAATTAATTGGATAAGTTATACCAATCTGAAAACACTAGGATCAAAGACACATATTTCCTCAGTAGTTTTTTTTTTTTTTTAACCAATATCGTTTACTTAATGTTACTGTCCAATTGGCACAAATTATATATCAGACCCTGTTTTACACATTTTAACAGACCAGTATCATGATAATTTGGGAACTAAAGTTGTACTTTCGTCAGTTTATTGTATAAAAGTTTTAAAAAGTCTCAATTTATCACTTAAAAAACTGAAAATATAGATAGTGGCGTGCATCCAGGAACTGTTGTTAGATGCATTTTATTACCCATCTCTGGAGCTACGTTGGCCTTTTTCACCTGCACAGTCCTGCAGTGAGAGTAACCCTTATCTAAGAAAAGGCATCCTGGCTGACTCGTTGGCAAGCAGCAATTCAGAGGGGCTTCTGAATATGAAATAACTTCACTTGTTTGCACTGCGGCGTCTTTCTCTTGTGGATTCTGTGCATGATCGTGTAGAATGTACTATATAGAAAACAGCAAAGCAGCCTTCTCGCCATGGTGCTTAGTCCTGGGCTTATAAATAACAAGGCATTGGGCATAACAGCACAATGGATTGGCATAGGGAGGTAATACCTTAAAAAAACATAGCATCAAAGAATGTTTATGATAGTAGAGAATATGGCACACAACAACATGTCTACGTTATTATAAGTGCAAAAAAGTCCACCGATGACAAAAAACAAGAACAGGAGATAAGAAACCGTCAAGTATGCTGCATTTCTGAATCAGACAAGCACAGAAATGGATGGTTTTGGGGACAGTCACATCAACAAGGGTTCATGTATCAATGAGACTCACACAGGTTTTGCTCTAACCTTTAAGCGATCTGTTACATCTCATCTCTTGACCTCTCTCATCAGCTCCAAACCAACCACAGAGAAGGTGTGGATTATGTGGAGTGATGTTCTGATCGGCTGCTCCTACTCAGCCCATTGCCATTTCCTTTCTTATAGCGCTGAAAACAAATATGTCACTCAAAGACAGCCATTAAATTAACATCCCGCAGCCTGTCAGATCCACCTATTAAAGGACGATATCCCGTTTACAGTCTGGCTTTGGGTTCCTCACAACAGCCATGCATCATGCTGACACTGGGGGTGTTGTGACATGCGCTGACAGGATGTGAGGGCAGGTAGAGCTTGACAACAGCCCTGCTGAGGTTCTTTTTTTTATGAGGCAGGTGCAGACATTGTTCCTTTGCCACTGATGCTGCTGTCTTTCCATTCCACACACACCAAACTAAACCTGTCACTTACAGAGGATCAGGCCTCTGTCACTCCCTTTGACTCGTTTCCTTCGAGGCAAGCTGCCTCTATTCTCAGATGTGAGGTGTGTTGGTGCTGTGGCTGGCTCAGGCTCCAGGCCAGGAGATTTGCCTTGCAGAAAAAGTAATAATCTACTAAAACATTTCCTCTACCTGGCTATTGAAGCTGCATGCACTTATTTTGTCCTCTTCTGACTACAATTTTGTCTGCTTTGTTCTTTTGCATAAATACATTATAAAGGGTATTCACTTGTTTTATATAACTTATTTGTGTATAATTTTTGAGGTTCAGGGACATAAGCCTTTCATTTTAGTCCATCCAAGAGGGGTGATATTCACAGTTAATGTGATCTACAAAAACATATCCATTTACTAGCCCTTTTTTACAACCCTTCCGGGTTCCTATGAATCTTAAGTTAAAGAGGCACATTAACCTCCTCTCAGGCATCGTCTTCATCTTCATTATAGGCTAACAGGGTATGTATGCATTATTCATCCATGTATCTCTGCTATCCCCAGCAATAATATTTCCTAGTATACATAAGAGTTTCCATCAAGGCTTCATTACCTCTGTGTGTCAGCTGATCTTCACTTTTCATGTTGTTAATATCTGAAAATGGCTTATTCTTGCCATTTCACACTGATTCTCTCATTTAACACAATATCTCCTGTTACTACTGACACTTTCATTTGGAAGCAACTTCTCAGAATTGTATTTATGACCAACCATCAGAATTGGCAAATGCATAAAAAAAAAATTTTCTTCGCAGGCAGCCAGTGGACATTCAAATGAATTATTGATCGAAAGCCTGAAAAATGGAACACAGCATGGGTAAATGTACTCGCTATCCTTGCCTCAGCTCAGCTTTCCAAAAAGCTCGAATCTCTGCGGAGCTAATATACGACACAGGCTCTGTATAGAGGGACTGCAGCGAGGCATCGTCACACACCACGGGGGGAGAGTTCGGGATGTGGGCACTTGCAAAATGAAGCTGCGTTGACTCTCAAGCAAGTAGTAAAAATGCATCTAGCTACATAAAAATATCTCAAACAGTCCAGGGTTTCACAGGCTTGTTCTTGCACAGTTTGTCTTCGTTAACCTCATCTGCAGAGTATTCACATTGAAGAAACGTTTTTCAGTTTTGGAGCACACAGAAATGAAATCTGAATTGAAGTTCATGAGCTACCATACAACAGGTCTCAAACCAACATACACCTTTGCCTTCTCACATTAGTTCTTTCTATGGCTTATTTTGTAAAGCACTAAAGATTTATAAAATCAAGCAAGCTTGAGTCGTTGGTGGCCATCGAACAAACCAGGGGATTTTGCCTCATGGACTATTTTTCAGAGGATCAAAGCCATACAGGAGTTATGAGAAGAACAACAATCATAGCATTAATTTTGCACCATTTGAAACTTTTCTGTTTTCCCTGCTAGGGGAAAAAAATACAAATAAATATACTCTTGGTTATGAACATACAATATACACATCCACTATCAAATGAAAAACGGGGACAACTTAATAACACTCTTGTTTGTTTGTTGTTGTTTTTTTTTTTTATAGGTACATTCCTTTACAAAAGTATACAGTCCCTAAGAATGAGAAACTGAGGTATAGACTGGGCCTGGCAAAGAGACCCCAATGCCCTCTGGGACAGAAAGGTCAGAGGTCAGGTGATGACACATCCGCGCCCTCCCCAGTTCAGTCTGTCAGAGCGAGAACAGGCAGAGGCCAGTATCTGTGTGTGTGTCTGTTTGTGTATGTGTGTGTTCTTCTCTTCGGTTTGTCCACATTGACCTACACAATCAGGCAGTGGCTGCTCTCAAAGACAAAGAGGAGACGGATGTGTGAGTGTTCGTGTTTGTGTCCTTGTCTCGCTGAGAGCCACAGAGCATGACATGGCATATTTTACACGGTGCGCCTGGCGAGTTGGTGGCGTTTGACACAGGAGGAGTTCACTCGCTGAAGTGATGACCATTCAGAAAAAAAACACTACTTCAGCTTTCATTTTTTCATAATTTTCTGTCTTGTCCCTCCTGTCATGCGACCATGATTTCTCATTTGCATGTCTTGTCTATGTTGTGTGAAAATGTCGATCTGTATCCACAGTGTAGGTATAATGTCATGTAAATAATACAGTAACTTAAAATGACAGTGACGCCTCTGTCTAATGTTAAGGTACGACTTGACAGAAGCTTTAAAATCCATGTGTATTTTCCTGAAATGATAAATTTCTGTACCTGCTCTGAAAAGAGATTTCTTAATCCACTTTCACTCAACAATGTCTGACTGATGTCTTTTTACTCAACCAAAGACATTTTTCAGTGACTTTTAAGAAAATACTCTGATAGATGCTTTTTCTTTTCAAATTATCATGCCGGCAACTTTGCAAAAAGTCACAGTGACCGCTGTGAGTTACAACAGGGCTGTAAAGTTTTAAAAAGTGATAGCTACAATCGTTTTTCACTGGTACTTTTATGTTTTTTTTCTTTTTATTGCTGTCCCTGGATAATAATAAGCGTGCTCTGCCAAAAAAACGTTTTTCAACCTTGCAGTTCAGCTTTGTAGTACAGCTGAAATTTAAATTCATATCATCTGCATCAAATGACTTTAAGCAAAACCAGCGAATCCCTCACAGCTTCAGGAGAAACACTGCTACTGATCCTGATCTTTGAACCTAATATAAGACAGAACTTCTCTTGGCGTTGGTATCAGCTGTGGTGCACACTTTCACTTCACCTACTTTTTTCTTTTCAACAGAGGCATGTGTCATGAACTCCTCAGATATTTTGTACTTTAGGTGCGTTCAGCTAAACGACTGATGAAACACAAATAAAGAGCACAATGTCAAAATGCTCACTGAAACTTTACAGCTGGTAATGTGAATGAAATTTCAACATATATAAAAAGATACAATGCTCCTCAATAGGATCTGAGGAACATTCACCTGTACTTGTTGCTACTGTAATCCCTCTTTAATAAAAGAGACATATTTCTTTGATTTGCAAAGTATCTGTAAAAAACGATTCTTGGTCGACTTTAGTGTGAAAGATTTCCTATTATTTCATTTGAGTCTAACTTGAGAGGAAATGGGAAAGTTAACTATGAGCAAAACGGGAACCTTTGTTTGGTGTTTGAAGTCATTGTGAAGGTGGATGAGGGCCCGAGGAGGGGGGCCTTCATCAGGGAGGAGCGGGGATCTGCACCCCCAGCAGCTCGTAGGCAAAGATGTTCCAGAAGATGGCGAAGAGGAGGAACGTGATGAAGGAGAAGATGATGACCCACCAGGAGCACTGCTTCTGCAGGCTCTCCTCATAGCTGCGCAGTATCAGCAGCCCCATGCTGATCCCGACCACGGCCCCGGACAAGTGCGCCATGAAGCTGGGCTGTGGCCCCGAGGAGGGCAACGGGGGGGAGAAGCGAAGCCAGACTGCACGGCCCACCTCCGAACTCACTGTGGAAGCAGAGAAAAAACAAAGATATCAAATCATGACTTAAGCAATAACCAAATCAAGACTGAGGTGATTTTGCACCATCAAGCCAAAAGCTTGTGGACTTTGCAGCCACTTTGTACTTTTAATTTATGGCTATTTTTCCACAATTTGGGCTTCGTTCCAGTACAGAAATGCACTCCCAAGTTGGTGGCAATAGTTTGGGGAAGGAGCATAAACTCCATGAATAAAGTGGTTTACTCAGGTTGGTGCAGAATAATAATTTTATAGCTGAAAAAAACCCTGATGGTGTGGGTCGCGGGAGGTCATCCACAATAAAATAAAAAGGCTTTAATTTTCAGATACATAATTTAATTGAAGTTACTATAAAATCTTTATGACTGAATATTTAGATTAAGTATGAATTATACAAACCCAGCCACAGGGTTTAAATTAGATGATTTTCTTCCTTTACTGGACCTAATTTGACCTGGTTTGGCATCATTCAAGTTTTTTTCTTTGTATTGATATTAAACTGGATATTGTGAAATTGTACAAGCACTTTGCTATCCAGTGTCATCAGGATTAACAATTCACTATTTGCACTTAATTTGTTACAACTGTTGCTTTTCCACTTATCAATTTTCACACTGTTCACAAAAAATATATATACATGGAAATAAATCAACATTAGTCTCATCTGTTGATCAGGGTTGTGATTAAAGGTTTCAAGAGGTCGCAGAAGATTTCTAGTACTTCGATACGTTGGAAATGACTGGTGTTGAAGAAAATGACCATATGGATAAATTAGAACAATAGCCCTGTTGCAACTAACGTCACTGATGCTGTGAATAGGATGAAATCTCTGCAGTCACGGTGCTGAAAGTCTTCCTAGATTACACATCCTTATAGCTGCAGATTAGTGTCTATAGTTTGGGAATGACTTGTCCAGATCATACTGTATATGGATGTAATGTAGGGAGACCACATACTTCCAGCCATGTGGTAAACATCACTGGCTGAGTGAGTACGTGCGTCTGCAGCCAAAGACAAGTCTCAATATCAGAGGATGTTTATTCTATGGATGTTTCAGTAAAAAGCTACAGTTCCTTGTTTCCACCATTAACACAGCTGATTAAATACTAAACACAGAACCAGTCAGATATTATGTCTCCACAGAAGCTGACGCAAACAATGTGTCACGTTGCATTTTGAGAAGCTGTTTCCCCTGTTTGTAAAACACTGAGGAGAGCTGTAACGTTCCAGCAGAGACTCACTGTGCTCTCAGTTTGGGGGCGGCAGGCACGGGACAGATGGAGGGAACATATTGCTCACTAATGAAAGTCACAGTGTATTGGCCCTCGTGTGGAGAAAAAGGACAAGTAGTGCGACTCAAATGCTTTGAAAACAAAGCAACATGTCCAATCAGAGAGCCGCTGACTCGGAGCCATTACTGATAAGAACTTGAGGAGCATGTCTGGTAATTGACTTCAAGAGGCTTTTAAACCTGGGCTCATATCAAAGATGCTCTGCCATTATGTTGAACAGTGAACAGGTGTGCACACATTACAACGCTAAGAAGAGAATTCGTATGATACACATTTATCAAACACTGTTGGGGAGTTCCACAAAACAGTATTAGGTTAGTTCAGTAAAGTGTAATGTATTCTATGTATGGCTTTTTTATGTCTGTGCTTCTGCTTTACATGTTTTGATTAGTTATTTAACATGTATCTTCATTAACTTTATCATCTATAGTTTTTTGTTGTGTATTATGAGCCTAACTAATGAACTAATGAAGTGCAACAGCATCACCAATTACGCAAACAATAATGAACAAAGCCATTATAAATAATTGGGAAAAAAACTGTTACAAAATACAAATGATACAGGCAAATACAATATGTGTTAGATGTTTTAAATTGGTATCTCATATTGTCGTATAAAGCTGTTGTGAATTATATATTCATTAACATCATCAGACTTCTCATTTTTGTTTCTGCGTGCTTATAAATGATCTACATATTTTGGTGATTTCAATTTAATATTTCTATTTGGGATGCCACTGTAACATCTGTCCGGGGACTCCAGAAGAAAAATAGCCTCTCAGCTCTCTCTGGCATTTACAGCAATGTATATTAATGGGCAATGGCCCTGTTAAATAAACCAATAAAATAAATAAAACTAGAGAGCGTTCAGAGAGAGCAAAGCTCTGCAACACCACCTAAATCCTCTACAACATAAAACGCCCAGCGTGATCAGGCAAATATATGCACATCGCTAGAGATTGGATTTTGTATTTTTGAAAACAATGACCCAAAGAATCTTCAGATAAAATATAACATAAAAATAGTGTCTTTTATAAGGATTCACCATCTTGGATGTCTCCCACTTTTCTTACTTTTATAAATACAATCAGGGTCAACATAATTTGACTTCATTTCACATTCAATACATTATATATTTTTAATTAGTTTTGACATTGCTTTGTAGAAATTTGTTTTCTCTGACATTTGACAGCATTTTATTTGTAAATTCTTGTCAGAAAAGCAAAATTATGTGGACCATGATTCCAATTCCAGAAGCAATAAAAGGGGGAAACATCTGAGAGGGTGAACATTTAATGATATTAATATATAGGCCCTGTATGTGTGCTAAATTTTAAAGCTATTTTTAATTTTACACAGTTCATGATGAAAAAAGTGGAATCCAATCCAATCAGAAGAGTTTTCATAATTTTCACTGTTATCAGGGACACACAGACACAAAAACATCAGAATAATTTGTCAAAGACTGAGGATCCCCTAAGAAATATATTGAAAATGCTGATTTAAAAAAAAAGACCTTGTTGTAGGTAATAAAATATATTAAAGTAATCAGTTATAGTTTCTGAGCTAAACACATAGATCATTAAATTACATCTACTAATCCACTTTTACGGAATATAGTACTTAAAATACACTGTCGTCCATAAAGTTAGAATAACTTTGGTTTCAGACCAGAGGCGATTTCTCAAAGACTGCGAGGGAAGCTCGGCTTCCCCTAAAATTACGAAAATTAAATAGTGAAATATGTACGGTTGTGTTGACATTTCATTGACTACAAATGTGTTAGAACACGTTCATCTCACAGACGAGTTCGTTCAGAATCAGCTTTATCACAAATCAACGGACTCGATGTTGTTCACTTCTCATACATTCCTGTTGCGCTGTTTTCTCATTCGATCTCTGCTCAGTGCGTTTGCCCGTAGATGCCCAGTGTCCATGGACTTCTATGGGACTGAGTGGAACAGTTTTTTTAATTGCCTCAAAACTGGACAGTAATTGGATAAATGCCACGATGTTGTCCCGCCCCCGGACGCTCAGCATCTCTGAGGATGAATGGAGCTGTGGGCGGAGCTCAACCGGGCTGGATGCTGGGCTTCCACGTGCTGATTGGAGGATCAGTCGAAAGGCTGAATCCCATGTGATTGACAGCTATTTTGAGATCTACTCCTTCACTTTACAGAGTTCAGTTTAATACCATTGCACATTCTGCTTGTGAAATCGAGAGAGAAACCACTATGAAATTACTCGTTCATTTCTTGCACTGTAAATAAAATACACTCATTGTACTTCCTTGTTTCAATTTAACCTAATTTCAACGTTTTCTTGTTTATTTGGTATGATAAGGTCACTGGCCATTTTCTTAAAAAGGAATGGCGGGCCAAATTTATGTTTAAATAACTTGACATTTTTTTGATGTAAGCTGACAATGAGCTTCCTCTCTCTGAAAGACGAGTAGCTGCCACTGTTTCAGACATAATTCTTTTTTATACACATCATTAATCACCTTTAATCAAGTGCAATGCTAAATCCCAGCTACACTTTATCTATCAAGAATAAACTCCAATGTCACAATCATTTCATGAGAAGAGGTAAAAAGGTTTTATTCCAACTTTATGCAGCGTACTTATAATACTTACCCGTAACTACTATCTACTACCTATTACATTCCTAAACTCACCTTCCCATCACTGATCATATAAACAACAGAAGCCCAGAGTAAACCTGGAGAACTTACTGCAAACTAGTGCCAGGATCATGCGGAGCAGCTTGTACGGGCATCTCATCCCGGCCCAGTTCTGCAACACAGAGTAAAAGTGTCTCGTCAGCGCAAACGATCACGACACAGACAACCCTTACATGAGCGTATTAACGGCCTGGCCTCGGGACATATTTAGACCAGGGAGGAAGACAAACCATATCCATGAGAAAGAGGCAGCAGCACTTAAGACTAGACTCAGAGACACGATTATACACCTGGCTGCTCTCCACTCACTGGTTCCAGCCCAGTGGCACTCTATTAATTAGGGCTAAGATAACATAACAGAAGGGGAGAATGGGCCAATAAATAGCTCTTGTGATTCTTTGGGGGGAAAAAGAACAATGGCATCCTGACTTAGAATAACACATTTGTTCGCTAGGATGAATAATTGCACCAGTCACTCCTGGCTGTGAGTACGGGAACCAGAGCCCAGCGTTTTTCCTCTTTCCTCACAAAAGAAAAAATCGGATAGTGAACGGCATGAACATTAAATACACTGAATAAAAGTATAAATAAACCCTGCTGTGTCCTAACAAAAGCACTGCACATAAGGATACAGGTGACGTTCTTGTATTTCCAATGTATGCAGCTTTATACTTCTATTCCACTACATCTCAGAGGCAAATACACTTTTTACTTCATTACATTTGTCTGACATCTTTAGTTACTTTTCTGATTACAGTTCGTATTCCCCCTTTTTGTCCAAAGAAAACTGTCACCAGATCAAATGTTCCTTATTCCCCTTCTTAATCTTAATAAACGCTAAAAACCCTCCTGGATTCAGCTGGAAAGCATCACCATAAAGCAGAAAACAGCCCTTTAAAGATCTGTGTTTTTTTGGGGTTTTTTTTAACCACAGAGTGATGCTACAAACATATGATGATACAATACTGTAGATGAAACTACACAACAGTATGTAAAGTCATTGAAATGAGCACCACCTTATTGTACAACAGTGAAATGCGACGTATACATGAACACAGTAGTAAAATGAACCCAAAATACTGCATAACACTGAAAGGAAACACTTGAATGCACAGTGACTACTATTGACTTTTCATATTTTACGTACAATTTGCTGATACTGGCACAAGGAGCAAATGATTACATTTTGGTGGTGATCGGGGTGGGGGGGGGTGGGCACTGATTTGCCTTGACAGAGGTCTGCACTCTCTGAGTGCTTTTCTAGTTTGTTTGTTTGTGTGTTAGTAAGATGACTCAAAAGTTATAGAAGGATTTGGATGAAATTTTCAAGAAATGCCGATACTTCCACAAGGAACAAATGATTAAATTTTGTTGGTGATTGGGAGGGGGGGCAGATTTTTTGTTTGTCTGTCTGTCTGTTAGCAAGATAACTCAAAAAGTTATGTAAGGATGTTGATGAAATTTTCAGGAAATGTTGATACTGGCACAAGGAACAAATGGTTAAATTTTGGTGGTGATGGGGGGGGTAAGGCCAAGGCAGACCTCTGCCTTGGCAGAGGTCTGCGCTCTCTGAGAGCTTTTCTAGTTCTGCTCATATTTCCATCCAGAGGGCCAACATGCTGTTTAGCATCTTCCATGTTTATGGGTTGGTTCTGCTGCCTGTCACTAACAGTACAACTGCCCAAATTTGCACAGGCACGACAGTAACTCTACTTGGACAAACTGCACCAAATTGTGTTGCCAGAGATGTTCAGAGTCATTCTGTGCTGCAGATGGGTTAATTGCATTCAAATTTTTTATCAGATTAATCATGATGATGGATTCATCTGCGTTAATGCATTAATTTTGACAGCCCTAATTAAATGATAATTATATTATCTTGAGTTTTTCTTGTTTGTATGTATTCTTTTTGTGTTGTTGCACGCACAATGTAAAGTTTTTCATGGAACCTAGGAAGAATAGCAGCTGTACTCCTAGTAAAACTAGACTCGGATATGACTCTACAGCCAGAACTTTTACTTGTGGTAGACTATTTTCACAGGATCTGAATGCCGCCTCCAAAAGTGTTAAAGAAAATAAGGAAAGCCAGTGCTAACAGTGTCAGAATATTCCTCCAGGGGGAGAGGTGAGCATCACAGTGGGAGCGATGCCGTCTTTCTGTTCTTTGATGGGAGACAATTTGCTTTGACATGCCTCCACTCTCACAAGGGGAGAGGGGCAATCTTCTGCCAGAGGACATCCAATCCATTTTGTCTGTTACAGATCTTATTATCAGACTGCTGACATTGAAACAGAGAAAGGTTGGGGGAATGTGATGCATGCACAGAAGGTCACATCCATAGACTTACAGTTCTTGCAGGTCAGTTAAGAAACATATGTGGAGCTTATACTGACAAGGCCTAAATAGAACAAATACAAGGGGCTAAAAGAGAAGACATAATGTTGAGTCCCAAGATGTGTTCTGACAAATATAGCTGTAGCTCTGTGACTGCAGGGGAGTCACGTTCACAGCGGTACTTGCAACATCACTGAACCTGAAAATGTCTTTTGAGCAGACCCAATGATGAATCTTGTCGACAGATGGCTGAGAACTTACTGGGCTGAAACTGGACAAGGTTTCAAGATTCCCTTCAAACAACAAAACTACACGAATACATATCAGAGCAGAACTAAGACGTGCCTTCAGGATTTCCCAACAACAAAGAAAAAGGCAGGCATCAAGTGTAATAGACCAACTAAAGTGGCTGTTAGCTGCTTTGAACGTGCAGTTACAGTTACAGTCTTCTGCTCTGGGCCTGTCAGCGTACTTTGATTTGCATTCCTGCTGGCATCTCCACTGCCCACGCTCAACAGTGGCGTTAGTTAAAGTGATTTGTCGGATGTAACACTGCCTCGAGACTTGTGGAGAATGTGGAAAACATTCCATTAAAAAAAAAAAAAGACAAAAAAAAAAAAAACTCGAGATACAAACAGCAAATGTCAAGATGAATCACTGTGTTTTCTTTACAGCTCGATACAACTTGATTTATCAATACAGTCCAACAATATGAAAGGCAATATGGGACACTGGCTGACTATTTGAATTTGGCAGTCAAGTAGTTCATTAACAGTTTATGAATCATTAAACATATGCTTTATAGATAATCTGTTGAACATTACTGACCTTATTGGACTTTCATGCATGAGTTATGAATTATTCCTCTGATTAATACTTCTTCATATTACATACTGTCACTTTAAAAAAAACTATCGATGGCCAAAAAACAAAACCTCCTATCTGCAAATTTTTAGATTTTGAGTTTTCACATTAAATGGTGAGAACAAGGATGACTCCACATTTTCAGTCTATCTGCAAGATAATCCCGCCCTTTCTTATGACATGAAGGTCACCTGACAAAAACCTCCTAGACCATACTATAATAAAACTAAAAGTTTTTTTTGTTTCCTGAAAAAAGTGATTTTTTCAGATAGGTTTTGTATTCTGGCCATCGCTATAATATTTAATGGTTTGTTTTGTCCATTCAGGAGACAGACACCAAGACTGTCCATAAAGTGATGTAAACTTTTTATTCTAATTCTTTATTTATATAAATATTCACATAAATACCAAATTTCTTATTTTTCTCTTGATATTTTCATTTTCGCACGTTTGTGTTTTTTTCTACCTGTCTTTTTCTCTGCACTTGTTGTATGTTCTTGCTGTTAACTGTGAAATTTCCCCACAGTGGTATAAATAAAGTCTTATCTTACCTTATAAAATTATCTTATCATATAAGAAAATGAAAACAAAAAACAATTAATGATTATTTCTTTGACATGTTTTTGCATCATTATCACCAGCATCTCAGATGACTGATTTAACAATACTTTTTTAATTTTAACAAACAAAACTTCATCTGAACCATATATTGTAGAAAGGCCAGGAAAAATATAACACTGAACATAAAGTTTTGAAATACTACAAATACTCCATAAACTCTTTATAGGTAGTTAATCCAAATAAAGTATTACTACATTAACAAACTTTAGTGAGAGCTTCCATATCTTGCTGACAGATGAGTAAGAGTTCACACTGCCTGTAAAATATTTCACAGCAGTCATCATGCTTGAGCAAAAAAAATATTTATCACTTTGATGTAATGGTTCTGTAGAAAAGGCAACTGAAATCTGCTGATAGTGAAAAACAGAGGACAGTAAAACCAGAGGGATATGTTCACAATCATTGTGACTTAGCCTAAAAACATTCAAGAAGGAGTTGTAGAGTAAGAGTTATTTTAAGAGCAGAGATATAAAAAAAAAAAAAAGTGAGGCGGCATAGATGATCCTGCCATTGCCAAAAAATAGTATGACATACAATCACTAAGAAATAATGGACTGGGCCATAAGAAAAATGTATTCTTTATCAAGACACTGGCATACTATTTCTGTTAAGTACAGTACTGTGCAAAAGTCCCCGGCCCACATTAGGTTTGTTGGTTTAGTAAAGTTCTAATGGCCACACATATGCATTTCACAGTCTCTGTATTAACATCCAGTCTGCATGTATGTGAAGTATGTACAGCAGGAAAAACATGTCTCAGGGAAAAAAAACCCAAAACTTTCTTCTAAAGCTTCTGTAAGAGTACTAGTGTTTAGTGTGACCTTCCTTTGTACTTAACATGTCTTTAACCCTTTTGTTCAGAAAATATGACTTTTATTGCTTTAATTTTCTGATGCTTTATACCAGGTTTCATCCAACACATGTCAGATGTTTCTGTTTCTGCTACCTCTTATCATGGGGTCAGGGGTCAAACTAAATAGTAACTTTAACCTTCGGCACCCATTTAGTTCAGTTTTGTGTGTGTGTGTTAAGGATTTGCACATATTTCCTGTATTTTTCTTGCTGTATCTGAAGAAAAGAGAATGATTGATAAATATATATGTGCACTTTACACCCTGCAAAAACAATGCTAAAGGTGGCCAGTTTTGCACAGAACTGTATATTATAACACATACTTCAACCTAGAATCTTGAAAAAATCTGGTGTGCTGTTGGGAGTTATACTATAATATACCATACATACTAAAATAACCAGGCTTCATTATCTGTCCACCATTTTCTCTCCTCCTCTTAAAAAAACTCTTAGAAGTCCTCTACTCTTTGAAGAGTTTTTCCTCTGTAGGAGCTCTCTTTAGGGTTAAGATGCTTTGTGAATAATTAGGATCTAGTCTAACAGAGTATCTGTGGTTTGAGAAGGCCAAATGTATGACTTTTTAAGATATTTTTTTAATCAAAATACTTTTTTAATCCCAGGGGAAATTATTGTGTATTACATTTATATATATATATATATATATATATATATATATATATATATATATATATATATATATATGTATATATATACACACACACACACAGACACCAAGTATACATACTAAACACTGTATCGAACACATTTATACAACAGCTATTTGTACAATATGGTGTTTTTGATCAAATTTAAGACCTTTGCTCACATAAATAACACTCCAACGGCCTCATAGTTATTGTCTTGAACAAGTCTTCTCACTTGTGGTGAATACATTTTTGGGAGCTCACACGTTGTGTAGACCTTATTTCACTTTTTCATCTACTTTTTTGGGATCCTGCACACCTTTCATTTACTGGATGTGCGTGTTGATCACCTCTTTTTTTGAACAAGTCTTAACAATGTTCCAATTCAACTACTGTTACATTTCCATTTCTCTATGAGTAATGTTTCTGCTACTGATGTTCAAGCTGCTAAAGCTCATACCTGAACCCCTCCACCATTTGAATGAGTGTTAGTGGCTCCACTCATTTCCCATCTCTGTTAAGATAAAAGGCTAAACGCTAATTCTTTACAAAAATGTCCAAAACAATTGTAATATGATTTATTGTGGCTGTGGAATTTTTAAGACCATTTATATCTATATTTAAGGACAATTAAGACCTTAAGGTAGAACAGTAATATGTAAGACTTTTTAAGGATCTGTGGACATCCTGTTTTAAGAAGTTCAATTCAATGCACCAGAATTCTATTAGAATGTCATCACCAGGATTAACCTTTATGAAGCTGCATGTTTGGTCTCAGTCCTCATACCAAGTGGCTGACTATGAGATTTTGTTTCTGTTAAAAATCCATTTTTTTAAAAATTTAACAATGTAGGCGATAATGATGGCAGTTACCATAACAACGTTGGCCAGATGGGCTGAGCACAGTGCGTAGACCCCCCCAGAACCTCCCACCACTGGAGCACGCATGTCGGTGATGGACACTGTCAGCGAGCCTGCAGAGAGAGACAGGGAGAGAGAGAGAGACAGATTAGGAACTGCAGATACGAGTGTGTGAAAGAGGAAAGACAAAGGGAGAGAGAGAGAGAGGGAGGGAGGCACGCAATGCAGTTAGGAGGATGTGTGTTTGTTTGTTTGTTGGTTTATGTGTTTGTGTGGGTTGTTCGAGAGGGAGAAGAGGACAGCGTTTTAGAGCAGATAGGGAAAACAAAGGAAGTCAGAGTCCGATTACTCATCACATGGCGACACAAGTCACCTTCCTCTGAGCATTTTTCAAAAGATCTGTACAAAAAAAAAAAAAATCTGTTCATGGGATCTGTGCTACATCAGCTGACCTTCACATGCCCTTTTATGTCATATTTTATATCTACAATACACAATAAAAACACCTCAGCACATAAACCATCCATGGTGTTAACAGAACTGTATAGGCTTAAAAATGTATTCAAGTGCTGGAAATGAATATGTGTTAATTGGATTTTGCTTCAGGATGTTGGAATGAAAAAGGAACCATCTTTAAGAGACATAAAGAGAACACAGGTGTTTCTTTTATCTGGTCTATGAGTGTACCTTGCTGAAGAGGATAATTTGCTATTTGTGTGCACTAAAGATGCCTCGTGTTGCATTCAAGTCTAATCTGGGATATGAAGGCATGGATGGAAGCCAGATATGCAGTTTAAAAAGACAATTTTTAATAGGAAAAATGAAGCAGGGGTAACGTCCGCCAGTGACAAAGGGGTATACTCATTATAAAACACATACTTTGTGGATCTGAGCAATCGGGGATATGGAGCAAATTCATTCTATTTATTCATCCAGGAGAAGCAGCACTGTGACTACATGTATACTGAAAATAAAGTCCAGGGTAAACGTCTCATGTAAATCTTGTAATGGCGTCCTTTCTGAAACTTGAGGTGCTGGAAAAAACATAACAACCCTCTATAATTCCACACAAGGGCTGAGATTTAACTTCAGGACAGATATGATACAAAAAAATAAAGCTTTTTTTTTTTTACATTTTATGCATTCAAATATAAAAATCACACATTTGTAAATTTCCAAACACCAAAGAGGTCACCTCTCATCTTAATCTCAAGCAAATCTACTATGTCTGCACTTTGTAAAGTAAAAATTCCATCACAAATTACTAACTGTATTTCAGTAAAAACAGTGGTCTGTTTCTGTAAAAATAGTACTCCTGTGCAAATTAACATAATTTTTGGGTTTCTCCATGCATTTATTCTGCCTATTTCATGGTTAAGAACCATGAAAACTGTGCTGGTCATCATGAATGAAAGTTAAAAAAAAAACTATGAGGAAACTCATGCTGCTGAAAGAGCAAAGTTAAATTCTTCAGAAAAGTCCAATCTCAAATGATGATCAGATGGATGGTGTGCATGAAAGCAATAGTAAGGAGCATTTTTTTCTATCTTTTTCTGTCTTGGGCTCTGTGTTTATGTGGTAGTGGTAGCCTATGCATAGCATCTTTGACATCAGATCCAAGGATGATGATTGATGTATATGCTTGATGTATTTTTGTGATGGATTTAATAGCTCCTTAATTTAGCCAAAGCAGGAGGCTGTTGTGACTTAACCCAAAAGGTGGTTTAAAAGGGCAGAAAACACCACATCACTAGCTACCTATATATCTTTCCAAGTTTTCTCCTCTAATTTTAAAACAAAACCAGTTGCCCACAATAACACACATTCAGTAAAACAGTTTGCTAGGTCAGCAAAGCTAGGTTGTTAAAAGAAAATCCTCACGCAAATACTATCTGCAGTTGTCTGTTGTTGCAGAGTTGCATTTGCAAAAGGTACATGTGCCAAACAACCAAATAAATGTCTGAAAATGACTTACATAGCCTGCTGTTTTAATAAGTATGTGAAGGTGTAATCCTAAATGTGGTTTAGCACACCTCCATCACATAAAAAGCCTTGAAGTGGGACAGAATCCCAAGTAGGCGAAATCACAGTGGCAGTTGCTTGCGAGGACAGCGTCAGCCTCTGTTAATTATGCAAATGAACTGATAAGGGAAGCGGAGAGGGCTGATAAAACAAAACAGCCTCTTTTTAATCACAGCTGGGGTTTGCTGGAGTTGTGATCTCAGATCTATAATGCATGTTGTAACATTCATATTCTGTGTGTGCGCGCCGTGGGACTGTGCAGAGTAAACAGCGTCTTAAAGAACGCCTTGTCAGCCCGCGATGGCAGCGATGATCATGCAAAGACAGATGGTAATCAGAGCCTGTTCCTGACTCATTCATCTCTCCTCTGTCTGACACCTATGCATTTACTTGATGTGGATTTATGGGGCATACGAAGGTTGGTGCTGCAGCTAAAGATTTGACAAGATTCGCAGTGCCCCTTTTTTAGTAGTTCCACAAAATTGTAATTACACAGTGAAGCATCCAGTATGTGGTCTCTGATCTCTTCAAAGGAAAAGGAAAACTGAAGTGGAGCTACTGCAGCAGCAGCAGCAGTGTCTCAGTTTCTCTTGTACTTTTTCTGCAGAGCTTCCAAACTTTCCTGCAGTTCCTTTGTTACTTTTATGAATTTTATATAGTGGGAAGCGATATTGATGGAATATTGATAGAGTCATAAAAGACACTATGTTTTAATTTTTGCAATTTTTAGGCCAAACACATTGTTTAATTATTAAACATTTAAAGTATGTGCATATATAAATACCTCTCTCCTTCACATAGTTATTGTCATAATAAAAAAACCAACACAAAAAACACAAAAAAAAGATGTTTTTTTTTTTTTTTTGGAGCAACTGAAAATCTATTATTAACTGGATTCTTTTTAAAGAGATGATCATTATATTACGTCTTCAGAGTATGCCACTTCAAATTCTTTCTTTCTGCAGAGTCTGAGGTTACACAAAAACTGTAATCACACTCTTGTCTTTTTTTCCTGCTACTGACCAACAGCCACTTTTCAGAAAATGGCTGTTGTTTTCTTTGAATCTTGCCCAAGGAAGATATTTTAGATCAAAACATTACCTACCACAAGACAATGTGTTAAGAAGAGTTAAATAGAGAATGAAATTACCCACTCAGAGCCAAACAGCGTGCAGACTCTTATTTTTTTTTATGACTACAAATGACAATTTTTGTTTGGCACTTGGATTGTGCACACTTGGTGAATCTTTTGCTGTTTTAGCAAAGTGAAATCACCATAACAGGTTTAAAGTCACATCTAACCGATGCCAATCACATGCCAAAACACTATGCATGCCGGTGGCACCTTTTAGAGTACTTGCTCTGTTAATGTTATTCTAGCTCTTGTATGGGTGTTGACTTAACATGTCACTGAAGTAAAGCATAGAATTGTGTAGGTAGTTAGATAGCAGAGAGACAGAGTATTTCTGGTGTTTTGAGTCCAAGGTAACAGGATGAGTTTCCAGAGTGTGACAGGAATCACTGCAAACTTATTATTTGGAGCAGAAAAGATGGTGCCATCCCTCAGGGCTTCAAACTGTTTCTCATGCAAACCAATGAGTGTTGCGATGTTTCACTATGTCCACTTTGCATACAGACTATAATAACAATGAGCAAGCCTCTTGAAGTATGTGGAATACATTTTGACACTGATAAAGCATCTTTAGGAGACATGTAGTCCTGTGTTTGCTGATAATATGACAATATTTAACAGTAGATCAGGCTACCTCTTCGTCAGGGATGTGACACCACCATCTGTATATGAGGAAGAGGAGAAAACCCGTAGGAAGTGATGAGATCCACAGGGAGGAAACAAACTGCTCTCTCCTCCTGCTCCCTCTGCTTTGGTGCTTTGCTCCAAAATACAGTATGAATATTAAACAGGCCTGTCATGTGGGTTCTCCTGCTTAGGGGGATTTAAGATTTAGGATCCTTGCACTCGGCAGCAGCTGAGACGTGAGGTGTACGATTATTTCAGTGCACTGCTGACACTTTCCATCTTATGCACAGATTATTTATTGTTGCCAACCTGAAGCCATCATCGGCACCCTCAAATCTTTTTGTGAGCTTGCAACATCCACAAGTGCACTGTGGTGTGGACAGTTAAAATGATGAACTTTGTCCAGAGTATAGGTCAACTACACACTCAGGGCTATACTCTATATCTACTGCAGTATAATCCCCACTGCAGCTCAGAGAACAGAGCTGCTGTCAAACTAAACTTGCCACACCATTACGGTTACTCCAGGGTGCCCTTAAGCTATGGGTCAACTTTGTATGTTTCAGTCTCTCTGGGATAAGGTGCAGAAAAGGGATGGTAAGCTGATCTGAGGCCAGAGTTTGACAGTGCCTAAGGCATTGCCTCTCTATAGCCACTCCAGTGGAAACTGCACCAGAGCACAGTAAATACTCCAATAAAATAAACTCCTCTAATCCTTGAAAAATATGGCAAATCAGACCTCTGTGCAAATACTTAAAAACCCGCTGTCTGCTTTCTAGTGGTTGTGCAGCTATTGACTATTACTGCAGCTATTTATATTCTATCAAGAGAACGCAGACCCCTGAGGAAGTTCACTAATGCAGGGTGTTCATGAACAAATTAAAGGTGTTAAACATGTAAATGGCTGTGGCTGCCTGGATTAAAATTTTAATATGTATGATTTAAGTGTCGATATGTATCTCACATTCGTTTTGTTCCAATTACTCCACAAGGGAAATAAAGAGATGCTAAATATTCTATTATTTTCACCAGCTCCTGTGCTCACAAGCCTTGACATTTAGTGTTGAACAGACAGTATAGAGTGGGTTTCTCTGCCTTTTTTCATTGTCAACTGCAGTCAATAATAATTTAGTGAAAGCTATGAGAGTGAACGAAAGCAAAATTTGTGGCTCAAAAACCAAAACGATGATGTGAAAGCTCAGAAGTGTATCAAGTAGTTCAGTTATACAGTCATTTGACAACTTCGTTTAAGGTATAATTTGTAACATTTTTGCATCAAATATCTTGCGCAACCATGCTATACAATTTGTTGACTTGTATATTTGTATTATATCAGTGCTTTCAATTATGCTCAAAAACAGTATAATCTGTAGTTTATTCAGTGTAGGGACCTGTTTCAGAGGCATCACTGGGAACATCTGTAGAGGTGAGGACCAAAATGAAGCCACTGTTTAAGTATTTTAAAGGTGTAACTCAGCTGATGACCACTAGGGGCAGCCCCGAAAAGCTCTGGCTGGTATAGACTTATACTGATCTTCACTGGAGTCATTCTGATCTCTGATTTTTTTGGAACCTCTAAAAAGTTATATGGTCCATCTTTAAGTTTTTTTTTTTCCGTTAATCAGAACTCTTGTTGTCTGCTTTCTCAGCTGACAGGTAGCTCCAGATTCTGTTCTATTTGATAAAACACACTTTTTCCTGACAGCTCTGCCATATCTATGGTTAGCAGGTTCTACAGACAAGACCGCAAAATGACCTAGTTACACAGTGCATAATGAAGTTCACTGTTTTACTGAGTCCGTAAACTAGCACCTTTGACCCATGGTGCTCCCGTTGTTTGGCCCCTTCTGTTCAAATATGGTCACTTCTGTCTCCAAAAAGCCAACATTGTGACAGCCAAATTGCAAACTACCTGCTTCACAACAGCAGTTCAGAAACCGATGTAAGATATCACGGTTCCTCTGTACATTAATTATATGTAGTATCTGGAAAATCCCCTTTATCAACTTTAAAGAGTAACATCACAAATAACAACCGGCAGCGCAAATTAAATATTGTGCATTCCAAGCAAAAATATTGATTAGAGCAGGTTTAATGAACTACAATGAAATCATATCGATTTCTCAGAGGTTTTCGACAAGCCTTAGTCACATATACCCAAGGTACAAAAACACAATCACATATCACCTAACTGTTCATTTGTAAAGATGTCTACCAGAAGGTGATTTCTTGGAACTTAAAAGAAGCCAGAGGACCATTAATATGCACTGGGCTGCATTTCTTAGTTGCCAAGCCAATAATTACTCAGGAGAGGACAATTAAAGGACAATGAGTGTTTATTTATTCAGGTGATCCGGTCATTATCGGGAAAGAGCAAATCTGACAACACAGCCCTACACCCTTGTTCCCTTAAGGCTGTTGTTAGAGAGTAAAAGCAGAGACCACCTAAATGGTGACATGTTTCATTATGAAACCGTCGCCTGTGTAGTTCTTTTAGAATTGAAAGAAAAATGGCCTTGGCTCATTGGACAATATCACTTGGGGAAACCTCGGGTCCGTTTTAGGTTCGGCTTGCTCTATTTGTATACACGTGCCTCAGACAGATCTCTCCTTTATGCATTAAATCTTGTGGCCCTGCAGAGATGTGCTGTAGTCAGCAGTCCTGCCGTCACAGGGCCGCCTCGGCTGGCTAATAAACTGGGGAAATGCCTGATCAGATTTATTTACTAAGCACAAATAAGAAGAGAGGGCGACTAATTGAAAGAGTGGGAGAGTGATTGCTTAAGGAACAGTGATACAGTGATGAGATCAATCAGAACTGCTGCATAACATAAACACTGAAAGATTTCATGAACTATGTGAACACGGGAACTGAATGAGATACTGTGCAGTTGAAAAATAAACTGTGCAACATAATTGTAGCACTGCATGCTAAAATGCATAAAGATTTTGGCATACCTGAACTGTCATCTTTTCCTTATTAAAGCTGTCATTAATAGTAGCACCAATACATCCTGCAGTGAGGTTGATGTAATGACTTAGATGGACATTCAGATTTTTGCAATAGACTAGTAGCTGGGTCATTTTAGTACCACTATAAAACTATCATAGGAGATTTTGTTGATTCTTAAGGGGTCAAACATACAGGACAGACAAGTCACTTGAGTCTGATGTATGAGCAGACGCAGTTTGGATGTGACCAGCGTAAAGATTGGAAAATGTCAGGGTGACTCAGCAGGAGGCAGACCATCTGTCACATGGTCTTTCGTCTACTTTACAGTCTACTTGAAAAGCTCATAGCTTCAAATGTCCTTTAATAGAGTGGTGTCCATTTCAAAGGCTCATTTCAAACATAATAGTGCTGTCAGAAATGGGGGGAACTCTATTAAAGATATTTTCCACCTGGGAAGAAGATGGACACCTCTGTGTCATCAAGGCAGGAAAAGATAAGGGAAATATCCTCTTCGTTGCAGATGCTTTCCTTCAAATGGAGCAGCATGACTTGCAATCAGTTCTCATCCAATCTAAGATCTTCATCCATCTTCCTCACCCTGGTGAAGCGTGGCAGGGTGGGCATGAAAACCTTTAGATGATGTGAAGGGAAACACAGAGCCTGCGAAGTTTTACTTATCTATGCAGCAACATCCAAACCGTCAGCATCCTCAAAGCGACCAAACAGTATACACCTGTGCTCCCACACTGCAGTCAAAACTGATCATTAGAGGAGCAGCTTCAGTATGGAAAACACACATCCAAAGCGGAGACACAACAACATAAAATCCGACCTCTCTTGTCGACAAATTCAAGAAAACAGACAAAAAATCCAAAACACAACACAACAGTGGCAACATCTACACAGGGCAAAAGGAACAAATAAAACCCTTTTTTTGGTATGTGCTGTAACCACATCTCACCCTTGGGTTCCTTGGAGATGGATTCAGTGTCCAGATTTGCCATATGGGTTAAAAATATGATAATATTTATGTTACACTGGAGCCCATGGGACATCAGGAAAAATCAATAGTCTCCACTACTCACACCCTCAGAGCTGTAAAGAAGAAACTGCTCAGCACAGCAGAGACTGTCAATGGGAAAGTATAATCATATCTGATCTGGGCGCGAATGTGTGTGTGTGTGTGTGGGCAAAGGACTATAATGGAAATGCAAAAAGACAAAATGTAACAATTAGTGTGAGTGTACTTAGAACTATGCCTAATGTTGCTGAGGTTTCTGTCGCTCTTTCTACCCATAAAACAAAATAAATTCCCATCACGACTCAAGCGGTTATCACTCACGACTGCTTTTCAGCTAACAAGCACAATAGCTGACCTTGGATCAGAATTACTCAAATTCTTCAAACATCTTGATGAAAAAAAGCACGAAACCGCTTCCTCTGCTCAAGGTTACACAGCCACAGTGATGGCTGCGGGGACATGGTGTGCTTCTTCATCGGAAAACCTTGAAAACGACCACCAAAGTAAATGGAATATAAACTGAGCAGAGAAATTGCCTGCTCTCCAGCTCCAACAGAGAGCCTGGCTGAGAAATATTGCAGCTCCGGATTGGCTTCATACAGTAGACGGCCATAAACACAGTGGGCTTGCTCCACACAAATGTGATACCTTCGATTGGGGCTGCATTACATTAGGAATATTTCATCATCCTCGTTGTTGTTATCATCGAGGCTGCAGGGGGTGACTGTAGAGGAAGTGAGCTTGGTGTCACCTAGCAAGAGTTCACTGTGGGGTGGGATGGGGGGCTGGGAATTACCATAATCACACTGGCAGCCTCTGCATCGCACCAAGGTCACCCTGCTTGTTCAGTGCTCGGCTCAGCTCAGCACCAGGGGGAGTACGTCAGAAACACAGGACGAGTCGCTTCATCGCTATATGCAACACCAGGTTTGAACCCTTATAGGTTATATGATGAACGCTGGGTAACGGAGGAAGCAGTCTGACCTTGCACTCCAACAACACTGACGACGACAACCAGGAGAGGGCCTCAAAGGCAGGAAGGGCGGGAAAGAATTGGTATGCAGGTGATGATGACGACAGACAAGGCTCTCGCACAGTCATGACAACACCTCCCGCGTTTCCAGGTTTAGCTCGAGCCAATCAAATCCATACATTGTTAAATATCTCTGCACCAGTGGTTGAAATGAGTCAGGGCCAAAGTCAGAGAGTCAGACATGGAGTCACACCCCTCTGGCACTGAGAGTGATTTGTCTCTGTTCCCTGATGCTCCCCCTCTGCTGTTCTGCCCTCTCTTGTCTTTTTATCTCCATCTCTTCCTCATTAACTGCGTTTGGGTGCTGATGCTGCTGATGCGGTGTGAAGGCGTGGCAGCGTCGCTTTATCTGACTCAACTTTTGCTCCAGGAAAAAAATTCCCATTTCCCCTTAAAATCCCACGCCTGTCTGCTTGCAGTCAGTTACTTTATTAGGCACCATGTTGACCTTTTTCATATTTACTTTTTACAATATTTCAAGTAGTGTTTGTACTATTTTTCATTACAACTTCTCATAATGCCACCAAAAATGTTCAAGTACAATAAGCATTATAACCAAAGCGGCAACCATATCTCTCTGAAATTACAGTTATATGTGACTAAAGGGCGATGG
Organism: Sphaeramia orbicularis; assembly: GCF_902148855.1. Taxonomy (NCBI): domain Eukaryota; kingdom Metazoa; phylum Chordata; class Actinopteri; order Kurtiformes; family Apogonidae; genus Sphaeramia; species Sphaeramia orbicularis. Next base: position 35,026,547 of record NC_043975.1, on the reverse strand, counting down.
CAAATTCATATTGTTAGATTTTATTTCAACAAAATAGCTATATGCTGTAAATTAACTTAATTTCTCAGTGGTAAAAATGTACTCAAGACTGTAAATGTAAAGTTGTCACAGCAGGTACAGACCAACTAATTATCAGATCTTATTTTTTTAAATTTAATTCACTAAAAAAAAGGCAGCATTGACTCATCTAACATTATGAGAAATAGCCGATCAACCCTGAAATGTGAAAAGAACATTTATTTACGTATTCAAATGACCTCCAATTCAATATGAAAACTGACTGCAAATGTTAAAATACTATTGAACTGACAGTCAGCTTCAATGCACCTTTTTTTGTTGTTCTCTGCTGTGTTTCATATTAACTGCAAGATATTCCAAAAATATTCCAAATATCACCCATTGGTCTCCTTGATTATCAATAATCAGTACCAGTATTGGCCATAAAAAAAAGCTATTAGTCCATGGCTACATCACAGACATTTGTTTTCAACCACCGAACCCAATTTACAATATCAGTGCTTTACTTAAAAGTGTAGAATGGATAAAACAAATACTGCCTGTATTTAGGGACAGACAATGAAATGACAGAAAAATAAACAGAGAAAAAGACAAAGAGGAATCTGGTTCAGAATGTAGAAACATGTTGGTACAATATGGTGGATTTCCTCTACTTTTGCAGAAATAAGCAGCTCATACGACCGCAACAAAAACATGACATTTCTTATATATGTGTGATCATACACTAATGAAATAATACTTAATATTCCATTTCTTCAATTAGAACCCCCTAAGTCTACTACCTATTAACCTATAGATTAGGAATGTGCCCACATACTAGATTGATTAGTCAAAAATTGTAGTGACCATCTTTTTTTGTAAGTGTTGACTCATTTGTATTTGGGGTTGGGGTGGGAGGGGACTTTTATTTTACTTCACTGAGACATAGAAATAATTTGTATGGTGTCTTTAAGCCCCAGTGCTGCATTTTAAGTAAAGCCCGAAAAGGTGTTTAAATATAATTTAGCTCCATATAAATGTAGTTTCTGTGAAACTGGGTTGAAAGAAGAGCCTCTACTGAAAAACGACCATGAGATGCAGTTGAAAGGTCTTTCACACTCAGTCATAATATTAAGTCATGCCAACACTATATTAGACAAAATCTTACTTCTACATCGTACTGGCAAAAGATTTTATTAAAGCAATCTGTTGCCAATTGGAAACTCAGCATCTACAGTAATTAGTGAAGTCCTATATTTGTCATTTGGAGTAGCTCAGTTAAATGTATTGATTTTAATCTTGTAGATTCTATCTCAAAGTTGATTTTCTAATTTTGGATTTTCATGGCATACATTATCTTCCTGTTTGCACGACTCTGCCAAACATCAAACATCAGCAAAATGGATGATGGACAAAGTCATTCTTGGCTTAGCACCAAAGCCTCCCATTCCCTGGCAGCAGGTATTTACCCTGCCTAAATATGTGCAGTTCCATTCTCCAAGCATCGCTCAATTATAATAGGAATAAGGAAAAGGTATTATACGTACACAGGCCTGAGCAAAAAATATGCCTAAGGTCTTGTAGTCATTTAAGGCCTGAATGGGCTTCTATTAGGGAGGTAGGGGGCCGAAACAACCATCAGGCTAAATTAGGACTGACAATGAGCGACTTTCATGACCACGGCAGAAAACCGACACCGCCACAGCCCTGCATGATGCCAATGAAATTCACAAACAGCTGAAAGATTAAACATTACACCTAACATAATGATACCATCAACTAGCTTGCAACAATGAGGTTATACTGACATGCAGCCATTTATCACATTTGCATTACAATTTCCCAACAGGCCAGAAATGACATCAAGGCGCACCACGCCTCCTCCCCGTCCTCTCGACTGAGGGCACCAATAAACAGTGCTTTCTAATGTAGTTTATTACAGTCAACAGTTTATTCTGTTAACAGGCTCCTGGACACGTGGAGCTTAAAAATCCTACTGCATAATTTAAAGCGCAGGCTCCATAGGCCGAAGTTGCCAGAAGACTGTTCACACACTCTTAATGTGACACTGTGAAACCTCTCTGGGTTTCTAGTTCATTTACTCGAGTACACCTATCGGATCAGTAAGCCTTTTGTATTCAGGAAAGTATTTCTCAGAGGAGGACTCCTGATTATATTCTCGCAGCTAAACATTTACATGCAGCTGAAGGGCCTTGCTCAAGGGCACCTGGGCAGTGGCAATGAGGGAGGGAGTGGTATTTGGAGTCACTTTAAGTCTATATGAGTAATCTTTCTGTAAAATATATGATAAGATCTTTTTCTTTCAGTTTTTATAGACAACTCATTATCCTTCTGCTTTCCTATTTGTTTTTCATTGCATTTTCATTGCTTTTTCATTGAGCTATGTCTGTTTATGTTTTTAGAAACGGCCATCTGGGGACAAGCACTGCAAATTAAACTGCATAATTGGCTGCATTATTCTGCTCAGTGAATATTTTAAGTATATATTTTTGTCCCTATTGAACAATAAATTAATAAATGAACCAAAACTAATCCAATCATGAGGATTTTTTTTTGTTCATTTATGACGTTTTAATGCAACTGCCAAACTACAAGCACATACACACAGTGGAAAGATGATCTGAAAAACGCATCCTTTAGATGTGACGTACACCGCTGAAGATTCCTGTTCAGCATATTTTGTTGCCTCTGAAAAGGGATCATGGGTGTCTTTCTTTCAAGCTTGATTACAGTGTTTTCTTCACAACCGTATGTGACATCATGAACTGTCTTTCACACTACAGTAAGAGATTTTTTTTTTCCTCAACTACAATCTGCTGATATTTCACCAAAAATCAGATGATTCAAAGCAAATGTGTTACCCCAGGTCCTTCTTTTATAACATTGAGCCTGGCAGAATAGACTTTGGCAGGAACCAAACAACAGAAAAAAAATCACAGTACAGTAGACTGATATAAAACCCTCATCGATGCGCTGGTATCTAAGTTGATTTGGACACAGTGAAGCTGCAGACTGAGGTTTGCTGTTATGAAAGGCTGCAGGAAGGATTTGGATCATCTTCAGTGTAAAGTGTGAGAGGAGGTAGACACCCTGAGGCTGATCCAGAGCTACGAGGAAAAACATGGTGTTCTGGCACCTGTTGATGTCCTAAAGCACACGAGGAAACTGAAGGATCTGCTGGCCTGAGGGAAAGAGACTAAAAGGGAAAAAAAGGAGATTTAAGGAGGTTTCCCTTAACGTGGAATGTCGAAAACATGACTCTGACACAGAACTTCTGATTCATATTTCGGACTGTGATGTTCATGCAGCAGAGCCATTAAGGGTGTCCGAGAGGATGAAAAGGGAGAAAGAACAGAGGCCACGTTTGAGCTGCAGTATCAAAAATAACTACAGAAATATTTCTTTTGTCAGTACACTTCCAAGGACAAAATGTCACACTTTATTTTCAGAGGATGCACTACAACACAAAACCAAGGTAAATGGGTCACTGGAAGATGAGTCCATCACAGATCCAGTTAAAAAAGGTGAAACTATTTTAGTTTTTCCATAAACTGCAGAGCTGCAGTATTCTTTTAAGATGATCATGAGAAAGTAGCTACTGAGATACATACAGCTGTTAGAATAGTTTTTTGCTCAGGATTTGTAACATCAAAATAAACTCTGAAAGGAAACCTTTGCTGAACAAATTCTCTTGGTCTGTTAAAGCGCAAACAAAAAAGTACAATACCTGCAGCACGTCAGTAAATACACCCACGGAGTGGAGCTATAAGCTGAGAGCTTCACTGGCCTACAAAAATAACAAGCTACATGCATGCGCAAGCTGATAGCGACATCCAGCATGATTGAACTTATGAGCCAGAATCAGACTGCATGAATATAAACATGAGACAGCCAGGGGCGCCAAAATGGAAGAGAAAAAAAAAGGGGAGAATTTTTCACTGAGTAAATCTAAAGCACCGGGCAATTTCTTGCATCCACAAGCAATCATATATTTATCAAGAGAGAAGGAATATGGTAAAAAAAAAAAAAAAAGCAATGTAGTATCACAAAGAGCTAAAGTTTGCACAAAAATCAAAGCCTGCATGCACAAATACAGACATAAATATTCAGTAGAACACCGAAAGGAAGGAATGAATGGCTTAAAGGAGGCACAAGAACAAACAGACTGATCCTACAAGCCAGATATCTCTATCACTGCACCTATCTGTGACATTTTTCCCGTTTGGTCTGCTATGTACACTGAAAAAAACAAGCATAAAGATACTTTACAAGTGATCGAAAGATGCCTTAAACATGAAAATACAAAACACAGTACTATTTAATATATTGAAGGGATTCAGTTAAAGGGTTTTAAGGTTAATAGATGTCACAAACTATGATCTTTTAACCCTCCTAAGATGAATTCATAATGATAAATAAAAACTTGGTATGAAAGTTGTATTAAAGGTTTGAAGTAGAAATAGTAATATTAAAAAAAAAGAACCTGAAAAAGCAGCAGGCAGTCTGAGAGTCTTTTAAACCGCTCTGGCTGTGCTGAAATCCCAGGAGGGCGGCTTCCCTCTGGCCTCTCACCTGGAAGCAGAAACGCTGTCTTTCTACTTCCAACTGAGAAAGCTTTCATCCTGTCATGAACCCTGTGACCCCTACCGCTCCCTCAAAACTCCAAACACATTCAGAATTACTTACACATTAATACCTGAGCTCTACCCAAGGTTATCTTAATTTTTAACTCCATCAACCAGAATCATGAATAATATTTTTTTTCTTATTTGTCTTGAGACCTGATTGGAAATGACAAAACTACAAATTTTAGTCCAACTTGCTCTCTAAAAATCTAAATTAACCTCAGATAATAACATTCTGATTCATGTTTTCTGTGTTTTTTTGTGACAAAGTTCACTCCAACAGAACTTCAGATGGTAACAAATGTCACAGTGTACTGTGCGATCTTCTTGCTGCTTTCTCCTACTTCTCGTTCCAGGCTGCAGCTTAAATCTCCAAACAACATCTCAAACGGCACTTAGGCTAATTCCCCGGAGAGAAACTCTGCATTACTCTCCCACTTTTCCTCCACTAAGTCCCATGCTTGCTCGCTCGCTCTCACTCTGTCATCGTTGCAAAAATAAATCAAAGCCACAATAATTCATGAGAGTTAAAAGTGTGTGCGTGCCAGCAGATGGGAAAGTGAGGGTCCACTTCCAGAGTTTTTATCTCTCTAACTCTATTGTCCTATGAGCACACAGAGGACAGGAAAATGCACTCATAAAGATCCTGAATGTTTAGTCACACAGACAAAAATCAGCTTACTGAAAATGAATGACTGTGGCTCAATATGCATTAGACACCAAGACTTGACAGTAATCAAATATTGGTTAGCAAGAAATTCACAAGATCCAAAGCAGGAAATGTTGCCAGTGAAGATGAAAAATAAAAGAGGTTTATGCAACAGTGTTAATGTGATTTCCACAAATAAGCATTAATGACAAAACTGCAGTAAGAAACCACGTCCCGCAATCAGTGTGGATTTAACATTTTCAGCGTTCTCGGAGGAGGATCGGAGGAGGATGAAAGTTAATGAGGTTTCTTGTCAACAAAGCTTTGAGTGCTGTGGCCTGACCTCTGGGCACCGTGACTCACTTGACTCCGTTGAGCTCAGCGGCCTGCATTTATCAAAGTGTCGGGCTACCAGCCAGATCAAGTTCATCGAAAATGATCAAACAGGCCACTCACGAATGTCAGCTTGAGCATAATATTCTCACAAAGGCAGTTAAGAGGCGACCTGTGGTTTATGCTAAGAGAAGCTCCTGAGCTGAAACGTGATGCGCGGTTTGATAAGTGATGATCAGACAAAAAACAAAGGATTTTAGTCTGTAATAGATGTTTAAACAGTAATGAAACCAAACAAACTAGGTCAGTGCTGATTCTGCAGACTGTACAAACAATGTGCAGAACAGACAATAAAACAGAGCTTTCTGTATGTCCTTGTTTTAAAAAGGGAATAAGGAGTAGATGACTCATATGTTTCAGTCTCTATGTTTCTGCCACATCACTGTACAGTTTAAAATGTAACACAGCAACTTTGAAAAGTTACTTACCAGCTAGCACGCCTGCCATGTAAAGCAGACTTATTCGTAAGATACCGTGGACCATTTCCAAAGGAACGCCGATCATCAACTGTAGTAAAGCATTAAACCCAAGCTGCTCCAAACTACAGAGAGAGAGAACACACAAAAAAAGCTTCATGTATCATTGTTTGGTTCCTCTTACAATTCTACATTGAAGTTTTTTTCTTTTTTCAGGACAGTACATATTAATAAACACAATATGTGTCAATACGCAAGATGATAACACTAACATTTTCTGCAGCTATCCCAGTTTAAAAAGTAGAGAAACAGACATGCATAAATGAACACGTGGTGAGTTTTGGTCAACGAACGTACCCAACATGCATAAACATGTAGCTGAAGAAGCGCCAGACTTGTGCGCGGTGGCCGGGATGGTAGACCAAGGGGCTCTTCATGAAGTCTGGCTGATAGGTCTGCAGAACCCATTTGTTTAACATGATGCCATAGCACATGAATACAATAATCTGCACCAGAGACACAGAAATGACACAAGACAGTCATTTTACATCGACATACCCATTACAGTCACTCTCTCCGAGCAAACAAAGATGATCATGGTTTGAGAAAGACACATGACGTTTTCATTTTCTGTATTCTTCAGCTGATGACTATTAGACTGGTGGAGACAATAACTGCCTGTAGAAAAAACTGCCACATCTGGTTCTACTCCATTAATTTCTCTTCATGGAATAATGACTCATTGTCTTTTTGAATTAAAATGGATGTGAACCATTATTATCTCCTCTTCATTGTCATTACAGACCACTCACACACACATTATTATAAGAGCACTTGGCTTTTTTTTCCTTCAGAATTATGATGATTTCAGGCAAATGAAGTTTTGTTAAGAAGCTGTTGGTTATTTTTGCAACTTAATTCCAAACCACTCAGCTGTGGTCCACGAGAGCTTTCATGTTAGTGGTTTTTACCTTTTTTTTTTTTTTTCTTTAACCAGATGAATATAATAGATCAATTAATGCAACTGCGGTGGCCAGGGTGCTCACTGACCTGGTTTCTGAAAATTGGTGTGTGGAAAAAAAAATCCCTTCATGCAGCCTGACTGAGGGTTTCAGCTCGGTGAAATGGCATTAAATGCACCAACTAAGTCCCGGTTCCCAAATGGGTTACCAGCTCAGACTGAGCTCACACTAAAGGCGTGTGATCAGAGGCAAAAAGTCTTTTCAGTGGATCTGAGGAGAACGTCTGAGCCAACAGAACAGTTTGAAGTCAGTGCTGTGGGTTAGTGTTACATAGTCATGACTCTACCTGTACGATGGTGACGACAGCGATGAAGACAGGCGGGGGACACAGGCGGTTTTGGTGGAAGTACCAGCGTCTGTCTGTCTCACAGGGCAGGATCTCATAGGCCACATAACGAACAAATCGTTTGTACAGGCCCAGCCCCGTCTCGTCCAGCAGGATCTCCCTCTGCAGCGTGCGGCGGCCATTGGCGATGGCTCGTCGGAAACTGCTGGAGCGCTTGCTGCTCATCTAAAGAAAGTGTAACAACACATATGTATTTGTAAAAATGCAGCATATTAGTTCACCTGTGTACATTTTAATGAGACTATATAGAATGGGAAAAGGAATGAAAACGCACATTTGCATTTTCTGTGGTTATTTTTTTTTCTGATTTGATAGCTTTTTTTGTAATAACCTCCCCATGAGTCATTTTCTGTGAACAGCTGGAGGAGAGACCTTACCAAGATGAACACATCTCATCATCGTCTGCTGCTGAATTTCTCATCTTGGCAATTATATCCCTAACTTTTTCCACACTAAGTGGATCAAACATCAGTTAAGCAGGATAGCGTCTTTTCATATAATCTATGGGAAACTCATCAGTGTGACTAATCATCCTAGATAGGGATGAGCCAACATTCATAAGGCACAGATTTCACAAGGGATGCCATGACGGTTTATGTAACTTCTACTTTGATCATCAAATAGTCAGGGGAGAGGGTGCTGACATTCTTATCATCTTGGAGGATTTTCTCTATTGTTCAGACATTACTCAAAGGCACCTGTGAAAGGTGAGCTTTCAGATTTCCCATTTTAGTTAAAAATGACTGTTTTTCTTTAACACCACTGAGTTAACGAGCCCCTTCTGCAATATTTCTTAACTCTCATTCATCTTTGCTAAAAACATTCTTCAAGTGTGCCTTTAGTTTTTTTTCCCAACTTTATTTTAAGATGATTAAAAAAGTCTTCATTTGCATCTGTGAAACTGACAAGTGAAAGACGAATACTATGTCAGTATACAGTTTGACTGGAATTCTGTGTATCAAGATGTCATTTGGGTTAAGTACTTACTCATTGTTGAATTAATCTGTAACTAGTGTGAAGTTTATCCTGAGTTGGTTAAAACTGTACTTAGTGTTAAAAAAATCTGCAACTTCAAACCACGTTAGAAGCTAAATCCCCTGTATATATTTCAGCACCGATTAAATTATTAATATCAAAGCAGTGCTACATGTATAAACAACTCACTTTTTGCCACAACAAGGAGAGGACTGAATATTCATGACTGATATGAAACTTAAATAATGTACAAGTTTTTTTTTATTTTTTTTTTTTTATTTTGACTGTGTGAGTGTGACTGCCGCTAGGGTTGATTGCAGCTTAGAGATCTTAAAAAATAGGCTGCTGAAGTGATTTTGCCCTTGAAAAAGAATCTTTGTTGTGAGTAGCTATGCCATGGAAAGAGAGAGTGTAAGTATGTGACTATGTGTGTGTATGTGTATGTGTGTGTGTGCATGTTATCACAAACTCCAGGTTTGCTTAGTGAGCAGGAGCTCTGCAGCAGCCTCCAGGCCAGCGGGACCAACTCTTGATAAGTTCTTTAATAGAGGCTTAGGATGAAAACCATCCTAATGCCACTATTTTGACAGCCAAGGCAAAGAACTGTCAGGATATCAACACACCAATGCTACCAGTGAATATACTGTTTGACCAGCCACCCACATCAGGGATTCTTCAGAGTCAATATCTGCATTTCCTCTCAGACGGGGAGCATGAACACCTCACAGGTAAGATTTACTTAACGGCTCGTACTGAAAGGCAACACCAGATGTCTGAAGACTCCAATGGAGCTAAAACAATATCACTCTTTTGAGGTTGACAAGTGGCTGAGCTAGCAATCAACTGGAAATCAAACTATGTGACATGATATAATGTGGCATTTTATGAAAATGAGTTTCCAGGAAAAGTAGTACAGAAACAGAATGGGGGCATGTGGGCAGCAGCTGCGACTGTTCAGAATTGTAATCTAGAATGGCAGAGTGGCAGTTACGTATGGGCGTCTCATAATTATAAGAGCAGCTTCCTGGTAAGAGTCACAATACCTCAGGCCAGAGTGCCTGTAGGAAGTGTAACCCACCATTAAAGTACACCATTCGTTATTCATTACCCAGGTCCTGCTGCTTGTAGGCTCATTATATATGGCCACAGTGGGGGGCGCAGTGAAAGAAAGTGTGGGTCAATAGCTTTAAAAGCTAATGAGCTAAACATACTGCAGGACAAAGACTGTAAATAAATGAGCAAATAATGAAGAAGTAATGAACAGATTGGTCCACAAACGGACCAGCTGCCTTTTCTCTTTACAAGAAATCACTCAGGAAAAAAAAGTGTTAATCCCTTTTGGAAGTTAGCAGAGCAGGACGTGGTAACTGTGGGTAATTATGACACTGGTAGTTGTACAGTGAGGGTGTGAGGGCCTGTTGCACAGTGATAACCAGAACGATGCAGAGTTGGGCTGCTGGCTCTCCAGCAGATGGAAGGATGCATATTTAGTATGGAAATCAGGCCTGGAAAATGCAATTATACTATACTTGAGGCTGGGAGTGAAAGGAGACGAGGAGGAGAGGGACATTAGGCGGCAGAGGAGGGAAATTAAGACGCGAAAATGAGATGCTAGTCTGGGTGAGCATGATTCTCAGATTCTGGAGGCCATCGATGGGCAGTTAAAGTGAGACACGCTCATTTTGTTACGTTCACAATGAAAAAAAGACTCATGTTTATGTAAAGAATGAAATGGAACACAGAAAGGTTAACTGATGTAAACATAAATGGATTTTCTCTCTCTGTTGGCTTTCTTGTCTAAATAAACTCAACTTTTCTGTTATGCTCAGCGACAATACCTGCCTCCTCTACACCTTACATTGCATCCTCTCTCATTCATACCGCCTCTCTGAAAACTTGTTCCCGGGAGACGGGGCTAAGCATAGCTGTCATTCTACGTCGCCCTCCCTGACGCACAGGACTTGCTGCTTCTAAAGTGAGCATTAGCAGCCTTTTGAAGTGACGACAGGGAAGAGACTGGAAAACAGACAATAAGGCAGCAAGAGCTCGAGATAACACACTGAGAGGAGTGATGAAGGAAGGCGTACTGGAAAAAAACCACATGACAGCACATAAAACCTCGGAGGCGGAAAACCTCTGACTTGGATTTCGGTAACAGTGGAAGTTCCCTGACAAAGCAACGCCTACATGGGAATAATTGATGCTGCAGCTAAGAGGATAGGGATAAAGATAGTACTGGTATTCCCTGTAAGGGACAGCTGGATGGCCAAACTGACAGAAGTGTGTGAACCAGCAAGGGTCCATCTCCTCCTTTTTGTAGCTGCATGCATCCTTTTGTACATGCTGCTCTCAGCTTTAGTCAATTGTCCTTGATGGATTAATTAGGCAAACCACATGGTCAATAACTCACAGCTCAATACTAATTAGTAATAACTATTAAAAATGTGGTTTAAAGGCCATTTGAGCACCTAAACTGCAGAAACACAAAACTGTAAATTTCTGATTTTGCAGAGAATTTATGCACCTGTAAGAGGTGACCATCCTTTGCTCAGACACATACATATATAATTTATTGTTATGAGAATATTAACAAAATGTGCTATTAAACAAAGCACACATTGTGATTCACCACCACTCGGTTAACAGTGTCACTATAGCCACTTACCGTTTAATGTGTGAGTCATTCAGAGAACCTAAATCCCCTCCACTCACACATATACACTCATGCAGTCTCAAAGCAGAGTCTAAATCACTGTGGATCTCAGCCCTCCGTCCGCTGATTCTACCCTGACCCAGATACTCAGGTTATTTCTTGCTCAAATCCTTTTAAAATGAGAGTCCACCCTTCTTTTTCCCTCAGCAGTTTGTGGCGGCAGCGTTCCTTCATGGTTTAATCATTGTGTCGCTAAAAACTTCACTCCAGGACACTTAAGTGAAGTGCATCACTTTTAGCCCATCAGAAAGAGAAAGCATCGACAGAGGTTTAGTGTAGGATGCATTGCTGATCAGTGGCATCGGTGTCCCTGGAGACAGATGCACTGTTGGCACTTCATGTCACTAAAATGACTGCAAAGTACTGTATCAGCTCCGCAACATATCACAAAAACTGCAGTGTCTCTCAACTAGGACAGGCTGCACTCTCAGTAAGTGTCACCAGCTTTTATTTCAATAACACTTGTCAAAAAAACTTGCTCGGTTTAAAGTACAAAATTTCAATACACATTACATAAGCATTTTATGAATTATACCTCCTCAGGGAACAGAAAATGTAAGTGCTACATATGGGAATAAAGGTAAAAATGAGCCAAAGCAACTGTCTCAAAATCCTCCGACCTGAACAAAGAGACTCCTTCCCATAATCTTTATAAAACAGCCTCTACCTGTGTAATTAACCATGGCAGCCATTTTGGATTTCTGTCGAACATTAGCCAAATTACTACCCAATGGAAAACAATGACACACTTCTTCAATTACACAGACGGTGTGTGATAGCATCAGAGTAGTCTCTGTAAATAAATCGATATGTGCAATTACACATGTAAGAATCTTGATTGGCCCTGCTTAACCTTCATTTCATAAACAGATGCTTGGTCCCCAAAGCCCTCCTATGTGTGAACTTTGACACTTCAGCTGTCTCACAGCTTTCTGCATTGGCAGAAAATCTATGAGTAATTTTGCGGAAATGTGTCACACCATGTAAAATGTGTGGTTGCCTCGTTGCATGATATTGTTCTGTCCATGTACTCAGTGGATTAGCTCCATGATTCAAACCTATGTAAGAGTGAGTGTATGAACAAGTGTGAATGCACGCAAGTGTGTGTGTGTGCACAGTTCCCCAAGAGAGATTTTAGCCGAGCGTTACTTATTCACCCCTCTGGCTGAACTGATGGAGTTCCCTGGCTAAGATCACCCTGCATGAAAGATGGGTTGAACATGTACGATGTCAGAGACAGTCTTGTACCAACTCACACTTACACACACACATACAGAGACACCAGAGAAGCTGCTGCCTAATGTTGCGATTCAAACACATTTACACCCACTGAGGTTGAGGAGCCATGTGGATTCAAGGCTGCAAAACTCACTGAGGGAATGTAGAACAACAAATCAGAAAAAAAGTTGAACATGCTGACATGAGAGAGTCAAATGACACCAGCTTGTGGACTGAAAACAGTGAAAAACTATGCAATGAGTGCACACACATACACACACTCTGACACACACTGCACCTTGCTATGTCCATTTTAATAATGTTCAGGGGTGTTTCATCTTCCGTCGAGGCCAGATCACAAATCAATACAGACAACAGACATTAGGCACTGACTAGAATATAATAGACACTGTGAACTTTCAGAATCAAAATACGACCGTCATCTGTCAAACTGTGGTGAGAGCTAGTTATAAACCTGTCAGTAATTCAAAGACGTGACTGAAGGAAGAAAGAAGGACGGGAAGAGAGAGTGAAGGCAGACAATAAAGCCTTGAATGTGATACTTAAATTATAAAAACAAGAGAAAGAAACAGAGAGAAAAGAAATGCAGAAGAAGTCCAAAGGAAGCTGCAGATGACCTGGTTGAAAATGTCATGTTACATTCAGCACTTTCCCGCAGGGACCTGGAAGTCATCCTAAAGAACGGGAACCTGCAGATCGCACGCATCACATGCTCCGCAGCAGGAGGCCAAGTTCACATCAACATTCGCATGTCATCAAAATTAGTCAGCAAATCTGTACTGGCAGCGCTCATATGTATGACTGAGAGTCTGTCTGTGTTTGAGGCATTTGTGTGTAGTAGTTAGTGAGGCGGACCGAGGGAAAGTGGGTGGCTGCATTCATTAATAATACAATGCATCAAATGGTTTGTATGTATGCAAATTGTATGCATTCACGTGTGTGTATCACACAAATCTTTAAATCAGACCTGGGGGTCGATATCTGTGTGAGGCTGGCCGTTCTCAAATTACCTCAGATTACTGCCTGCTACTACCAATGCTGGGCTAATCGAAGGCAATTTGCATTTGGCTGATGGGCAATTTTAAAAGTGTTTCCCTGCTGCTGTCTGCACCAAGGCAGGGCTTTTTTTCACCTAACATATGCTCACAAGAAATGTAGATTGAAGGAAAGAAGATCTGAGGGTTCAAGGAGCCTCGAGAAAAGCAAAGGAAGAGAGGTGTAAAGAACACAGTGAGAGCAGCAGCTCAACAGCCATTTCCATGTAGTGTCAGAGACCTAAGAAATAGGATCTGCTGCAAATTGAGCAGCCTCATGGGGACTTCATTACAAACCATGGGAAGGAAAGAGATGTGAGAAGTATATTGTAAGAAAAAGCAAATGAGGAGAAAGGAGCTCAAGAAAGAGAAAATATGCCAGGAATTACACTGCGTTGAATTAATTACGCTGCTTACACCCGTATGGTGCCAGGAGCCGAAGGCAGGTGCGAGGACTGTGAGCTCAAAGAGAATCAGCCTTTCACATATAAAGCTCTACATGAATTTCTAATAGGAGCACAATTGTAAACACTGATAGGTGAAGAGGCAGGGAATGAATAAAAAGAAGAGGCAGAGTAGGAAGAGCCTGACCCCACATTCAAAGCAGCTTGTGGCAGAAATATGAGAAATAATATAAAAATAGACTATTCTCACATCATTATCAAAAACATGCTTTTTTTCAGCTATGAAACCTGCTTGCATTTGTGTCATACACCAGTGTATTACTGCTTTGTATAAGGGTTTTCTAGTATATACCAGGCAAGGTTTGTGAAGTTAAGTGTCTAGATTTACTGACACATTAACAGGAAAGATTGACCTCCCTTTTACAGGACAATGACCTGAATGGTCGAGTCAATTTTCGCCACTGCGACGTTTGCTGGCTCTGTCTGAATCAATTCTGTAACCTTTCTGAAATCCAAGAGGAGTGTGTGTATGTGTGATGCTGCATTTGTGCTGCAGGGGATTAAATGCTCTTTGTATTGCCGTCTACATTAATATCAGTATCTGTCAGTGCGCATCTGTTGTCCACTTACCAGCTCAATGAGCTCCTGGTAACACACCTGCCCCTCTTCATTGCTCTGGACAAGGGCTAACAGCATGTCCAGCTTGGACGGGTCCAGCTGCAGTTCATGGTGCTCCACCAAGCTGGTGAAGTTCTCCACTGCGATGAAACCGGTGTTCTCTGGGTCCAGCTAAAAAGAACAAGGAGATAGATGGTATAACAATCATCACTGGCCTTATAGTTCTATTCAGATCTGTCAGTGACTCAAATGCTCAGTGATTATTGATGTAGCTCATGGTATTGCATTACTGTACTGTATATACAGTTATACAGTATTCAATACTAGTGTTTATTTGACCCACCTACGTACAAAACAATAAGAAAAATAAAAAAATAAATCCATCTGAAGTGTGTTTAAGTGGCTTCACAGTTTTAATGTAGTGTCCATATCATGACGCATCTTTGAATCAAGAAGTTTCTACCCATCCAACAGTCTACATGATAATGTTTCTGTTCTGTATCCTGTTTTGTTTCTTACAAGGAACACTAGAGAGATGAAGATCAGGTTGTGTCATGATCTGATACATGCAGTAGACAGTAGAGCAGTGTACAAAGGGCCACGATAGACATATATGTATACACAGAAAGCTGCAGCCCTGAACGCATAGGCTCAGACAGTTACACCTGTATTACTTAAGCTATGTTACCATTATGATACCTTTGAAAGAATTAGACTCAACTCAAGAAAAGCCCCATTCAACCTCATTAAAGGAGCAGGGCTGCCAAAGAAAACAGCAGGATTGTTGTTGTTGGGAGCTGCAAGAGATGACAGGCAGCTATGTCACTCTAATATGCAGTGACCTGCAGTTTCTCTGGAGAAGATGCCTGAGCTTTAAATGAGGCTGCCTTTTCAGTCTTTCTGAGTGGATGCTTCATTTGACTAGGCGGTTTGAATCTGTCCTTGGTCACATTTGCTCCTCGCAGTAAGCGTGGTTTTTGTAATCACCACTCACTCACAGAGACCCACAGCCCCATGGGTTATTACTGCTGATGCTTGTATGCCAGTGCTACTCCTTGTAATTGATTTAAGTGGAAGAGTGTCATAAAAATGGCTGAGTGCAGTTGTCTAAAATAGTACCCAGTTAAAATTGGCTTGTAAAGTATAGGGTGTGTATCTATGCTTGGTTTATGTAATGTGGTTTTTTTAGAGGGGCAGCTCTGCTACTTATTACTTGATTCTCTTCCCTTACCTTCTCTTAAATGCAATTCAATTGCTCTCCAATGAAGCGTTAATTTCTCATGCCAACTACCCTTAGTGCATCTGACTGTGTTTGTGAAAATGCGCCTGAGGACAAACTGGAGCAGTACAAAGAGACCACATGGGAAGAGCCCTCACTGCTTCTCATTTTACTGTTTCCTGAATGCTAACACAGGCTCATTAGGTTTTCGGATGGTAAATCAACAGCCTCTCATTGCCCTAGGGAGGAGTGAGCTTTCCGACGTTGCGTCAGTATGGAGTCAGTCGTGCTGGATCATCGCTGCCCATGTCATGAGTCCGCAGGAAGAATCCCATCTAGTCCGACTTAGTATGGAACCGGTCCACTCTGACATGGTTAGACAAAGGCGTTTCACCAGCTGCATGAACAGAGCGGTATTAAACCATGCTGCTCCGTGTCAGTCTCTACTGCAGGGGGCTCAAAGCTTAAAGCTCAGTTGCTCAACTAAGGAGAAAAGAAGATCAATCAGGAAATCCACTAGTATGAGTCTGTGTTTGTGCGTGTATGTGCACGAACAAACAGACTATGCATTTTCTTCTGAGCATGTTTATACTGTAAGCCTTTCCTGGCCTTTTGACAGCCATGAAGTTGAACACAAGCATCCTTTTAATTCTATCTAATTTGTGTATTTTACTCTCCTGCACACTTGTACATTTTATTCACCAGGGAGAGTACAGTAGAAGTAGGAACAAATGGGTTAGTTTTAATGATACTTGAGTCTGAATGAGTGTTTTCCTGGTGAAGGTTTATGTAATGATGACATTTTGTTAGTTAGGATGCTCTGTATGCAGTAACATGACTCTCAGGGGCAAAAAAACTAATATTATTCTTTATACGATGTACAATTGTGTTAATACACAGAGAAAAATCCACACAACTCTAGACTTTCTCCCTTCTGGCAGCTTTTCCTTATACAACATCTCAAAATACATAGAACAAATTGGCTAAACAAGACGGGGAAAAAATGTTTCCAAATCTATTTATAGATAATCCCTTTAACTGTATGTTCTATGGATGTTTGTTAAAACATGGCCCCCTCTCTTCCCTTGAGGACCACTGAGAAAAAATGGTGCAGGCACGGCTGGTGTTTGTGATGTGTGGGGTACCAGGATGAGAAAACAGAGAGTATTTGGGGGGGGGGGACAAAAAAAACAGCAAAGACGCGAGAGGTTGAAAAAGGAGAATGGGAGGCGTGTGTTCGCTAGAATGAAAGAAATGAAAAATGATGGAATTAGAAGAACAGTGGAAAGAGTGGAAGATATGAAAGGAGAGGCGGGAAGAACAGAGGCAGCCAGTAAAGCAGAAATGAAACCAAAGACGCACAACGAATAAAAATGCCTTGCCACTGTCTGTTATTCTGTGTCTGCCTAACCCAGCAGTCTGCCAGTGAGTCCTCTTCTTCTCTTTTCTATAAGAGGGCTGTGACACACTCCAGTGCTCTGCATCCACTTGCCACGGAGGGGAGATAGATCAGATTCTAATGTGCTCCTGGCTCAGCCCGGGCTGACAGGGGGAACAGAGAGGCACACTGGGGACGTCTGATTACTGTCAGCCTCCATATGTCAGCACATCACTACACATAGAGCAGCAGCACATACGCAGCCACAGAGACACACTGTATATGGTGGTGCGCATTTACGCAAACCGAGTGTTGACGCTGAGCTGTCATACATCTCAGATACTATTCCCTGCACAGTCTGACCTTATTCAGGAGGAATGTTACACAGGGGAGAATGTCTGCTGAGGATACAAGGAGGTGGAGAATTGGTTCTTGTAGCCAATTAGGGTTATCAATTAGTGAGATGAGGTACACTGAGATGAATGAGTGTTGGCAAGAAGGGGCCCTTTTTTTTTTTTTTTTTTCTGCTTTGGCAGGATGGTGACGTGTATGAAAGAGGGAGGCAGAGAGAGAAAGAGAGAGGCAGAGAAGAGTAGGTTGAAAGAAGGAGGGAAAAAGCACTGAGAGGGGAAGCAGTTATTGAAACGATCCAACACTGGTGAGGGCGACACTTTGACAAGCTGCATGCATTGCCATGGTAACCAATCGCCTGTGTGTCATCTCTTTCTTGTGTCCCCCCCCTACCCGCCCCTTTTTTTCCCGACATATTGGCGTAAAGGAGGCGAAGGAAAGGCATTGAAGATGGGGAGAGAAAGGAAAGGAATGATTAAGGAGAGAGGGATACAGATGCCAGGGGGAGAGGGTAAAGAAAAAATAGAATGCAGATGGATGGAAAGAGACCAATGTGATAGGAATGAGGTGGTAATAGGATAAAAGCAGAGTTTAGATATAAACGGAGTCAGTGTAAGTCTGTGATTATAGATGGAAGACGGGGGTGTTAAGACGGAGAGTAACCACATTTGCTGGCTCAGGAGCAAGTGGGAGGAGATGGACAGGAGCCTGGATGGAAATGTATACATGAGTTTGATGAAGAAGAGGACTGGGGGGTGAAGAGGATGGGAATGCTGACTGCAGGGGAATGATTTCAGTGTTAACCCCTGGGACCTCTATTACCTTCAGCGTAGCCATCGTGACAGACCCCAGCTGAAGACTGACTTATCTGTCCGCTCCACAGGGGGTTGAGAAAGGACCTCCAGTGGGCTGAAACGCAGCCGGTCCTGTCACAGATTGTCACACAGTCAATGACAAGAACCTAAGTATAGAGCACTCGCAAAGTTGTACCTAATGATGTGGCCACGTCACATATGGCAGGCAGTAACGAGAGTAAAGGTTCCCATCCAGTGACTGATAGATAGTAGAATTTAACTGTCATCAGGATCCTCCAGCTTAATGGCAATTTTATGAATTGTAGCAGCAACGAGAGCAGACATGTGAGGGAATGACAGGCAAAAAGGTTACGTGGATGTGAAGTCAAACTGAGGACACTGAGGTTTATGGTCAGTGCCCTCAACCACTTTACTACAAGCATCAAACAAGATTTTTCACAATAAACATGGAATTTACAGTATATATACACTACCAAAGATAAATTTAAAGGTTATTTTAAGATCTAAACTGAGCAATTAATCAGAATGCAATTGAAAGTGCAATATCTAATTCTAATATCTAATATCTAATTCTTTGATAACCTAAATTGTGTTAGAAAATACCATTACAAATGAAGCAGTGTGAATCCAAACAGGTGCCCTGGCCTACAAATGTTATTCTCCAGCAAGTGACCATGTCTGTTCAATACAGATCCAACAAAAATGATATCATCATCCTTATATATTTCCATTTGTTTCTGTTAGATTGAAATACCAAAATGAATGATCAATTCCACTAAAACTGTGACTTATATTCCAATTACAAAACATGTTAAAATGATTGCAAGCTGATTTTTTTTCTTGGCTGTGCATATTGTTCAGCTCTATTCTCGCCTTCCCACAAATGGGATGCAGCTCCCCCACTGGTATGGTACCAAGCCCAGTCCCAGTGACACCGTGCAAACCTCGTGGCATAAAGCCAAAACTACAGACTACTTTTGTCTCTGTGAACACAACAGTCAGACCACAACAGGGCTGTATATCTGAGAGGGCAGTGGCATTTACAGAGCAGAGCATATTTGCATGGCATCAGATAAAACCCTTTGAATTGTCTCTGCTGCCCTGAGGACTCACTGGTGTTCACCCACAACTGGGCCACTCACTCTGTAATTATCACAATGCATGCTCGGCCCTGCTGTTTCCATTATTACAATAAATGTTACCACTGTGGCCCAGTACAGAAACCAGACTATCTCCTTAAATGAATAATTTTGTACAAGGAAGGTTCCATGATGCAAACAATCATCATAACTGTATTTCCTGGCTTTTAAAGACAATACATATAACCAAAAAGCCTTTTACAAATGCAGCTCAATGCAAATTAGCATGAGAATGATAAAAAGGGATAGAGGATGAGAGTCTTATTCTTTGAGCTTGACATAAATATGTCACAGTAAGTCCTTATGGAAGAGATATAAATAAGCCAGATAAGAAGTGAATGGCATGCGGGAAGATATTTAACCAACCAATGATATGAGTCCTTTAGTGGCTGAGAGCTGTGGACCATCAAGTCTTCTTATCAGAGTACCTACAATGGCAAGTGTATCAGGCAAACTGTGTCTGTGTGTGTATGCTCCGATCATGAGCCTGCAAAGGCCAGAAATAGCCTGAGCTCAGCATTGCAACCTCCCGCAGACAAAGACTAATAAACTCACTCATGTTGCCACTGTTGCTTTCTCTTTCCCTCCTCCTCCTCCTGCAGTATTTTCTTCTGACTAGGCTGCAATGTCTTTTCTTCTTGCAGTTCTCAAATAAATTAAGCATGCTCAGTCTTTTTTGGGAAGCACCCTACGCTGATTTTGGAAAACTCCAGAAACCCTAATAGCTAATTGCTATGCTTTTAAAAAAGGGTGTAAGCTGTAGATTTAATACTGAGAATGAGAAAAAACAGGACAGATGCCCTTAAGCAAAGCCCTTGACCTCCAGTTACTCTTGCCGGTTTGCTTCAAGGCTGGTGGGACGCTATGGTTATTGTCCTTTTGTGCATGTAGCATCTAAATCTGAAGCAGTACACAGCCGAAAAACGAAGCATCTGCTGCAAAGCATTTTCCTGGGCAAACATGAGAAAGAAGTGCCCGGTGTTTAGACATTTAGGCAGGAGGCAGACTGTTGAAAAAAAGGTTTCCTGTTCACAGTCCAAATGTTGTTGGCAGATTTCACTTCTTTCTTTTCCTTCATTTTAGTTTAATTAGAGAGACCTTTTTGAAATCAAAGGCCACCGCATGGAGTCCCAAAGGTGGAAAAAGCATGCTGTCAGCCGGCATTGAATGATTTGGTCTAGACTTGAGCTTAATAGGACTGCAGTCTGCTTGATTGTGGCCTTACAAACTGTCTATATGAACATACTGGCACAAGCAGAGTAAACCCCACAATCAATAAAACGACCAGCCATTTACAGTGTGGAAATGCCATCCTCATCTCCAGCCTAAAGACCTGCTATGTCAAAAAACGGATATTGACATACATGAGTCAGCCGCTTTAAAACCACATTTAAATGTGTCTAGAAAGGGAAATATGCTATGAAGGTGCTATTTATTAGTTGTTTTAGCTTGGAGTGCTTATTCAGTAAATGACTCACCAGTGTGACCATTGAGCATCTTCTCTCCACACTGGAATTCACTCAGCCCACACGGGCATCCTTCACTTGTTATATAAACACACACATTCATAAAAATGCAACAGTGCACAGACACCACATGTCTCCCCTAGGCTCTTAAGTCAGTTGATCAATGTGTTGCTGATGGGCCACTCGTGACCCGTAAACCCTGCAGGAGATAATCAATATCTCCCTCCTGGACAGAATGATTGCCCAATCTATCTGTCAATCAGTTCAAACCCCAAAAGACCAGTTCATCATCAAAAACAAGAGACACATTAGACAGCAAAGAGGTAAATCCAGACATGAAACAAAGCTGAAATGCAAGTAGACACTCTGCTTGAGCTTGAGCCAAATAAACACATCCTTTGTGGCTTCAATCTGTGTTCGAATCCATTTTGGTTTGTTAAATTTGGAGACGGTAGACCAACGCTAAATTCAAACAGAAATCTGATTGGACACTATAAACAGCAGTTTGGCTGGAAGACTCCAGAAAACCAGATGTCAAGTGGAATATTTTTGCTGGACTAAATATGTCCACCAGCACTGTTTTTGTTCTAGGCAGTCGTCTTCAAAAACAGGGGGAAAAACAGAAACACTAAAGCCAAAAAACGCTTGCTTCCACTGTATCTGAAGTGTACAAAAATGACCTAATGCTTGACCCTTGGAATTGAAAAGCTGGTAAATATCTGTGAGCTGAAGATAACAAAACAGGTCACAAAAACAGATACATCAATAGTAAATTTGTAGGAGAAATAGCATCTATGGGTACATTTACATCCATTAATACAAACACCCATGATTATGCATATACATAACATTTTTTTTTAAACATGTTCTTCTAAAGGAAAATATACCAGCACATTCATTCATATATATATATATATATATATATATATATATATATATATATATATATATATATATATATATATATATATATACATATACACACACACACACACACATTATTCCTTCTCTTCCATAAACCATGACATGACCCCCCCCCCCCTTTACTACTATGGCTCATGATCTGACCTCACATTCTCGGGGCCCACATGGCTCCATGATGCTCGTGTCCGTCTTCTTGTCTAACGCTCTTATTCCTCCAGTGCAAACAGCCCCCTGCTATCAGTCCTAACATCGGCTTTCACCCCAGCCTCCACATCTCAATCCCTGGATAGACGGTGAGGTGGCCAGGAGCCTGTAACCATAGAAACGTCTGCCGCTGCTTGCTTGCTTGCCTGCCTGCTTGCTCGCTCACTCGCTTGCATGCTTACCTGCTCTTGTATGAGCTGAAACAGGGAGCTTCTATCCATATACTGGCCAGGGAGGTGAGAGGAGCCGCCGAGGACAAGGGCATAGGGAGGAGCAAGAGAGGAGTGGTGGTGGTGGTGGTGGTGTTGGTAAAGATGGGATAGGGTGGAGGGGGATTCGGTTGAGGTAGCAGCTGGTGCCTAAATTGTAGCGTCAGGCCCCCTTTTCGTAGCTGCTGTCCCTCCCCTTAGTGATGGAGAGAGAAAGCCTCGGTTCCTGTTTTTCCTTGTTGGTGGTGATGCTGGAGTGTGGTCCGGGTCTGGGGTCGGTGCTGAGTGAGTGCAAACAGGCCGTGACTCTGCTCTTGTGCCAGTGCAGCGTGGCGCGGCGGTAAACCCAGCTTCAGCAGACGACAGGCAGGCACGCAGGCAGGCAGATCCAGCAGCTCTCATTCACTCTCCTCCTCCTCCTCCTCGCTCTCCCCTATCCCATTGCACTGACTGCTACCTCTCTCACTCTCCCCTCTCCTCACAGGCACACTGCACTGCCTGCATACCAATGAGGCAGGGGAGGGAGGTGGCCTCTCGCTTCCAATTGGAAAAGGGGGAGGAGTGGCCAAGCGGCTGCGGCTCCTCTCCTCACTACAAGTAAGGTGTCTCAGGGAGGGAGCAGGGGATGGGCTCCACTGCGGCTTTGCGCTTACTACTAGCACAGCCCCCCCCCCCCCGCACTTGTCTAGTCTGTTACTGACACACACACAGATTCTCACTGTAAACAAGACAAAAGCAACTAATATGAAGGCATATGGTAAAATCCTTCCTATAATTTTAGGTTTACACAAGACAGAATAGATTTAAATGGTAACATCTGTTGTGCAGACAGAATAATACCACTAATTATTTCAACACAACTGACTGCCTCAACCGAAAACTCCATACTGTTCTGCAAACCTTCACCATTCCCATCCTAATTAGAGGTACATTAGCTCATTCTATGCACTGCTGCACCATCAAGCGCGATCCTGCCCCCAACACACATGTACGAACATTCAACTGACTCAGACTCCAATGTACAAAAAAATAAATGGAATAAAAATAACACAAGGCCACAATCCTCCCAAACACAATAGTTCATTACAAGTAATTCCAGAACAAAGGGTCTTTTTATGTTAATCTGATGCATAATAAAAAGTGTGGCATACAGGGAGCAGAGCACCAGGGTCAGAACATACAAATGATAAAAAGCCTCTTGTTACTGCTAATATGGGCGGCAGGCTGTGGTTTTGCGTGATTTGATTTCAGAGACCCCCCCTTCCCCGTGCACACACATATATTGTGGTACTTTTTTTTAAAGCGCACATCCGCAGTGACCCCTCCTCCTCAGGACAATAGCAATAAGGGGGGTCTAGGGGGGTTGGCTGAAACCAGGAAGCGTAAATCTCAATTCATAAAATAAGTGGAACAGCTGTAAATGCCCGCAGATGATTGCAGCAGAATACATTTCCAGGGTTGTGGCCTGGTCATGACTTTAGCTTAGGGATCATGGTTGGAGCATCAGCCTACAGTGTTCCCTCTGAGATTGAACTCCGAGCTTCAATGTTTAAGTCTGGCTTGGAGACAAATTGCCTTGGCTTGGTTAAGTACCATGAGTGTACCAGATGTTTGGACTTTCAATTTTGTACAAGCAGGAGGGCTTATAAATCTTCCTTAGTGTGGGGACAATTTAAAAAAAAATATCTGGACCCTCTCATTACAGCAATGTGTCTTGTGCATTATTGGCTCCGACTGGGGCCTGCTGACTATATGAAGCCACGGACAACGGCTGTAATTGTCCTAATGGATTGGGCCGAGGCCACCTTGAACATGGCAGAACTCCCAGACTTCCCTTTTGTCCCCTTCCATTATGCCCATCTGACACACTCTTGTTTAACAAAACCTTAATAATGACTATCCAAGTCTATGGAAAAGACAGGATTCCCTTCTCTGTGTGGAAGAACTGAAGTCACTCCACAGCTTTCTATGTTCAACTACTAATCAATGTTAGGAATTAAATTGTCTCCAATACTCTGTAGCTGTGAGCATGAATAAGACGAATCTAATTATAAGGTCAGTGCCGGAGGATCTGCAAACCACAATAAGCGAGAAAGAGTGAAAGAACAGCTAAAATGAAACTGGATTGAACTGTTGCCGTGGTAACCTCAAAGGACTGCTATCAAACAATGACAGACAAGTACCACAAACTTAAAAAAAAATCAGTGCAGTAAGAAACTAGACAGAAAACCATATAATGGAAGAAAAACACACACAGTGCTCTGAGCTCTCCAGTGTATTTGAAACTATACCTTTGAAAGTTAAGTTATGATTCTTCTTTTTGAGAGTAATTTTAGATGAGAAAAAAAAAAACAAACAGATTTAACCACACTTTTCCCTCTCTGAAAATACCATTGATCTGCAAAGTGACGTGAAAAAATTATTGCGCAGTGCAAAAAAAAAAAAAGCAAGGTAAAGTAACAAGATAGAATTAGGTTTAGTGGTAGGTTTAACCCTCAAAAAACAGCTGCTACTGACCTAAAATGTTTAATGGGTTTTGATCCACTAATCCTATCAATACATGTAAATAATTCAAGTAAAATGCAGTTTCTCATCTTTTCAGCATCATCAGATATGACCCATTTGGATGTGAGGGGCTCTGTAGTGAACATGGAAACACCACATCTTCTACAACATTGATTCACCAGTAAAACCCATGAAGTTTGATAAATCACAGTAGTCGTAGATGCTTGTTTTGACAGTCAGTTAATGGTATATTTTTGTCTATTTTCATATAATGACCTTTGAATTGAGTCTAACTGAGCTTTCAGGAAAAATTTATATGATCAGTGAATTATATATAGAAACATACCTGACTTAGACTGAAAAATGCTAAATGCAGAGGATAATATTATAGGAAATTGTGATGAATCATTTAGGAAAGGTTCAATGTAGAGTAAAATTAACTTGGAAATATTATTTAAGGGGTAAGGCTTTCTATCTTCTAAATAGTCTATGACAAAAAGCATGACTTGAGTTTTTAAGACCTCTACACAACCTGTTAAAGGAATAAAATAGCTCTGTAAAGGCAACTAATCAATAGTCCCAAATGCATACAAAATGCATTCTAAGCTCCCAGTGAACCCACAGAGTCATGCACCTATCATCGATGCCATTATAGTACCACCAAGTGACATTATACAGATGACTGACAGAGTGAGACAAGCCTCCGGTGAAATACTGTCTCTGCTGCCTCAAGCGTCCCCGAATGAATAGTCTCTCTTGAGCCCGACTAAACCCTTCATGTTCTATTCAGCGCCAGTGGATGGATGCAGACGGCAGGATGGACTCAGGCAGGCTGCTCCTCTTTAACAAGGCCTGAGAGCATCAGACAAAACACTGACTGGTCTAGCTAGCCTCTGTGTGAGGGGAGCAGGGAGAAAATAACAAGGCCTTTCAAGGGAGACAGAAATGCACATTAATTAAACCGCCGGTCTGCACTCTTCGCTCACCAGCTTAATGACCTCGAGAGCCATAAGGCAGGTGTTTATTTGTCGGTGTCTGCACGAGGATTGTTGTGTTTCTTTCAGTGAAAAGGAGGGTTGGAGGGAGCTGTAAATGCATGCCTCAGGGGTCTGAATTTAGTATGTCTTAATTATACACAGCCTATACACAGCACATGCACATCACGTTATAAAGCATGCATTTAACAGTATCTGCTGGAGCCAAATTGACCTATGGGGCTGTCACAGATATATCGTTTTAATAGCCCCGTTAAAAGCTAATATGTTTCTACCCAGCATACAATGCAGAAAAAATGCTTATTTTCTTAATCGTGGTAGTTTATTGTTTACTGATGTCATTTTGTACGATATCTTTGTCATAAACACATTTGAGGGATTAGTGTAAAAATATGTTCCCATATATTTTATATGTTTTGAAATCACCATCAACCCCAAAAATCTAGTATCATTCAGGCTCTCGTATGCACATGTGGTATTTGTATGCAAAGTGTGGGAATTTCACTATATTCGTGGTAAACTCTTCCAAGATTCAGGATTATCTTTAAACCAGGATTAAATCACTGTTTACTGTACAATTCTGCTACAACAAAATCTCTTTTAAATATTAGTTTTCCTAAGACCAAGACACATTTCAGCCCAGCTGTATTGTCTCGACTTCTAGATGTCTGCAGCGCCAAAAAGGTTGTCATGTATTATTTTCACTGCAATACCAGTTTTTACATTGACATAAGTACAACATCAGTACATTAATACCTGTATTATTGAGTCTTTAAAATGATTTCTCTTTTCTTCCTCATAATATTAGCATTTTTAGTATAGAGTTTCTTTGTAGCTTGCTGAATCTAACTGCTCTCTGAAGTACTGATCTGACTACTCTGACTTCTCATTTACATCTGTCCTCGCTGGGGCCAGAAAAATATTCATATTGCAGAAATTACCTTATAACTTCTAGTTGTCACAGACTGGTGGAAAACACAGTGATGAAGGCCTGTATGTGATCCCAGAAATCCAAATAAGCACTGTCCAGCATTTTAGAGTCTTATTTTCAGACACTACTGTCATCCATCATCCTGTAAGAAATCAAACAAAAAGAGATAGTCAACAAATTAAAATTAAATTAATTAAGAAAGCTGTTGTTATGATGAAACAGGAAAGAGAACATTTCAGGGATACAATAAAGGGATAACAGCATTGAATTGGGATTTTTTCATTAATCATGCTGTCATCGTGCAGAATCATAGCCTTACAATGTGCTTAGCTGAACAAATATTTGGTGAATTAAGACTACAAGTTGGTCTGGGGGATTTCTGGAATCAAGAAGCTGTCAGCCTCAGCTAATAATCTGAATTAAAATATACCATACTTCAGACTCCAGCTGCTAAATGCCAAGCAGTAGTGATTGTGCAATAGAGGGAATCACCCGCGTGATGAAAAACGGCAGGAAAATGAATCAGGTCACTGAATGACACAGTTTTAGTCCAAACTGCTCCACTTAGAAGATCTCCTGGGAGCATGAAACGGAAGAAGCAAAGAAGGAAAGAGAGTTAGAGGAAGGAGGTTGAAAAGGGGAATGGATAAAGAGGAAAAAGGGGAATGCAGAGGGGATATTTAATAAAAGAGAGACGTATTTGGAATTCTATAAACTCAGCCATGATCTGTATTCACTGGGGAACTGCAATTTCAGCTCCATCTCTGTAATACTCAGTCACATCACATACAGACAAATCTGCTTCTTGAAGATCATTCTCTGTCTCTGACATTATAGTGTCACAGTTTTACTTTTTGAAGAGTTGCAGCATCTTCCTCTGAGTGTTTTGATGGAGGTTTGAGTCACAGCAGTCAGGCTGTAGTATAGAGACCTCTAGTGTTTTGACCTGCTGTTGCACATTAAACTGAGGCCAGCGTCATTGGCTGACGTCCATAAACACCAACCACAGAGTTTCCACAGAGTGCTGACCAACAGTTTTTTTCATCTAAGTTACCCTAAAATAATCCTACATAATTACTCCCATGCTTTCATCGCCGTCTGGTTTCAGATGCAACATCATACTATTAACTTACATTTTTATCCTGCCTGCATTAACTGTCCAATTTCCTCTGGAAAGACAAATCTGTGAACAGTGAATCATATCCTAGTACAGATCTAAACTGTTTACCATCTTGATGTTCAGTTGATATTTGTGTTTGTTTTCTTAACCTGCACTATTGTTTGGCAGTTTTCTGATCTGTGTCAATATTATGTATTTTGTCAAATGATTTGTCTTTGTTGATTTTAAGTCTGTTCTATCAAACTGTTAGGTTTTGTTGTTATACTGTTATTTCTTAAAAGCTTAACCAGGAACATGGTCTGTAAAATTAGCTACTATGGCATCAGTTGCATACTTTTAAATGTAATAATGTCTGTATGTACTGTCCCTGTCAAAACAATTACAATACATAAAATATTCTAAATTGAAATTAACCTAATCTCCACTTCCACTGGTATTTGATATAAAAAGAAACACAAGTGTGAAACAGCTATCCTTTGTGTGGAAGCACCAATTAAACAAGTGGTGCTTGGCACAACAAACCCCGCCCCTTGCATGTATTGTAGCTTATTTTGGCATCGATCCAGCTGATGTCATCATGTCTATGTGTGCATATTAATTGCCTCTATATATGTGCCAAGTTTGAAGTAAATTGAAACAAAATTGATATTTTTATAGATATTTGAAATTTCGCCCATTACATGTAGTATAAGGGGCCAACAGAGAATCCATCTGATGAGGAGACTGAACTCTTTTAATGTCAGAGAGAAGATTTTAAGGAACTTCTATTGTTCAGTCATTGAAAGCCTTCTAACATTTTCTATAAAAGATAGGAACAGTCTGAACACCATCGTAAAAATATGCTCCAAGATCATCGGAGTCAGACTGAGAGACTGGTCTTCCCTCTGGGAGCTTCAGGTGGTGAGGAAAGCAGAGTCCATCATCAGGGATCCTCACCACGTGTTGCGTAAGAAGTTTGTTTTGATGCCTTCAGGCTGGTGTTACCACATACCTCAGAGGAGAACCAACAGGTATTCAAAACCTTTTATTCCTTCAGCTATCACACTTTTAAACTCTGACAGCAGCCATTTTAGTCATTTTTTATTATGAGATTTTTTTTAAAATGTTAGCAGAACCAACACGGTCTTTTAGGCTGCATTAGTATTTATTGATTATTTATTATTGACTATTAAAATGCATTTATTCGTAGTTGCTTCCACTGATCTTGTATTTGTACACTGACTTATTTATGTTTGTCACACTGCACTTTGGATGTGGGCTGATGTCTGTGGTAAGCTGCAAATGAATTGCCCGTATGGGATAAATAAAGTTTTCTGAATCTGAATCTGAGTAAACGGGGGAAGAAAAAAGATTTTAAAAATTGATAAAAACTTTGACCTACTTTTCCCAAAATGTAACCACATCTATTCTGGGCCACTGTCAATCTATAAACCCAATTTGGTATGAATTTAACCAATAGTTTTGCTGCTACAGACATCTGAAATTTCGCCCATTATAAGTAAATTGATTAAATAAATAAATACAAATCATAAACAATTTGAACTTTGACCTACTTCTCCCAAAATGTAACCACATCTATTCTGGGTCACTGCCAATCTATAAAGTCAATTTGGTAGGAATTCAACCTATAGTTTTGCTGGGGCAGACATTTGAAATTTCGCCCATTTTAAGTAAATGGGAAAAAAAAAGATTTTAAAAATTCATGAAAAATTTTAACTTTGACCTACTGTTCCCAAAATATAATCAGATCTATTCTGGGTCAATGGCAACTTATAAGCCCAATTTGATAAGAATTCAACCAATAGTTTTGCTGCTAGAGTGTTAAAAATCAAAGAAACAAACAAAGAAAAACAAACAAAGAAAAAACTCACAAACCAAACCAAAAACAATACACCTTGGGTGGGGGAGAGCTTCATGCAAAAGACTTTATGGATGTTAAGTAACGTTGCTTTGACTTGTCCTTTAACTGTTACTGCCATCTACTGGTCAACATACCTCACACCAGGAGATACGAATTTATAATGAAGTCAAATGAATCTGAATTTGAATGGTCAGAAAATAGTTTTGATACTTCTGCATTTTTGTGTATGGAAGTATCATTTACGTACAGGAACTATTTTTCTGTCATTGTTTGGCTGCTTCAATGGAATGTTTGACACAGCTACTGATTGCAAAGTGGAAGAAAGAAAGGCCTGTTCAGGAAATGGCCTTTTTCCTTGTTCATATAAAGATTGAAGACAGTTTTGCAAATCTACAGTTTTTTGTTGTTTTTTTTTTAAAGAAAAAAATATATAATTATTTTAAGTTTAGACACAGATTCTACATTTGTTTTTGTAGTAGCCTGTGCTACTTAATCTGTCATTGTGTATATTCATTTGATTTTAGGTTAAAACTTCAACCCAGTACTGCATTCTTCAACAAATCATCAGTATAAAATGTACAAATACATACCTTTACAAACAGACAGAGAAACAGATCATTGTCAATGTGTCAAATGTAACATGAAATTATTCACATAAAGAATATCAGAAATCTCATTTTGCACCTCTGTATTTTAGGTTCAATTCTGTTTTTATTCAGAAAATCCTATTGAGTACTTGATTTTCTTTCAGTGGAGAACCCCTTTTGAAAAGCTACCTTTCAACTAAAAATGCTGTGTCATCTTGTAGGATGACAGACAATAGCTTACAAAAGCGTGTGTTGGAGTCATCTCTGTGGATTGACTGACAGCTGACAGGTGCTCCGAGAGACTGCGTCCAATGAGCCCACTGTCATGTGAGAGGTAGTTTGACAGCTGACATTGTGGAAATAGTTACCTGTTCCAAATTACTTCGATGGGGGAGAGTATTTTGGAGCACAAACTGAAGATGTTAACAAAGAGAGTCTTGATGCAGAGTAAACTGACGGGTCACTGTTGGCTCAGTCTGTCCAGCAGTCAGCAGAGCATTTGGCCGTCGACACCTGCTCACGGATCCAAGTGTTGTCACAACTGTCAAAAGCCCAACATACACCCGCTACAGATAAATTTTGTTGAAAAAGTCACATTTTCTTCATTTTTTCTGTTTCTGATATTATGACAGTTAACTTTTATCTGAGCTGTTATAACATCTAAATGATCGGTAAATTAAATATGGGAAAACACCTGCTTTTTATTGGAAAAAAAAAAAGCAAAACAGAGGATAATAAATGGTGATAAATCACTTAAGAAAGGTTAAATAGCGAGAAAAATTTATTTAGGAACTGCTACAAAAGTAGCACTGGGTCTTTATGGGTTAAAAACAATCTCATGTGCAAACAAATTTGAGTGCTGGTACCTAACTTGTATATATTTCACTTGTTTTAATTTAATGGAATTTCAAGTACGAGATAGTTTTTAATTCATAAAAACTGTAGAACACCAAAAACAACACTGCGTTAAAAAGTTAAAAGACCTGTGAGAAGGTCCAATTATGTGCAGAAGCAATGATGGTTCATTGCAGAAGAGGAATTGATCTAATCTTAAACCTGCCCTCAGAACTCCTTCTTCTTGCCACCTGAGTAAATCACAAAGATCTGATTCAATTTAACTTTATCTGACTTTTAAAGCCAGAGTAAACGATTACACAGTGTGTGCAAACCTAAACAGCTAAGAAAGAATGCTTTTAACATAACACAATGTGATCATGCGCTGGATCGCTTCGAAGCCTTTGACAGCTGATCCACAGAGCTGATACAGAACACACTGAGGCCTTCAGCTGGACTGAAACTGGTGGGTGATTTTTACCCAAAATGCTTTGGGCCAGGGAGGGCAGGACAAGACTTGAGAGAGGGTTTTAGGCAGCTAAAATTACAAACTGGCATCAGATAAATTTAGAGGTGTAACTTTAAAAGACTCCAGACATGATGGTGTAGCTGACTTCTGTAAATACATGTGTAATATAACTCCCACTCAACTCTGTCCAGCCTCTTTCTGTCAAATAAACCAGCACTGGGTTAGGAATTATGTAAGCGGAATACATTTACTGCTCACACACTGGCATGACTAAAGATAAAAGGGAAAGCTTCATTTTCATGTGTTGGTGGATTAAGTAAACGACTTTATACACAGCATAAACAAGCTTATAAAGAGACATACCACTGCTTTAAAGCATTTCTGCGCCCCTTAAAATCACTTAAAATAAATGTTTCAAGCATATTTAACTACAAATTGGGTTTTAATTATTTATCACTCATCAGGAATGTTATTCATCATTTTTCTGACATCGACTAAGTGATTAATCGACGATCACGCTCAGTTCTATCAACAAACACAAAGACACAAATCCTAAAAATAAACACGATATAATTTATAGCTGGGACTATTTCAGACTATTCATTTGATCGCTTATATTAAACTGGTAGGCGCCTTTAAAACGTAAATGCACCAGATCCACACAGGTTAAAAAAAAAAAAAATCTAATTATCGAATTAGGATTGATTATCGTGATAATTCCTCTGAAATGGTGCGTTGAGGCGCGCTCCGGAGCTCCCGTCAGCGCGGAGAACGTCCCTCTGTCGGCGGCTGAAGGGAGTGGTCTGACCGGGGACGGAGGACAAGTCAGTGTTTGTGGGCTTTTCTGCACTGGTTTCCAAAAAAAAAAAAAAAAAAAAACGCGTGACAGTGTGTATGTGTGTGAGTGTGTGTGTATGTGTGGTGAGGGGGTGCGCGATCGGTGACAAAAACAACGCGCCTGTAGTGGATAGTGGTCGAAAAATCCCCAAACAAACCTAAAGCTGCGCCTTCACATGGCAGACGTAAACAATAGGCATGTTGAGCTTCATCCATGTGCGTTCATTCAGCCTGAGCATGAACTGCGTTTTGTGCGATTCTCCTCCTCTTCCCTCTATTGCTCGCATATTCAACTGCGCCATAAATGAATTGTTATCCACTCACTCATTCATTCCTTCACCCTTTCATCCAAACCTCCCTCCCTCCCTCTTCTTTCCTCTGTAATACACTTGTGCTGTACAGTATAAACACTAAATGGAATTAATAAACATCTACTTCAGCCACTCACCCTTTCATTTACTCATCCTTTCATCCACGGACACTCATTGGCTCAGCTGTCCCACATCTATATATATATATAAAAAAAAAAGACAAGAAAAAGTCCTTCACTGTTTTACGCACTCACCCATTCCCACTCTCACTCATTTTCCTCACATGTTAAAATAAACACACAAAGAAGAGAAGGAAAAAAACAAACACTCAACTTATTATAACACAGGTGGGATGTGTGAGACACAAAGGAGCTGATACTCCCCCCAAAAATGATGACTTGATTTTCATTATTTAAGTTCATAAATAACAAAAATCTAAGTAATTTGGCCTAACATTATGTGCACAACATCACAATGTCCATTCCTTCATAATGGACAGTATCCTCCTGTAGTCTACTGTAAGGACCACCTCTCTCATAAACATCCTAGATGCCCGACTTGGGTCTGATCCCCTCTATAAGATACGGATCAGAACATACATATACGCTTTATTAAGAAAAACAATATCTAATAACTAATAAAACCATGCCACAAAAGTCGAGGAAAAGCCCTACTACTACTACTACTCCTGTGCTGTGACTTTCATTTAGGAATCAAAATGGCGTTGCAGGGAGGGACATCAGACCTGATATTAAAAATAAGAAATAAAAGAGGAGGTGTTGTAAAGTTTATTGCGATGCGGGTGTGTTTTTGCACCTTTGGATCGGCACCGGAGACCCTCATGATGATCAGGAGAAGCAAATGTCAAACCTGTTATTGACTCAGTCTGATGCGCCAGTTCCTGAACAAAAGAAAGCCATCACTGCGCCCATATTGAAGCACTTTGCTTTTGGCTGCAACCGCTCATGCAGATGGACACACACCTGGTCGCACACCACTTCATAACACCTGTCCCCGAAATGTGGTGATCAGTTTTAGGATCCCGCATCAGAAACCCTGATCTTTAGAGGTGTTGGCAACTTTCCTGACAATGGAGCTCGAGTGCGACTGCCATAGTGACAGTTATAAGCAATTCTGCCCCTAAACCATCAAACACAGCGAACCCAAAGCCCCTGTTATAACCCACACAAACCCACATTATCGTCCCAAGTGTCACCCATAACTTAGATCCTGTGACATTTAATTTATACGAGGTTTAACAGTAAATAATCTCGACCACGTCACTCAAAGTCAATGGCCGGACTGTGTTAGTTGGGAAAATGTATGGCTGTATTAAAAGCAAAAACGGATTCCCACACTGCACCAATCCGATGCATTCGTCTCTGCATAGATTCGATTTCATTACGCATTGACAGATTCTGCCCCAGGTTCCGTCTGTTTGGGTCAATTTAACGCGAATTGTGCAAAATTGTTCACAGCACGCATTACTTCCAGCCGGTTTTCCTGGAATAAAAGTTGTTCGGTGTCGCGGACGGACGTGGACAAGTGTGTCACCGTGAAGCCCAATATCTCTGCTATCAGCCCATGTTGTTCAGAGGAGCAATATGTCGTCGTATTTTTTTAATTTGTCAGGAGTTGGAGGATGAAGAAACACAAACGGGACGGCGCCAGTTCCATGGAGTCCGCTAGATCAGCTGCTGGCAGTTGGTGTTCTCAATCACGTCCGCAGAAAGGCTTCATAGGCTCACTGAAGCGCCTGTGGACCAAGACACTTAAGTGATACAGACCCCTGACGAGGACGGGAAATATTTATATTAAAAAAACTAATTATTATTCTAAAGCAGTGTGTGGCATTGTCTGCCAGTTTTTTTTTTTTTTTCGGGAGAAGCTTTATTTCCCACTGGTGAATATTTTTTCGCTGCTTCCTGTGCACCTTATCAGCTGAGCAGGGTCACATTTCTTTTGAAAGAGTTTTGTTTTTGACAACTGACTCAAAAAGAAAGTAACCATGGCAGAGACGTCGGCATCTCCGGCTAAAGCCAAGAGGTCATCCAAGCCCAAGAAACCTGCCTCTCATCCAAAGTACTCGGAGATGATAAAAGCGGCCATAGCGCACGACGCCAGCCGGAGTGGAGCGTCCCGACAGTCCATCCAGAAGTACGTGAGGAAGAACTTCAAGGTGGGGGACAACGCAGATGTGCAGATTAAAATGGCCCTGAAGAGGCTGGTGGCGGCTGGCTTCCTCCGGCACACCAAAGGCATCGGTGCGTCCGGATCCTTCAGGCTGACCAAACCTGAGGACACCAAAAAGTCCACCAAGGCAGCACCATCTGCCAAGCCAAAGAAGGCAGCCAAGCCCCCCAAACCCAAGAAGGCTTCCAAGCCCAAGAAGGTGGCCAAGGCGCCCGAGAAACCTAAGAAGGCGGCTGCAAAGAAAGGGAAAAAGGTCACGAAAAAGGCGACACCAGCAAGACCCAAAAAGGCACCGGCTAAGAAGCCCAAGGTAACCAAGACCAAGGCGAAAGCAGTGAAGAAGGCGACCAAGCCCAAGCCAAAGACAACCAAAAAGGCAACTAAAACATCTAAAAAGAAGTAAAGGACATTATCAGAGACGTGTAAATACTTCAGGAAATGTTTTCGTATGTGTATTATTTTTGTAAAGTCTCATGCAAACTTGTCCTGTTTTTACTTTTCTCTTCATTGCACTATAGCCTAAGGATGCTGTAGAATTTATTTTATTTGGCGTTATATACTGTTGATTTGTATCTGATCCTTGGTTACATACTGAGTAGTCTAGGGTCTTGTATATAGTTGCACGAGGTCATATTGAAAGTACAAGTGTTTCAATGGTGAGCATTGTTGAACCTTCACAATGTACAGACCATAGGCAGCGGACGTCAGCAACATTCTCCTACAGGCTCTGTAGTGGTCGTTCAAGCTCCATTCTTGTAGAATTTTCACATCTTTTAACGACTCATAATATACAGACATCCTACTGTGTCCATTCACTTTTAAAGACTGTTTATACTGCAACTCAATAAACCTGTGTCATCTTCTACTAAATGCGTCTTTTGCCTCCTTATGCGCATTTTACGCACGAGTACGCCTTTGTTAAGTAGTGGACACTTGTGTTGTGGATGGAGGAACTACGAGCATACGGAAGAGTGTCACAGTTAAACTTACTCTGAAGTCTTTCAGGTTTTAAAATGGACTATTAAATATATTTGCCAGCTTCTTATAATCCTTAAAGTCCACACTTACTGAGGCACAAAAGAGGATTTGGGAGAAAAGAGTAAATCTGTAGATATGCAACTTCACAAAACAGTTGGACTGCCAGAGAAATAGGATAATAAAGTGCAACTGTGTTGGTAAACATGCATTTAAGAACTGATGAAGTGGGTATTAGTAGATAAATATGCTCTGGTTACAGTAAGAGAATCACGCACCCTGATTGAATTACTTCACCACTAGTCACAGCTGTTTTTGGAAGCAGGCAGACTTTGCACACGAATAAACTACAGTAAGACCTCATATGCTTTAAATGTGGCATTATTCTGTTAAAAGATGTACGTTAGACATGTCCCATAAGAGAATGGGGCAGTAGTTAACATATGGAAAGGACTCATAATGTGTAGTTCACTTAAAAAACTTAAAAATAACAAGAAAGTCCCAATTTGGGTATGCTGAGCAATAATTTAGAGTAATGGTGTAGGTTTTCATCTTCCTACTGAAAGACACTACATGTAAAATTCTAAAGTACCTTTCTCAGGTTGCCTGGAGAGCAAACACACCCAGTTGTAACGGTCCTGTATCACCTGTTGAACACTGCCATCTAGTGGTGTCTATCAGGAACAGGTCGACCACCAACTCGGACTGTGATGATAGCATCAGCAAACACTAGAAGTCGACATTAAATACAAATTACCCTCTGATTGTGTCAACCTTGATGTTTAAACAGAGAAACATCATCAGACTAACCTTAATAAATAGCTTCAGAACAGCATCCTTCCATGTGGAGCCATTGCTGTTGGTGATAAATAGTGTTGCAGCCACACACAATGCAGCATGAATTTCAGGACAGAAAAATGCTTGTTTTAAAATGAAAATGACAGAAAACATTCCAACTAAAAATACAAACCTGACTATAGCATTTTCAGAGTAATGTCTCACTGAAACCATACACACTCAAAGTACCATAGAAATAAAGCCAAAAACAAAGTTCAGTCATAAATAATCAGACACAAACTCCAGTTTCAGGATTTGACAAAATAAAAAGGCAACAATAAATATCCAGCCATCACAGCATTCATCAGATATCTACCAATACAACACTCAAAGTATTTTTAGGCAAAAGCCTCCAACCAGTCTTTTCTGGTATTTTATTAAGCATCTAAATCAGTTCACTTTCGGTAAGAAAACAGCCATATTTTAAAATGCATCCTGCAAAAACAGCAGGTCCCCTGCTAAATTAAACAAAAAGACATTAAGATGACCGTCTCGTATTTCAACACAATGTCAGATTAAATGTTCAAAGTGTATGCACAGTGTCAGGTGTATATGAATAAAAGAAAATCTAATTCCGTCCTAATTAAAACTCGATTACAATGTGAACATGTCTTGTTTTTAGATTTGCCTGCCTTCTTTTTGAAGGGAAAACATTTTTTTCTTCTTGCAGATGCATCATATTCCATTCCACACAGAAGCAAGTTTTCTTCATGCACAAAGAGGAATCTCCCCGTCACAGCAGATCAGTGGCTTTCCTATTGCTAGAAAATAATAGCAAGATTCAGGCTAGTCAAAATATTTCAGTCTCAGGCAAAAACCATATGCCTAAGGAGCAATTAACATGCTATGACTACTCATTTCTGCTGAGTTATTTGGCAAATCAGATGCGTTCATCTTGTCTTTGTGATGTCTTGGTCAAAAATGTTCCAGCAAGGAATTCAGCGGCAGCCAACTACAGACTATTATAAAAGCTTCATTTGCTGCCCTTTGGTGATTCAGTCTAATCAAACTGGCATTTTATATTATGCTTAGGAAACACTGCATGGATAAAAAAATTCCCCAATCACAACATTAACAACTGACAGATAAAGCAGGGGAAACATCTTACTGCGTTTCCTCCATTTTGAGAAAGCACCACTTTGGAGATCAGTTCCTTGTGTGTCAATGTACCGCGCTCACACAGACCTACTTAGCCTGGGTAGACATTATAAGGCAAAAAAATGCTGAATATGGCAGAAAGGGATGTGCGTTGAGGAGCTCTGAACTTCTGTGATCAATGGACTACAAATGAAGAAGTTAGATGCTGCAAATTGCAGAGAATATGAAGTTTCTTCAGAGGCTTCGGGATAAAAAGTAAAATGATATGCTTGATATCTAGCCCAGACTGCAGTGGTTCTGGATTTGCTTTTGAAGGTTTGGTCTTGATGGATGGAGCGCCATGTTGAGAAAAATAGCTCAGCTGGTTGTTGGTCATTTCTGTCTGGCGACGGCTCTGTAGATTGCAAAACCCAAAACGGCGACCACAGCCGAACCCAGAGCTACTCTCAGCCAAAACGAAGTGTTGCTCATGTCTGAACCATTTAGGTGCCTGAAGAAATGGAGAGAAAGTGATTATTACACTGACAAATACAAACAGGATTTGAGCTGTAAACCGGATTGTATGATTTAACTGTGATTAAGTACATCAATGCTAATCTGAGCACATAAAAAAACCTGAAAAAAAAAGAAACCTTCCATTTACAGGGAGTCCACAAAGTCTCTTTACAATTAAAGAAAAGTATTACAAAAGCAAGTGATGAGATATGTTTATCAGATTTGTTCCAAGTACTCAGTGCTTATCAAAGTTTTTAATCACACTGTGGAATCATGTGCAATTGAATCATTGGTCCATTTTTGTTCAATGAGAGAACAATTACTGCAAATGTTTACTTTGACCTGTTGACTGAATATGTGTCACCACAACTGGATGAACTTCAACAAACCATCATTTTCCAGGTAGATGGTGCACCACCACATTGGAAACTGCATGTTGGTGGGTTCCTAAATCAAATATTTCCAGACCGGTGGATTGGAAGGGATGGTCCAATTCCCTGGACACCCTGTTCAGCAGATATCACTGCCCTGGATTTATTTCTATGGGGTTATGTTAAAGATATTGTGTACAAAACAGATACGGGACATCAATGACCTGAAGTAAAAGATCACTGACAGTGTTGCCACTAGTGATGAGGATATGTTACAACCAAAATGATAAGAAATCCAGCACTGTCTTCATGTGCTTTTGCAACTAATGGTGCACATATAAAGGTGGATTAAATGAGTCAAAAAACTTCAATATCTACTTTATATTTTGTAAGAATTTCCACAATTGTGTCTAGTAATTTGCTTTTGTGATTAATTTTTTAATCGTTAAGAGACTTTACGGACACCCTGTATTACAAAGCCTCCGTATGTCACTTCCTGCTTAACAATCATCTTCCCACACTGATACTGATGTCATGAAACTTATATGAAAAAGTAATATTGGTGCTATCCAGTCAGAGGTGTACTGTCCATCTACCCTTCACTGGGAGTCTGACAAACTTCAGAACCAATCAAAACATAAAAAAACAAATAATAATTGTACTTGTTTTATCACTATCTCCAACACCTACATTGTTAGTTTAGATATGAATGTGTTAAAATACCAAAGTCATACACCAACTCGAACGAAGTGGACATTAATAGCAGCTGCAAAATTCTGAAGTTTGGTTGGTTTGATGAGCACTTCAGAGCTTCAGGTACTTGTAGAAAAGGAGTGTATAATGGCACAGTGCTGCAGTGAAAACACTAAAATATGGTATAAACTTCATATTTGTAGGTGAGTCTTTTTTGGTGGTAAAGCAGTGCAAAAACACAAA
The DNA here is from genome assembly GCF_902148855.1 of Sphaeramia orbicularis. NCBI lineage: Eukaryota > Metazoa > Chordata > Actinopteri > Kurtiformes > Apogonidae > Sphaeramia > Sphaeramia orbicularis. The sequence goes on along the minus strand of NC_043975.1, from coordinate 34,987,035 downwards.
ACGAGTACTTTCAGATCCTCATATGGTTCTGCATAGGTGTCTGTGATTCTCTGTCCTGCTGATGTCTCTGAACTACTCCTATCACACATCCCCACACCTGCTATTTCCGACCCCCATCACCCCCATCTCAGCTTCTTGCAGACTTTGCAGAATTTTTCAAAATCAAGCAAGGGGTAGAGAAAGGTTCAGAACAGGGGTCAGATGAAATACCATACAACTAACAAAATAAAAAAAATCTAGCCTTTTTATATCTCTACCTATCACATGTAATGTCTAAAACCAAATTCTTTAAGGAGCAGTATTTTATTGGAACATACGGATACACAGCTGCCCAGGCCAGTCTTTTGTAGATGTTCTTGCTGTTGGATTCGAGGCTGGAGAAGGGCAGCGGTGGAGGCAGTCGGTGTTTATAACAGAACTCTGCTGGTGTCATCCCATGGAGCTGCTTGACCTCAGGAAGATCCACTTTGGATGCTACAACCACACATGGGATATTGCTCTCCATGTAGTGTTGCTGAGTAAAAACAGCGGGATGATAAAGAACAAATGCATCATTTGATAGAAAAAGAATAGAAAAAAATATAGTGGTGGAACAATTACTGCCTTTCATTAAGGCACGAGTAGAACTGACTTCATGTGTTTTTCATTCTAATGGAGTTCAAGCTTACTGGAACATTTTTACTTTTAGCTGTAACCCTTTTGGTGTTTGATGACCTTTGGACAAGACCCTCTAAAATCCTATAATAAATTATGACACTGAAAACCCAGAGTTGAACATGAAGTTACCTGGCTAAACCCAAATATTACTTTGTTTTAGACTCAAGGTGCTTTTTAATCCCAATTAATAATAAAGAGGAGCTAAGGAATCTATGAAAATATTACAAACTGAAAAAAAAAAACAAAAAAAGAAAACAGTGACTCTGGTATTAACTTTTTAACTGAATGGAGCTCCTATAAAGTTGCAGGACTGACCTTGTAAATACTGGCACAATAGTTGAAGGAATGCGGATCACTGGTGTCATACATGAGACAGGCAACATCACAGGAGGCATCAGATGCCTTCAGAAACTCTGCTTCCACATCCACCTCATTGAGCTGCACAGATATAATATGATGTTTAATCACGTGGCGTTGAGGCTAAAGGGTCAGAGCTACATAGTCAAGGTTAGGATCAGAGTGGGAGCTACTCACGATAAGGTACTTCTCCTGGTTACTGACGTGGACAGTGTTTATGGCATAAGGGGAAAAGGCACTACTGGTATTTCCCTTATTCTGTAGAAGTCAGAAAAAATATCAAGAAGTCACACTCTCAGTAGTAATAATGGCAAATGGTGTAGGTTTTTAATTAACTAACAATACAACATGTGACATTTTTTCTGCAGCAGATGGTGCCATACCACAAGGTTGCGACCCACAAAGTCCCGAAGAAAGGCAGTCTTGCCAGTCCCCCGTGGTCCGATCACTTTACAGAGAAACACCGACCGCTGTGTCTGGCACTTTTCCAGGTCCACCTCCTTTTCACGTGTCACTGCACATATAAAAAAGTGACAACAGTTTCCAAGCTGCAAGACACAACAGAGCTGAACCCTTACTTTATTGAAAATGACTGGATTTGACTTTCATTTTCTTGCATCTCAAATTTCACCTTTAACCCATAAAGACCCAAATATACACCAGTGACCAAAAGCATCTACTGATCTAAAATGTTTAATAACCTTAGAGCCACTAATCCTATCAATACATGTAAGTAATTGGAGTAAAATGCAAAGTCATCTTTGTCTCAAATTTGTCATCTTTTCATGGTCATCAAATATGACCCATTTGGATGTTCTGAGGCTCATTAGTGAACGTGGAAATACCATCATCTGCTACAACACTGATTCACCAGTAAAACCCATGGAGTTGGATCAGTGACAGTGGCTGGAGACACTTGGTTTATGTTCACTTAATGATAAATCTTACTGAAAAAGTCACTTTTTCTCAAGTTTTCTCTGTTTTTGGTATAATAACCCTGAAATGTAATCTCAACATGATGATTAAAGTACATGATCAGTCAAATAAATATAGGAAAATTCCTGATTTTCACTGAAAAAAATGCAAAATGGAGAGGATAATATTATGATAAATGGTGATAAATCACTTAAAAAAGGTTAAACAGACAGAAAAATTTATTTGGGAACTACCACAAAAATAGCACTGGGTCTTTATGGGTTGAAGGTTCAATATGCAATTGTGCGTGTTTGTGTGCATATGTGAAGCCATACAGCAGTTTGTATTATGCTGGGAGCTGGTCATTAGCCAATTCCAGCTGAGACAGCTAATGAGTGTTTCAGTTGCCTACATCCATGATAATAGCCTACACACAGATTCCAACACAAAACTGACAGAAGCATACAAGAATACAGAAATCTCCCAACTACATAGTTCAACATTAACTTATAGATCAGATAAAATGTCCTCTAGTGGCAGGTTAATGGCATGATATTTCCACAAGACAGAGCAATTAGGATTTGAATGTAATGCTGGCACAACAGACTGAAGTCCTCTGACAGATGATTAGGGGAAACAAATGACCTTTACTTTCTCACAAGGGATAATGCAAGCATGACTAAACACATATACATGCTAAGAGCAATATTACATTATGAAGGTCAGTTCTCCATCATAGAAAATACAGTAAATTAATTATAAGTCATTGTATTTATGGTTTGTGCTTATCTGAAGTGCTTACTTGCTCTATATTTCAAAGCATACATATTATGTTTACATACATGCACACACACACGCAAACTATAAACAACCACTTCGAAGTGTTCATGCAGTTATTTCCAAGAAATAATGTACATGTAAGTGATTCAATTCAGGCAGATTGACTAGAAATGACTACAAAAGAGTACCCAACTGGGAGACTGGGATTGAAGATTTCAAAAACAGGACCAATGGCCCTGTATCTCACCAGCATGTTCTATCAATAATCAAAAACAACTTAAATTTGTGAGGATGTTATGCTCTGGCATTACATTAAGAGTCCTGTGGTCTTGATGCAAGAGATCAATCTCCCAATAGAAGTGGGTGGTACTTTCACTGGAGGATAACTCAACAAATTAAATCAAAGTCCATACATGACTTCTTATCAGTTCTTAAAAGGAACGAAATTGATATCGCTAACCATTTTTGTTTTAAAGCCATCAACATATGGGCCATTATAAGTACAGGCAAATTTTTAATCTTTCAAAAATTTGTCAAAAATTTAAAAATCTAAATTTCTCAAAACTGCGAACAAACTTTGTGGACAATTGTAGAAACTGCTGATGACGAAGACGACAACAAAGACGACGCCGGGCATAGCACCTTCACAATAGCTCATGGTCTATCGGCTGGTGAGCTGAAAACTATGTATTTTTGTCAAGCAAGGAGATATTCACTCCCTTTTGTAATTCACACACCAGTGGAAGTTTCTGTACTTAATACAGTTTAATACATTTAATCATCACATGTTGTCAGGTGCAGATGCAACCATACACAGACACACACCTGTGACTGCAGCCGTCTGAGACTCCTGTTCAGTGAGAATAGGGTAGCCTAAGTATCCCAGGTGCTCCAGGCAACGGTGGATGTCAAGATATGCAGAAAGCCTGCATGTGAAGGAATGATGGATATACGTGTGAGCTTTTAGTAGTGTTTGTTACACAAAAGTAAACTCAAATGAGATACTTACGTCCACTGGCAAAGATAGCCGTGATTAGAGATGTATCCCTCAGCTGTGGTCGGGACAGTCATGAAGACCTCTGCGCCCCACGGCATGTAAGGACATACGCAAAACAGGTTCTTGAGCTCTGCTGGTGACAGGGCAGAGTCTTTGTCCTAAGAGGAAAAACAGGGCACTTCTTTAAAACAAGGAGATCCCCCAGAATAAAATAAAACAAGTCAAGCAGAAAACTAAAAGCTGCTAATGTAGTTTGAAGGTAATTCAAACATTTGCCTCGAGGGAACAAAAAGAGTGACTAAGTGTATTTTATATATATTTATCTTGTCTTGGCAGGACCTTTGGCCATTACACTTTACAGTCTGGGTGGACATCATGACCAAAGGCAGGATAGCTACTCACTTCATCATACTTGTCAAACAGCCGCTGGAGAAACTGGTGACCTAAATGATTGAGCTCTGTGCTACAGCCTACAGGAACCCGGAGTCTGACAACAGAAACAGAACAACAAACAGCAACATTTATGCAGGAAAAGCTCTTAGAAAACAAAGACCTTAGCAAATATGAAAACATTTAGTAGCTAAAGGGACAGACCGTCATTGAACATACTCAGGGTAAAGGTAATCATCAACCAGCTCTAAGTTGTCATCGTAACCAAATTTTCGGAGGATTGTCCACGTGGTTTCATGTCGACCCCTCTGAATAAATAATGTATTAAGGAACAAGAAACCTGAAAAAGAAAAAAAATAATACTTAGCCATTAGGGTAGCCTTTCAATAACATAGTTTAACGTCATATTATCATATAATACTGTTATATTGTTAATTAATCATCATTTTTTTGTACCATTTAGGGTTAGGCCATTGTCCTGCACCCCATCACTGGTGTTCTTCCAAACTACAGTCTTCACATCTTCTAAGGCTTGAGGTGCCAAAGGATTCCCAAAACAAGATTTCTACATGATGTTACGGAAAAAAATGTTTTGATTGTTTGAAATGACTGAGAAATGTGATGTTAAGAATTTGACAAGGCACCTGAAAACTGTTTAGTTCAGCGTCACTAAGGATGCGATCATTGTCCTGGTCTGAAATGTAGAACACTCTGCTGAGGGCTCGGACACACAGGGGTTTTAGCTGAGGGGAAAGAAAGAAAGAATGATTAGGATTTCACTATTCATCATAATCCATACAATATGTTTAAAAAAACAAAACAAACAGCAGACACACAGACAGTCAGCAACAGATTATTAAAAAAAATGGCTGACCTGTTTGTCCTCAGGGTCGTAAAGAGGGGCTGTGGGGTGGAGAACTGCCTTCTGTGCGTAGTAAAAGAGCTCTGAAATATTTTTCAGGTTCTTTGCCGAACACTTGAAGAAAGAAAAACAAAAGAGAGAATGCTTATCTGTGTCATCTAAAAGCCAATGTGTTGTGTGTAAATATTTGCATGAAACTGAGCAACTACGCCTGTCCCAGTTTTCAGGTTAGCAGGTGCACAGACTGGATAAGACTACAAGCACTCACACTAACCTCAACACATGTCTCAATCTCTGAGAACTGGTTCATGATGGGAAGAATAGTTTCCATTGAGCTTCCACAGCGCAGATCTGACTTGTTTCCCACCAGTATAATGGGAACCCTGTAATAACACAGGTACAAAAGGGATCTCATAAAAAGAATATTAAACAGAACAGGCCTCTCATACATACACAATAAAATGCTAAAAAAGCTAAAAGCCAAATTATGCAGTAGCTTGTTGATCAAGCTACTACACAATTCTCACAGTGTAAGATTTTCACAGATGCTCTTATGTCCCAATTTCTTTGTGAAACTCCAAACGTTATCTAAATTCCTAAATTAGCAATACTGTGAACATTACATGCAAATAAGTACAAAGTTCAACAGCACAGCAGAGGCTACACACATCCATCAAAAACTGATACATACTTGTTCCCTTTCTCTGCATTTCCATTTACCAATGGTATCCATTTAGTTTTGATCTGAAAACAAGACAGCATGAAGCAATTAAAAAAAAAAAAGTACATATTAAAAGTATTAAATATGGTACAAAAGCATGTGCAAAGCATGGACTACATATTAGCAGGGGGTTACTACCTTGTCTATTGTGTCTTCATTGGTGACATCGTACACTACACACACAACATTAGCCTGTAAGGGAAGGAGAAAGGACAGCTGACAAGGCCTTGCCCAAAAACAGACTCTTTCAAGTACAGCAACTGTTATGAAAAGGCCTGGTGTGTGAAACACATAAGTTGACTGATTTCATATCTTTTTATGATACCTGCATAAAAACAGCTGAAAGCAAGAATGAGGAAAGAAAAAGGAAAGTCTGGCATTATGTGTAAAAAGGATCTGCTTCAGGCGTAAGCCCTAAATATCTTGAATGGACATCTAAAACGTGCATCTGTTCAGCTACAATATATACAAAATGTCCTCATTTTACCTTAAAATAGAACATATTTTCTGCCACTCGCTAGATGCATCTACATTTGATTTTCATACATTTTTTTAGAGCTGTCAAAAAGGACAACCAACTTAGGAAATGTGCTCACCTTGATGATCTCATTTTGTAGAACATCATCACTCAGCTCTTTTTCTGTTGGTGATAAGAAAAACATAAACAACATGAGACCACGTGCATTGTATCTGGTCTTGACAAACTGCACACACAGAGGAAGTAACTGGTGCAACCTTTAGGATGCCTATGTTACCTGAATAATCCACTATGTGTGTGGGCACCTTCTCTGGAGTCACATCAGCGGGGATAGTGATCTCCTCTGCTCTGGGGGGAACCTGTTAAAGAATTGCATTCTATTGGAAATGCTGACAACTTGGGAAGTGACAAAAGTTGCACATATGTTAAACAAGCTAAGTGCTGCCATAAACAGAAAACAAGTCAACACAGGCTACAAAATGCAGCTGGTCTATTAAGTGACACTCCTTGACTTACAGCATTCTCTGCAGCAAAAATGAAGCTGAATGAATCTCCACACAGACAAAGAGTAATACTGACACTTACCTCTTCTGGAAACTCCTCTCCAACCAAAGACATGATGAGGGAAGTCTTCCCCACCTTGGCTATTAGAATACACAATACAAAATGGATTAAAGGAGCCACACATACACTGGAGTTTTATTTCTGTTGATAAGTGTATATATATTATACACACACACACAAAAGAGTGACACTTGTGTATTTTATGATATATACAATTCAAGTATTGCCCTCTGTAGTGTAGTGACTTTGTCCTGCAGAAAAAAATTCAGTGTACTTGTAATTTGGCAGAAAGGATATTGATCTATAAACCATATAACATTATAAAGATTACACTAATACTGGCCAACAAAGGATCATGTAAACACTATTCTAAGCCAGTTATGACAACTGAAGACACTGTCTCCGAACCTGAATGACACATATGCACATATGTTCATGTAAAAGATAGAACTTCATCTATAAGAGGCATGTTATTGTCATTACATTAATAAAGTGTCGTTTGAATTAGCTAACGGGAATACGCATATTATGACATGTTTTAGCGTCAGTACTGTTAAAATTAAACTAAAATGTTAACGTCAGTTCTGCAGCTTCATTACTTAAACGGAAAACCTAAAATAGTGAGACATTTCTTTACATGTAATGTTATTTCACAGCTCCAGGAGGGCCAGCTGCTTAGTTCGGCCCTAATTAAAGGCTCAACAAAAACAAGTCAGTACTTACAAGGTGGTCTATAACTAGCTACGAGGAAGAAGCTAATTTAACGCGAATGCTACAGCAAAGTTATTTAGCAATTATGTTAGCATAACAAAAAATGTGATTGGAAAGGACTGGATTTGTTTCCGTGAGAGAAAATATTTAATGGTGACATTACTTTTCCTCTTAATGCCATAAACGCAACCATGTCACTAGAAACACCAGAAGTGGCATGAGCTACAAGTTACTAAGTTAGCAAAAACAGCTAATGTTTGCTAGTGTTTAGCTTCTGGACAGCCATCAATTCGATACTTACGTTCCCCCAGTAATAGTATTCTGACGTCTTGTTTCATATTTCCTCTGTGTGTGAACAACAATCAGACGCGGTGCAGTGTTACAGTGCCATTTATCTTTCATTTGAATGCCTAAATCTTAGCTAAACCCAAATGTGCGCCTCTTTACGGCGGTATGCACCCAAGGTGAAACCATATCTTTCCGGTTCACAGCGGAGATGAAAACACGCCCTCTGCTGCCCACATCGACAAACTACACTGTAGACGAGGATGGTCTTTAACATTAGCATCAGCCCTTACATAAAGTAATGATAAAAACGCACAAATACAGATCATGGACTTTCTTACAGCGTATTAACCTGCCAAAAATAATTACAGCATTATTAACTATGAACAGCAGTATCTTTGGTTTGATTTCAAGACAGTTTTGATATGGATCAGGCCAAAGGATGATTTAATAATCAAACCAATAATGCAGGTTTCTACTTTGAACATTAAACCACATAACATATATACTGTGTTTCAGGAATATTAATATACATCCTCCCACTTAATGACCTTGGTTCTTAGAGAGAAATGTTCTTTTCCTAGAATAGTAGCAGTGTCATATAACCTATACCATATTTGAGACCAAAATTGTTTTCCTCTGCCTTATTCTTCATGATAGACTTGCACATGCTCCAAGCTGAAATGTGAAACATAATTTTTACTTTTAAACATACACATAATATTGATAGATGAGTTTACTTTTAGCAACAAAAACCATAAGTAGTGAAGTACTGCACTAAAGGATCAGATATGAAGTATCTAAATAATATTTTTGCGCTGCTATAGCCACGTTTAGTACATTTTATTCAATTGTAATTGTGTTGTAAAAAAGCTGAAAATTGTCATGAGTGATGCAACCTTGGTAATCAGAATCCATGTCTTTCAGATTAGAAAGCCTGATCACATGATTTTAGTGATATATAGTAACTTCTATGAGCTATTTGTTTGGTAAAAATGGAAACTCAACACTCATACATATACTGATCAGTGACAGTACAGATCACTTATTTGGTGGACAAGAACATAACTCAGCACAGAATTTAAAACAGTAATTTACATGGTGCTTTTTATTGCAAGTCCAATGACTTTACCCAGCACAGAAACAAGAGAAGAAAGCACAAAAAGACAAACTAAATATATAAAACAATCCCCTCTATGGCTGAATTAAAACAAAAAACAAAAAAAACTATCCACAAACAAGAAAATTGGTCAAATATTCAACATTTCCCTAAAAATATAATCTATTTATCTAAAAAATAAGTTAAAAAATTATTTGAATCAAAACTGAGGTCACAATATGATTACTTGAAGTTACAAAAACTTTAGGCACATGTGAAAGAAAGTAAACCTACAAGTTTTAAAGTTCAGACATAAGGCTATAAGGCTGTCACAGGCCCTGCACCTCCCACAGTAGAATCTCATTATAAGCCACAGTGAAGAGGAGCGTCCCAGAAGGTGAAAAGTGACACGTCTGCAGTGAGTCATTGTGCAGGAAGTTTTGGAACCTGCCGCTGCTTGATGTGATTAACTTGAGCACTCGTTCTGATAATAGACAAGGCACAGGGTGAGAAATTACTTATACATATACCACAACCTTATGCAGTCAATTTGCTGGAAGTTTTATAATGAAGAAAGAGTGTACCTCTTGAACCCACAGCTATGAGTTGATTCTTAGAGGAGAGGCTAATGCATGTAGCCCAGTGCGGGATGGAGATCTTTTTTACAATCTGGAATAAAAAAATCAGAATAAACATTTTATACATTCTGTCAGCAGCATATTGCTCTACGCAGGTAGAAAAGTCCTGTAGATGCAGACATATTCTGCGTGTTACCTGTTTTGTATCCAGACTGTAAAAGGACAGCTCTTTCTCTACTCCAAAACCAGTATAGACCACCAGGCTGGGGTCTGTCGGGCAAAAGGCAGCCAGGCTGGGGGGTGGCTTGTCATCCTAAAGCACAGAGTTTATAGAAACAGAAAATTAACTTGCCTGTTTAAAAGTTATCAGAGAAAATTTAGAGACCTTCACTAAAGTTCAAACATTTCTACTCATTCTCAAGCATCGTTATAAAAAATATTATGGTACCCCTAAATAGGCCGGCGCAGGAAATGTCAGCCAGTCTAGCAGGTCACATTTGTTCTTCAGCCAATCAGCAACCCACACACTGACACGTCTGTCAACACTGGCAGCCAACCACAACTCCTTCCCATCTAGTCCAAAATTCTTGCTCTGGGGATTAGAAGATAAAACGGAGAGAAAATAGCATAAAATGTCACAAAAATCCATGAAAGACATCTGAGACCTAATTTTCTGTATTTCTACAAGGTATTGGATCTAAAACCTTGTAGACTGTGAGCAGGTGTACAGAGAAGATGAAAGAAATGTCAAGTAATGATATGGTTGAAAATCTGTCAATAGCACATTTGGACACATTGTGACATAATAGCACAGGATGCAACATATCCTCGAAGGTGTTTTGAGCTGTGATGGAGAGGTGTGTTTACGAGGTCAATGGAATTTTAAAGGACACATCCTACGTCCACATCTCAAAGTTAAAAACATGAATTGGAAAACATTCATCCATTAGGACCGGATGCCTCTTGTAAGTGTTTTTACAACCAGATGTGATGTTTGAATGCATCGGTCCTCTCAGTCCAAAAAAAAAAAAAAAAAGACTGAATACAAATATTGATGAACTTGAAGCAGTTTCATGCCACTATGGAGAAAAGACTATAACTGAATTCTTTATTGTCCTTGTATTATGCAGCTCTCCTTAATTACAAGGTTAAAAAGCAGAGACAGATATGAATAGAAAACAAATCTTTGGGATAAATAACAAAAGTAAATAAAACAGTGCACAAAATATACCCTCAATGACACTGAATATAGCTTCAATGTCTCTTCAGGAAATGTGTGCAATTCTAGCACTAAATATCTTAAACCTGTGTAAAATGGCAGCAGATAGACAGACAGATGTACTTTATTGATCCCAAACCGGGAAACTGTAGCGCAGCAGCAGCATGACAAACAGTGAAAAATAGAATATAAGAGTAGAATAAAATACAAGCGCAAACACACTATACAAAATAAATTAGAAGTATAAGAAAGAACTTGTAGAAAATCTGGACAAACAGGATCAAACAGTAAGGTGCAACAATAGCCCCTTTACACAGCACTTCTGTTACGGGAATTCACCTTTCACCTTTATACCAAAATGACATCTGTGTAAACAAAATGTCGGGATCATTTGGTCCCACCTTTATAGCGACTTCGTAACACCTCTGGAGGTATTAACTGAGCTGTGATAAAGGTGGAATCATGATTCTGGAACACTATGTAAAAGGAAGATGTCTTGTTCTGCAACCAAGGTGTGACCCCCGTGCCTGAGAGATAGAGGCCGCATATGAAGGCTCTGGCATGGATTTTACAGCAGCAGCCCAAGGCGCCGCGCCTTTGTGCCAGGGGTGCAGCGGGTGCCGTGCCACTGGTGCTGCAGTTACATGCCATTTTCACCCGTGACACAAAGCTGCAGGACCCGGGGTGGCTGCGGCAGAATCCATGGCAGTGTCTCCATATGCGCACTATACACTGCACTGCGTCATCGCCCCTTTGATTCTGGAACTCAGGTCCACTGTGTAAAAGTCCAGCCTGTCTCACCTCTGTTACTCCTTTGACTTGGCTATGGAAATTGGTCAATGATGGAAAAAGGTGGGATCACCATCTCGCCTTTTTTCTGGCTCTCTGTGTAAAAGTGGCTAATATGCGCTAGCTACTTTTGCAAGCTTTGGCGTTGAACCACAGAATAGAGCAGTGGAGTCACATCTGACGGAATCTGATCAGTGATCTGTAATTACAGCTGCCGTATCATGTATTTAACCCTGAACCTGCCAGAAAGCCCCTATGATTAGCCCAGGACTCTCTGCAACTGCATAAATTAGCAGAATGTGTCTCCTGTCAGAACACTTGAAACAAACACAGCAGCTTTATGACGCAGATTGAATTGATCTATATTTCCCTTTTGGATGGAGTGACCCAACATGTTTTTACTTTAGCAATGAGGTGCACTGTTTTTTTATATTTTATTTTTACCTGTAAAACTGTTGTGAACGTTGACAATTTGGTCAAAATTTCTGAAAAATCCATTGCTTTCCAACAATGCATAAGTCTTAAAACTTTAAAAAAAGTAGAAAATTTGTCTGATATTTTTTTTATTATCCTATCACATAAAACCACATCACTATTTAAAATTGCTTTGATTTTACCTGACATAGTTTATAATTGGACAATGTACAGTAAACTTTTGCTACAAATGATTCACAAAGTACTGGGATTATTTTCATATAAGAAAATGTTAGTAGATTACTTCTTAACGTCTTTGAATTACGATATTAGGATCACATTTTGTTGCAGATCACATTAAAGTTGACCTTATTTGGGAAACTCAAAGAGTGTCACAGCTCTCTCCCTCTTCCTATTGTGCTGCGATATTAGGCTTTGTGAATTCGTCTCGTCACGGTCTGATTCAGTGAGCTGACCTGTTTACTGATACACTGGATGGTGGTAATGGCTGCTCCTTTATGGTCCCTGATGACGCGGATCGTGGCTCCATTCTGCAGGCTGCTGATGGCAACCAGACCATTCTTCCCAGAAGAAAGGATCACATGACCTGTAGGGGGCAAAGTACAGTAACAGAGCCAAACTAGATGAAATGTAGCAGGGACAGCGTTTATTTACCAAAAGAATCAGAAGAAAGTGTAAATGAGCCACAGTTAGTCAACCGGGCTTTTTGTTTCCATCTGTTGTTTCTGTCTAAAAGACAGCCTAAAACCAGAAACAGTATAGAAAGGAAAGAAAATGTTGCAAGAAATCTAAAACATTAATAAAACAGCAGGAAAAATACATTAAAAGGTAATATAATGAACCAGGCACTTATCTATACTACATATAAAACTTCTAATGCTATATAAATAAATAAAAATACACTATGGCAGTAAAGCAAAAAAAAAAATGGAGGGTACAGCTATGTTCAGGATATGAGCCACAACTTCCAGTGACAGGTAAAAGAACCATACGTATCTTTTCTCTCTGATGGGTACTGGCAGTAAATTCCATTCTTTGGGTACTGTTATTGAAAATGCAGATTGGATATTTACATTTTGGAGAAGTTGAAATTTTGTTTTAAGGGTCAAAGGGATTCTTTTTTCACTATTTGGTCAAATGGACAAACTATGTGAAACCTGTAATTGATGTGAATTGAATATATCGGTTATGTGAAATCATTTACATAATACACATTTCTGTTTAGGTCAGTGTAAACGTACACACCTTAATGTGTCTTATCTTGTTGATGAAGAAGCGGAGCAAGTTGTCTCCTCCCGCTCATTTGTTATATTTGTTGTATATTCTACTAAAAAACTTGGATTAGTATATTTGTTCACATTGGAGGTGTGGACATTGAATTGTACCCGAAAGGGAAGTTTTGTATGATCTGCTTCTCCGAATAAACAAAGAATGGGGAAAAAAACACAAAAACAAAACCACCTCTTTTTCTAGGAATGATAGAGTCTCATCTTATGGTTCCTCTATTTACACAGAATTTCAAAAACGAACACTTTCCCAGCTTAAAAGTTTATATTTATCAAAGATTTCTTGGTTTCTGATCCAGGACTTTTAAAACACATTTAGACAAACCTTAAATATAAAGTAATAATTAGAACAAAATACAAGTTTACTTCTTGCTACGCATTTCTCCTTCAACTACTGTTCCGAATTTGGCCATTTCTGATACATAAATTTTTTACAAAGGAATGAAAAATATACAAAAAAAGTAGACAAAAGCAAGGATGAGTAAGGACAAGTAGGGTCAAACTAAATTATTAAAATATTTTCTTATGAAGCAAAAGCAAAAAAATCTAATTACTGTGGAGTTAAAATACGACAGGCTTTCCTTCTTACCATAAGCGGAGTACTGGATGGCAGTGACAGCCACACGATGGGGCTGCATCTTCATCTCCATCTCTGAGGAAATAAGACGGAAGATCCTCAGGGTCCCGTCACCATATCCTGCAGCCACACATGCACTGTCCATATCCACCGAGGGGCTCCAGCAGACACAGCCACATGCCTGAGAATGACATTTAAAAGCATTATTCACTCAGCCGTCCTTTATTTAAATCCAGTTTTTATAGCAGTAGATATTTTATTTACAATACAGCCGAGAGCAATAGGAAACAATGGTGATAAAAGAATAAAAGAAAATGCAGTAAACAGAACCTAAAGATTAATCAAAGGAATGACAGCAAGAAACCTGTATCAAACAATAATGACAAACACAGTAGGAGGCAATCACGTAAAATAATGCAGTTCATTAAGAATAGTTAAAACAACATACAAGTAAAATTAACATCGGCTAAAAAAAGAATATCTAGTCGTAAAACGTGGTCATATTAAAAACTGAAGAACCTTAAGGATACAAATGAAGCAATCTTAAGCCTTTTCTGTTACTGTCATGCACTTATCCTGCACACAGGCTTTGAACTGAATCCTTTAAATGTGTCTGTCCACCCACCACCTGTCTGTAAAGGAACCACAGAGGACTAGAAATTCACACAGGACACAATGCTACCGGTACCATAAATGTATGAATTAAGTTATTAAACAGACACGGCCGACTTAACACCAAAGCCTTTTCTATAAGGTGCTGTCCCTTACCTGGCTGAGGACCTGGAACTGCACCACCAGTTCATTGCTGGGGGCTGACCACACTCTCACGCTGCCGTCTTCGCTGCAGGTGGCAAAATGACTCTCATTAGAGCTAAACACCACATCATTCACCTGAGACGGCAGAGGAAACACAGAAGGAAGCCACTGTTTGTTAGACACAACACATCAATGTAAGTTAACACGAACAGCATTAGGTGGTATAAGTCAATGTTTTGTAACTTTTTAACAGCTGAGAATTTTGATAATCAAGTAATAATAATAATAATAATAATAATAATAATAATAATAATAATAATAATTGGGTGTTTGTTTTCTATCCCAATAAAAATTCCAGACTTTTTCAAAACTGCAATTTTTTACCAAGATCTTAATTTTATGTACGTTTATATCTGCAGTTCATTTTAATAAATGTATGAATGAATGAATGCATAGTTCACAGTAAAATATGCTTTACTGACAGAAATGTTTGTGCATGAATATCACACAAACAAGTTTCACTAGAATCATTCCAGTACCGACCAGTTAGTGAAATCATATCAAGTTTTTTTAAAATGCTTTTCTCATGTATTTCTTATCTTACAAGGTTATGTTATGTGCCTTTGAAAATACTCTAAAATTGGATTATGAGAGAAACTATTTCCATACTTTATTAATACTTCCACACAAAATTCCAGACACACAAAATTCCAGACTAAAACAGTGTTTCAAAATTATATACTTTTTAAGACTTTCAAGAACTGCGCAAGCACCCTGAATAATAATAATAATAATAATAATAATAATAATAATAATACATTTTTATTTATATAGCGCTTTCGATCAAAGTGCTTTAAAACACAGCAACAATAAAAGAGTAAGAGCAGTGAAAACAGATTCAATAAAATAAATAAAAACAGTTCTAAATAAATACAATTCCAGTAAAAGCAAAAGAACAAGTGAAGATCAGCGTAACACCATATGACTCAGAAAAACACACCTCAGGGCGCATATACAACAGTAAACAAGTGGGTCTTTGATTTGCTTTAAACATCTCTACAGAGAGCTGAAAACTGACCACCCATGACTTCTTTTCACTAGACATCACCTATACTGTGTGATTGACGGTATAAATAAAGCTTTTCTCTGCAGTCCTTCTGACCTGTCAAAGCAGGAGAGACACTTGAGGTATTGGTATTAGCTACAGTCTTCAATGTTCAGAATCAGCAGGATTTCTAATCAGGAGCAGAATGCTGTCCTTTGTGAAAAAATCATAAAGGTACTATAATAAGAAATAATCCGTCAGACATGTTTCTGCTGCTGAGTCTACCTCATCATAAAAACAGTATGGCGGCTCCTCTAGATGTGACATTTTAGCCTCATTTTTAAAAAACACGAAATGGTATAAAATAATTTACCTTCACGTTTAGTTGATGACTAGCACAGAGGGGAGCAGATAAATAGGTAACTGTTTGGATCCAGTGACATTACAGACAAGATGATCTGGCTGAGTCTGCAGTATTAATTTCAATATTAAGAATTTTCCTTTGTTAAAGTACTATTAATCTATATGCATTTTTGTGGAAGTGCTCTGCAAAGACAAAATGAAGAAGTACACTAACATGATAAATTTGGGCAAATTTAGCATGTGGTTTGGAACATCTTGTCAGACTTACACAACCTGCTGTAGTTTTTTTTTTTGTGTTATATCTAATATCGGTACCTTGGCCTTATGTCCGCTGACCAGACGGATGCTGCTGTTGCCTGACCAGTGGATGTACCAGAGGGTTCCTGCTGTGGTGCCAACAATGCCCATGTCCATTGTGTTATCGAATGCTGCACTGACCATGGTCCCATCCAACATTATCTCCTGTTCCAACCCCACCGTGGTCTCACTGAAGGGCCGAAAGCAAAGACAATGAGCCCATTCAACATACACACATAAATACCTGAAGATGCAAGGGTAGTTAACATTTTTATGCTCTGTACCAGAAAAATAACTTCCACTGATTTGCATCAAACATATTTTTCTGAAAGTACCAGATGAGTATTATACATATCAGAAGGAATACCTACTCCAAAAATTTGCTCTGCAGTGGCACATGTTTGTTTGAAATGCCTGCTATATATGGTACAATGATCATACATGATAATAGTAACAATTTTACCTTCCGGTTATTATCTAGAACCATTCCATCTGGTTTGCAAAGTATATAGTCAAAAACAAAGGCATTTTTCTTTGTTTTGTTTTTTTTTTATTTATGCTATATGATATCAGTGTTATATTTTGACAGATGTTCTGAAGTCTGCAGTAACACACAGTTACCAGAGCAAAGTAAAGTTTTGACTGAAATATGTTAATGAGCAAGATCTAGCATGAATAACCCCGAGTTTGTTAAATATAGATTCATAAACAATGACTATAAAAAGGGAATGAAACACTAGTGCGTGACATTAAGAGCCAAAACACACACGATTTTCACTTCATGCGTTTAAAATAACTGGTTTTCTAAGTCTTACTGTTTGTGTGTGAATTCAATTGTAGTTATGTTATTCAGTTTATTATTTAAGTCATGAGTTATACTTGACTTGAAAAAAAAGAGTTCATAATGACATATACATGTGTTTATGAGTCTATTCAGTCACAACTTGATGACCATAGGGGAAAAGTGAGTCCCAAGCCAAGACAGAGTTGAGAACCAATGATCTAGAGACACTTGTGAGAGTAGGTTTGTGGTAATCTCAAAGTAAATCTATCAGTCTATATAGCATCTCCCACACACATCGGTTTGTGACATCTCTGTAATTCTCTTCAAGCACATATCACACAGAGACCAGACATGCCCTGTAGAAAAATAGCTATGGTAAATGTCAAGTCAAAAGGTCACATTATGTAAAACTCTAAAAATGGATTGGATCTATATTGCGCTTTTCAAGGCACTGAAGTCACTTTACATTTGATACATTATTCATTCACTCCACAGGTGAATTAATTCATTGGTGGTGCTAAGCTACATCTGTAACCACAGCTGCCCTGGGGCAGGCTGACAGAAGTGTGGCTGCCAATCCAGAGTGACTGACATTGGTGGCAAGGTGGGTGAAGTGTCTTGCCCAAGGACACAACAGCACATGACTGGGACATATATATACCCTATATGAACCCTCCAACCCTCTGCTTATCCTCCTGCTGAGCCACAGCCACCCTGTTCCCCCCCATACCTTTCTTCACTTACCCAGAAAGGTGTGGAGGGCACCCCGCTTGCCACTGGCCAGCTCCGGGGACAGTGGCAGGTGGGGAGTTTGAATGGGGAGATACACCTGTCAAATGGTAATGCTGGTGTCCTGAGGCGAGCTCAGAGGACAGAAACCTCCCATGGAGCAGAAGAGCAAAAGCTCGCTTGATGTTGATGAATGAATACAGACCCTGAAAGCAGGGCCTCACGATCCTTCTGACTTTTTGGGTTTTAAGCAGGAGCTGTCAGAAAAGTTTCCACAGGGATAACTAGCTTGTGGTGGCCAAGCGTTCATAGCGACGTCGCTTTTTGATCCTTCCATGTCGGGTCTTCCTTCATTGTGAAGCAGAAACTCTAATGTTCATAAAGTCAAAAAATATTTCATCAAGCCAGGGAGGTTAAAGTTAGATTGAGCAGTTCAGTCGACTAAGACCCTAGGGTTAGGGTTAACCCTAACCCATGTCTGTGAGGTCAAAATGGGACAAACCATCATGAATTTAGCAGATAGTTTGCATCAATTTGTTTTTTTGTTAGTGTAATTCAATAGAGGGAAAAATGTTACGCATGTCTACAGGTCCTCATGGGTATGTACTATCCTCATCCTTGTACAGTTGTAAAGTATTTGTATCACTGAGATCATAAAAGACAAGACGCCTTCACTGTGCTATCCACTACAAACCTGTTCTCTTCATTGGAGACTTTTTGGCCAGGCTTTGAATCACATACGGCTTCCACTTCCCACATTCTCAACCAGCGGGTGTTGCTGCCTGTCAGCAGACTGTTCCCTTGGCACTGCAGCACTCCTACACCAAGGAACCATGCCAGTCCAATTAGCACTTAAAGAAACCCAAGCCTATAGACTATGACAATTTACTTTAGCAAATCCATTACAGACATCTACTCAAATCAATGAGGATGCCATATCTAAATCTATATGAGGCCGAGTTGTACCAATCTCTCCCTCGTCAGCTTCCCACATCATGAAGCAGCGCAGTGACTTCACGTCCCAGACGCACACGTGTCCTTTATTTGTGGACGTGAACAAGTAGGAATCCATGTGGTAGCACAGAGCTGTCATCTCCACATCTCCCACCTCAGCTGGCGCTTTCACACACTGGACCTGCAAAGGTGAAGTTTTCATATACAAGTAAACCTATGTGATTTTTTCCTCAAATGTATTCTTTTTTTATCAGTTAAAAAAACTAAATTATTAAAAATGTATTGATGTCAAATAATAAAGAGGAAGATTCATCCATTACATTACATCAATTATAAGAGAAATGAGTTCCACCTGTTTCAGTGTACTCCATAAGGTCTTACTTAGCAAAAAAAAAAACAGTCAGAGGTGAGAGGAAAATAAATTGAAGATGCTGTTTAACTCAAACCATCAATTATACATATGCTTATCAATTTAAAGGATGACTTAATTATTTTCAGCTTCTACAGTTTGTTGCAAATACAGTATCATAAAGCACAAAGTCGTTTGCTTGTAGTCATGACCACCTCAGCTGAGACCAAGTCATGACCAAGACCAGAGTACAAGGTGTCTGTAAAGTCTCTTTGCAATTTAACACATTTATTAAAAAAGCAAACGAATAAACAAATCTGTGGAAATTATTACAAAATGAAAAGTAGATACTGAAGGTGTTTTTTGCCTCATTTAACACTTTCAGTGCCATGGGCCGATTAAATCGGCTTTACGAAAACAACCTGTAAAGTGCCACGGGCCGATCAGATCGGCTTTGGAGAACACGCTATATTTGTGTACAAACAAACCATCCACCCCCATTTCTTTCTCACATTTCGATGACGTTCTTTCTGTGTCCCCCTTTTGAGACCAAGCAGACGGGAATTTGAGGTCACGCGACCGAACAATATTTTTATATCTTCTTAATGTTTCTTATTCTCCGGTGTTTCATCAGAGGGAGCCCTCCATGCCGGGGGGCGGCTGTGGACTCCGGGGGCTGTGGCGCCTTCTCTCACTGGGGTCTGCTCCTTTCTGGTGGGTGGGGGTCCCAGTTGGCCCTCTCCCACTGGTTGGGATGCAGGGCTGTGTTGCTGGTGCCTGGTCGCCGGGGTCGGCGGCTGCCTCCTGGTGCGGATGGCTCCCTGAGACAGCGCCTCCTAAATTGATGTTTTACTTTTACTTGTACATTTTTGCTCTGGTCTACCCGTGCTCAGTCAGTCTTCTTAAGTATGTGTGAGCTTGTGGGTTTGCATGTATATGTGGGTTTGCATGTATATGTGTGTGTGTGCGGGTGAGTGGGTGGGGGGCGGTACTGATTTTTAAACTGATATGTAAAGCACTTTGTGCTACAGTTTTTAATGTATGAAAAGTGCTATATAAATAAAGATTATTATTATTATAAATTATGCAAATTACGATCAATAATGAATCAGCTGCGTCCGGTGCGTTTTGGATCTAATCAGCAATCGGTCGGATGTTACCGAGCGGTTTCCTGCAGGATTCTTCAAATATTATGAAAACGACGCGAAATACTGAAAAACGGCCAAATTCTGTGGCACTTTTAAGGCTTATTAGCCCCTTAACTGTCTGGCAGTTAAAGAGTTAATCCACCTCTACATGGGAACCATTAATTGCACGAAGCACATCGGCTTTCTTGCCATGATGGCTGTATCATAGCCTCATCAATGGCAGTAATGGCATCAGTGATCTTCTGCTTCAGGTTGTTGATGTCCCATTTCTTTGTTCAATACACGATATCGCTAACATAACCCCATAGAAAGAAATTTTCTTTCAAAAAACCACGATACACATTGTGCCTTTTCTTGAGTAGAAGAAATTTTTTAGGGGTTTATTTAACAGAGCCTATTTAATCAACAGGGTGCCTGAAATACACAAGTAACATATGACTGAGTAACATATCTCATCAACTGCTTTGTAATACATTTTTTTAAATTGTAAAAAGACTTTGCGACACCCTGTATATCAAGATCCTTAGTCCAATCCCACCCTCGACATATTTGACCTTGGTCTTTGAGAAACTGTGAGAATGTTTTTTGTTAGAGATGAAAATCATTTAAAGTCTGGTCACGCTGAAGCTGCAGACACTTCCTCAGTGATTGTGCGCAGACAGCAAGGAGAGAAAGTTAGAATGACTTCATTTCTGCAACTCATTGTGGTGTACTCTTCATAATTATGTATTTTCATAGTCTGATACTTCAACAGCTTTTATGACACACTGACTTTCTTGACTTGTAAATTAGTCTTTAAGTGACAAAGATAATATGCATAATTGATGGCATGATTAAAACGGCGCTCAACAGTCCTTTAAATTACATTCAGTTGCTCACAAAAATATCTGAGCTTAAGACTCAGTCATTTTGTCTGGAATGTTCATCTGAAAACCGCCAAAGTGAAAATCCCAGAAGTGCTCAGTTGTCAGCTTTGGGCTTATCGCTTGTGTGATAAACCCAAAGCTTTGAGTGCTTTCTCAAATATAGAATTATTTGTTGCCACTTACCTTGAGATCTACATCCAGACCCTGAGAGAGGAGGAGGCAGAAATAAACTCCCATGGTGCCCACACAGGCCAGTTGGCTGGCTGTTGAAGGGCTAAAGGCTGCGTCATGGATCGGCCCTGATACCCTCACACTGGACAGCAACTGGAAGCTCTTTGTGCTCCACAGAGCCACCTCTGGTTCACTGAAGTCTCCTGTGGGGGTTGGGAGGTCATTTCATGAGGCTTAGATGCAATTAAATTAATTATTTCTAGTGGCCATACACATCCGATTTAATTTGAAAGAAAATGCTCATAACTGATTGATGCAACACGAACCAACAGAGAGCAAGTAACGGTCATCCCTGGAGAAAGCGAGACACTGCACTGCCCCTCTGTGGTGGGAAATAGTGCTACGACAAGCTCCGCTTTGGACATCCCAAATGCAAATGAGGCACCTGTCACTGCTATTGTCTCCAGCAGCTGATGCCACAGTCTAGATAGAAGAGATTCCAATAAAACACAAAAAAAATTCATACTGGAATATGATTTCAAAAACCAAGACAAAAACTACTCATGTGACTACTTTAATCATGTCAAACTATGCTCGACATAAGAATGTTCTTGCTATCTTTAGGTCTCCTGTTGTGAAGGACCTACAGCTGCAATCTACACCGAAGTGACTGGAGTGAATTCATCTTCCTTCTGAGATAATGACCGCCTGCAGTGATTAGATACAGTATGTCCCTGGTGAACTAATAAGCTGAAATTAGTCCGGGCTGTATTGAGCTCCTAAGACATAGAGAAAATGTGCCATGCTGTGACTGATGGAGACTAGGATACTGTACATTTGTTTTTCCTTGTGACATTCCAGATATAGTATAAGTCACATCATTATACTATATATCATTATATTATACATCATTATACACTATTTACGGTCATCAAATTGAGCGAGTATCAGAGTACATATCTGGGTATTTTAATTGAGGACTCACTGTCTTTTACCCCTCACATACAGCAACTTTTAAGAAGACTGAAACTAAAATTGGGTTTTTATTTCCGGATAAAAGCTTGCCTTTCATTTGAGGCTAAAAAGAAACTTATTGCTGCCACTTTTAGGTCTATACTCAATTATGGGGACATTATTTATATGAATGCATCGTCTAAGTGCTTAAATGTCCTTGGTACTGTTTATCACAGTGCTCTGAGGTTTATCACAGGCCTCCGAGCTCAAACTCATCATTGTCTTTTATATGCTCGAGTTGGATGGACAGATCTTTTTACACACAGACTGAAACAGTGGTATACTTTTATTTATAGATGTATCCTAGGTTTGCTTCCATCCTATTTGGTGGTCTACATTTGTTTGAATGACTTGAATAATTACAGTCTCCTGTCCCAGGATCTGTTATCTTTACAGGTTCCAAAAGTCAGAACAAAACTGGGAAAGAAAACTTTTAAATATTCTGCTCCCACTGCCTAGAACAACCTATAGAAGGACATTAAACTAAAGGAATTGCTCTCTTTTAATACATTCAAAGTCATTTTAAATTAACAGGAAAAGGACAAATGTGGTTGTACATGTTTTTCTATTGACTGAATTGGGTTTGGTTTTGAGATGCTTTTAAGGAACATCGTTGTTATACTTTTAGTACCTTTTAAAATAATGGTGATGTTTTATATGTATGTTCTTATTAGTTTTAAGTTTGTTTTTAGTACTGACTTTCATTGTGTATATGCATATTAGTGTGGATGTATAGCTGCGATTTCCATTTTGTGTAACTTCTGCTGCACTGCTGTCTTGGCCAGGACACTTTTGAAAAAGAGATTTTAATCTCAGTGAGCTTTTTGTCCTGGTTAAATAAAAGGTATAACAAATACTGATTTTACATTAATTTTAATCAGATGTCATAATTCTCATTTTCACCCAGTCAAAGGAATACATCAGTAGCCACTTTTACAGAGATCTCAGGAGAAAAGGTGAGATAGTGATCCCTCCTTTTTGCCACCATTGACCAATTTCCACAGCCAAGCCAAAGGAGTAAGAGGTGAGACAGGCTGGACTTTTACACAGCAGATCTGCGTTCCAGAATCAAAAAGGCGGTGACACAGTGGAACGTATAGTGTGACTTATAACTTGCGCATCGGTAATACCCCGAGCATAGCGGTGTTGGCTCTCAAAACAGAGTTAGCCCGTCTTTCACCGTTCCACAAATGTTAGCATGGAGAGTCCTCCGTCCGAAGTGACAACAGCTCGCAGATCTTGGTGTCTCCCCAGTTCGACATCTTTCTGGTCGCGTTGATATGTTTATTTACTGTACACAGCCCGCACTCATTTTTAAATCCCTCCAGCGTGGGGGTCACACATGCAATACGCCATCAAAATGTCACAGCTTGGTTGCAGGACGAGAGCTGTTCTTTTTACATAGTGTTCATGATTCCACCTTTATCACGGGTCTGTTACTACCTCCAGAGGCCTTACAGAGCTGTGACAGAGGTGGGACCAAATGATCCCACCGTTTCGTTTATACAGACGTCGTTTCGGAATAAGGTTGAAATACTCCCGGAACAGAATTGCTGTGTAAAAGGGGCTAGTGTCTCTCATATTGTTACTAAATGCTTCTACACTTGTGCCCTCTTTTCTTCTCTCTCTCTCTCTCTTTGTGTAGTGTGTATTTCTTCAGGAACATCAAACACACAGACTTAGACAATGTGTGTTCTACATTCATCTCTTAATTACTGCAATCTGTGCTTCTCTTTCCTACATCCTGTGTTGTAATTGTCAGTTACAAAAGAGAGTTAAGTCTAAATCCAAGAAAAATACCTGTGCATCATTTGTAACTGCAAGGCAAGAGACCTCCTCATTGTGACCACGCAGGTGTTTCTGAGATCCTGTATGAAGGTACTCCACCACTACTATACAACCACAAGAGTATGCAAATAAACCTGCAAGAGAAAGGCATTTTACACTGAAACATTAGACTAAAACCACTTTACAGCTAGAATTGCAAATTAGGATTATGTATCTGTGAAGAAGAATTTACTTTCTGTATCTGTAAGTACAATAAGTGGCTGTCAAATATGTTACACATTTAAAGAAAAATATTCAATGGGTTTCAAGTCATACCTTTGTGTGATTTATGCAACCACTGCATCATTTTATCTTGTGTTTAGGTCTACGCAAACCTTTTACAAACATTATCTGTATTTTAAAGTGTTAATTCCAGGTATCTTATGATCAGTTTGTTGTTCTTAGGGTTTTTGTTTTATTTAACCTTTGTCAGCGCTCCACACCATGTTGCCACGCCCATTGCCATTATAACCAATCACTGCTTTAAGCCTCATGCCCTCTTCTCCTGTTTGAGGAGTCACACATGCCTGGAGAAGAGATAGCATTAAAACTCAAACATAAATGTATGTTTAGGGTTTATAGTATAAGATTGGACATGTCTTTTTACCTGATCCAAACTGGAGGTCTTGAAACGTGGTATAAAGTGCCTGTAACAGTCTGGACGAACCACCTTATCTTTCATCTCACCTTATGACAAAACCCCAATTACAGAAATAAGAAAAAATAAATAAATAAAATCATAATAGACAGCCAGATAAAAGTTAATACTGACCAATGCAAGGTGAAACTTACCAGCATCCAAATGACTAGTGTTTAGCTGAGAAGACGTGACAAGCTCTGTTACTTTAAGGTATGAAGTAGCAGGCCTGCATTCAGATGAGGGACCTGAGCGAGTGCACAGGACAGGGATGTTTGGGCTGTTTATGGCATCCTCACAAAGAGACAAAGAGCCTAAAGCTGCAAAAGAGAGAAGTGATAAAGAAAATTATAATGTTGTAAAAAAAAAAACAAACAAACAAAAAAAAATGGTTCAAAAGTCTCTAAATGCATGAAAGACTTAAGAAATTGCATTAGTATCAGATATATTTGTGATCAAACAGCTACTTAAAACTTCTTAAAATGTTGAGGTAAATTAGATGAAGTGTGAAATGCTCTACATTGGGTTTACTTGTGTATGTGTATTACTCTATTGTAGACTTTACAGAATGTATCTTGTTGAGCTGTGATGTGGATTCTTGCAATTTGTGCCAGATGAGGAAGCATGTTGAGTTGGGAAGTTACAAAAGCTGGGATACTTGGTAACCAAATTAGTGATTTACTAGTGTGTATTTTGGCATTTTGAAGGTCATCTAGAGCTATATTTTTGCAGGAGTATCTCAGACATGCTGATCCATCTACTATAGCTACCAGTTTCAATAGATGAGATGTAACTAGTGACTTGTGAGTTAGAATTTTAACAAAAAATTCATACCTTCATGGTCAGCTTGGTCTATGATGCCGATGTCCAGCCGTGGTGGTGGTGACGAGGGAAGGGGCGCTGTCTGTCGAGGCATCCCGTTGGACATCTGAGCTTGAGTCAGTTCAGCTGGAGATTGAACTGATAAACAAACAGAATAACATTTCAAGTCACATTCACTGTATATTAATCTTACCAGACTACAAACTCAAAGCAGATTTACCTGATTTGCGAGTAGAGCTGTGGTTCACTCTGAGAGGGGAACTGTAAGTAACGGGAACACAGTGAATCACACGTTTGATGCTAATAAAATGTACAAAATATAACATACAACGTTAAGAGAAACAGATGAGTAACTAGGTACCGGCTTTCCGTCAGAGAGTCAGCAGGATGTGCAAGGAAGTCCCAGAAGAATATGGCGTCTCCCACTGAGACAACAGCCAGCTGGTCAGGGGTGAAGCTCACCTGGCGGATGGGCTCACTGTGGCCTATAAACATCTGTTACAGAGAAACATGTGCATCCATTTCATTTCATTTCCAATAATTTAATTCAAACTTGTATTGCAGCATATTACGTTGTATATAGTCACACTAAATACTACAGACTTATAAATGACAAAGAGTAACATCTAATAACATGCAAAAAAGCCTTTGCATTCCAAAAAACTACAAATTCTTTAGTTGTTGACTACCTGTGAATTAATATGAAGCTGCATGCTATAATCCCACACTTTGACAGCATTGTCTCCAGCTGTTAGCAGGAATCGGTTGTCCTCACTCACAGCCAAAGATGAACACTGATTTTTGTGCACCTTGGACACCTGTTAGGATGACAGGAATTCAACAAGCTCTCACATATGTGGTTAAAAAAAGAATTGGGTGATTAGGTGATGACACATTTCAAAACGCCCTCACCAGTTCATCTCCTGCCACTGTACAGATTAGTGACAGATTAAAAAAAAAGGCAGTGGGCCATTACACACTGCTAGAACACCTTTAACGTGAAACCTACTTGAGGGAGTAACATGATTTCCTTATATAGTAATTTTTTACCATGTGGTAGGGATCAGAGTAACAGATTGGTTCAAGGTCTCTCAGGGGTGTTCAGTTGGGTTGAGATGTGGTTGTGACACCCTGTAGTGAGCACTTGTGTTTGTAGACAAGGGGTTATCATCATCTGGGAAACTGAACTGATGTTTTCTTTTCATTAGTCACACATTTTGACATTTATATCCTCACTTGTGATCTTGTTTTTGCCACTATGGATATTTCACCACATCTGAGCACAGGGATCAAAGTTGGATGCAAACTTTCCACATTTTTCCTACATCATGGAAATATTTAATGTTGGACTCTAGAGGTCAGCTATTGTATTAGACATAGTGATTGACCAATTAATTAGTTACAAGATTAGCTGCAGAAAATTAAATGCAGGATGAAAATGGGCATCAGCTGATCAACCCACGATTGTTTCACATGAGTAATTTTTGATCAATGGATGTTGCAAAATAGCAATCATTTTATAGAAATAGCCACCAAGCTCCCCAAACAAAATGCTTTGGCTATGAAAAGGCTCATTATAGGTGCTTTAGTACCTCTCGAAGTAGACGGCCTGTTTTAGTGCTAATCCACAAGACCTTGTTGGCTGAAGTGGAAACCAACACGTGCTCAGTAGATGCTGGAGCAAAGCAGACCTTCAGTGCAGAATCCAAACGAGGGCTCTCCACATCCAAAATACTCACGTCAACATGAAGCAACTAGACAGGGACGGAAAGAAGATGATGTGAACCTTCTAAACAAGGTCAAGCTAGTCAATTGTTAATTGTATTACTAATATTACTAGTATAGAGGTTTGTGTCTGAAATGTCTGTGGACCAAAAAACAAAAAAGAATTCTGCTACTGCTTTCTCTTAGTGTATGTTGAATTTCTTCTAAGAAACATTACAAATGACATTGTTCTAAAAGGTGACAGTGTGCAGAGTACCTCATCCAGAGCCCGTGCGTCAGCAATGGTGACAATGTATTCTGACGGACCAACAAAAGCCAGACAGCGACTGTTGCTGCTCACTGTCAGAGCGTCTGGAGCACGCTCAGTGCCACGGGCCACAACATTACCTAACCAATTAGGTACAAAGTGAATTAAAGAACAGATAAGATTATATCAGACAGGTACTTCAAGTCTGTAACTTAAAATTCCTTCAAGTACACTGGTTTATGATTACAACTGGCTAAAAAAATGGCTATATTAAGATGCATACATTTAACCTCCTGAGACCCAGGAAAGTATTTTTTATTTTTATATTATCCCATAAAGACCTAGTGCTACTTTTATGGCCATTCCCAAATGAATTCTTCTCTCCATTTCACCTTTCTTAAGTGATTTTTCCTCATTTATGATATTATTATCTGTATTCTGCATAATTCAGTGTAAATCATGCATTTTTCCTCATATTTAATTCACTGATCATGTAGATGTTCATTAAAGCTCAGAAAAAATTCAAAGGTTATTATATCAAAACAGAGAAAAATTTGGAAAAAGTGACTTTTCGACAAAATATATCATTAATTGAACAAAACAAATGTGTCCATCCACTGTCATTGATCCAACTCCATGGGTTTTACTGGTGAATTAATGTTGTAGAAGATGATGGCGTTTCCACGTCCAAATGGGTCATATCTGATGACCATGAAAAGATGACATACAGTATTTTGCACCACTTATTTTCATGTATTCATAAGATTAGTGGATAAACAGGTATTAAACAGTTTAGTTCAGTACATGATTTTGGTCACCAGTGGCTGTTTGGGTCTTTATGGGTTAAGCTGTGAAAACTCTCGTCTCCAAATGAGGACGAAAAAAACTCACAGCTGGGACTCGGGAGGTTAACTTTACAATTTCCTCTAAACAAGCCTCTGTTGGAATATGTATATGATACCAGTGGTCTCCCAGATATACACACATATTTGCATGTAATATTTTTGCCATATATTTTCTTGTGACTGTCATGTACTTTGTGCAACAAGAGTTCACCAAAGTTCAAAAATCTCATAAGCACTGAACTTAACTATGCACATGTGCATACATACACACAACTCGGATCACATTGTGGTCTTCCTCAGAAGAGTTGTAGAGTGCCAGAGAACCCTGAGAGCAGGCACTATACATGAACTCGCCATTAGGAGAGAAGGTAAGGCCCACCACTTCACCTCTATGATGCCTATAGCAAATAAACAGTCATGACATGAGCACACAAATCAGTTTTTCTTGCAGGAATAATTATATGCGATTAATTTTAAAGCAGTGTATGACTTTCAACACAATTTCGTATTCTCAAATTTGTAAAACTCGAGTGACAGCCTAATTATCACTAATCCATTAGTCTTTCCGTGCTTACACACCTGAATCACTTCCCTCACGGTGAACAACTTCAAAGATGACTCCATCATAAACACAGTCCGCTTGTTTACATAACAAACTGAAATGCCACTCTGGCCTTTTCAGAAATTTTTGGAGCGACAAAGATGGCTATCAAGTGAAAGCAGCTTCTTACAGATTCAGCAAGAACACAAGCCAGATCACTACAATGTAAAATCATACAGTCCACCAGGCTGTTTTAAAGAATGGGTATAGTCGTTGGATGGAGGTAAAGGCGACATTTGGGTTCGGAAGTCACAAAGAGACAGCAAAATTGTTCCTGTGTGGCATTCCTATTCTCACAATACACTTCACGACAAAATTTCCGAAAAGGCCCGAGTGACATTTCAGTTTGTTATGTAAGCAAGCAGACTGCGTTTATGATGGAGTCATCTTCGAAGTGGTTCACAGTGAGGGAAGTGATTCAGGTGTGTAAGCCCAGACAGACTAATGGATTAGTGATAATTAGACTATCGCTCAGGTTTTACAAATTTGAAAAAAATTTGTGATGACAGTCATATGCTGCTTTAAAGTTCACTACAACTGACCACAGATTAACATAAAGTATTCAGAACAAGTGAAAATGTTCAGCTTGCATCAGAACAACACAGTCACATCTTTGGCGGACATACTTATGTTCAACTAGCAGTTTGGCGCTAGAGATATCGAACACTCTTATAATGCCAGAGCTGAAGCCACAAGAGAAGACCTGCTCACTGGGATGAAAGGCCACTGAACAGGGGTTGTCTTCTGATACAAAGTCATACAGCTAAGCACAGGACACAAGAGGACACAGAGAAAAAGAACAGTTCAATATAAGAGTGGTTAAGTAAATACACAGTAATACATACATAATATTAAATCATTATAAACTATATCTTCTAGAACAATATAACACAGCTACAGGTAGGTTACTTAATACGCTGCTGTCACACAAAGCAAACCATAATAAAGTGCAGAAAATGCATCTTTTTACCCAAAAAGTACATGAAAATTACAACACTTTGTTTTTAGCTTACTGGCCAACAGGCCATAAGCGACTGTCATCATGCAGCATCCGTCATCATCTGTCGTCGTCGTCTGTCACAAAAATTTCAATCATCTTCTTCTCCGAAACTACAATTCCGATTGACTTCAAACTTGGTATACAGCTTCTTTATGATGATGTCAACAAAAGTTAGTGAAATTATTTGGATCTGGATCTGATTCTGGATTTGGTGCAACTTTGAAAAATTTCCCCATTATAAGAGATAGGAAGTGGATCGATGCAATAACTCAGTAAATATAAATGATATCCAGTGTAAATCTCTACAGTCCAGCCCTGATGGGGAGATGACCAAAACATAATGGCCACATGCTGATCAGGATCTTCTTCTGGATCCGGGAACTTACGGAAAATTTAACATGGGCTTTTATGGTGAAAAAATTTCAATCATCTTCTTCTCCGAAACTACAGTTCTGATGGACTTCAAACTTGGTATACAGCTTCTGTATGATGATGTCAACACAAGCTATTGACATTATTTTGATCCAGATCTGATTCTGGATTTGGTACGACTTTGAAACATTTTTCCATTATAAGAGATAGGAAGTGGATTGATACAATAAATCAGTAAGTATCAATGTAAATAAACCAACTCACCATCACAAGCACACCCTGGATCTGATCTTAACACATGGCATTGAGATTAGTGACCTTGTTGTCCTCCCCCATAACCCCGTACTCTCAGAC
Organism: Sphaeramia orbicularis; assembly: GCF_902148855.1. Lineage (NCBI taxonomy): Eukaryota > Metazoa > Chordata > Actinopteri > Kurtiformes > Apogonidae > Sphaeramia > Sphaeramia orbicularis. The sequence continues at coordinate 34,956,429 of NC_043975.1, read as the reverse complement.
CACTTTTTAATCACCTTTCAGTTTGTGCTTGAGGATAATTCTACACCTGTGATTAAAGCTCAGATGAAAAGGACATTATGTGATCGTTCTGTCTCAAGGTATAAAGAGATAATTCAGCCAATATTTCCTTCCCTGTTGTCTGATTATGTAGAGAACATGTCTAGCCCTGCTGCATGTGATGAGTTTGTTGATAGTGCCATGCTCACACTACAGACTGCTCTGGATGTAGTTTTCCCCCCTCAAGCCGAGGATTGTTAAGCCAAGGCCAGTTTCTCCTTGGTATAATGCCGAAACATGTTCCTTTAAACAAGCAGCACGTAAATTAGAGAGGCTATGTCGCCATTCCAGCTCGGAGCATTCTTTCAGTGCCTGGAAAAACAGCTTATTGGCCTATAAGCAGGCCCTGCGTAAGGCTAAAACTAGATACTACTCATCCTTAATCGAGAAAAACAAGAATAACCCTAGATTCCTGTTCAGCACTGTAGCCAGGCTGACAAACAGTCACAGCTCAGTAGAACCCTCTATCCCACTTACTCTCAGCTGTGATGACTTCCTACAATTCTTTAACGATAAAATCTCAACTATTAGGAACAAAATAGATGAACCACTTCCAAATATTAGGTCTGACAAAGCACAGGCTGCGAACCTAGAATCTCTTCTAAACCCCCCTACAATGTTAGACAATTTCACTACTGTAGATGGAGCTGATGTAGCATCTATCATTATGTCCTCCAAACCATCGACCTGCCTCTTAGACCCAATCCCAACCAACCTTTTTAAAGAGACTCTGCCCCTAACTATTGACACCATCCTAATTATAATAAATACCTCACTAGTTACTGGCTACGTGCCACAATCTTTTAAATTTGCAGTTATTAAACCACTTCTGAAAAAACCTACTCTAGATCCCGACATCCTGGTCAATTACAGACCTATATCTAATTTACCCTTCCTCTCAAAAGTTCTTGAAAGAGTGGTAGCTAAACAGCTGTGTCAGCATTTACAGGACAATAGTTTATTTGAACACTTCCAGTCTGGCTTTCGTGCTCATCATAGCACTGAAACTGCGTTAGTCAAAGTAACTAATGACTTGTTATTAGCTGCTGACGATGGTTTGGTCTCGATCCTGGTCTTATTGGACCCGAGTGCAGCTTTTGACACTATCGACCACAGTATCTTACTGCAGAGATTAGAATGGGACATAGGCATTAGAGGAGCAGCCCTCTGCTGGTTTAAATCCTATTTATCTAATAGGTACCAGTTTGTTAATGTAAACCAACAATCATCAACATATTCCAGAGTTAGTTGCGGCGTGCCACAAGGGTCGGTCCTCGGGCCCATTTTGTTTACATTATACATGCTGCCTTTAGGTAACATCATTAGAAAACACGGCATTAATTTTCACTGTTACACAGACGATACACAACTGTATTTATTGATTAAACCTGATCAGACCAGACAAGTAGATAAACTAAGTTCCTGTGTCCGTGACATTAAAACCTGGATGAGCGCTAATTATCTTTTACTTAACCCTGAAAAAACAGAAGTCATTATAATAGGCCCTAAAAATGCGAGAGACTCCCTAACTGACCAGATAGTCACTCTGGACAATGTGAGTGTAGCCTCCAGCGCCACAGTTAGAAACCTAGGAGTTCTATTTGACCCAGATCTATCATTTAAACCACATATTAACCAAGCCTGCAGAACCGCCTTCTTCCACCTGCGCAACATAGCCAAAATTAGAAATATTCTATCTAAAAATGATACAGAAAAATTAGTTCATGCGTTTGTTACATCTAGATTAGATTACTGCAACTCCCTTCTCGTAGCATGTCCTAAAAGCTCCCTAAAAAGTTTTCAATTGGTTCAGAACGCAGCAGCGAGACTACTAACAGGAACAAATAGAAGAGACCACATCCCCCCTGTGCTCCAAGCCCTTCACTGGCTTCCAATCGAGTTTAGAATTAGATTCAAAATCCTCCTCCTCACATACAAGACCATTAATGGTATGGGCCCCTCTTATCTCAGAGATGCTCTGGTGCCGTACTATCCCAACAGATCCCTTCGTTCTCGGAATGCAGGTCTACTGGTAGTTCCCAGGGTCTGTAAAAGTACAGTAGGAGCTAGAGCCTTTAGTTACCAAGCTCCTGTCTTATGGAATCAGCTTCCAGTTAACATTAAAGAGGCTGACACAGTCTCTACATTTAAGGTCAGGCTGAAAACGTTCCTATTTGAAAAATCTTACGGTCAGGCTAGTTCAAACCAGACTGAACCCAGAGTTCAGTCTAAGCTGCCCTAGGAGCAAGAATGCTGGGGGAAGTACAGGCACTGAGTCCTATCTCCTGTTTCTGGCTCTACGTACCATTCTTGTCTGCACTTATATTTTTAATATTTAGCCAACTTAGTCTGTGCAGTACTATTCACCCGGTGTCCCCTTTCCCCACTCCCCTCCGGGGGAGTGGCTTCTTTTTCAGTTGTAACCGCTTGGGAGCCAATGACGACAGGATCTGCGCTGACCCATCTGTGTCCTGCCCTGTCCTGTGTCCTGACCCCCTCCCCCACCTGTCTGGATGGACGTCCTCGGCCTCACCACTGTGGATGGGCCTCCTTGCCCCTGCCTGTCTCATCCAGCGGGATGGACCCCCCATGTGTCCACCCTACTGCATCCTTGCAGACTAGAACTACATCTGCAAATGGACGTCCATCAGTCCTGGTGCATCTCTAGCCTGTCCGTCCATGGGAGTGGATCTCTCCTTCACTGTGGTTCTCCCCGAGGTTTCTCCCTTTTCCCACTGGGTTTTGAGTTTTTCCTTGCCGAGAAGGAGGGTCTAAGGACAGGGGATGCCCAGGACGCTACTCATATTCTTGCTGTTTATTTGACTGTTGTTTACATCCAACTGACTCTGTAAAGCCCTTTGAGATAACCTTGTTGTGATATTGGGCAATACAAATAAAACTGAATTGAAATTGAATCAATGATATCAAGTTGGAATTTGAATTTTTTACAGATCTGATTGGAAAATGACCAAAACATGGGCTATTTCTGTAATATAATAAATATACGTAACTGTGTGATAATAAATGGCATCTGAATACATTTCCCAAAGCTTTTAATTTGGCCAGTAAGCTACAGGGCCATTGGTCCTATTTTTCCATTATCTACAGTATGGCTGTATGATATTAAAAACATATCTACATACCTATCAAATACAGTTGAGATGATATGTGAGATCATACTTACATTGTGGTCATTTCTTTAAAGTGCATACCAATTGTGCAATTCTAAATATCAGAAGAGACAACTGTCCTGGTCCTCATCCGAAACACACGAATATGAACATTTGATTTACCTGATGGAGGGAATCCATGCTCCAAATGCGCACTGTTCCATCAGAAGAGGCTGTTGTGAGATGTCTTCGAATGCCATCTAAACTGAAACCAAGCACGGTGTCCGTATGTGACCTCATCAGTGTGTTGTAACCACGGCTGCTAACATCAAGGAAACCCAGGTTACCAGTAGAGGTGGCTGCCAGGACCTGCAAGCTGTCTGAAGAAACTGACACCAAACTAACAGGCCCTTCATGCTCTGAAAAACAATGGTTAGCCTTTCTCAGATACTGTAGTAATTTTTGTTTTGAAAGAAAACCATAAAGCATATATACTTTTTAGAAATACAAATTGTTAGCCATACAAAGTCTAGTAAAAAACATGATCAGCAAAAGACTCGTCAGCATTGCAAAAGCCCAAGGACTACGATGAATTTGTATTTAACATGATTCCAGCACAGAATTCCAGAATGCAGGCTCAAGTAGTAGGTAGCAATGCTAGCAGAATTTATGATGTTTTGATGAATTATGAGCTAGGATGAATGCTTCAGAAAACAGAAAGGTTGACTGAATGATGAAGAAAGAGAGAACATCTGGACACCACAAGTGGCCATCTGTGGTTAAGGAGGATGAGCAGGTGTATTGTTTTGTGTATTCTTTTCATTGTAACCTCAGAGTTGACACACTGACCTGGAAAAGTGTCTACAATTTTCCAACACAAAGTTCGAACAAAGACCCGGACTTGACCCAGTTGTTTAATATGTCACCCTTGACTTGAGCTGCCAGTCCCTGGCACTTATTAGTTCCCTGTGTTTCTAAATGGAATAGAATGGTCTCTGCCCATCACAGGAGCTGAAGACTGCCAAGAACTTATCTGATAGAAAATTTAAAACCCCTACATCTATGTACTAAAGGAAGTCTTCGCCTCCTGCAGAGTGAAAAATGACAGGTACTATTAATTTGCTGGAGGTAAAGGTTATTCTAGTTCCACTGTGCATACCAGCCTCCAGGAAGACAGATGAAAAATCAAGGGGCCAGAGCCGTAGGAAGCCATCTTCAGAGCCAGTGGCACAGAATGATGCAGACAAACTAATGCTGTTGATGGCAATGCCTGGACCTGGACAGATGTACACAGAATTGATCAGAAAATATTATCACAACCCAAATGCTAAACATCAAACACTCTCCCTCTCAACCTGGCATCAGACGAACCTGTTTTAAAAGTCCACTTCTCCCTTCGGTCTCCATGTTGCTCTTGTGCAGGCAACAGTCTCCTGACATTTCTGATAACAACTCTGCTGTAGTCAATCTCAAAGATATGGCCACTTCGGCTGCTGGCAAATCTGTGGAAAGACATATACAAAGGGAAAATCATAATAAATACAAATTATTTATCATCGATCAATGATATAATTTATCATTATTATAGTATAGTGAACACCTTTGAAACAAGAACTCAGAAGCTAACTCACAATATTCGATCATCTACATGGCCAGAAGAGATTCCTTCCTCAAAAGCGACGTCTGTGAAATCCAGTGAATGGTATTCACCCAGGTTGACAGGACAGGAGCGCAAAGTCCCATTTCGCATTCGCCATAGACGAATATTGTCACGACCACATGACACCATTCTAAACCCCGATCCAGACACACAGAGAAACACTTGGTCTTTAATATGTACCAACATACAGGACCTTTTTTCCTGTGATTGTAGATAATCATGAGATTGAGTTGCTTTACCCTAAGGGTCTGCTGCACTGTGGGAGTCCACTAACAGACAGCATAGCTGCCTTTTTGTCCCCCTTATGTTCCATAGGTACCATCTGATATGCTAATGTGGCATTCAGGTTCCTACTTCCTCCCTTTTATCCTCCTTTTTATCTTGGTTTTGTTAATTATACAATGACTAAACCAGTCAGTATGGTCTACCAGAATAATTGTAGTAGCAGGTGAAGACTCTGTGTATGTATGACTCCAAATGTGTATGTACATAGATATAAGTTTGAAATATTGTATGTTCATTTAATTAGTACATTTCATGTTATATTTCCTACATCTTAAAAATTACATCAGAGAATACATGCACAATGTTCTTAAAGGAGATGAATGGCTATCTCCATTATCAAATAACATGGAACAGATATGACAGATATTTTTTTACCCATCAAGAAAACAGGTGGAACAATATATGCTGCTGTAAAAATGTCAGCACCAACTGCAAGCTGATTAAATAAATGCACCAAAAACAGAGAGGGACAGATACCTTGTTTCATCAAAGAAGGCAACCTTCATCGTGTGGATATCCACATCAGTGTGCGCTTTGGCTAAAACCGTCACTATTCCTTCCTTATTAACATGCAGAGTGTTCCACACCACCACCATCTACAAAGGGTTGAATTAAGACAAAAACATACACATTTGATTCACACCTTTGGTGAGTCATAGCCTCTATGGTGAGGAGCAATTTATTGCACTATGCAATTCATCTGGGACAAATCGTACCCACAGCCCACCTTACTGAGTGCATGTTCAGAAAATGTCAACTACCTAAACACTTTAATGCAAAAATAAGCCTTATAATCTCCTTTTCTGGCACTTACAGTTTTGCTGTGTCTGTCTTTACCCACTCCACAGAGAATACTTCCACTGTATGAGAAGCTTTGTGACCGGCAGAGATCAAGAGAAACACGAAAATTAGTATGATTAGGCTCTGATCGACATTGATTTAGTGGGTTTGTGTATAATCTGGGTTACCTGAGGACAGACATTGAATGAGCATGAATCCTGAACATAGCAAGACAATTTCCACTTTGGTGATCCCACACTCGAACTACACCATGGCTTCCAGTTTGTGCAGAGGCCAGCAGTGTTGTGTGCCCATTAAATGCCAAAGCAGACACCTGTAGAGAAAATAGGCATGACAGAAATGGCAAAAATGGACTTGTGCAATTCACTGTATCGACTTTAAAACTCTTCCATTACCAAACCAAAATACTTTGGTAACCTGTTAACCTGTTGTCTGAATAAGTTACACCTATCTGCACATTGGAAGAGATTTTCCTTTAGAAATGGCAAAAGAAATGACAGCTTGTTTACCTTATCAGTGTGGCCGATGAAGAATCTCTGCTGTTTAGATGATATATTCATCGAGATGATAACTGCATGGCACGGATACACTACTTCATCACCTGATTTGGTCCACAGGGCCTACAGTTTAATAAAGTACTGAAGTGAAATCAGTCTTTGATTTTATTCAGTTGACTAGTGACATTCAGTTCCATTACATTAGTTTGAATACTGCTACCCTGATGACCACAAATAAGTAAGCTTACATGTTTGGTGTTGGCTCCTCCAAAACCGATGATTCTGCGAAGGTGGAGAATTGGGTCTGGGAGCAGCTGCTTACAAAGAATGTAAGCAAATTAATTCAAAAGCAAGTTCACAAAACTTATGACTTAACAGCTTTTGTTTGTAACCTAAGCTGCACCTGTCTCTTACCTTTTGTTTGGTTTGTTTGGATGATGATAGATGAACAACATGTGGGTCATCAGTGCAAAAATACTGGGAATTAAAAAAAAGATGAGCAGTATTCATCTGTGACAATACAACAAAATCACATTAATATTAATTTTTACACAAGAGTTAACAAACCAATATTGTGTGAAACACCCTTAGTTTTTAATCATAGCTTTCATGCATCTCAGCATGCAATCCATCAGTCTTTCACATTTCTGGTTGCTTCTTTATACCAGAGAAAAGATACAAGCAACTTGACTTTGTGTGATGGCTTGAGACCTCTTGATTATAATTTAAATGAGATTTAGAGTGGTCTGATTTTCTTCCTAGCAGCTAACAAGTCAAATCAAAATGAAGTCTTACCTCCTCACTTTCATCCCCCTGTTTGCAGAGCTCCTCGCAAGGGTGCACATAAACATGAACCCCACCATTGTCAGCATCACATGATGGCCTGGAAGTGACCTGGTGTGAGCTGGACCCTGGTGAGTCCTGCTGGTGTTGGATATGATTATGAATAAGCACGTCCTCTTTCCGATGAGTGGACACCATGCCGAGTTCGGGTATGCTGGTCACCACAGGGGTTTGATTACTTGAAACCTGCAAATAGAAGATGAACAAAAACACTCCTGTTAGCTATATCATGCTGTCACAAATACAATTCTGGCTGATTTCAAATACTGGGGCTCAATATAAATACTATATGTTTTCTGACTCACCGATTTGGGAGTGGTGATCTGCTGGATGAGCGACACACGATCTTGAATTGGTTTGCTGAGATGAAAACAGTCAGACTTCTGCCTCAAGTGTTTTTTTTGTGTGGAGGCCCATCCTAGTTAAGAAAGAAATATAACAGAGTCAGAAAGAACATATAATTAGAACTTCAAAAGAGAATAATGCGTGTAACTGCATGACTGAAGAATGTTACAAGATAAATTCCTGAATATCTCAGGGAAAAGTGATATTATATTTGGTTCGTGGCACATTTGGTACAGGAAAAACAATGAAAAACAGATGCACTTTCCAGTAATATGAAAGGAAAGGACTGGTTTTATCAGTGAAGTAAAAAGCTTTCTGCATACGAGTGTTGAGTTCAGTGCTATTTAATTACTTACGAAGCTCTGGGCTTTGGCTTCCTTTTTGAATGGAGTCAAATGGTAATTTTGTTCCATCAGAGGGGAACCTGTTGGATTAGGAGACGACAGGATTGCAACACTGATACATTCAAATAATTATAATAGTGTCTGTTATTTTATGCAAAATATATTTTTCTCTGATATATACACACAGCATGGCCGCAAAGTCTCCATGAGGATTTAATTAAGCAAAATCAGTCTATCCTTCCATTGAATAATTCCTGAAGTGATTAAAATGTTTCAGTACCAACAGTTTCTTTAATCCTAACTGTGGCAGTGAGTTGCTTCTCATTTCTTATACAGTCACCGGTTTGATACAAAGCATAAAGATTGGACTACAAAGCAATGGAATAAGGTAATGTGATCAAATGGGTCCAGAATGACCCTGTTACAGAGTGACGGGTGCATCAAGGTGAGAAGACACGTGGATGTGATTGCTCATCATTCCTACTGCCCACAGTACAAGCTTATGGGGGTAGTGTCATGATCTGGGGCTGCTTCATTTGGTCAGGTCTAGAATCAGTTTTATGTGTCCATAAAATGCAAGAAATAAATGCTGTGTCATTGCAGAAGCTTATCAAAATGATGCCATGACAAATGCGAGTGTAGCCATGCTGTGCATTTTTAAGAACCTACATTCAGCACAGATTTTTCTCTCAACACAATTCAGTTGATGCAAATTGTGTTAACAAGAGAGGTTACACACCTGATGTAGTCATACAGGTCATGCCAAGAGCTTCCCCTGGGTACAGGGAATGCCATCTCTCTTGGCACAGGACCTGTACCCCGAGAAGAGGATAGACCCATCAGTTTGGCTTCACTGAAAGAAACTCCTGTTCAAAGAGAAGAGAAGAGAAATGTACAAGACAGTAACATGTCTGTATAAAACTGAGACAATATAGCTTACAAAAAACTAGAGGGCCCTTATCAAGGTGGAACTACACATGAAAGAAACTATTTACCAACTGAAGCTTCACAAACTAAGCTGAGGTTCATAAATTCTATCAAAAATACGTGCAAGTGGTGATCAAATTAGAGAGCATGTTTTTACAGTGCTTGGCCATCAAATGCACTCCATTTTTCTCTTTCATACTCTTAAAGAAGAAACAATTTTCAATTCATTTAAAGAAAATCAATGATGACCTTCGCATAAACTGAAGACATATAATGTAAAGACACTCTAAACATATTTTCTATAATACACAAGTACAGACATAGCATTGGACAAAAAAAGCTCAGATATACTGTAACTTGAACAAAGTGCCTCTTACCAGGATTGAGCAGGAGGTCACTAGTAAACAAGTTTTTTACTGCCATGTTGGCGCAAAGCTTAATGCTCTTCAGGTGACTATAGCTGCGGTTGAGGTACGAAAGGAGCATGCACTCCAAATCCAGCATCAAACAGGTCCAACGCACTGAAATCGGAGCAGGCCCTATTAACCCTAGTGAAAAAACATAGGAAGAAATATTCGTTGTATGACAAACTAGAAGCACTCGGAGAGCGCAGACCTCCGCCAAGGCTAATCAGTGGCCCCCCCCGTGGGCCCCTCCATGCCAAGGAGGTTATGTTTTTGCCAGGGTTTGTTTGTTTGTTTGTCTGTCCATTAGTGTGCAACATAACTCAAAAAGTTATGGACAGATTTTGATGAAATTTTCTGGTCTGCGCCCCCCCCCGTGGGCGCCCCCACCCCCGATCACCACCAAAATTTAATCATTTCTTCCTTATCCCATTTCCAACAAACCCTGAAAATTTCATCAGAATCTGTCCATAACTTTTTGAGTTATGTTGCACACTAACGGACAGACAAACAAACAAACAGACAAACAAACAAACAAACCCTGGCAAAAACATAACCTCCTTGGCGGAGGTAACAATACCGCAGTGATGGGTCAGGACACCAATCGAAAACACTTTCATGAAAATACAATGCCTCATGTTTAAATGTGTAAAACAATTACTGTACCCTGTCTTGCTGACTTTGCTGTACTTTCATAGACTGAATCCTTTGCTGCTCCACACAGGTAAGGAAACTGAAGCCATGTAGCTGTAGACTTGAATTCCTTGAACATGTTTGAGAAGGACAGCCGCACCACCTGGCCTTCCTATGTATTCCAACACAGTGAAGGGGGGGAAAGTCAACTTGATCTCCTCATATACACATTTGATATATGTCACGTATAAGAAATGAATGTTTTCATCAGTGTTCCACAGCCATGAGAACAAGGTTTTCTCTGGAATAAATCCGCCATGGCACATCAAATACAACAAAGCTTTATTGGTTACTGCATCATTACCTCCCCACTGGGAGCAACTGTCATAATGTGAGAGGACTTTCGAGTATGGAAAAAATTAAGACACCACTGCAATTTTCTCTGAAAACAGCATGTCTACATGTATGACAGCCATTCCATTCCTGTGTCTGTGTAAGTCCAACATAAGCATACCTTATTCTACTGAATAAACACCTGATCCATGTCTTATTTAAGAAGAAGTATAAAAACCACTACTGTGGCCATCACTATCGTCTTGCAATAGGACTAGCTGGGTGGCAAAACCAGTGCTATTAATACCGCAAAAGTAATTGGAATAAAAAAATAACTATTAAAAACTACTTGACTTCTGCTCTAACAATGTTCCCAAATTCTGAGGACTGGTTTTTCTATCAGGACAATGCTCCTGGCCTCAGTTAGGTCAATAAAGGTGTGGATGACAGGCCACCAGATGAAGACCCTGTCATGGCCAGTCCAGTCTCCAGACCTGAATCCACTTTGAAAACTTCTGGAATATAATCAAGAGGAAGATGGATGGTCACAAGCCATCGAAAATTGCTGAGCTTCTTGAATTTCTACGCCAGGAGCTGCATAAAGTCATCAAACAGCAATGGTGGAGAGCCAAGACACATGAAAGTTGTCATTGAAAATCAGGGTTATTCCACCAAATTTTGATGTCTGAACTTTTCTGAAGTTACAACATTAGTATTGTGTTGTTTAGAAATGAATATGAACTGGTTTTCTTTGCATTATTTGAGGTCTGAAAACACTACATATTTTTGTTATTTTGACCATGTGTCGTGTTCTGCAAATACATGCTCTAAATAATATTTTATTTGGAATTTGGGAGAAATGTTGTCAGTAGTTTAGAGAATAAAACCAAAATGTTCATTTTACTCAAACACATACCTATAAATGGTAAAATCAAAGAAAGTGATCATTTTGCAGTTGTCTCTTATGTTTTTCCAGAGCTGTATGTTATTCTGGGTAAAATCAATGGGATGATGAGAAGTGTCAAGTGAAAATAAAAATGTGACATGTTGCAGTCACAATATTATTACACTTATCCTTCTAAAACTATTAATTTAAAGACAAACACATGTATATGCCATTATTACTAGGAATACAATCAGGTCCAGTACCTCTGCAGTAACATCTATGTGGACCACAAAGTACTTGGTAGGGGTTGGCCTGAAAAGAAGGTAGAGATATCTCCCCGTCAGCCCCAAAGACTGGCTGCTGTTTTTGGGTAACAGGATGTAGCTGTTGGTGGGAACAGGACCCTTAATCCTGAACACAGAGCACTTCAGCGTCTTGTCCTGGAGGGGAGCAAGAATACCGTTAAGTTTGAATACTCACAACTCGCACACAACTTAGTCTGCAAATAGCAAACAAAAACGGGGGTGATGCTGCCGAGAGGGGTTAAGTATTTCATGTTGGCTTGAATATCACTTAAATCCTTAAAGACCTAGAACTATTTTTTAGCAATTTCCACAAAATTTCCCCCCTGTATTTAACCAACCTTTCCCATTTATTATGATATTATCCTCAGTACTTTGCATTTTTCAGTGGAAACCAGCTATTTTTCCTATCATTAATTTACTGATTATGTAATGTTCAAAAAGGCTCAGATAACTTAATTTTAATGAAGACGTTTTCGTAATACCAGGTGATTTCATGTATGGAATGTGTTTGAACCACACGCATGTCATTAATTCTAAGTATTCGAGGGTTATTATATCAAAAGTGACAAAACTATATCATTAACTGAACATTAAAAAAATGCCTACAACCACTGGCATGTATGAAACGGCGTGGCTTTTATTGATGAACCTATGATGCAGAAGATGATGATCCCATGTTCAGTATGGAGCCTCTGAACATCCAAATGGGTTCTATCTGACGATCTATCTGATCACATCTGACTCCAAATGGAATTTTAGCTGAATTATCTACATCCGTTGATAGGATAAGTGGTTACATCACTAACATTTTATATCAGTAGATGTCTGTGGTGGAGGTTGTTGAGGTCTTCGAGGGTTAAACATCAACATTGTAACTAGTTGGTAGCATCATGTTACCGTGTATGTTGTCACATCCCCCTCCTTTGACGACTTTTTCCACTCTTCTACTTTCAGATGTTTAAAGATGTTGACATACGGGTGTTGCCAGCCTAAGGATACAACAGACGACTGAAAGTTATTTCAACAAAACACTTAACTATTGTCAGGCGGCTATCTCAGTATTTTTAATTGTGTCAATCTTACAGCCATATAGTTTATCCAAACTAGCTTGATTAGCAACTAAGAAAAGACATTTACCTTTGGAAGCCATTGCGAGCCAATATGATGTGTTGGAAATCCACCTGTTTATGTGTCTTGAGATGTAGAAAACTGAAACTGGTTAATTGCTTTTCATGTTAGCTAGCAAACGCACGTCCACTGTAACTGCGGATGTTTTTTCCGATTCTCGGTGAATAGGACAATAAACCTATTTGTTACATGACATTATTAGAAGTGAAAGTTCTTCCCTATATTGGAGGGTCCGAATAGCCAACACATTTTAAGTGCTTACTGTTCAAAATACAGCCTTCCCGCTCCAGCCTCCGCCGATGCCAACGACAGCACGACGCGATTGACGTTTAAGCATTCCCGGGTGTTTCTGGGTAATGAAGTCCATTGTTTCTATACTAGGTAAACCCAGGCTAAAAGTTTTGAGAATGTCACAAATGTTGTCTTTTGGAAGATTTGACTTTTTTTTTTTTTTTTTTTTTTTTTGTAATTTCTACGTGTTTCTGGGGCACACTGAAAAATGAGGGGGAAAAAATCACATTTAAGGTAAAAAAAAAAAAAAAAAAAAAAAAAAAAATCTATTTGTGTCATTGTCAAAACTTTTGACCATGAGTGTACAGAGTTACATACATTGTAATTAATGGCCCAAGCAAACTGAATCCATAAACAAATACTTTTTATATAAAACATTTATTATTTATTGAAATAACTTTGGTTTTAAATTACCTCAAGCACTTGTTAGTTACAGTATTATACAAGTGGAAATTTTACAAAGAAACAAAACACTTATTCACAATATCACACATACCACATTGGACATAACAGTGTACAATGAATCCAAAAATGTATTCAGACTAAATCTGTATTTACAGCATTTGGGAGCAACTCCACAGGGTCTTGAAGATGTATGAGAAAGGAAACCTGCATAGCCATAGGTGGATGTCCACTTTGACTTTCCACAGTTCTGTTGTCTCTATCCATCACTGATGGACAGTTCAGCAAAGAATCATCAAGTTGTGCAGGAGGTGGCTGAATTTGGCATCTAAAAGTCTGTGAACTCTCAGGAGTAGATGAACCCTCAGGCCTTATTGTGGCAGAGGATCTGTTGCGCTCTGGGACTGTGGCAATGGATAAAGTTTCTACTCGAGAGTCAGCCACGGCTAGTCACTGTCCACAACACACAATTTCTGCTTCTGTAATCCAGCTGCGTAACTTCCTCTTCACCTCTGTCCTCACCTGCACACAGAGTGTAGGTGAGCCATTTCAGAATTAACTTTATAATATATGCACAAAATTAGAGAAAAATGCTATAAGTTTTGTGACATTTTCCAGTCTGACTGTTTAGGACTAGAGTAAACAGCTGAATTGAATAGTTGATAGATCATGTCTTAAATCATATCTTAGATTTGCAAAATAAGAAATAAGATCAGATAAGATCATATAGCTGAACACATCTATAAATTTAATAATGCAGGTCTATATTTTTTTTATCCTGATGTGTAATGATTTGTTCATCTGTTCAAGGTGTATGTCTTGTCAAGCAGATTAATAATCTAATTATTAAAGAAATGTATATTTAAAAATAATGCTCCATACATAACTAGGACTATTATGTATTATCTGGTTCATTGATCAGCCCTAATGCAAGTGAAGATCTCAAGGAGCTCTATGATTATATCACGATGTTCAGGAACAAGCACATGGAGGGTTTTTTTCATGGTTGCAGGAGATTTTAATCCCGTAATCCTAATGGATGCCTTGCTGAGGATGTACCAGCATGTCTCCATAACAACTAGGAGGAACAAAAGGCTCAACCAGGTGCACACATGGAAAACCATCACTATGTGGCTCACTGCTGCTGTCCACCATCTGGCAGGTCTTTAGAGAAGCAGCAACAGTTGGTGGCATGGTGAACCTCAAGGAGTATGTGTCATCTGTCACCAGTTACATAAGCAAGTGTACCGATGATGTTCAATCAGTAGTAATCAATCAGTCCCAATCAGTAGCCCTGGCTAAACGGTGAGCTCTTGCACATCTGGAGACCAGAAATTCCTACATCTGACTGCTCTTTTTGGATTTTAGTAAGTTTGTCATCATCGCCCGCAGACTTTGATCAACAAACTTCAGTTGCTTGGAATTAAAACTTCCCTATGTAAATTGATTCTAGCCTAAGACCCATAATGTCACCCTCAACATCAGCTCCCCCTAGGGATGTGTCCTGAGCCCCCTGTCGTACACCCTCCACACTTATGACTGCTCAGCCACTCATCCTAACAGTCACATTGTGAAGTTTGCTGATGACACAGTCGTGGTGGGATTAATCTCCTGTAATGACAAGTCTGAGTGCAGACAGGAGGTGGAACTGCATGAGGAATGGTGTATGTGGAGAAGACAAAGGAGTCAATCATGGATTTTAAGAGAGATGGTCACACACCCCTCCCCTTTACATCAGTGCAGCAGTTGTGGAAGTGGTCTCCTACTTTATCATATCATGTGCATATCTTGCACAACCTCATCTGGATGAATCGCACTACCTACATCATGAAGAAGGTCCACTAATACCTCTACTGTCAGCACACCCGTTCTGACTGCTTTGTACAGGTGTGTGGTGGAGAGCATCATCACCTTATGTGTCACAGTCTGGTATGGGAACTGCTCTCAGATAAGAGAGCTTTGCAGAGGGTTGTTAAGGCAACGCAGAAAGTCACAAACTGCTTCCTTCCCTCCATCGAGGACATCTATAATGCAGGAGCATTATGCATTATGAGGGCCCCCACCCACCCTGCAAATGGACTGTTTGCCCGCTTCCCCTCTGGCAGGAGGCTGAGAAGCCTCAAAGCCAAAACAAGGCTGAAATTCAGCTTCTTCCCAGCGGTTGTGAGGGTGATGAACTTGCACTTCATTTGCTCTGATGCTAGTGAATGTCTTTTAATGGGTGAATGTCTTCTGTGTCTGTTTTTAGATACCTTTACTGTTTTACTTTTATCTTACTGTTTACTTTATTACACTGGGACCTGAGTACGTATTTAGTTGTTTTTTTTCGTGTGAAAACATGGAAATGAATGACAGCAAAAATGAAGCATGAACCTTGATTAAGTATTAAAGTTAGAATATAAAATTAAATAACAAACCTCTTTATTAGCATAGCAGTACAGCACAGCCACAATAAATCCCTACAAGAGGCCAAATTTAAAGAATTAGGTTTATTTTAGAAAGTCATTTAAAAAGTAAGAAATCTTATTATTGAAGACATTAGACTGCATCAGTGTTTTCATGATTACAAACAGCTAATTACCTGCCCATTCAATTACCTGGAATGAATTGAGAAAAAGTGTGAAGAAGACCTTAATGTAGCGCAGAACACCTGTCGTCTGCTCATCTGTAGCAAAAATGAATATGATTTCGTGGACACCAAACAAGGGAATGAGGGTAAGGGTTGCCTTGGCAAGTCTGATGGGACAAAAAACAAAGTAGTTGGTCAGTTTGTCATGATCCACACTACCTGATAAAGTCACTGAGTATTTTTTAGGTATTTGTTCTTGGCTCATAATCTTAAAAACATGATGAAACACTTGCCGAAGCTTATAATCAGGGTAGCCACTCTGGTTGTTGGCCCTCAGTTTAGAAAAAATGACCTTCAAGATCTTCATGAATATCAGAAAGTTGATCTGTTGATAACAATAATAAAAAATTTAAAAAAAAAAAAAGTCTCAGACAGACGACAACACTGAACACCATGGGGAGACTGTTTTGTGGTGTTTGTTCTTACTAATGAAGCAAAAAGAATTGGAAATCGAATAATCCACCAGTAGTTCATGTTTTCATTAAACCCCCAACACCTGGAAGTAGAAAAAGATGGACAATGATATTCAGCCTTATGCAATGGGAGTCACTGGAGGCATAAGCATAGAAATAACATGATTATATATTTCAGCTGGTGTATACACATTCTCTTACTCTTTGTTTTCTTTCAATATCTTCATCACTACCCAGGGAATCACAAATAGAAGTGGAGTTCCTACAACAAAGGCAGCAAACACTGGCAAAATTAGTAACAGGGGCGTAACCAGTAAGCTTAAGAGTAAAATTAGAGCTAGACGCTGCATTGTTATGCCTACCTTTGGAGCCAAATCTGAATTGATTTTAACCCATAGGGACCCAGTGTTACTTTAGTGGTAGCTCCTAAATGAATTTTTCTCTATCCTCCTAAGACCCAGGAAATGTCAACAAAGTACAAGCTTTTTTTTTTTTTTTTTTTTTTTTTTATTAAATAAGTGCATATATTGGAAACATCATGATGCAACAGTTTTTTCAGGTGTAGTTTTTAAAATTTTTATGGAATGTCCTTTGTGGTGGACAGTTTTCTTTTTTTTTTTTTTGTATGAAGTTGTGAAACTCTTGTCCACAAATGTGTCACATCTGTCCCCAGACGTTAGTCTGGTCTTGTCTGTCTTGTTAGTCTTGTCTGTCATTTCCTGTTTTATTTTATTAAGTTTACTCGTGTGTCATGTCTCGTGTCTTTGCTTCCTGTCCCTAATCTGTGTCACCTGTGTGATTACCTGTCCCTGCCCTGATTTGTTCCACCTGTGTCTCATTGTCTTCCCTCCCTCTTGTGTATTTAAGCCCTGTGTTCCCCCTTGTTTGTTGCCAGTTCGTATTTCCCTTCGTGTGATACTTACCAGCGTTTTTGGATCCTGTCTGCCTGTTTTTTGACCCGGTTTGCCTTCTCTGACTCCTGCCTTTTTGCCTGACCCTTGTCTGTGTTTCTGCCTCCAATGAATCTACGTGTGTTCGACCTACCCACCTGTTTTACGATACGTGAGGTAGCCTGTTCCCTATGTCCCGTTGCCTTTCCGTCTGCCTGTATATGACCTGGTTCTGCTACTGACTTCCCTCTGCTTTCCCCTAGTCGGACTCCCGACGTGTTTTACCGGTCCAGACTGTGTGGTTCCATCTCCGGTCCACTTCACTAACCCTGAGAAGAACCCAGGACTCTGTGTCTTCAAGATTCTGTTTAATATCACTATCAGAGAATTGTAAGTTAAGTTCGTGTTTAATAAACACTGAACTTTTACGTCTGTCTCTGGGTCTTGCATGTGGGTTCAGTTTTCGTACTCAAGCCATCACAAAATGTGGACAGAAAACCAATAGCTGGGTCTTAGAGGCTATATTCAACCTTCCTTAAGTGAGTTATCATCATTTATTGTAATATTATCTTTATTATAATAATAATAATAATAATAATAATAATAATAATAATAATAATAATAATAATAATAATAATAATTTTTTTTTTTTTTTTTTTCAGTGAAAATCTGTTATTTTCCTACATGTAGATCAGTGTTTTTCAACCTTGGGGTCGGAACCTCATGTGGGGTCACCTGAAATTTGTAGCACTTGATAAAAATAAAAACTGATAAATAAAAAAAATATATGGTAAGTTGAGAGAGACAAATGTTCATTGTGGTTGGTTTAAGATGCTGCAGCTCTTTCATAATTCATAGTTTGAGTTCTTGTTTGTTCAGTATTAATTGTCAGCCTTGTAAATACAAGCTGGACTGACTGTACATTTCCTGACCAAGGAAAATAAAATTCTCACTTTGTGCAGTAATCTCAACCTGGCTCTTCTGCCTCTGTCCATAATATATATTATATAGACTAAATGTTGTCTAAAATTAACATTTATTTTCAACATAGTATAGCAAACTATTACATGATCAAAAACAAAAATTTTAACAAAAAAGTCTCCCTTTTGAATGTCTGGGGTTGCCAGAAATTGTTGTTAAAATGGGGTCACGAGCCAAAAAAGGTTGGGAACCACTGAGGTAGATGTTCATGAAAGTTCAGATTACAGTTGCGGGTTATTATATCAAAAACAGAGAAAACTGAAGAAAAAGTGACTTTTCCAGTAAATATATCAATAACTGAACACAAACTAAGTGCCTCCTTTCACTGTCATTGATCAAACTCCATGGATTTTACTGGTGAATCAATGTTATAGAAGATGTTTCCACGTTCACTACAGAGCCTCTGAACGTCCACATGGGTCATATCTGATGACCATGAAAAGACAACAAATTGCATTTTACACCAATTGTTTACTTGTATTGATAAGATTAGTGAATCAACAGGTATTAAACAGTTTAGATCAGTGGATGGTTTTGGTTGCCGGGGGCTGTTTGGGTCTTTATGGGTTAAAAGCAGACAAAAAAAATTGCCAAAGTAAGTATGAAGTGGCACTAACAGTACAGGCACTTACCCCAGCAAACGCAGATGTAAGGTAAGTGTTTGTCATTATCTATGAACACTGAGGCAATGAGCACGGAATATAAATAAACAGCTTCTCCAAAGAACCAGTAGTGATTGGCCAGAACACAGTATTGCATCAGTGTCTGTGCTATTCTGCAGCCAATTGCAGCCTGAGGTAAACGGACAGAGAATACCACATATTAGCAAAACCAAATGTGGAAATGTGCCTTAAAACAGAAATGCAAACCAACACGTACCTGGTGACTGAGCATCTCACTAACATCAGAGTGCTTCATGATCTCCCGTCCCCAGTGGCGTTCCAGCATGGTGTCCTTAACCATGACGGATACAGCTCGCAGGATAAAGGAGAGGAAGAGGTTAGCATGTATGTAGTTCCTAGTGCAATGGAGCTTCCTGTAATGGACAAAAATAACAATAAGTTATGGTGTATTCTTTTGTTTTTCCTCCTGCTTTCTCTTTTTATCCTCTAGTTCAGCTGAGTCAAACTCATTTTAGTTTAGGGGCCACTTTCACCCCAAAATTATCTCAAGTGGGCTGGACCAGTAAAATAATAACAGTGAAAAAAGTAAAATAATATTATGATGTTTATATTTACAAAGTTTCCTTAAAAATATGAATAACATGAACAACTTGAAATGTCTTAAGAAAAACAAGTGCCATTTTAACAGTATTGTGCCTCAGTGTATCAGTTTATTATTTATACATGTACATTACAACTTACATTGCAATTACAAATACACAAAACATTTAGTAACAGGCATAATATTGGCAGAATTGCATTTATTTCCCTTAAGACATTTCAGGTTGTTCATATTTCTTCAGGTTATTCACATTTTTTGTAAAAGGATAATTTGTTAATGTAAACATTTTCATGTAATTTTACTTTTTTACACTACAAAAAAAGACACAATTTTAGCATATTTTTCTGGTCTGACCCAATTGAGATCTAACTGGTCTGTATATGTCTGTATGTGGAACCTGAATTAAAATGATTTTGACACCAATGATTGTCAATATCCTCAGTGTAATTTTTACATTTCACAAATTCATCCTACGGGCCTGGTTGGCCCCTTTGGCGGGCTGGATTTGGCCCCCGGGCTGCATGTTTGACACCTGTGGTCTAGTAATTTTCTTTGACAGTTTAATCCATAAAGACCCTATGCTACTTTAATGACAGTTCCCAAATAAATTTTTCTTTGTATTTAATCTTTCTTAAGTGATTTATTGCCATTTATTCAAACATTATTCTCTGTATTTTGCATTTTTCAGCATAAATCACATATTCTACCATGTTTAATTAACTGATCATCTTTTAATACCTTTCCTCCTCAATCTTGAAGACTGAGGGAAAGGCGAGTGTTGATATGTTTGAATGTTTCATGTATGAGTTTCAGTCCATTGAGTTAAAGTAGAAGTTTCTTCTCTATCATTGCCATAAACTGCATCTTTCTTGGTTTGTAAAATTATTTCATTTTCAGTTGACAAACATATGTCTAAATGGTGGCACAGTTCAAACAGGATAAAAAAAACTGTCTCTTGCACTTGACTGTTTTATTTCCAAAGTCTAGTAACATAGGAAACATTGGAAGAAGGAGAGTCTATAAACTGTTACGTTCAGACAGCAGGTCTTAACGCACAATTTGGATTAATTCACAATTTGATTTTTTTGTGTGTTTGTTCATATTACACATTAAATGCGACTTCTGTCAGTTTTGAGTATGAACTGAATGCAACCCTGAAGTGACCCACATGCACAAAAGAGGTCCTGATGTAAAATGTGACCACGCAGGCATGCAGAATTGACCACGCAGAATTTTGATGTTTGTCGCATTTCAATGGTGTTAAGGTCGTATAAATGCCACCTAGCCATTCAGACTGAAGTCGCATTGCAAAATATCAGATCCGTATCAGATTTCGGACCACATATGAAAGTGGCCTTGGTTGAATTTGAAAAAAATGGATTTGTGCCGTTCAAACTATCTTTAACAGATCTGATACAGGTCACATATGGACAAAAAAATCAGATTTGGGCCACATTTGCCTGCAGTCTGAACATAGCTTTAGTCTTCTGCAGAGTAGAGAAACCATTCTTCAGATCCAAATCAGATGCTACAGTCTGTTCATGAGGAGAAAGACTCTGACAGTCATTAATGCTAATGGAGGCCATACTCAGTACAGAGGTGTTTCCAGAGTTTGCCTTAGACACTTTGAGAAAACATAAACTTACCACTTGTTTGTCTCTTGTGTGATTATTGGAATAAAACATGTTAACGAGAGCTTGTTTTGTGACACTTGATAAACTATTGCAGTAACACAATCCATTCTCCCACTTTCCATATTTCCAGACCGACAAGCATCTAAAAAAAATTACATGGTGTATTTTCAAAATCAAAGCATATTGTAAATCTGTTACCTAAAGCTTAGAAGAATGATAAGTGCTGTTATGAGCGTGAAGAGGGATAAGGAATAGCCAACTGTGTACAAGATCCTGAATCTCACCATCAGTTGTTTGAACCACAGCTGTAAAGACAAAATACAGCCTATTATTTTTTTTCCGAAATCCAATTGCAAAACTTATTAGAATTTATTATATACAAATAACAACTGAAGACAGTTCATGGCAGCAATTATTTATACATCTCACAGAGAGATTTCGATTTCCATAATATACTGTACCTCCTGAGCTGTAGCCTCTTTTTCATCCTCACACTGTGTCATGTCCCTCCATACTTCCCCACTGTCATCTGTCTTCCAGATGCCATTAGTGCCACACCACCTACGGACAACACCCTGAGCCACTGAGGAAGAAAGAAACAAAGGTTAAAGCCACTAAAAGCCACAGGGCCTATCATTCTATTATAAAGGTGAGCTCAGTGTGAATGTTTCCAAGACAACAAAAAGCACCGCATGGCTATAATGCTGATTACCCCTAATTTTAGTATAATTTACCACATGACTAACCTCTTGAAAGCAGAAAGTAAATGTAAAGAAAATATAAGAGCAAAACTCTAATGTTTCCTGAGAACAGCATTTACAAACTGTGTTTCCACCAAAAGTCAAGAGAGTAAAGTTTTGAAGAGTCGCAAAAATAACAATGCTTATTTTGTGTGTTTCCACTGGTTTTGATTTAATAAACCAGATACATCATGTTTTCAGGGGGTTACACACACAAGTATCAATTTCCCACTAACTATTTTTATTTCAAGAGAGGATTTTGACACATATGTTTGTATGTTATGTAACATACAATTATCAACATATTGCTATGAACCAACATATTGGATAGATAGCTCTGGGTATGACAACTGCCCAGGAGCCACTTCAGACACTTCAAGAACAGATTTACATGGATACATTACCAAGCTGCACAATTAACCAAATTGCAGACATAATCAGCCTGTGCAATTATGCAGTT
The DNA here is from genome assembly GCF_902148855.1 of Sphaeramia orbicularis. NCBI lineage: Eukaryota > Metazoa > Chordata > Actinopteri > Kurtiformes > Apogonidae > Sphaeramia > Sphaeramia orbicularis. The sequence continues at coordinate 34,934,207 of NC_043975.1, read as the reverse complement.
TATTCACAGCGGGCTGCAATTTTAAGGTCAAGTTTGTGTTTGGTGATTCATTGAATTTAGAATATCTTATAAATTCAGGTTTATAAACAGCCGAGCCTAAAAAAAAAAAAAAAAAAAAAATCTGTAACCCTAACCTAACCACATGAATTTAACTCAGCAAAAAGGTACTACGCAAAAGTCTTAAAACACCATCAGGTTTGTTGTTTTAGCAAAGTTATATTTAACAATTTTTATGCATGTCTCAGTGTTTGTATCAAGATACATACAAAAGTAATATACAGGAAATATACAAACAGCATTAGGAACAACAATGACACAAAAAGTATACAATCGCAGAAAAAATTATTAGACCATCAAAAGTCATCAAAAACAGTGGTTATGCAATCAAGTACTAACTCCTGTGTGTATCATGTGACTAAAACAGACAGAAAATAAAACATGGAATCCCTAAAAGCACTGTTTTTGTCAGTGCAATGCCATAGCTGTTGATGTAAGAACTGAAGTGATTTTGGTTATTATCAAGAAAATCATGGAAAATGGCTCTGAAATCAAACTTTTATGAGTTATTGTTGTTATCATTACATTTGTCCAAACAAATGTACCTTTAGTGGTACCAAGCATTAAAATGAACAAGAAATTGAAGAAAACAAATGTGGTCTAATAATTTTTTTGTCTGTGACTGTAGAAGCTATAAGCTCATGCTTTGCACAGTGGTGAGAAATAAGACAGCCAAAGTCTACGGAAAACTTTTGGGATGATATGAAGGAAGGTACAATATATCACAAGATGATTTAGGAAATCTTCCAAAGAGTCCACAATGTACTAAATCCAAATCATGCAATCTCCTCTGGGATTAATAAAGTATATCTGAATCTGAATCTGACCGTGTTCTGGAGTAATGGGTGCATCATGGTGAGAGGAGAAGTGGATGAAGTGATTACCCATCATGCCCAGTGCCTACAGTACAAGCCTGTTGGGGCAGTGTTATGATCTAGGGTTCATATGGTCAGGTCTAGGATTAGAAACTTTATGTGTGAATGAGGGAAGTAAATATTGTGCCATTGCAGAGGCTGTCAAATGTGTGCTGTTATCAAAGATGTGTCCATAAAATGAGTTTTTTTCACACATGGATTAGCCTACACAGTGTCCAGAACTGAAGCTAACTGAAAATCTTTGAGATGTACTGGAGAAGACTTCTGTGGAATAAACTGGACCAAAACTTTACAATGTCCTCTTCATTTTGTGCATTTAAAAGTATGTATAAATCCACTATAATAACAAAATATAGAACATTATCTGAATAAGTGAATATCTAGGTATAACATAGAAGTACACATAAAATAAGATATTATTGTAATTAATTCATTAATTATCATGATAAGAAGATATTATCACATTTATTGTAGTAAATATTTAAAAAGCATATAAATATTGTAGTTTATATTGAAAACAGTTGATTATGCAAATCTGTTTGTGTGTGAGGTGACCAAAAAAGTGTATGTGAATGGTTTGTATGGTTGTTTTGTGTTATTGTAAAAATACACAGGAAAAAAAGTAAAGGAAGAGGATTTAATTTAATTATTAGTTTGTAAAAAGGGGTGGGAATCAATAAGTTTTACTTCTTCCCACTCCTTTTCGAGCACAGAAAAATTTTGTTTGACCATGTTGTATGATTATCTGTTATCTGATGATTTTATGTGCTCAAAATAAAACCACACTACTACTACTACTACTACTACTACTACTACAACTACTACTACTACTACTACTACTACTACTACTACTACTACTACTACTGCTACTACTACTACTACTACTACAACTACTACTACTACTACTACTACTACTACTACTACTGCTACTACTTGATGTAGTGGTCCAACTCTCCAATCATCAATACAGGATCGTAGTGAAAAATGAATGCAACTATGGACAGAAATAGTGTTGTGACATTGCATAAATTTATTGAAGCAATGGCATGGTGAACTAAAGGTGGTCCAGCTAAACACTAAAGTGCAGGACTTTTCTTTGGCCAGGCTGTGTCTGTTTGATTAGAAAGACATACACATTTCAAAATGATCAGTAATCTGTGTATTTTCCTTAATGTCTAAGAAATAGCCTCAAATCACCATTGCAGTAATGCCCACGATAACCATAATTGAATTTTCTCACCAAGTGTGCAGCCATATTACACAAAGTTTAAAGGGACATTATTTACCTTTGCTATACCAGGGCAGGTAGAAAGGACAGGAAATGTTGATTATAAAGCCAGCAGGGGTATCTGGCCAGCAGGCGTATCTGTCAAATGTCCTGTTACAGAACAAGCCAGCTTGGAAGCCAAAAACAAGAAACAGAATTGGTCCTTTGCTCAAAAAATCCAAAGATTAGTCTTTCTGAAATATTCTTTGACATTCCCTCCCTTTTACAAAATGGCTCAACACAAAAGAGATGTATTCATACCTTGAGAGAATGGCTCAGTGTCAATCATTTTCATACAGTCATCCTTATACTGGACCCACTTCCGATAAGTCTCCTCCAAGACCGTCCCATTGGCCATCTCAAACTATAAAGATATAGAAAAAAACAAACAAGTATTGTCATTACCAAACCTCTCTACAAAATTTACAACAGAAAAAAAAGGCAACTGAATGTCAAATGTGTTATTAAAAAGTAGTAAGTCATCGTGTATTTGAGCATAACTAACCTTTGGTAGTTGGAGAAAGAGCAGACAGATCAAGGTCATTATGTCCTGTATCCTTTCCATTATGATTGACTTATTCTGATAAAGACTTGGAGGAGGGAGGAGACAGAACAGTCTGACTGCTGGAACAAAAAAATAAATAAATAAATGGAAAGAAACATTGGGGGAAAAAAAGCACTTCCTCCTGTTTCCTGAGATCAATCATGTCTGGAGAATATTAATACATTTATACAATCCATTTTAAAGTTTCTCTATTACCTACCACAAGCACTACACTTTTTATACGCACAACTGATTTTTTTTTTCCTGATAGAGCTCCTGCAGACACATTTCCAGCTTTTTCAAGTGAAGGTTCTCAAATTCATTTGAAACAAACAAACAAAACAAAACCACATTTTATGAGTTAAAGCAGCTACATGTAATATCTCTACTTGCAAATATTCAAATGCAGCCTAAAAATATCATTCGAGTGTTCAGACTAAAGAACCCTGAAGTTCTGCCAGTCACTGGACTGCATTATAGAGATACTGTATGAACTGAATCTATTTTTTTGTTCCTGAAATCATAGTGTTTCTTTGACATGGGTGAGTTTGATTATGAGGCTTATGAAGGATCTTCTAGTGCAGCTGCAGACGACACAGGATGTACAGAAAACTGAAGTGATTTGTATTTTTACTGTGGCTGTTTCCCTCTCAAAAACAGAGCTAAATTATTTTGAGTGACTGATAAGGAACCTACGATGATACCATACTTGATGATACCATAACACAGATGTGCATAAACAAAGAGCTTCATATTTTATTCAGTGAGTGATACAGTCTGTGGATACACAGTTGTCATGTCGGCTCCCAGACAGTGTCTGGATTTTGTCTGTCTTTTCTGTTTTGTCTGTCATTTCCTGTTTTATTTTGTTAAGTTTCCCTCATGTGTCATGTCTGGTGTCTTTACTTCCCTTCTTTGATTGTTTCACCTGCTCCTGATTACCTGTCTCTGCCCTGATGTGTTCCACCTGTGTCTAATTGTCTTCCCGCCCTCTTGTGTATTTAAACCCTGCGCCTTCCCCTGTTTGTTTGCTACACTTGTTGTGCTTACTCACCAGTGTTTTTGGATCCTGTCAGTCTGTCTGCCCATTGTGACCTGTTTTTGTCTTCCGACCACCGATTCTGCCTGTTCCTCATCTGCCTGTTCCTCATCTGCCTGCTTGTCTGGTTCTGACCTGGTTCGTTCATCTGACTTCCGATTCTGCCTTTCCCCTGATTACCTCAGCCTCCAACGTTTTACCTGTGTTTTGACCCTCGCCTGGACTTTGACTGTGAGTAAGCCTTCTCCTCATGTCCCGTTGCCACCTGATTTGCTCTCCTGTGTATGACTTGGCCTGTTTTTTGACTATCCTCTGTTTTGCCCTAGTCAGGTTGCTGTTGGGATATCTCCGGCTCGGCCGTGCTGACCGCCCGCTGTCCCCGCTCACAGCCCGGACGTCGAGTCCTGAATCACACGCCTTGACAGATGTGTTAATAATTCTGTGCTGTTTTTTCTTTTTTTCTTTTTTTTTTTTTCTCCTGTGATTGTGTTTAATAAACACTCAACTTTTCATCTGTGTACTGGTCTTGCATTTGGGTTCAGGCTTTGTACTCTGTCCGTTACAATAGTGTTGATGTGTTGGTGGTGTATTCTAATACATGACTTCCCCTGCTTATGATACTTCAAACTATGAATACTGCATATAAGCCCTTTAATGCACTCATTTATCAAAGACTTCACACATTGCACCCTCTTTATCCACACAACTATCAACAGTGTCAAATTATTGAAAATCTTCTGCATCCCAACTACACTAGAATAGACTTTATTTGCCATTTGCACAGATACATCGCAGTAGGTACATTGGAATTCTAATGCGAGTCACTGAGTTAAAAAAAAAAGACAAAAACAACACAAACACAGCTAAAACATATAAAAACAGTTATTACACAGACAAACACAAATATACACTGTAAAATAGAGTGCTGTATCACAGAAATAATAAAAGTACTGGGAGGTAGAACAAGTTATTGCACATTCAATTTAAAGTGGCTGTTGCATGTATTTAGGAGAATGTTCTTCCTATGAAGGGAGAAAAGACTAAAGCATGGTATTAGTTAAGTTATATATCTGTAAGAGTGTGAGGGACATGAGTGACTAGTGGCCTGGGGTACTTCCTCCCCTCCTTAATGTCTTGTGCCACTAGGATAACTGTGGCTGGGAAAAAACTGTTGTGGAGGCAGGTACTGTGAGCACTGATGCAACTATACATGCTCATTGTAAACAGTGTGTACTATTAGAAGGTTCCGAATGTGACATTTAATAATATCTAGTTGTAAAGTCACACACTTAAACCTACTGAAAAAAATCTGTCATTTGAGTCATTGTTTTCTTCAGCTTGGGCTTTTTATCAAAGGCGATAATAACGCTGATTCACTGGTTAATGGTGTAGTATATTAACACTAGATGCAGCCTCTTATTAAATGGAAAAAAGGGAGGAAGAGGGAGGAAGTCCTCATAGCAGTGTAATATATAATGTTACTGTAATCTCCACTCTGCAGTCTCTTACAACAAGGTTTGTTACCATAAAATTTGCAAATGTGCTGCGAATGTAATCTGGTCCCAATTGGTTACTAATCTCCTTAATAATGAGTAACTGGTAACAGTATCAGTATTACTACCAAAAGTATATCAGCTAATTAACCCATGTATTTTAGTGACTCAGTCTGGATCAGGATGATAATTTAGTTCCTTAATTTCAGGAACAATCTGCCAACAGCAATCATTAAAACCCCTGCCTTTAAATATGCCTGAAAGTGACTTAAAATCTGATTTGGTCGAAGTTGATTAAAAAGACTTCAAGTATAACTTTTTCCTTTTAAACTGACAGCTGCCTGAATAATGTCCTAAACGTAATTCTGAAATTAGAAACAAGAATCAGGGATAAACTGTCCAATTTCAATGATGAAAACAGGATGAAAAAATAGTGAGGTATGACAGGGACAGTTTATACCCCTCGGCCAACTTCTGGCCGAAAGGGTATTGTAATCATTTTTGTCATCTGTGTGTCCGTCTGTCCATTCATCGACGTAATCGCATTATGTGAAGAATGCATTGAGATATCTGTACCAAGTTTATAATGTGTTGGCAAGTCTTGGTAATTTGCATGGAGCAGAAGCCTATTGAAAATAAGTCACCTTGACCGACTTTTTCAGGGTCAAATGGCATCAAATGGAGACATGACCCCTTTGTTGGGGTGATATGTTTGCTTGAAACAGCCTTGTGAAGATATAATATCTGAGTTTTTTCGAGTAAAAATATGTATGTAATAAGTTTTACACAAAGACAATCTAATGTAAATTATAGGGCAGTAACTTTCAACACAATCTTACACTATATTTGGCTGAGAGTGATTAAAAGTAGGCACCACATTATGTTCTTACTCTAGAGGTTGTTTCTTCATGTTAGTCATGCTTCTCTATACTCCCATGGCAGCATTTAAGACGGACGGACGGACAGACGGACAGACGGACAGACAGATAGACAGATAGATAGATAGATAGATAGATAGATAGATAGATAGATAGATAGATAGATAGATAGATAGATAGATAGATAGATAGATAGATAGATAGATAGATAGATAGATTGTAAGTTTATCTATCAGATATTAGAATTGAAGAAGTATCTTGGATGAGAGACAAAACATTTTCAGAAGAACTAAACCAGTCCAGCTGAACCCAGAAGAACTACCAAGAAGAATGATGACCTGGGCAAATGAGAATCTACGCAGACAGATACACTGTAAGGTGCAAAAATAAACTGTAATGTTCATTATGATGAAGGTGCAAAATAACAATTAAGTGCATAGTGGAAATACATTTATGGGCAGAGTTTAAACATCAGACAGGTCAGTTATTGTACAGTGGGCATATAATGGTACATACACTCCAGTACATTATCCTCCATGGACCCACTCAGGTAAACCTTAAAATGTGACTCTACAAGTATAATCAAATCTAAAATTATATACATGTTAAGTTAGTGTTTATGGTGGAAGAAACCATAATACATATATATTATTTCAGATTCTTTTCAACTTTTTAAAAGGGGTTCATATTTTTAAAAAATTATGTCAGTACAACATTATAGTCACAAATATGACTCTTATGGCTTTTATTAGCAAGAATGAGTCAGAGGGCCTTACATTATTTGCTGGAATCACACCTCAGGCTACTCTAAAGCAATTTCTATACATCAATTTCTCCCTCCTGCTACGTGTCAATTTGACAGGGTTCTTTCCCTGTGGCAGTTCAAGAAAAAAAAAAAACAGTTTTGGTTTTACATCAAGAATCACTGCATGTAGAGTTTTCCCCACATTTTCAGTCACAATGAAAGGAAATATAATTCCATTTATCTTCACAGAAAATGTATCAGAAGCAAGTAGGGAATTGCAAGGATTTTTGTGCAAATCAATTCCACAGTAAATCTGCAAAACATTTCGCTTTTACTATGCCAAAGGATTAATTGCATTCCACATCAAGCATGCAACAGTTACCCCCCAAAAAAGACCCCTGGGTGACATTTCTGCTGTGACTCGATGCTGAAAGAGAAGCGGCTGAATGTGTCATCCAAGTGATTTGCATGCATCAGACTTGGCACTTCTCAGTTTAGTCAGTGCCACATAGAGATTGATTTAGAAAATGAAGGGATAAACCTGATGGAGCCTTCTCCAGTGCAGACTATACCCCCTTCCCCTGGACACACGGAGCCAATGAACTGTAAACTACATGTGAATGATGCTTAAGTTTTCAGATTTTAACCCACGTGATCAAAAGAGGGAGATTTAGGACTGACTCTGCCCCCATCCTCAAATCACCAAATGATGAGCAAAAATAGTTCAAAGAGATCAACCCACAATCAAAGACATTTTATGTTGTTGTTTTTCTTACTTAACTCTCATATTAAACCTTTTTCATGAGGAAAAAATAAAATGAGACTCAGTGTCTGCAACATCATCAAATCCAAACACAAATTTTCTTTTTTGAATAATATTTTTTCGTTTAATCTATTTATGTATTTGACTTTCTTTTTTGCACATATTTTACTTTAACCCTTTCATGCATGAATTATGAGAACTTCAATCAAGATTTTTTTTTTCCCCTGAGTGTTTTTACTCCTCTTTAGGCATTAAAAAACAATGCAATTGGGGAAAAAAAATAAAAAAAAAAAAAATAAAAAAATTATGAACCTATTTTTCATGGAGTTGCAAAAATGTCCACTCAGCTGGAAACCATGTGTTTAATTTTTGAAGCAAAAAAAAAAAACATGTATTTACTGATACACTGTGTGAAAACCTTTTTAATGCTGCTAATCTGATGTTTTGTCACATTTTAACGTACTCTAATACTAGTTATTACTCACTTCATGGAGATAATATGCAAAAAAACCCAAAACAAAACAAAACAAAACAAAAAAAACACACCTTTTTGTTAAAAAAAAAAAAAAAAAAAAAAAAAAAAAGCTGTTCATTACAGTCTAATAACAATATCAAGCATATTTTTTTTTTACACTTAAACATATCACTGCAGATCAGGTTTATAAAGAACAGCAAATTTACAATAACGGTATGAACTGCAGTATATAGGATGATGCATAAGTGTCCACAGTGATGTGGAACTAAAACAGCAAAATTAATGAATATACAAAAGAACAGCTGTAGAATAACTGTCCACTGTAGTAACCACTATGCATGAAAGGGTTAATTCGTTTTTTAAAGTAATATAAAAAATATTTCTTAAGAATAAGAAGTCACTAAACTGAAAATAAATTAACTGATTCTTTAAAAAAGCTATTCCGAAATTGCCTCCTTATTGTCTATATAGTAATAATTTGTAGCGTCTTTATCATGAAGTGCATATTGTCTATTTATACGAGGAACTCCGTTATTTCACTCGGTCTTCATCATAAAATACTTTTCCTATTTAAAATAAAGAATGTGCACTCACCAGTACCTGATCCTCTTGCAGACAGCTGCAGATGTGTTGCGCTGCGTTATTGTGCAAAAAGTCACTGCGACCTTTTCGGAGTTATTTATCCTTGACTTCTGACCAGAACAATATATATGATGGAAAAAAACAGCTTTACGCATTACTTCTACTGCAAACGCCTCCTCACAACTTCATCATCCAGTGTCCTTTCGCTCCGGTTTTCAATAGAAGGAACATAAAATGGAAAAAACAGTAAGTCCACCTGCACTGAGAGATCCACGATATATGAGTTTAGCCTCAGACAGAGAAAAAGACACGGAGTCATCGGTGGCTTTTGATGGGTAGGGGGAGGTGTGGCACATTTGCATAAAATTTATGAATGTGAATGAATTTGGCGTGTTGGCGAAATTTATGCGTAAAAAATATTACACTGAACAAACAGACAGAAAAAACAATGCATCTAAAGTATTCCCAAATCACATTAAACAGAGCAGTGTGTCACATATGAGCCTACACTGAAAGAAAGAAAGAAAGAAAGAAAGAAAGAAAGAAAGAAAGAAAGAAAGAAAGAAAGAAAGCTACAGACTGCAACTGGCCACCCAAACCTGAACCTAATCCTACCATTACATGTAAATAATTCAGGTAAAATGCAGTTTACCAGCTTTTAATACTCTTCAAATAAGACCCACACTGCAAAAAATCCAAATCTTACCAAGTGTATTTTTCTCATTTCTTGTCCAAAGATCTCATCACACTTAAAATAAGACATAATCACCTAAAGAGTAACTTTTCAGTGAGGTCTAAGAACTTATTTTAAGATAATATATCTTGAAATTTGTATTTAAATAAATCTTACCAAGATCATTTTCACTTGATCCATTGGCAGATTTTTTTTTTTTTTTTTTTCTTGAATTAAACCAAAAAATCTTGAATTAAGCAAAAAATCTGCCAGTGGAACAAGTGAAAATGATTTTGGTAACATTTATTTAAATAACATTTTCAAGATTTATTGTCTAAAAATAAGTTCTGATGTCTCATTGAAAAGTTACTCTTTAGGCGATTATGTCTTATTTTAAGTGTGATGAGATATTTTGGCTAGAAATGAGAAAAACACACTTGGTAAGATTTTAATTTTTGTAGTGCATTTTGATGTTCACAGACTCGTGAACGTGGAACATCATCTTCTGCAACATTGATTCACCAATAAATTGTGCGTGATGAACAACAGTGGTTGAAGACACATTTCAGTGTTCAGTCAATGATATTTTTTGTTGAAAAAGTGACTTCATCTTTTATGAACATCAAGGCTACATGATCAGTGAATTAAATAAAAATACCTGATTGTCATTGAAAAATGCAAAACACAGATGAATGCTGACAACTCACTTGGGAAGGGTCAAAGGGTTACTTCAAAGCAAGTAAGCATAACTTCTTTATACAACACATTTCAGTGTAGATGGATATTGCATGATGTGTGAAAACAAACCAAAACCAGCAAATAACCATTAAAGTAAATCAAGAATAAAACCTCATAAAATACTTGTAAACTAAGATTATACCAACAAAAAAATAAGAAACTCTTATACCAATAAAAGGTGATAAGATACCATTTCTCTCTCACCTTGTAAAATACTATGATTTTTTTTTTTTTTTTTAAAGAGGTAGAAATAGAATAACAAGCGGTACCAGTAACAAGAAACCCCACCTCTCATACATATTGTACATTATTTTGGCAATGATCCAGCTGATGTCATCATGTCTATGCATGTGCTGATGTCAGCATATCAGTTACCTCTCTATATATGTCAAGTTTGAAGTAAATTGAAACAAAATTTATGTTTTTATAGACAATTGAAATTTTGCCCATTATATGTAAATGGGAGAAAAAAAAAAAAAAAAAAATTTAAAAAATTCATACAAATTTTTCACTTTGACCTACTTTTTCCAAAATGTAACCACATGTATTCTGGGTCACTGGCAATCTATAAACCCAATTTGGTATGAATTCAACCAATAGTTTTGCTGCTACAAACATGTGAAATTTCACCCATTTTAAGTTAATGGGAAAACAAAAAAAGATTTTAAAAATTCATAAAAAAAATTTGAACTTTGACCTACTTTTTTCCAAAATGTGATGACATCTATTCTGGGTTACTGGCAATCTATAAACCCAATTTGGTATGAATTAAACCTATAGTTGTGCTGCTAGAGTGTTAATAAAAAAAACAAAACAAAGAAACAAACCAAATCGAAAACAATACCCCTTGCCTCCCTTTTTTTTGGGGGGGCGGGGTAATAAATAAGTGGTATAAAGAATAAACTATAGTAGAATATAAAGTGTATATCACTCTTTACAGTAGCAGCGGTAATGCAATACAGTCACAGTTATGAGGTGAGGAGGTGTATGATGGAACCAAACAGCAGCAGATATGACAGTAGTGCAATGTTTGTAATGAAGTGCAGCAGACATTCACTAGTAAATGTGATTAATATCACAGAATCTAAGTGTAGTGTTGTGTGTAAAGAACACTTGTGGGGGTAGCTTACAGTCTGGGGGTGGGGTCAGAAGGGGGGGGTGTTGTGTTAGTGGACAAAAATAGCAATTACTAACAATAAAACATGAAACAAAAGAACACAAATAAAATATCAATAAATGGCTCAAACAAATATGAATTTAAGACAATGAAAAAGTAAAAAAAAAAAAAAAATGCATGAAACCAATAAATCCACTCGAGTTAAAACTATCAACATAAAATAAAATAAAATATCACCTACTATTTTTTCACCGTTGCAGGAGTAGACTGTTGTAAACATAAACACTGTTAAGGCTGAAAGTACGAGGACCGAACCCAAATGCAAGACCCTCAGACAGGAATACAATGAAAGGGTATTTATTAAACACAGTTAGTAAAAACAGTTCACACAGGAAGGTAATGAATGAATCTTCAGCGGAACTGCTCTGGGGAATCGTCACGGACTCAGAATCCAAGTGATACACTTCACAGCCCGGGTCGGGAGCACAGGAGGGGAACCCGACTAGGAGGAAGCAAACGAGAGTCAGGGGACAGACCAGGTCATACACGGGAGGACAAGCAGACAGGCAAAGGTACACTGGGGTAGGCAGGCTCACGTACCGAAAATCCAGGCTGGAGGTCGAAAACAGGCTTGGTCACTGAGGCGGATGAACAGACAGGGGACAGGCGAATGCTCAGGCGTCGAAGAACAAACCAGGTCGAAGACAGACGAGCAGGCAGATGAGGGACAGGCAGAGTCGGTGGGCAAAACGGGTCACAGCGGGCACACAGACAGACAGGATCCAAAAACGCTGATAAGTAATCACACCAAAAAGGAGGAAAACGAACTGGCACAGAACAGGGGAAAACACAGGGCTTATATACACAGAAGGGAGGGAAGACAATGAGACACAGATGGAAACAATCAGGGAGGAGTCGGGTAATCAGAGCAGGTGGAAACAATCAGGGAAGGGAAGTAAAAACACCAGACATGACACATGAGGGAAACTTAACAAAATAAAACAGGAAACGACACACAAGACAGACAAAACAAGTAAAAGTCCAGGGACTGATATGACAAACAATCTTACAGAGGAGTTTACTACAAACACCCTTATAATTCACTTAAGTTTTCTCATTTACATCAATTATTGGTGCAGCACTGAGCAAATATAATACCTGTCAAAAGTTTGGAAGCAACCAGTCGATTTTGAGAGAAACTTTTGTTTTCCGTCAATTATTATGCAATAAATGGAACTGGTATGAATAATTATTTTTAGCCAGAAATATATATATTTCTGGCTAAAAATTATATATATATATATATATATATATATATATATATATATATATATATACACACACACACATATATATATATATATATATATATATATATATATATATACACATATATATATGGACCGATATGGGGACAAAAACAGATAAACTTGGGGTGTCCCAGTGGATCACCTGGTGGTGAACGCCGATGCCTTATAGTTGTGGTTGGATTCCTTGATCAAGTCCTTTGCTGCATTTCATCCCTTCACCCTCTCTCCCCATTGTGTGCACTATCTCTGATGAAAAAAAAAAATTGAAACAGAAACAGTCATAAGAAAACAATCCTCCTTCAGTGGCTCCAACAGTTTCATACACTCCAAATGATATCTGGACAGGTAATTTCTTCAGACTTTCACCTGAAACATTTTACAGTGCTTGTAAAACTTGACAATGATGTTCTTGCCAGCTGGATATTATTCAGTGACCTTTCAATCCATTTCAGCAAGGTTTTGGTTGGGCGGGCCATTCCATGACAGATGACACTCCAGCTGAATGTTTTCTCCCAAAACAACCATTGCAGAGCTTGGATGAGTGTTTTGGTTTATTGTCTTGTTGCAGGTGAAATTGGTGTTGAAGTATAGAACAGTAGCCATTATGCTAACATCAGTCCTGAACCATCAAACCGTCTTTGCATCATTGCAGCCAATCATTGTCTATAGATTAACTTACATATTCATAATGAGTTACCATGTTTGTGAAGTCGAATATGACGTAGCTACATGTATTTCATCCTAAATCTACTGTTATTGCCTCAGGTACAAGTTTGATGAATGTTTAGTTTTTTTATATCAGTATTGTCATAACCTGGCTCTAGGCCATGACAAATAGATGGGAGAAACACACAGTGCTAAATTAATGCAAAAATATTTATTAAAGCATAAAGCAAGATAACCAACATATACAAATAAATATGAGGTGTGTATGTCAGTAATATCAGTAGTGTGCATGTGGATGTGTGGATTGTATAAGTGTATGGTTCTATGGCTGAAAGAAACAAAAAGGTAAACAAAAGGTGCCGGTAGAGGGGAGAGAGAAAAGAGAGCGAGCCACGCTGGGTCTGGCACGTTTATGGGCATCAGGAACACTGGGCCCAGGTGCTTCCGATTACTGTGATGCACCAGCCAATTACCTCGAAAGAGAACACAGAATGACATCACAGCCAAGCACATACACAGACTCAGCCACCTGAGCAGGGGCCGTCACAGTATCTGTAAATGTATACCTGTCAAACCAAATCTCCATACTGTAAGCTACCCAGTGTGTCACTGTTGTTTCTTAAAACCAATCAAAAGACTGTTTCCAGACTTTTGGAGGGCACTCTTGGACCAGATGAAAAAACAAATAGATCATGCTATTGTGATATCATCTGCAACATGCTTAAGAAGCACTGAGTGACCCTGGATGATGATATCATACAACTTCAAGCGGAAAAGGTGTGGATATTTTTAGACATTCTGCAAGTGTGCATTGGGAAAAATCATTGATTTAGGGGCTGGAACACAGCCACAGACCTTGTGCTTTCTCCTTAGCCACTAACATGATTGATTGATTGGCTGTAAAAAATTACACCATAGGTGATTTCAACACAAATTGAATCAGTTCACTTGTGTGGAGTTGTCTATAAGGCTCTCTGTGTTGTAAAAGGTAACTGCTGCACAATTTCTCATTGGCAGAACAATGAGTTAGTGGCTTTGACAAATGAAAACATACAAAAGCAGATATATTACCCTGTCAACCAAAATCCAAAGAGTTTGTATTTGCTGTTCCTTGCATTCCTCTTCTGATCAATGCGGTTCACATCACCAAGGAGACAGAACTAAGGAATCAATAAGGTGTTGACCAGGTGTCTGCTCATGTCGGAAAAATACTCACTACCCAGGTCTGTAGGTTAGAAAAGACTGACAGAATATCATCATTTAAAAGGTGACAAGATATTACCTGCTCAGTCTGATGCTGAAAACAATGAAGGTATCAAACAATATCATTTCCACACACAAAGTTTTACCATCATTATCAGCGCTGGGTCATCTGATGTTCTGATTAAAATGGATCAGTCCAGGTTTTCAGTGAGAAATCTTTACAGATATAAACAAAAGAGATGCAAGATTTAATTGTGGAAGTTAACATGTCATACAGTATACGTGCACACTTACTTTCACTTTACATTGTGACCATGAGCTGCTTTTGTAACAGTAAACAGCAAATAAAATAAATAAAGCTGTTCTCCTTCCTTCAACTGTAGAGAAGGAGAACAGGAAACAATGCTCAGATAGAGAGGGGAGAATGACATGACTGGGGGTGTTGCACATTATGTCAATAACTGAGATAAATGTTAGCTGAGTTTTTCATTTGATGTCTTAATTATTTGCCTGTGTTTTAGACTACATTTAACACTTATCATTTCCTGGAAGTGAAATCACCACTTTATTTTAATAAGGCTAGAATAGAAAGACAAAGGGACAGTAAAAATGAATATCACAGAAATGAAAGCTGACGTGAAGCTCAGTATGAACAACTGAAAACGAAAACATTAAAATCATATTTAATCCAGAGTAGAAGGTTAACGTGAGCACCAAGGAAAATGCAAAATAAATGCACATGAGGAGCATCTTAGATTTTGTCTTGAAATCCTGATGTTGTAGTTGTTGCATAGAGTTTCTCTTTCCATCAGCGGGGTTCAATAAATATAGTTCAGTTAAAGCTGTCATACAGTGCGTGGGCAATGATAATGCACTGCTCTTTAAAACCATTTGTACTTTACCATCACCAGTATGTGAATGTGAGACTGAATGAATAATGGATCTTAATGTATGATGAATTTGGGTGCCTTGAGAAGTGCTATAGAAATGTAACCCATTATTATATCCCAGAAATAGATATAATGGTTTTATCCAGCGACGGTGGATCTGTGTGAATGTGGTAACTAGGACAGATTTGGTTGAATTTCTTATCCCTTGATAAACAACATAGGGGACCCCTAGTGGAAGGACCCTATCGATTTCAGCTTCTCTATGAGTATTAGAAGTCATCCAAATGGGGAAGCTTTGGTTGAAAATCAGTTTTTTGGGCATAAATCAAGCAATAATAGGCCGATTGAGATAAAATTTGGTTCCTATTGATCATCTTACAAATGTCCATTTTCTTGTTACCATCCAGAGTTCATACGGTGTCATTTTCATTCACTCGGTGGACTTTTGTGGGGAAAATTTGGTTCTCTGACCATTATTCTGCCACTATTAGGTCGATGTAGCTCAAATGTAGTTCATATAGATTGTCTAATAATGATCTTTATTCATGCCACTACCTTGAGTTTACATGATGTCACGTTTTGACACTAGGTAGTGTGTTTTTTCCAAATGGTTGGTGGGGCTTCTGTTGAAACATCTGTTTTTTTTGGGACAACAGGCCCTTTCCCACCAAAAGGCCCAGGAACTTTATTACCAGGAACTTATTTACCAGGAACTTTTTGGGGTAAAAGAGTTCCTGGTAACTGTGTTTCCACTGCACCTGAAAGTTCAGGGTAATTTATTCAAATCAGGTTGATGATGTATGAGGGAGCAGTAACAGAAACTGTAGTCCAGTTTATGTCCATTCACAAACTAACCTCTAGCACAATAAAATGACACAGTACTGTAAGTGGACGGTTTGGGTTTAACATTTTACTGGTTGTTGAATCACTTAATCCATCTGGAATACATTTTAAATAAAGTTAACCATCATACCTTAATTTGTATTTAAAAATGGTAGAACATGTATTTTCAACTTCTCATTCCTTAAACTAAATCACATCTAACTTTCAGTGTGATGGATGGTTCTATTTCATTTCTACTGTTTTACAGATATAGTCCAGGTTCAACCTAAAGTCAGACAGATCTACTCAGATGCCTGCATTTAATTCAACTGCATACTACTGTAAAAGTACTTATACTCATATTTTGATGCCTTGTAAATGAACAGACAGTATTAGGTTAGATTTTTTTTTAAATTAAAAATTTAAACAAAACAAAGGTGCCTTGAGATTAAAAGGGAAATAAACATGTGTGAAAGGTTCAGGCTTTTGGACCAGGGTCTGGTCCGGCTAGTCCAGGACAGCCGGTCTGGAACTCCATGGTCCTGGTCCCTTTTTTGCTTTCCTACTAGAAAAGTTAAAAAAAATGCATAAATGAATCACAGAACACATGATGACAGATTCCTACCAGTGTGATGTGACATGTCAAATCTCTTACCTGGGCGGTTGTAAACAGCAGTAGACGATGGACCAGGACACAAACGAGCCACAGGTTCAGAAAAAGAGACGAATCCATCCAGTCCACTTCAGGTGGAAATCACTATTAAGTGGAAATCATTATTAAGTAAACAGTAGGCCAACCAAGCTTAAACTTGGTTCTTATTTATCGTCCAACAAATATCTAATATATTTTCGGACATTATTCAACAAGTAATTTTCAAACATTATTCAGGCCGGATATTTGTATTTGAGGTTGGAATTGAATGTATCTAAATACCTTTATGGAGTACTTATATCTGTATTTGAGGTTTTAAAATTGAGACAGTATTTGCATTTGAATACTCTGTCAAAGTATTTGCAAACAACTCAAATACTTTTCAAATACTTTACAAATGCTTTCACAATACTGAACAGACAAAAGATTGAATAGATATTGTCTGCTAGCCACACTGACCAGATAATCAGAGATGAGGCAATTAGGCTCTTAATCCTTGTACAAATAACTGTTCAAATTAAGGCTGCAGGGCAACTGAGATACAAAACATGTTGGGGTAATGTTAATCATGAAATCATGATGTGGCTTCCTTTACCTGGTTGCTTCTGCCAATTTCCTTGCAGAGGTGCATTCTATGATAATAAGGATCATCTCATGTTTGATAATGTTCTGAAAATATCAAATGAACAGTTATGGGTATTTCTATAAAATATCACATTTTATATTAAATCTATCTACGAGCTGCTTTCTGAATAAAAATGAAGTTGGTATCTTTTATACATTGTGTCATTTATTTGCTTTGTTATATAGCAGAGGATTGGAGGGATTTCTGTTAAATACCCTTGCTGTCAGCCCCTGATAGTATGAGTCTCATTATTATATGGGAGGCCCAGCTGATCTCAAACAGTATTCTATTTATATATTTGCATATACTGTAAATATAACACAGTGGTCAGTGAAGGTGGAATAGATGTGCTTATTATTTTGTGGGAAGTGTGCGGTATGAGTATTACTACAGGGTCTGAAATTGCAGACAAAATAAAAAGCTGTTGAGATGAGAAAATCCAATCTCATTGCTGTTAAGACCATGCAGTGCTGAAAGACCATGCTCTTCATACATACCTGAAAATTTCCTGTGCTTATATTAAACTTCAGATCTTATATCATAAGGCCTCTACAAGTTTGAGATTGAATTTGTCAAAATAACAAATCCAACACTTGTTTTCTCTTGTGGTGTAACGGATAGAGTTTAAGGTCGTCAAATTGCTATGGCAACAGTATTTTATTAATATGATTATTATATTTTAGATTTTTTGGTTTAATTTTATTTTGCACACCAGTATTGAAATATTCGATTTGTTGTAACTTAAGTTGTTTTGTTAAGTCAAATAAGTATTTGTACTAAGTAAGTTCGTCCTGGTCAAAGTTCATGTATTGTCATGTGACCCTCAACACGGAAGCAAAGGACAACGCGGGAGGAAAGGACAGATCTGGCGGGTCCGAACAGAGAATATTACATTCCCGTCCCTCTTCTGTTGGTTATCCAGGCGAACATGGGAACAGTGACTTTTAATTTATGTTTACAGTGTTATATATGAATGACATTTAAGTGAAACCTTGTTTAATTTTCTGTTTGTATTTAGTTTTCACAGTTCTTCTGTGAAGAATAAACTTGCTGTGGACATCAGTACAAAGTGTGGACACATTTAATAACCAGCAGTTATATGTGGCATTGTTTACTGCTTTCCTTGAGAAATTAATTCATTGCCATCTGTCTGAAGACAAATGAGAAAGACCAGTGTCTGAGCACAACCTGTATCATGTGGCTTGATGATTACTTCTCTATTATAGTTTTTATTTGATTGTTTCATCCTGCAGTGTGATTCTTTAATATTCTCCCTCAGTGCATTGTCCTGGATCCTGTCAAAGCCGTCACATACTGATAACAGTTCTTCATTGTAAAAAAAACTACAAAGCTGAATATTGTTGTTGTGTCTGATGGGGTTAGTCTGGACTCCACGGATCGACTGATGCTGGAAGGAAACACAATGGACATTTGTGTTAGAGGGAATGGGATTTTCTCATCATTAGTTTAGGTTTCTGTACATATTATACATTCATGATAGAAATCCTGCCTCTTCGGAATAAACCATGGATGATTAGATGCAGTATTTTGAAATCAGTTTCTTTGGCACACAAGAAGTCGGTGCCAAATGTCCAGACCCGAGTGGCGGTTCTTCTAATGAGACACATCCTGTGAAAAGTTTATAGACCTCTGCTAACAAGGTGGTGTCAGTCATATTTCTGAATTAGTTTTTAGCTTTCAGTCATCTATCTTTAACAAAAACAGATTTTTAAATAGCAGCTACATTTTTTTTTAACATTGTTAGAATTTATTTTCCTGCCTGATGTGAACTGAGAACCACGGTGGATTAATAGTGGATGCAAAGCCGGTTTTAACAAATACTGCTTAAATAAAAAGTAATGAGGAACCAGTTGTTTACCATTATGTTTATTTAATGTGAATAGGGACAAACAAGAAAACATGCAGAAAGCTGTAGAGCCCCCTGAAGTTGAGAATAGTGATAATAATGATGATAGTGTTTGCAAAAAGGAACATTTAATATTAATTTTTTGGACTCTATGAAAAGTGCATAAAAACAAACAAAAGCAGAAGGTCATCCAAATAAATCCAAATCATACAGTTTCCTCCGGGATTAATATCTGAACCTGAGCCTGAATCTGAACTGAGCCTGTTCCAAAGTGATATGTGCATAAGAGTGAGAGGAGAGGGACGGATGAAGTGATTACCCATGATGCCTAGTGCCTATAGTACAAGCCTGTGGGGGCAGTGTTATGGTGTGGGGTTGTGTCAGGTTGTTAGGTCTATGTTCTGCGATATTGTGTGTTCAAGAAATGATGGAAACAAATTTTGTGGTATTGCATAAGTGTGTTGTGATGTCGCACAAAATGTTTGACGTAATCAAAGTTAAAGGCAGTCCAACAAAACATAACACACTAGAATACACAGAACATATACAGTGACCTAGCCATTCTCTAGCAGTGTGTTTGTGACTGTTCACTTTTATAGACTGATTGTTGGTATTGATAAGATAAGATAATAATAAGAATGCATTTTATTTATTGGTGCCTTTCAGGACACTCAAGGTCACCGTACAAAATTGTTAAAAATAAATAAAACACAATTAAAATTACACATATACATATATAAAACACATAGGTACATAAAATGGCAGTAGATAAAAGTGGAATTATGGAAGTGAGTAGACCTGTCTGAATAAATAAGTCTTAAGCTGGGATTTGAAGGTAGTCACAGAGTCAGAGTTTTTTTTAGATAAGATAAGATTTACTTTATTGTCCCGGGGGGAAATTCCATGTAGACAATAGTGCATGGGGGCTCCAACGCCATGCAGAGAACATAGTACAAACAAAAGATAGTTTTATATAGTGAGCCTTCAAGGTATTTACTACTTGATTGGAAACAGTGTGCTGCCCCCAAGGCACTTTTTCAGTACAGCAATTTCCCTCCTCTAAAAGTTCTATGAAATAAGATGACTTTTGACGCCACTGAGTTCACTGCGTGTGAGTGTATTATATTTTTGTAAATCCCACTGAATCAAAATAAATGAAACCTATCAAAGCTTTAACTGAATGGACTGATGAAGGGGATTTACAGCGATAATACCACCCACCCCTCAAATCCAATGGCACAACGGATGCAGTGAATCCAGATGCCTGTGTCACTGGGAGGAAAGGAAACACTTAGAAAAGGGCTTTTGATCACTATTTTATTGGGTTTTTTTGGTGGCTTTCTCAGATTAGAGGAGATGTTTTCAGTGATCTGTTAAGCCCCAACATTGCTTAGTCATTTGTACACATAATAAAAGCAATTTATCTTGTAAAAACTGCAAATAATTTTTGCAGAATTATCTGATATTTTGAACATAATGCCTTATGCTGCTGCTTTCCGAAAGTGTCTCAGACAAACCCAATGTGACTGATTGATTATAATACTAAAAATAAAAGCAATTCAATTCAAGTCAGTTACTGCAATTACTTTGGCCATTTTAATAATAATAATTGACTCTAAAAGCTTTTTTCTACTGTGTTTGAACTAGTGGTGGAAGCAGTTTTTACAGGCACAGATATTATTGTCCTTATTTCCAGCTGCAACAGTAACAGCAGTAAAATACAGCCATGAATTAGTGACGTGTGGTGAGTTTCATGGCTGGTGAGGCACTGACTCTTTCAGAATCATTAATTCTTTCTCCTCAAGAAGGTCTGGACATGTCAACAGTTCATCACAGGGCTGACATATTGAACAATCACGTGCATATTCACATCTACGGGCAATTTTAGCTTGACCATTTAAGTCAATAGGTCAAGCTGATCATTTTAGTTTGACCTATTAGTGCATGTCTTTTGGAGGGCAGGAGGAAGCTGGAGTACCCAGAGAGAACCCATGCAGACAAATTCTACACAGAAAGGTACCCTCAGGCAATTGAACCCAGTGCTAATCACTGCACCACCGTGTCAGCTTCCTTCAGGGTCAGATCTACAAATATGTGAACCCAAAAGAGTATCTTATTCATCATTTGATTAGCCACAGTTAACTGGTTATGTTTTAGATCGAATATTAGCATTCTTTACATATACATGAGGCATATTTCATTTAAGGTCAGAATTTAATTTTCAATCAAATTATGGATGATATGTACTCTTCCACTTTGACATGAACCCATAAAGACCCAAACATCCAATGGTAACCAAAATCATTAACCGATTTAAAAAGTGAAATACCTGTTGATCTACTAATTCTATCAATACATGTAAATAATCGGTGTAAAATGCAGTTAGTCATCTTTTCATGGTCATCAGATATCACCATTGTATTAGGACATTCAGAGGCTCTGTAGTGAATATGGAAACACAGTCATCTTCTACAACACTGATTCACCAGTAAAACCCATGGAGTTAGATCAGTGACAATGGATGGAGACACTTGTTTTATGTTCAGTCAATGATATATTTTACTGGAATTGTCATGTCTTTTTCCATTTCCTCTGTTTTTGATATATTAACCGTCTGTAACGGCGTTAGTACAAACACAGAATCCAAATGCAGAACTCAAACACCAAAAATATAGTTCAAAAGGTTTATTGATCACACACAGGTGAAAAATAATGATCAGTGACAGAATCTTGAGAATAATAGTTGGTGATATCCTCCTCTGATTCGTCCTCTGGGTCGAGGGCGAAAGCCCGTCTCCCCGAGCAGTGTTAGGGGTGTTTTTCCCGACTAAGGAAAAGCAAAGGGAGGTCAGGGACGGAAACAGGTCATACACAGGTAGGCAAACAATCAAGCAACAGGACATCAGGACAAGGCAAAAACTCACGTACCGGTAGTCAGGGCGAGAAGATCAAAACCAGGTATCAGAAGAGGCAGGCAAAAACCAGACAGGGAGCAGACAGAAGACGAGAAACCGAGGAATCCAAAAACAGGTCAAAAACAGGCAGGCAAACGAACAAACGAGGTCAAAACGCTGGTCAGAACTACAAGAGTTACAAACTGGCGTCTGACAAGGGGAAGAGACAGGGTTTAAATACACAAAAGGGAGGGAAGACAACTAGACACAGGTGGAGCAAATCAGGGCGGAGACAGGTAATCAGGTAAGAGGTCAGAATGAACAGGGAACAGGAAGTAAAGACGACAGACAAGACACATGAGGGGAAACAAAATAAAACAGGAAGTGACAAACAAACATAAAAGACAGACAAGACCAGACTAACGTCTGGCTGCAGGTGTGACACCGTTAACTTCAATTTTAATTAACTTTCTTTATTGGAAGTAACTTCACAGGCATGGCAGTGCAATGTGATAAAAAGGACTTCCATTCTTTCATTTTTCTTTTATCCGTCCCACATTCCCACCCTACCCAAAAGAAGATAATCCTTAATATAAATCCAACACTGACAAGTAATTAGTACAGAATAGATACAACAATTGTCTAATTAACAAGAAGTACCTAAAATAAAATAAACAAATGGACAAAAAAACAAACAAAAGAAAAAGAAAATAGAACGAATTAAATATAGGAAAATACCTGATTGTCACTGAAAAATGTAAAACATAGAGCATAATATTAGAATAAATGTTGATTAAACCACTTGAGAAAGGCTAAAAATAGAGAAAAATGCATTTGGTAACTGCCACAAAAGTAGCACTAGGTCTTTATGGGTTAATATGGACTGAGAAGGAAAAATAAAGGAATTGCTGCACTTGACTCACACGGTAACAAGAAGAACCTGTGGGCTCAGGAATGAACTCTGCCATGAGGTTGGAGTACAGGCTGCCTCACCAATTGCATTTTATACGGTTTTGAAACTGATCTGCAACACCAGTGGTTCTCAAAACTGGTCCTTGAAGACCCCAATCCTGCATATTTTTGAAATTTCCCTCTTCCAACACACCTGGAAGCCATTACATCATTATCAGGCCTGTGCAGAGCTTGGTGATGAGCTGATCATTAATTGAACCAGGCGTGCTGGAAGAGGGAAATGCCTAAAACATGCAGGATAGGGGTCCTCGAGGACCGGATTTCAGAACCACTGTGCTAGACCAGTGGTTCTCAACCTTTTTTAAACAAACCCCCTCCACCTAATCATGAGCCTCCTGAGGCCACTAACCCACTCCCTGTCTGGTTTACCTTCTGAGCGAACAGACTGGAAATGCCCCATTTCGAGTGCTGCTCCTTGAGGGCCTGGACATAAGCTGCATCCTCAGACGCCTTGTCAGCAGTGTTACTTCGTTACCACTTGTTAGCAGCAAGTTACTTCCAAACTGTAGTACATTACAGATTACTTGTTACTTTTATTTAAAAGTAATTCCTTCCCTTACAATATTGTAATGCATTACATGACATTATTTTTTAGTTACATACAGACTGTCATGATACATGGCACGTGTGCAGTAGAACCCAACCTCTCTCCCTTCTGTCCAAAGATTCCCCACAACAGCTGCATAGGAATTTGTTTAGGGGCGTTTCTATGGAGAAAACCTGCAGGTAGTAGGAAAACCAGAGCACTAGCAGTGCTAGAATCTGTAATCACACCCACAGTACTTAGTTTTATGTTATTTCTGTCAAGATGGAGAGAATGAATGGACCCACACACACGGTGCTGAAGGGAGTGACAGGTATATAAACAGAAAAATAAAAAAATACATGAGAATGAAACAAAACCTGTGGTTGAAAACAGCAGCAGTGTGAAGTTAGTTCCCAGTTCCTAGTTCTGTTTTACTTTTCTTTTTTTTTTAAGTATTTTATTTTTGATGATTTTTGTTGATTACATAAAATACAAATATAGACACAACACAGTAGATATGGTCCAAACATAAACCAAAACAAGACAACAGAATAACCACAAAGACTGCCAGTTCATAAAATTTTCAGTAAGTCAGTCCATCAGGTAGTGAAAGTGTTCATTAGGTGTCAGGAGCTGTCCATGAGGTGAAGACTGCAAGTGGACAGTGAGTGTCTGAAGGAAGGTCCTAAAGTGCCGTCTATATCCAGAGGACATGGCAAGAAAACAAACAGTGGAGAGGTACAGTACAGAATAGTCTGATGTGCCTGGCTTGACACTGTATCTTTGACTGTGTTGATATAATCAATAAAAGGACCTCAGATTTTAAGAAACTAGATGTGGTTGTCTGACACTGTGAATCTCAGTTCTTCAAGGTATAGACAGGACATCGTATCATTCAGCCATATCTTAAAGCAGGGTGGAGAACTGGATTTCCATTCCCTCAAAATTAACTAGTTCTGTTTTACTTAAACAGAACTAGGAACCAGTTCCTAGTTCTGTTATCTTTAAGCAGAACTAGGAAACCAGTTCCTAGTTCCATTTTACCTAAATGGAACTGGGAACCGGTTCCTACTTCCATTTTACTTAAACAGAACTAGGAACTCTGTGCAACTGACTTCTCTTTTTCACACAAGATAATTATGGATCGTGTGTATTTGTGCCATTTTCATGTTTGACCATACTGACCCAGAACTGGTATCTAGCAAATCAGCTCAAAGCAGCAAAATAAATCTGTCATTAAGCCAACAGCAAAACGCAAACCAAAACACTAAAACATACAAACAAAGCATCTGTCCTCAATATTAAAGCATGTCTTACCTCAGTGGGCTGTGTTGAAGGGATGGGAAAATATGACTAAAACAAACAAAACATTCTCATCATAGTTTCTTTTACTGTTTAAATTTAAAACACAACTAAAGAAATAAAATAATCTTTATATTTTGCAGTGATATCAACCAAGAAATATGAAAAAATGCTTAGATTATGGTTGAAAAGACCACAGTTTCTTGGTAGAAGGACCCCTACTCAGAACCTACACCCAAAAGCTAAACCCTGAAAATGTCAGCCTTTGTACTGTCTTTGGATGTCCTAACAAAAGAACTGATAAGACCATGAACATTGAGTAACATTTCACAGTTTGGAATTTATTTGAGGACATTTTGCTGTGAAAGTGATAACCTTGTTACAAGACAATAAATTCTTGTTTTAAAATAATAAAGTCTTGAAGTTATTGCTTCATACAATGTCAGGCTAACTTATATGGTTCTAAAGCCTTTTAAAGTTTCACATATAATGACATTTCACTTCAGTGTCATATGTGTCATTCATTTCTCTTGCAACTCAACTCGTTTCCCTACTGCTGGTATTTTCAGTTTCATAAAACTGTAAAACTGATTTTATCACAGTATGTAGCTGTCATGCCACAGCCCTCCACAAATAGCTGATATATGGAATGTATATCTAGGGATGGACATTTTGATTACTTCGTAAAGCCAAATAATTGATACAATGTAAGTCAGTTAGTTGATGAGATGTGATATTATTAATGCATGTGTGGCAGGAGGATTTGCTCCTCCCTTCCCCCCGTGTGCCAAATCGGCATTGATTGAAGGGAGGCGCTACCTGCCGTATATATACGCAGGTGAAACTACTCTCTCCCCTTTCGCTCTTCCTCATCAGCAGCAGCGTTGGCTGTGTGGCGTTTCTTTTTTTTAAATCCAGTGCAACGCTGGTGGCTGGTCGGCAAGGCTGAGAAGTGCAACTGATTTCCTGAACAGCGTGTGGAAGCGTGTTTCCTTGTTGGCGTTTCATCGGGTGTGTGTACACCGTGTGGTGAAGCCGGGTTTAAGGAAAAGAGTTCCACTCTGCACGTAACGTGACTGTGGAGCCGGCGGACATTCCCAGAGTCCACCACCGCCATTTCCTTCACCCTCCGAAGCACTGCTGTTCTGGCTGTTTTGACTGATTTTATGATTTTATTTTAATCTCGCATCCCTGTGTGGAGCGACACGGATGCGCCACCCCCCCCTCTTCGGCGTTTCCTTTTTTTTTTCATTTGGTTGATTTGTATTCCGTTGTGTTAAGTGTGTTTGTTTGTTCGTTTGTTCGTTTGTTTGTGTTATATTGAATTAGTTCCATTGAATCTTTTGTTACATTATCTTTATTTGTTTTGTGTTAGCGTATTATTGGGTTGTGTTTTTATTATAACTGTATGTATTCCATTTGTTATATTGTGTTTCATTGAACCCTGGTTTATTGTGTTCCTTTCTCTTTTGTATGGTTAATTTGTTTATTATACTACATTTTTTGTTTAGTAACATTTGTTTATTAAGTTTTGTGTTAGTTGAATTTCTAGTTTATATTTTTTTCTTTTTGGTTTAGTGTTTGTCTGTTCTTAGTTGTTGTTGTGTTTTGTTTAATTTTCTGTATTATAGTTTGATTAATTGTTTTTTTTCTTTACCTTAGTTGTGGGGTTGGGGGCAGCACGTGGCCTTCTTTTTTTTTTAATTGTTCTCTCTTCTCTTTTGAACAGGTGCTGTGGGCCTAGGGTGGCAGCGTGATCCCTGGTGGTGGAATTTTCTTCACAAAGCTTCCAGTTTTGTTGGTGTGCAGTTCACGGGTGTTGGTTTGCGGTTCCCTTCTTTTATATTTTGTTGGATCCCTGCCATAGTGGTAAGCCCCGGCCCTGTTCACCCGTATGGGCCACGTGCTAGCTTTTTAATTACTCGTTTTTTTTAATAGCAGTCTTTTTAATAATTATTTTGTTCAATAAATTGTTTTAATTGTAAACCGTCTGTGCCCCTGTGGTATTGTTTCTAAGTCGAACCTGTGAGCCTCCTACTAATTTCCTGGGGTGCAATTCCCCAGGTGGCGTTGTCCCCCAACTTCATCCTCCATCTCTCTCTTGCCACATTCTGGCGTTGTCGGCAGGACACCACAGTTAAAGGGGCAGAGACGTGTTTCATTTGTTTTTTTTTTAACTTTTTGTGTATATGTGTGTGTGTGTGGTACACATTTGTGAGCCAGAACAGCAGTGTTTCTTTTCAAATCAGAAAACAAACCATTCCTTAGGCTTCTTACGGTTCTTCTGATCAGTATGGAGGAAGAGATGCAGCAGCTCCGGGAGCTGGTGTTGCAGCTGAAGGCGGACAACGAGCGGCTTCGCCAGGAATGTGCTGCACCCCGGGGAGACGTTGCTGGGCCTTCTTCCGCTGGCCCCGCCGCACCGGTTGGTGTCACCGCTGTGCAGGAACGGTTGGTCGTCATTCCTCGGGACCGTAAGTGCCCCATGTTCAATGGTAAGACAGGTATGGGGATAGTTGAATGGGTAGAGGAGGTACAGGCGTGTATGCGCGCCCGCCATGTTTCAGTCGCCGACCAAGCCCTTTTTATTTTTGACCACTTAGAGGGAGAAGCAAGGGAAGAGATTAAGTATCGCCCTGGTATAGAGCGGGGGGATGCGGCCCGGGTTCTCACTATCTTAAAGGAGCTGTATAGCTGCCCCAAAGCATATGTCACCTTACAGTAGGCCTTCTTTTCCCGACACCAGCTTGAGGGTGAGACTCTGCAGGAGTTCTCTTTGGCCCTGATGGCTTTAATGGAAGAGATTAAGCAGAGTGCACCTGATGGTATGCCCAATGCTGATGTGCTTCTTCGCGATCAGTTTATGGAGCACGTTAGTGATGGTTCTCTTCGCCGTGAGCTCAAGCAGCTAGTGCGGCGTCAGCCCACCATTAGTTTGTTGGAGCTCCGCAGTGAGGCTATTAGGTGGGAAAGGGAGGGTTTGCCTGGGGGTGCTAGGGGACGTAGCTTTTCACTGCCATCAGCTTATGGCCTTCAGTGTGGTATGCAGGGTAGCTCTCAACCTGCCCCTTTGGCTCCTTCACCGGAGCCGGGTCTGAGTGAGCTGATGAACCTCCTGAAGCGTCAGCAGGAACAACTGAACCAGCTCACCCAGACAGTTGCCTCTCTGCAGGCACCTCGCCCCCAGGGCCGGACTCCCTTTAGGGGACCTATAATCTGCAGAAGGTGTCAGCAGCCTGGCCATTTTGCCCGTGAGTGTGAGGGAGAACGTGCCCCTCGGCAGGGCCGTGCTAATACTTCTGCTGCGGCGAACTGTGTTACAGCCATAGTGTCCCATCAGAGTCACCAGTCGGAAAACTGAAGCCCACTGAGTTGCTGAGCCACAGCTCAGATGGGGGACCCATAGGCTCACAGAAAGTTGCAACCCCTGAGTTAATTGCCCCGTGTCCAAACACTGATGTCTTGATGGGTGGTGTTGTTGTCCCTTGTTTAGTGGACACCGGTTCCATGGTGTCCACTATTACTGAGAGTTGTTTTCGTATGCAGTTTGCACCTCAGGGTAAGGATCACCTTCGCTCTTGTAACTGGTTAGAGCTGCGGGCAGCTAATGGCCTAGCAATTCCATATATTGGCTATTTAGAACTTGATGTAGTGTTATGTGGTAAGGTGGTGCCCCGCTGTGGAATCCTGGTTGTTAGGGACCCCCCTGGTGCTGTGTCTTCTGTCCCGGGGATCCTGGGAATGAATGTCATCCGTAGATGTTATCAGGAGCTCTTTAGTGCATTTGGCATGTCGCTGTTTGACTCACCCTCAGTGTTACAGGCGCCTGGTTCAGTCATTACAGCTTTGCAGATGTGTCAGCAGTCTGCTACTCAGGCTTCAGAGAACCTAAATAACAAGGTGAGGGTTAGGGGTAGGCGACCAGTGCGCATACCGGGTGGGGTGATGCGACTGGTGGCTAGTACCTGTCCAGAACAGCTTTCAGGGCAGAGTGTATTATTTGAGCCCCCTGAGTCAGGGCTGCCTGCTGGGCTTTTGGCATCACCATGTCTTGTACAGGTTGTTCGGGGTACTGCGTATATCCCAGTGGTTAATGTCGGGACGTCTGAGGTGCTGCTCCACCCACGGACCGATCTTGGTATTGTGAGTACCGCCCTGATTGTTAGCCTACCCACAGGGGTGACTGAAGTCAGGCCCACTGCAGCAACCGTTTCTACCCAGACAGCTGCCACCTCTGTGGCTGATAGGGTGGAGGCCTTGGGCCTGCCTGCGTTGTCAGAGCAGGAACAGGCCCAAGTTAAGTCTTTGCTGCAGGAGTATCAATCAGTCTTTTCAGCCCATGATGGTGACTTGGGCTGTACTAATTTAATTTCTCACGACATCCCATTGTTAGATGACGTCCCTGTTCGACAGCGGTACCGTCGTATTCCCCCCTCAGAGTATGAGGCAGTGAAGGCCCACATTAATCAGCTGTTAGAGTCCCAGGTCATTCAGGAGAGCAGTAGTCCATACGCATCACCTATTGTGTTGGTGCGGAAAAAAGATGGCAGCCTGCGCTTGTGCGTGGACTACCGCCTCCTTAACAGCAAGACCAGAAAGGACGCCTTTCCTCTTCCTCGAATTGAGGAGAGTTTAGATGCCCTTTCAGGGGCTCAATGGTTTTCCACCATTGACCTGGCCAGTGGCTACAACCAAGTTCCTGTAACAGAGCAGGATCGGCCCAAAACTGCCTTTTGCACCCCATTTGGTCTTTTTGAGTTTAATCGCATGCCTTTTGGTTTATGTAATGCTCCAAGCACTTTCCAGCGTCTGATGCAGAGGATGTTTGGTGATCAGCAGTATCAGACCTTGCTGCTTTACCTTGACGATATTATCGTCTTTTCATCCTCCATCGAGGAACATCTCCAGAGGCTGGAAATTGTGCTTGGTCGGCTTCAAAAGGAAGGTCTAAAGGCCAAATTGGAAAAGTGTGCATTTTTCCAGCAGGAAGTCAGTTACTTGGGCCATGTCATTTCAAGCCAGGGTGTCTCCACTGACCCTAAGAAGATTGAGGCCGTGGCCAGTTGGCAGCGACCCTCTCAGGTTTCAGACTTGCGTTCATTTTTGGGTTTCGCCAGCTACTACCGTCGCTTTGTGGAGGGCTTTGCCAAACTTGCAGCCCCGTTGCATCGGTTGGTGGCTGAGCTAGTGGGAACCAAGTCAAAGAGGGGGTCAGGTCGAATTTTTAGTGAAGCATGGACGCCTCAGTGTGAGGACAGCTTTCAGGGCTTAAAGGCCAAATTGGTATCAGCCCCGGTGCTGGCCTATGCAGACTTTTCGCGTCCATTTATTTTGGAAGTTGATGCCAGCTCCGGTGGCCTTGGGGCTGTCCTCTCACAAGAGACGGGTAGTGGGGTTAGACCAGTGGCCTATGCCAGCAGAGGCCTGCGGCCCACCGAGCGCAACATGACAAACTATAGCTCTATGAAGCTAGAATTTCTTGCGTTGAAGTGGGCCATGACAGAAAAGTTTCGTGAATATTTGTTGGGGCACAAATGCATTGTCTACACAGACAATAACCCCCTTAGCCATTTGCAGTCAGCTAAACTTGGTGCCACGGAGCATCGTTGGGCTGCTCAACTCGCTGCATTTGATTTTGAAATCAGGTATCGCTCTGGCCGTAGCAACAGGAATGCTGACGCACTCTCACGTCAGCGTGTATCTGGCACCCAGCTGATTGCTGGTGCTTTGCCTGGAACCATGGTTCCTGAAGACCTGCAGCAAGGCTCTCAGCTGGGTTCTTTAGTGCCTGTAACTCAGTCTCTGGTTTCTGTTCTTCCAGGTCACTCTGTGTCCGCTCTCTGCTCCTTACAGGAGGATGATCCTCTCCTGAAGGTTGTGTTGGGGTTTTGGCGACGGCGGGTTCTGCCCACTGCCAACGAGAGGCAGCAGCTCCCCCAGCCAGTTAAGACCATTCTGCGCCACTGGGACCGTCTAGTGGAAAAGGATGGGGTTCTTTTCCGCAGGGTCTTTCGTTCAGATGGGGGAGAAGAGTTTCTCCAGCTCATCCTGCCTGTAGCCCTGAAACGGGAGACGTTGACCCAGCTCCACCAAGAGCACGGCCACCAGGGTATTGAGCGGACCATGGAGTTGGTCAGGCAGCGCTGTTACTGGCCTGGAATGTCCACTGACATTAAGAAGTGGGTCCAAGAGTGCGAGCGTTGCCAAGTCTCTAAAGATTCTGGGCATGTGTCTCGTAGTTTCATGGGTCACTTGCTTGCCTCCCGACCCAATGAAATCTTGGCCATTGATTTCACTCTGTTGGAACCATCCTGTGGTGGTTTTGAAAATGTACTAGTGATGACTGATGTGTTTAGTAAGTTCACAGTGGCAATACCTACCCGGGACCAGCGTGCTGCTACGGTAGCCCAGGCCTTGGTCTCAGAGTGGTTTTATAAGTACGGGGTCCCGAGCCGCCTCCACTCAGACCAGGGAAGGAGTTTTGAGAGCGCATTAATTTACCAGCTCTGCTCCTTGTATGGTGTCACCAAATCCCGGACCACCCCATACCATCCTGAGGGAAATGGTCAATGTGAACGGTTCAACCGAACCCTCCACAACCTCCTTCGTACTTTGCCACCATCCCGAAAGAGGGACTGGGCCTCATGTTTACCTCAGGTGTTATTTTGTTATAACACTACACCCCACCAAACCACCGGTGAGTCACCCTTTTATTTGATGTTTGGGCAGGAGCCTCAGCTCCCTGTTGACTTTCTCTTAGGCCGTGTCCATGAACCACTGCCTGGTGAGGTACAGAACTGGGTGGTTGAGCATCAGGCCAGGCTTAGAGTTGCATTCGAGGGGGCCCGTGAGCGGTTGGTGGCTGCGGCCGGTCGGCGTAAGGAGCAGCACGACCAGCAGGTCCGAAATGTACCTCTATCAGTGGGTCAGTTGGTTTATCTGAGAGACCATGGAGTTCGGGGTCGGTGTAAGATCCAAGACCTCTGGAGCTCCGTGGTCTACCAGATCATTAGAGCACCATCTGGAGAAGGTTCAGTGTATACTGTTGCCCCTGCAGATGATTTGTCTAAGGTGCGGAATGTGCATCGGGGCATGCTGAAGGCAGTGGTTCGTCCTGAGGCAATCATTGCCCCACCTAGACTACCATCTCCATCTCATTCTGCAGCATTGGCCGACTCCTCCAGTGACAGTGACCTTTGGTTGTTTGTCCCTGAGACCTGCGGTCCGACACAAACCACTGGTCCAACCGCTGCCTGCTCAGCGGGTTCTCCAGTCGCCTCGACTTCACAGGATAGGCCGGCACCCATAACTCCTGTACAAGTAGGCCCCTTGGCACCAATTCTTTCTGTGCCCCCAGCTAATCAGCCAGGTACGAGCCATCAGGCCTCTCGCCGTACAGCGCGTTCAACAGCTGGCCACCATTCCAATGTTCACCACCTTCCACGGTCTGCTGGTCATAAAGATGCGGCAGCCACAGGGATCCAAAGTTGTGTGTCAGGTTCTCAATCTGCCATTTTTAGACCCTGGTGCTAGTTAGGACAGGTTTATTTATCGTCGGGACGACGATGCAAAAAGTTGGGGTAGATGTGGCAGGAGGATTTGCTCCTCCCTTCCCCCCGTGTGCCAAATCGGCATTGATTGAAGGGAGGCGCTACCTGCCGTATATATACGCAGGTGAAACTACTCTCTCCCCTTTCGCTCTTCCTCATCAGCAGCAGCGTTGGCTGTGTGGCGTTTCTTTTTTTTAAATCCAGTGCAACGCTGGTGGCTGGTCGGCAAGGCTGAGAAGTGCAACTGATTTCCTGAACAGCGTGTGGAAGCGTGTTTCCTTGTTGGCGTTTCATCGGGTGTGTGTACACCGTGTGGTGAAGCCGGGTTTAAGGAAAAGAGTTCCACTCTGCACGTAACGTGACTGTGGAGCCGGCGGACATTCCCAGAGTCCACCACCGCCATTTCCTTCACCCTCCGAAGCACTGCTGTTCTGGCTGTTTTGACTGATTTTATGATTTTATTTTAATCTCGCATCCCTGTGTGGAGCGACACGGATGCGCCACCCCCCCCTCTTCGGCGTTTCCTTTTTTTTTTCATTTGGTTGATTTGTATTCCGTTGTGTTAAGTGTGTTTGTTTGTTCGTTTGTTCGTTTGTTTGTGTTATATTGAATTAGTTCCATTGAATCTTTTGTTACATTATCTTTATTTGTTTTGTGTTAGCGTATTATTGGGTTGTGTTTTTATTATAACTGTATGTATTCCATTTGTTATATTGTGTTTCATTGAACCCTGGTTTATTGTGTTCCTTTCTCTTTTGTATGGTTAATTTGTTTATTATACTACATTTTTTGTTTAGTAACATTTGTTTATTAAGTTTTGTGTTAGTTGAATTTCTAGTTTATATTTTTTTCTTTTTGGTTTAGTGTTTGTCTGTTCTTAGTTGTTGTTGTGTTTTGTTTAATTTTCTGTATTATAGTTTGATTAATTGTTTTTTTTCTTTACCTTAGTTGTGGGGTTGGGGGCAGCACGTGGCCTTCTTTTTTTTTTAATTGTTCTCTCTTCTCTTTTGAACAGGTGCTGTGGGCCTAGGGTGGCAGCGTGATCCCTGGTGGTGGAATTTTCTTCACAAAGCTTCCAGTTTTGTTGGTGTGCAGTTCACGGGTGTTGGTTTGCGGTTCCCTTCTTTTATATTTTGTTGGATCCCTGCCATAGTGGTAAGCCCCGGCCCTGTTCACCCGTATGGGCCACGTGCTAGCTTTTTAATTACTCGTTTTTTTTAATAGCAGTCTTTTTAATAATTATTTTGTTCAATAAATTGTTTTAATTGTAAACCGTCTGTGCCCCTGTGGTATTGTTTCTAAGTCGAACCTGTGAGCCTCCTACTAATTTCCTGGGGTGCAATTCCCCAGGTGGCGTTGTCCCCCAACTTCATCCTCCATCTCTCTCTTGCCACACATGTCCTCCACCACCACCATAATAATAAAAATATAATAGACAATAGAAAGGGTAATTACAGCTACACAGATGCTTATATATCTGTGTTGAGTTAGGCACTAAAGAGGGAAACACTATAAAAACCATACAATCATACAAACACTGTGATAATGCAGCATATTACAGTATGTACAAATACATGGGAGGGCATTATTGGATTTGTTGCTTCTGTTAGAGGGGGATCATGACAAAATATATTGCTAAAATGTATGTTGCATGTTTTGTATTTCTACACACTAACTATTACATCTTAGCGCTGTAACAACGCTTTATCCAATTTCAATAAAAGGCGAAGAAAAATAAGATCTTCATACTCAGATTAACAAAACACAAGCTTCAAACATGTCTAATCAACCTGTCAGTGCAAAACCAACGAGAGGTAAATAAAATCTGACACTGAGGAGCTCCAGTGTGTTTTGCATTTTCAGTCTACAAGTAACCAGGAAAATCTCAACACAAGCTCAAAATCTGCACAATAAATAAACTCTTCTTAGTACATCCATTTACTCTTTAAACCAGTTTTGCGAGACACAGATTGGGTTGTAGATGTGAAAGAACATGTAATTGTCTGGAAAGGGTTCCGGTCCTTTTTCAACCAAGCTAAAGTAGAAACATACTCCTTTTTCACAGCTAAATGTAGTTCAAATGGAAGAAAAAAAAAAGGAGAAAAAAAGTGTTTCATCAACTACAACTAGAGGTGTCAATAGTATTCACATTCATTACTCAGGTAGAAGTATAGATGCTAGGGTTTAAAAAGACTTCTGTAGAAATTGAAGTATCAACTCAAACTTTTTACTCAAGTAGAAGTGTAAAAGTACTGGTTTCAAAACTACGTAAAGTATAAAAGTAAATGTAAGGGGGGGGGGGGGGGGGGGGGGCATTAAGACAAAAGCTTAGGCTGCACCATAGGGGCCTATAGTACACTACCCCACCTCCCCAAAAAACATTTTTCTAAAGGCCATAATGACTGTAATATTATATTAAAATGTTAATATTGAAAAATTTGGGATGTAATAGGCTACCTGTTTCAGCTGCATATATGCTCATTGAAAATGAACGCATTTTAGCCCAATGCATATGTATTAAAGAACCATATATGTGTATGACTGAGCATTAACATGTCTTTCATGGAGTGGAAGATATGATGAGTAGTTAAAAATAAGTATTAGAATGGTGCAAAAAGTCAAACTTCAGAGGCATGTTACCAATAACCTTAATTGGAAAGTAAATGTACATCCAAGCTTAGCTGTTGGAATCTGTGAGGGCAACGGATGTAAGAGAACAAAACTGGACAAGAAACCTACGGCAGGCTTAGTAACAATTACCCATGTATGGTTGTCTATGTACAGTAGAGTGGTTGGAACATTTGGCTGGAGTTGTCTTGAGTCTCTGCCACCACAGACATCTCAATACTAGGATACATACGTTTGCTATGACCTTGCTGGAGTGTAATGTGATTTGTGTCATGTGCAGGTGCGATGGATCGTGTACAAACCAGAAGGATGTCAGAATGGTATACGTTTATACTTCTCATTCTACCACAATCAAATTCACTCTATCGGCAATATTCATCTGAATAGTTTTTTTAAAATTTGAATGATGACAAGCTGGAATGAAAACAAGCCGAAATAAAATAGGAGTAATGAGGCTATTTTTAGAATGTAAGGATCAGAAAGTACAGATAATTGCCTGAAAATGTAA
Source organism: Sphaeramia orbicularis (assembly GCF_902148855.1). Classification (NCBI taxonomy): domain Eukaryota; kingdom Metazoa; phylum Chordata; class Actinopteri; order Kurtiformes; family Apogonidae; genus Sphaeramia; species Sphaeramia orbicularis. The sequence goes on along the minus strand of NC_043975.1, from coordinate 34,898,546 downwards.
GGAGTAGAAGTAAAAAGTCGGCTGAAAAATCATTACTCCAGTAAAGTATAGATAACCACCTCTGTCTACAACATAGTCAGTCTATATTTGGTTTATTTAACAACATGCAGTGCACATAAATATGAAATATAAAACACAATGTAAATAGCTATGGCTTACATCTTGAAATTACACTTCTAAAGAAACACCTTTCCTAATATATTGCAACATGTATATCATCACAACATGACACAGTTATTTTCTCTGTAATATATCTTCATCTCTTCTGAGTTGTGTGAATGAGAAGGCACCTTTCATGACACATTTTCCTTTTGTTCACATCCTTAATGAACTTTCCTTTGTCCTGTTTGTGTGGTGCATTCAGGCTCCTGTCACAAAGACTCAGCTCACACAAAAGGTGATTTCAAACAAACATGTTGCAGAAGCCCTGTAGTTCAGGGTGTTTTCTTTTCTTTGTGCTGGATCATTTTAGGTGTTTAGAAAGGGAGAACATCTCTTCCTTGTGGTTCTTTCAAATTCAACTTGCTGTAAGGGTCTCATGATGATAATCTAGATATTATCAAACTAGTACAGTCCTTTTTAAATGGTGCATTCATGACATATTTGCCATTTGAAAGAGCACATTTGGAATAACTCTCCATGCCCTAAACCTTAAAGGCCATTTTTGCACTTTTATCAAAATGCAACATTTATTTGTGCAACTCTACCAAAAACAGTAAATATCTTAATTGAAGGATGCAGCAGTTGAATTACATTTCATATATTAACTTCAAAATAAATATTCCAAAAAACACAACAAATATTACACAGTGTAGCTGAAAAAATAAGGTGGCGTGTGAATAAGGTGGTTGAACAAAAGATCAGAGGGTGGGCATTATTTTTCTCCATACTGTGGGATGAAACGTGGATGGAAAAAAGTACTTAGAGTACTGAATGACATTATAAAGCAATAGCTTAAACCAGTAGTTCCCAACCTTTTTTGGCTCGTGACCCCATTTTAACATCACAAATTTCAAGTGACCCAAGACCTTCCAAACAGAGACTCTTTTTTTTTTTTTTGCTAAAATTAATTTGTTTTTGATCATGTAATAGTTTGCCATATTATGTTGCAAATAAACGTTAATTTTAGACTGAATTTAGTCTATATAATGTATATTATTATGGACGGAGGCAGAAAAGCCAGGTGTAGATTACTGCACAAAGTGAGCATTTTATTTTCCTTGGTCAGGATATGTACAGTCAGTCCAGCTTGTATTTACAAGGCTGATAATACTGAACAAACAATAACTCAAACTATGAATTATGAAAGGGCTGCAAACAGTTAAACAGTGGACAATGAACATTTGAAAGATAAACAGTACCACAGTGCTTCAGTTTCGGCTTCAGAGTTTGTCATGTATTGTATCGTGATTGTCTCTCTAAACTCACCATATATTTTTCTTTGTACATTTTTATTTATTTATTTTTATCTATTACTAGAAATTTCAGGCCACCCCATTCGAATTCCAAGTGACCCCATATGGGGTCCCGACCCCAAGGTTGAAAAACACTGACTTAAGCACAGTCAAAACTTGTTGAAAAAAATGGCTATTGCTGTTTCTGTACCATGACCTCCATCATGTCATGTTTGTTTTTTCAGATGTCCACCATGCAGCCTGGGGCATTGGTTCTAATGGCATCAGAAATGACCTTTGCCCCAGACTCTCCAATGCCATTCCCCTGCAAACTGCATAAACACAGAAACAACAGTTACTGTCTTACTTGAAGAGAATAAAGGCATATCTGTTCTGTGGGAATATTACATACAGAGTCATGTCTAAAGCATGTATGACAAAAAGTCAACTCACTTGATGTATGTCAACTGATGGTTTCCTTTCAAGGCTGTTGCAATGAATATGGCCCCATCCATACCCAGGGAATTTTCCTGTAAACTAATTATATGCAAAGGCGTTACTGTGTCACTCTGAGCAAATATCAAGTGTGAAAAAAACATGTAATTATCTACAATTAGCCTGCAAAGCCAAGGTGAAAGTGTAAATAACTACACCTAAAATAACTACAGACACAGAGAAAATATGCATCAGGGCTTAAGTACATGTTTTAGCTATCAAATAGACTAGATGCACAAATCTCTGAATAATTAATGATCATATTTTTAAAAGGTGAAGATATGTGACATGTTCTGGCATTTTGTCCATGCTTTTCTTTGTCACTCTTTCTCTTCACACATTTATTGTAAATTTAGATTTTACTTCACCCAGATAAATTCAGTATTTTACTGTATGGTTTTAGCTCTAATGTGCATCTGTCACTACATGGTCATCACAGAATTACAACAGAATCACAACAATTTTACATTTACTTCAAATTCTAATCAGTTTAATCTTCAAGCCAAGTGAAATTTTCTGCCACATTTGAGGAGGTTCCTTGTGGACATTACATAGCAATCAATGTCACAAGAACAACGCAAAAGGACAAACAATGAGAAACACGTAACACCTCTGGCCACAGCTGCTGGTGTAAAAGAATGCACAGACTCACAACAAATCTTGATTATGAGAAATATATTCAAACTGATGGGAGCTCATGTTTGTTTTATCTTTTTCCCCCAAAACATGGGCTGAAAAAAATGAACCTCATGATATTGAAGTGCATTTCGTGTTGGATTCCTTTCCACACAAACTGAGTAAACTAATGCATCACCAGTAGCTCTTATCGTTTTTAAAGCAGGCACAGATGGAACTTATGATTGCCATGGATTATAATAAACTCCTTTCTAGGCTTACTTCAGTGATTTGAGGCTCCTGTTGCTTTTCAAAGCATTAGCCAAAGCCTTCGCTCCTTCCATCCCCACAGCGTTGCCTCGCAGACTGAAAAAGGCAGCAGAAAAAATATGTGAATAGTAAAATAGAATGTTGCGACAATTTTCCTTTTTTTAAGATTAATTTATTTTATTTTAACACTTCATCTACTTTCTTCTCATTATATACTTTATTATGACTTACTGTCATGTACTGAAGGGCAACATGCATAACCCAATTTTCTTCTAATGAAAAGTTTAACCCTTTCATGCATACTGGTCACTCCAGTGGACAGCTATTCTACAGCTGTTCTCTTATATATTCATGGATTTTGTTGTTCTTTTTGTTGTTGTTTTGTTTGGTTTTTTACACATATCTTCATTTAAGTTTTTAGACACTACATATCTTTTATGACATGAATTGGTCACATTATATAGATCTCTTCTGAGCATAAACCCCCAGAATAATAAGCCCTCCCCATGGTTTTCACACAATTTATCAGTAAATACATGTTTCTGTGCATCAAAAATTAAACGTGTGGTGTCCAGCTGAGTGGACATTTTTGCAACTTCATGAAAAATAGGTTCATAAGATTTTTTTAAATTATTATTATTATTTTTGTAATACTTTTTTTTTTTTTTTTTTTTTAAACATTTTTTAAATTATTCAAATTTTTTTTTTTTTTTCATAAGAAAATTTTCAATCGCATTGTTTTTTTCATGCCTAAAGAGGAATAAAAACACTCAGGAAAAAAATTTTGATCAAGGTTCTCATAATTCATGCATGAAAGGGTTAATACAAAAATCAAAGAGCTGTATTGATTTTACAAACAGAAAACCACTCTGTTTGGTCCATAGAGTTTTAAGTATCACCCAGAGGAAGAAATGTCCCGATGAAGGACATGGTCTATGTATCCGTTATTGCATGCCATCAACAATAACAGTGGGCCTGCTCAAAATCAGATGTAGGAAATTGGAGGTTGGTTTTGTAAGGGTCTTAAAAAGAACAATTTTGGACCTATAATGAAACAAAAGAGCTTTGAGGTGAATAACACCGCTTCTCAGTCGAAGAGTTCTTAGTTTTATTCAGTTCAATGAAAGACTGTTCTAGTTGGACTTCAACCAGTCAGCTGAAATTGGCAGAAGAGATAAGAGCAGTAATACTCACACAGATAAGGTTAGGCTGGACTGTTTTTTAATTGCAGTCTTATAGTATTTGTCTAAATGTCAGTAAACAAAGACACAGCCTAACATGAGGAAGAGCTTGACTCACTCTAATGTTTGCAGGGTTTGGTTGGTCATTAGAGACTTTGCCATTGCAACTGCGCCACTTGTGCCTGCTGAAACTCCTTGGAGACTAAAGAAAGTAAAACAAAAGAAAACAAAAAAAACTGCTGAAATTTTTGGCTATTTGTAGCAAAAAGTTGATCAGCAACAATTTGAACTTGAACATGAGCTGAGCAAGTGCCACGCTTACCACAGTGTATGCAGGGAACTGTTGGTTTTCAGAGCTTCGGCAAGAAAAATGACGCCTTCGTTGCCGATAGCATTTTCCTGTAGACTGATTAAAGAACAGAGAATAGTATATTAATAAAAAATCCATCCTTTGACAGAGCATGCACAGAACTGTTTAGAGATGATAAAATGATCAGTCAATAACATCCCCTCACTTTTTGTTTGCACTGATGTTTTCAGCAGAACACTGATTTCTATTTAAGCTGAGATCAATTTAACCCATAAAGACCCAGTGTGACTTTTGTGTTAGTTCCCAAATTAATTTGTCTCTCTGTTTAACCTTTCTTACATGATTTATTGCCATTCATTGTAATATTATCCCCTGTATTTTGCACTTTTTTCAGTAAAAATCATGCATTTTCTCATATTCAATTCACTGATCATGTAGATGTTCATAAAAATTCAGATTAAAGTTGAAGGTTATTATATCAGAAACAGAGAAAACAGAAGAAAAGGTGACTTTTTCAGCAAGTATATCAATAACTGAACATAACCCAAGTGTGTCCATCCACTGTCACTTATCAAACTCAGTGGGTTTTACTGGTGAATGAATGCTGTAGACAATGACGGTGTTTCCACGGTAAATACAGAGCCTCTGAATGTCCAAATGAGTCATATCTGATGACCATGAAAAGATGACAAACTGCATTTTACACCCAATTATTTACATGTATTAATAGGATTAGTAGATCAACAGGTATTAAGCAGTTATATCAGTAGACAGTTCTAGTCGACGGTAGATCTTTAGGTCTTTATGGGTTAATATGAAAAGAACATTGGGGTCATGTCAAATGTTGTTTACATACTTTCTTTAGTATGAGTACTTGTGTGAAAACAGCCCTGGTTAGAGCAGAATTATTGATTGAACTCAGAAAGGTTTTCAGTGTAAAAGCAAAATGAAAACTTTGGAGTGATGTTTCTACTGGCTGTTTCTGTGCAAAGTGAACTGGACCATAATGAAAGGGCAGCTGTGGCCTAGATGGTTGAAGAAGCAGCTTGCTGGTTCAATTGCTTGGTCCAGCAGAGAAATTATTGGCTATTGAGCAAGGCATTTAACCACCCATGTGTGGTATGTTCAGCTGGTAATGGGTTAAAGGGGTCCTATTTTGCTAAACTCACTTTTATTAGTCTTTGGTACATTTATTTGTGTATTTGGACCCTAACAGTTCATAAAGTTTGAATTTGAACCCTCCAGGTGCTGCAAAGCTATCTTTATATTAATTCCGGCAAAAATCGAGTGGATTTCTACCAAGGTTATAATAGTTTTGGATTTTTCATTATAGTTTAGTTTTATTTAGTTTTGACTTTTTTTCGCTGATTCAATTAGTTTTGATTAGTTTTTAGAGCAGGTTCGCTAGTTTTATTAGTTTTTATTTTTTTCTAAATGCTTGGTTTTAGTTTAGTTTTAGTTTTTTCATATCTTTTATCTTCCTCGCTGGCATATTCAAATAAATCCCATACAGAACTCTGCTGCTTTCTCCCAACTTTAGTCTCCATGTTTCCACATAGAGTGGGGACCAGAAGACGACTGGAAACCACAAGTGACGGACCGTGAAGTGTCGTATGGTGCTGCTAGATAAAATTGCTTGAGGGAAATAAATCGCTTTCGTATCAATCCGACATTGACAAAGGTGAAAACGAAGGGAATTTTATCCATAAATTTTATCCGTTTTAGTTAGTTTTGTAAACACACAATACAGTTTCAGTTAGTTATCGTTTTTATTTTTAATCATAGTTTTTATTTATTTCAGTTAACGAAAATGTTTTTTCAATTCTAGTTTTCATCATTTCGTTAGTTTTCGTTAATAATCTTGATTTCTACAACCCCTTTCAATTCCTTCTTAATTTGTTACATTTTTTTAGCTAGTTACATCACAACATTTCCACATATGAGGCCAAAACTTCAGACGAACATTTCTCAGAGTACGCCATAATTGTTTATCAGTAGCAGCGATTGAAGAACTGAAAATACGCCCAAACTTCGAGCCAGTTATCTAAAATGTTCAGTTGCTGGTTGTATTAACGAACACAAGTGGCTGAACGAGACAGAAAGCACAGCTAAAAACCTGGAGGGGGTGAGGTGTGAAGTGGCTCATTTGCATTTAAAGGGCCAGCGCTCAAAACGACCTTTCTGGTGTCATTACTCAGAAATAGGGTTGAAGATGGACCTGTGGAGTTGACTTAATGAAGAATTCAGACCCAAGCATAGCATTTACATTTTATGTAGACCACAGGGAAATGTTTTAAAAAGCATAATTCCATTTAAAAAAAGCAGAATATCACTCCTTTAAAACTGTGCTACTCAATCTGTAGGCCGCATGCAGCCCACCCACTGTAATTGTGCGATTTGTGGCTTATTGTCACCAGTAAATATATATTTTTGTACTTTTGATGAAGACAGATAGTTTCTGATATGCACCATTTCTGTGAGTAAAGCATACCTATTTAGTTATTTAATCTAATTTGTTTATACCTCATGGCTCAGGAAAGAAAGTTGGTCAACTAAACAGCTTTGTTTAACAATGGCTGGTTTTTCACCAGTAGTGGTCTTTTTTGTCTTGTAGATGTGCAAGACTTAATTTTTACTTAATTTTTACTTAATTTTTTAGAGTAGTCAGTCAATTCAGATTTATAAGCAATTGGTTATTTTTAATTTTAATTTTTAGTTTTTGGGAATAAAGCCTACTCTGTTTTTTGATGTAATTTAGTTAATTTCTCAAATACAATGCTTGAAAAACATTTTAAAAAGTTTGAAATAAGACTTTTGTAACAAAAGAAGAAATATGCTAATATGCAGAACAAGTATATTTACCATTGTGTGATTTACTACAGTTGCATTTCATTTTTTTCATATTTTCTGAGTAAAGCCTCGTTTTATAGTTTGATATCTATGACAATCTTTTGTTCTAGAGACTTTTGGCCTTTTGCTTTTTATTGTCAATGAAGTAAAAAACAGAAAACAGTCACAAATAGATCTATAAGGGTAAGTATAATATTCAGTCAACAAAACCATATGTTACTTTCAAGAAAGCCTAATGAATTTTTTTTTACTGGAATGCATTTAAAATATTTTGTTATTGAATGTTATCTTGACAATTTAAATGTCTTTTATATACTCTCAAAAAATCAAATGATTAATTTTTAGGTTGTGGGCCACGCACACAGAGTTACTTTACAATGTGGCCCATGAGCATTGTGAAGTTGAGTAGCTCTGGGTTAAAGGAAGACGTTTGATTTCAGAGTGAGTTGCATGCACAATATACTGACAAAGATTCTAAATGAAGACGGCAAGTAAAACCACAATCTATAAACTGAAAATAGCCAAGAATAATTGTCAATGTCACTGTCAGCAATAAAAATTGAAATATTGTGGCAATTTTTGTGGTCCTTTCTGTTTGTTGATTATGTTTTTTTACGTTGGTGGCATGTTGTTATGTCTTTTATGCAGAAACTGGCTGTCTTCTTAACATTAAATCAAAGTAAATAAAATGAACATCATGAAACTTAAATTAGAAAATCATAGATGACATGATGAATAACAATAAGGAATCCTATTTTGTTGAATTGTTTTCCCATCTATTTAGGTTGACAGCAATTTTGATGATGGGAAGGAGTGCAGCAATGCAAAAATAAAAACAATATTTCCCCTCAAATGCTTTAAAGTAAAAAAAAAAAATAATAACAAGCATTTTCTTAGAATGAAGGAGTACAGATATTTGTGTGTAATGTAGAAAGTAAAAGAAACATTTCTTGGAAAAATCAATACTGAAGTACACACAATCCATTAACAAATAGTTTTTCTAAGACTTTTCACTTTTATGAACAAATGGAGACTAAAGTGCAAGCAGAGAATACGTGCTTGTTGAAACAAAATTAACAAAGAGTAAGACAGGATAATTGCATGAACGAATCAAGTAAGGGAAACAACGTGCAAAACATAGAGCGCAGAAAAATAGAGATGCTGGAGGGTTTTTGGTTCAAGGGCAGAGTGTAGGACAGAGTAGGGTAAGAGGCAGACGTGTCATATAGTGAAACCTACTCCAAGAGCTGCATTGTGGTGTTGGATCTCAGGGCTTGAGCCAGAGCCTTAGTAGCAGAGGACTTGATGAAATTCCACTGGAGACTGTAAAAAGAACACAGAAAAATAAACATGGGAAATACTGCTTGTTTCCTCCTAAACAGTGGAATGATGAAAAGTCCTGTTCCACTGTAAATGCTAAGGTTTTACAGCGTCATTTCTAAAAAAAGTTGGGACGCTGCATAAGATGTAAATAAAACCAGACTGAGGTGATTTGCAAATGTCTTAAACCCATGTTTTATTCACATTAGAAATGAGACAACATATCAAATGCTTAAACTTGAGATTTGATTACAGCAACATGTTTCCAAAAAGTTGAACAGGGCCATGTTTACCACTGTACAGCATCTCTTTTTCTTTTATCAATAGTCTGTCAATATCTGGGAACTGAGGATACCAGTTACTTCAGTATTTAGAGAGGAATGTTGCTCCATTCTTGTCTGATATAAAATTTTAATTGTTTGATCGTCCTGGGTCATATGTGCCGACTGTTGTCAGTTGGTGAAATGTCTGGACTGCAGACGGACAAGTTCAGGACCTGGACTCTTCTACTTTGAATCCATGCTGTTGTCATAAATGCAGGATATGGTTAGTGTTGTCTTGATGGGAGCATATGTTATTAAAAACAAAAAAATTCTTTATACTTTTCAACATTGGTAGTGCCTTACTAGATGTGCATGCTGCCCATTCCATAAGCTAGTAGTTCTCAACCTTTTTTGGCTTGTGTGTTTAACATCACAAATTTCTGGTGACCCCAGACATTCAAAAAAGAGACATTTTTTAGCTAAAATTAATTTGTTTTTGATCATGTGATAGTTCGCTATACTATGTTGGCAATATACGGAAATTTAGGCTGATGTATATAATGTATATTATTATGGATAGAGGCAGAAAAGCCAGGAGTAGATTACTGCACAAAGGGAGAATTTTATTTTCCTTGGTCAGGATATGTACAGTCAGTCCAGTTTGGATTTACAAGGCTGACAATTAATACTGAACAAACAAGAACTCAAACTATGAATTATGAAGGAGCTGCAGCATCTGAAACTGACCACAATGAACATTTGAAAGATAAACAGTACCACAGGGCTTCAGTTTCAGCTTCACAGTTTGTAATGTCTTTTATGGATTGTGATTGTCTCTTTCAACTCACCATACATTGTTTTTTTTTTTCTTTTTTTATCAATTACTGAAAGTTTCAAGCGACCCCATTTTAATTCCAGGTGACCCCACATGGGGTCCTGACCCCAAGGTTGAAAAACACTGTATAAAAGCTAATGCGTCCCCATACCATCAGAGATGCAGCCTTTTGACCTGAATGCTGATAATAAGCTTTATGCTCCCTAGAATTTCAAATTTTGGTTAATCTGACCATAGAACAGTTTCCCATCCTGCCTCAGTCCACATTAAAGAATCTCTGGCCCAGAGAAGACGGTAGCCTTTCTGGATCACGTTCACGTATGGACTTTGCTTTAAATGATAATGTTACTTGTATTTGTGGATGGCAAGGTCAACTGTGTTCACAGATAGTGACTTCTGGAAATGTTCCTGAGTCTGCTACACCACAACTGGAACAAATTTTTAGTAGAGCTTAGATTTGCCCCAAAATTTTCTGACATCACCCACACAGCTACATCTCTGGGAGCAGATTTCTCTTTTTCATGTGCCAGTGAATGAACTTTAGAACTAACACGGTTTTGTTTTTGGACTGTGAGACTTAATGAATTCTTATTTCTTTGTACGTCTGGACGACTGTGTATTCTTTTAATCATTTAAATATAGATTATAGTGTTTTCTTCTGTTCTTTTATTGTTGCATGTTTCCTGTATTTCTTTCTAAATATATTTTTAACATTCAGATCTTTTATTTCTTAAACACTTGTTTATTTTCCCTCTTTATGTTGCTTAATTTATGTAAAACACACTGAATTGTCTTTGTGTATGAAATGTGCTATATAAATAAACTTGCCTTGCCTTGCCACCATGCAGTGATTCCCATCAAAGAATTATGGCTAATTTTATGCAGTAGCCTCAGGTCACAACAATATCATTATTCATCAGGTACCAGATCTTGATTTTTGGCCTCTTCTTTAGGCACTGAGATCTCTCCAGAGTCTAGAACTTTTTCATTATGTCATGCATGGTAGATGATTCAAAATCTCCACAATGATATGTTGGAGAGTTTTCTTTAGATGATCTGATTAACGTTTTACCCACATTTGGTTCTGAAAGTCTCTGCCTTACTAAGATACTCTTTTTATGTTCAATCATTTTTCCTTGTGGCAAAATGTTCCTCCAGTCGTTTCTTTTCAGTACCAGTAACATGTCCAGCATTTTGTCAGCCCCATCCCAACTTTTTGAAATGACTTTGCTGCCATCAAATTCCCAATTACTTGATTTTTTTCTTGAAATTGTGCAATTTCTCCAGTTTAACATTTGATATGTTTTCTGTACACAATTGTGGATTATAATATTTGCAAATCATTGCACTCTGATTTCATTGACATTTTACACCCCGTCCCAACTCAGGGTTGTATTGTATTTTACCACATTTACTATTAGTGGATACTTCATTTGCATTTACTACATCTGCTTTATGTATAAATTCTGTCTTAATCTTGCATAATTAACCTTGTCATCAGGTGGCTGGTGTTTTATTAAAAAAAAAAAAAAAAATACTTGAAATCTTAAATGTTTTTGGACGTGTGTTTGTACCTGGACCCTCACTTACTGCAAAGAGGTGAGAGCTTGATTAACCTTGATTGCCCCAGCTATAGCTTGTACTCCTTCATCATGTAAGAGGTTTGCTGTGAGACTGGAAACACACGCACAAACACACAAATTCAGAGAGAGAGAAAAGGAGAAGCATATGGAAGACTATTTGAGTTCTTAGTCTCTTGATATTTTGTGCATGTTCATATTCAAAATGATTGATATCTGAAAGTCACACTTTAACCCTCCGGTATCCGGGTGCGCTTTTTAGGCACACTTTGCACTTCGTGTTAAAAAACTTTATATTATTTTTCACAATTTAAATGAGGTTAGAATTCAAAAGTTGTTCATTTTCACATGATCTTTGAAATTCTGGCCACCAACTAAAATTTGCACATTATAAACAAAAGAAAATTACAAGACTAGCATCTGTCTCCCAAGTGTGCCTAAAACACACTATTTCTTCCATTATAACCACTGTTTTTGATCTGAAAGCCATTAAGGCATAAATCATGCTTTTACTGATATCTGGGCTTCATTTGAGAGGTCAGGGTCTAAATGAATTTATTAACGTTGTTAATGTTGCTGTTAATCATTGACATATGCCAGGCTGCAAAAATCAAATAATATGTGATCCAATTTTTATGTAGTATTTTGAAAAAAAAAAAATCATATTTTGTGTTTTTTGAATCCACAAATATAGTGACATCATGATAAAAAGAGATTGTATAAAGGGTTAACAAAATCTAAAATGAATGATTATTTGATATGTATGATTAGGGCTGACCTTGATTTACAAAAATAAAACCAAATTTGAGCAGAAAAATAAATCAATATATAATATTTAATAGTTTGGTTTATAGGTGTGCCTTTTTTCACACTTGGTGACAGATGCTCGTATTTTTGAACATTTGACCTAGTGCCAAAAATAATAATGCAAATTAACTAATGTTGGAATTAATAATTGACATATGCCAGGATGAAAAAAATCAAATAATATGTGATCCACTTTTTATGTAGTATATTGAAAAAAAAATATTTTTTTTGTGTTTTTTGCATTCAAAAAAAATTGTTTGTTTACATTACAAACACAGCATTTAAAGGGTTAAAAAAATGTGAGAATTATTGAGTATTTGGTATTTTTATTTATGGCTCAAGTTGATAAAATAGAAAAAAAGTGTAAAAGAGTTAAAAACAAACTGTATGAATTTTTATTTTTTTTTTTACATTATTCCACAAGTGTGTGAAAATGTCACACTTGGTGCTTAGTAAGGGCCTTGCTGGACGGGATACCGGAGGGTTAAAGGTGATCAAAGAAATACTGACAATTATGTGAATTTAAGTTGCTGGTGTCACTATATATCATCAAATACACACATTGGATGCTCTGATCTCACAGGATTTGTCCTTTTCCATCAAACAACTGCCTGAAGTGACACACCATGCACCCAGTAGTCTGATATTTCTCTGCCACTCTGGGGTAATACTACATGCTACTAATGAGGTGACTCACTCGAGATTCTGGAGGGAGTTATTCTCTTGGAGAGCATGGGCCATGTTCTTCGCACCCTCTACCCCAATGGAGTTTTCCCTTAAACTGAATACGCACATAAGAATATTGAAAGTGTTGAGAGAAAACACAATTGTGACAGTTGGAGTGGTAAAGACGTGATCTGAAATGAAATGAATGGAAGCTTCACAGGGATGGTAAGACTCACTTTAAAGACACAAGGCCATGATTCAGCCTTAATGCTTTTGTTAAAGCTGTCATTCCTCTGTTGCTGATTGAGTTGCTCTGTAGTCTGCCAACATAAAAACCACAGTTTGTGCCCAAAGACCCAAAGCATTGAAATGTATCATGAGTATAGTTGAAGGTTGTATTGGAAGGTACTATGAACTCCTGTGTAAAGGATACTGACTGAAGTGAGAGCAGTGTCTGGTTAATTGTCAAAGCCTCAGCCAGCGCTACTGTTCCTTTATCCCCAAGCTGGTTACTACAGAGACTGCAGGTAGACACAGAAATAGAAGGAAAGACATGTCAGGTGCAATTGCAGGTGGCAGCAGAACATTAAAGCTAAACTAAACTACGGTTTAATGGTAAAAAGGTCTGTCACCAGCTGAACTGATGTGTGAACAGTGTAAGAAGACACAGATTAGTAAAGTGGCAAAAGATTACATCAGTTTAGTGAGAGTCCGGTTTGTCTTCAGGGCTTCAGCAATCCTTTTGGCTCCACCTGCTCCAATCAAATTCTTCTGTACACTGTATCATCAAATAACATAATATGTAAGAAAAAATACATTAATAATACAGAAATTACTTATTATCAGTAGAAAACACAAACTGAACAAAATGAAACTCACTTGAGTGATACCAGTTTGCGGTTGCACTGCAGTACCTCTGCAAGGGCCTGAGCACCTTCCTCTTCAATGTTGTTATTCTGGAAACTGATGGAAGGTGTTGAAAATAGATCAGTTCACACTATGTCAAAGTATAAGTTCACTTTGCATAAAACTCTAAATCTGTAGTTCTTATACTCACTTGGCTGATATCAGTGTTTGGTTCATTTTCAGAGCCTCTGCGAGGAACTTTGCACCTTTAGAGCCAATGTTGTTGTTCCGAAGACTAAACCATGAATAACATAAGCATAATCACATTTCAAACAAGCAGTGTGTTGAATATGAATAAAAAAGTCTATAAGAATATCAGGTTTTTGGGATTCCTTACATTAGTTTGCATTTGTTAAGGTTGTGGTATAAAGGACAATTATAATCAATAAATTTGCATATATTATACAGTCGTATCTAGTAGTACATTTACACTAAATGGCTGCTTTATTAAGTACATTAGTTCAACAGTACAGTAATGCACATATCTAATATGCCAATCACATGGCTACAACCTAGTGGATTTAGGTGTGAAGACATGGTTCAAACAGATCATAGGAATAGTGAAAAAAGGTGATTCAAATGACTTAAAGTGTGGCATTGTTGTTGGTGCTGGTCTGAGGATTTCAGAGACTGCTGATCTCCAGGGATTCTCATACACAACCATTTCAAGTGTTTACAGAGAATAGCTGAAAGGGAGAAAATATCAAGTGGCCGTTCTCAGACGTCAGAGGAAAATTGCCATGCTGCATTGAGGTAACTGTAATTCAAAAAAACACCGGGTGCAACCAAGGGATGCAGTAGAGCATCTCTGACTACACAACACACCAAAACCTGTATTACCTTCAATATTTTAGAGTGTTCTTTCTAAATGTATAATTTCTTTTTGCCTTTTTTTTACCTTCATATTTTATTCCTACTTATGTTCAAAATAAAGTTTAGCATTATCATTATCATGAACTTCATGCAGATGGGCTACATCAGCACTATATAATACAACCACTTGCCACTTTATTAGGTACACTTCATTATAACATAAATTAAGTCCCAGGTGACTATAGATAATATAATTTAAAATCTGTAGTGAACTGTTTTGAATTAATCTGTGTGTTACACAAGCTACTAATGAGTACTAATAAGGTTTGGCACTTTTTATTCCTTTGTAATCCTCTGATGTAAGATACACAATTATTTACACAAAGCTAATTTAAACCAAATGTGTCTCAGTCAACTTCCATTTCAATACATAAAAAAATACAAAAAAGAAAGTGAAAATTTAATGTAATCTCACTTGAGAGAAGTTAGTGTCCGGTTCACCAGGAGGGCTCGACTGAGTGCTTTGGCACCTTTGCTGCTGACGGCATTTTCAGCTAAACTGAGAGGGTTGATCAAAAAGGTATTATTAGTAATGGAACAATCATCACACCAAACTGCCACTGTATAGTTGAAGTTCGAACATTTTACCCAGTATGTGGGCAATCAAAGAACCTGTGTGGTTAAGAGCTATTAGTCAAGTAAATGTTCTTGTACTAGTGTAGCTCCACAGAAAATGTATATTGTGTGATCTCACCTGATTTTCTGGATGTGGCAGTCTTTGGCACTCAGGAGGCTTCCCAACAATTCCATCACATCATCTTTGAAATGATTATTCTCTAACCTATGAGAATATGAAATGTTTTGTTCACTGTTACATCTTTGTCCTATTGTGTTCAGTTGTGACACTGCCTTGAGGAGCTCACCTCAGATGGCTGCAGTACAGCAGCTGTGGGAGCAGACACTTGACTGTGGTGTAGTTCAGGGAGCCTGTTAAGTTAGTCTGCTCACTGCACTCTGGAGACACATGAAGCAGGTAGCCCAGAACCACACACTGAGCCCTTGATAACTTCCCAGCTAGGCTTCCAAGCCGTAAATCCTCCTCCACACTCCGCAGCAGCTCTGTATGTTGTAGCTCCTGTAAGCAGTAGGCCAGGTTCACGGCTCGCAGGGACACAACACAACCGCCACCAGCTAAGTGGCTCTGTAAAAACCCAGCAGCCCATGGCTTCTGATTGCCATCGTCTTTCCCGAGAGTCAGAAGCCCAGCAAGAGGTTTCAGTGCCACTGGACATAACAGACCTGTTAAAAAGCGAACAAATACATCCAAGTGTCCATCTTCAGCTTGTTGCGAGTGTTGGAAGGCGTTTCTGAAGTGGTTCTGGAAGCCAATCTTAGGCCAAGACATGGTACTTTCTGAGAACAAGTCAAAGATGGCACGCTTGGAAGAAACATAGTAGAATGTAGCTGCAAGAAACTCCTGTAATGTCAAATGAGTGAACCTGTACGCTGTGTACATGGTGGACTCCTCCCGAACTAGAACTCCACTACCAAGACTGCTTTGAATTGATAGCAGGTCTATCCCATAAGCCCTGAGGTCCTGCTCACTGAAAGTGTATTTGTGCTTAAGGAGCCCATAAAATGCCAGCCTTCCAAGATTTCCAAACAGTTTACGATTGCTCCCATGGAGCTGCTCCATCTTTACAGACTCCCTGCCTCTTGGCTCACCCACCTCTGCCCTCATAGAGCAAAAGTGGGCATAAAGTTCAGTGCATGTCCTTGGAAGATTTTCCTGAGTTTCACTCTGCATGATGTACATGAGGGTATCAGCCACTATCCAGCAAATGGAGGGTATGTAGCACATCACCATTAAGATCTTATGGGACCTCAAGTGTGCCCATATTTTGCTGGCATAATCCATCTCAGAGAAATGGTGGTCTAGGAAGATCTGAATGTCAGCAGGACTGAATCCTGGGATTTCTGTTACCCTGTCAACTAATCCACCAGGGATTAGTGAGGCCACTCCTGGCCTTGATGTCACCCACACAGCTACATCTGGGAGCAGATTTCCCCGGATGATGTTAGTCACCAAGTCTTCAATAGACACTTCTTTCTTTGTGTCACTGCAGGGAGCTGCATCTGAGAAATTCAAGGTGCAGTGAAATTCATCCAAACCGTCAAGTATGAGCAGGGTCCGACAGGAGCCACCCAGAACCAGACTGGGTTCTGTTAAATGAGGAAAAGCCAGCTTCACCAGCCTCTCAGCTGAAAGCTTCTCCAAAGAGTTCAGCTCACAAAATGTGAAAGGTAAGACAAAGCTTACATCTGTACAGACGGACCCCTGGCTCCACTTTTTGATGAAGTGTCGGACCCAGGTGGTCTTACCGATACCAGCAACTCCTGCTGTAAGGGAGACCCTGGGAGGCAGACTGACCCGGGTCAAGGGTTCCAAGAGTTTGTCCAACCCCAGCTGTCTGAGGTGATTTCTTTTCCCTCCTCGCGTCGCCCCCACCTGCATCAGGTCATGTTCCTTTTGCTGGAGGTCAGACAGTCCATCGACCAGAAGTAAGGGTCTTGAGGTAATGTCGAGTTTGGAGCAGCTGATGGAGTCTCTATCTCGGTGCTGCTCATATCGTCTTAACAGCACCCCTTTGTGCGCCTCCACCATAGAGTCTGTAAGTAAAGGTACATAATACATTTAGCTCTTTGATCCTGATGCTTTACTGTACCTCACATTAAGAGGCTGATAACAGGAGTGAACAGGTCATGGGTTTAGTAGGCAGATCAAAAACATCTACATCAAACAGAACATATTTTAGAAAACATTAGTCATTACTGCTTTCACTGAATGAACCTCTTTATCTTCCAGAGTTCTTACAACTTATCTCAAAATGTCAATACTTTTCAGTGTTGTTTTTTCTTCTGCTTTGTTTTTCTAGTTAAAAAAAAAGGATGCTTGTAGCACATGATGCTCTATATTACTATCTATATTTATTACTTATTTATTAATTTTTACTGTACGGTGTCCTTGAGTGCCAAGAAAGGTGCCTATAAATAAAATATATTATTATTATTTACAAAAACATTGTTTCTTAATGGCTAATTTTTATAAGCAATTTTATTTAATAGCAGTTTGCATTGCAATACTCTTTGTAACAGTTATTTACTTCATTTAAATTTTTATTTCCATTAACAACTTGTTTTACTGCTAATTTACTATTACAGTCTGAACTATTGAATCCTACAGGAACCAGGAGGACAAGGAGAGTCTAGCAGCACATGGAATAGGAGAAAGGACTGGGAAAGCAGCACAAGATGTAAAATGAAGACACAGTCCTAATGGATCGATGGATTAATGTATTTTAATGTATTTGCATTTTATTATATTGTCTATTGGATAAGTTTGATTAAATGTTATATGTTTATACTGTGGCCCCCCTGGTCCTCCCAAACTTGAAGCCTATAATGTATTTATTTTTTAAATCTATAACGAGTTTTTGTGTTTACCATGGTTTAAGATGAGCTGGGCCTCCGGACAATCTGACTTCTCCACAAAGTCTCGCAGGGTATCAGAGCTTTGAGCGTCCTTTCCAGAGATAATAGTAGTGAGTGTGTTCACCTGATCCTGTATTTGGCCCGCCTTCAGGATCCTGGTTTCCTCAGCTGAACTCAACACACCCACTTTTTTCAGGTGGGTCAACATCCCCTCTAGAAAGGGGCTTGTTATGAAACGCTGCAGCTGGTCTTGGTGTTTGTTGATCCAACTAATATCTACATGAAAACATAAAAAAAGTGGGGAAAAATCTAAAATCTCAGGTGTCCCAATTTTTTAGGTTTTTAAATAACCTCAACTTTGCATGAATCCCTTTCATTCTTTCAGGCTCCACTCACAACACCTCCTCTGATTTCTCTAAAACACCATTGCAAAGGTGTTGACATATAATTCTGATAAAATGCACACTTTATAGTTTAAAATTTTCTTCTGTAAGGACTTACATACTCATGTGATTAAAAAAGCAGACTTTTGTAGTGTGTTTAGATGTTCTAAAAAATACAAAGACCAAGAAACAGGGAATAACATTTAACATGACTGAATTTATTTTCCAACATTTTTGGGAGAATGTGATCCATTTAAAAATACACTCAGTTATCTTCATTTTAAGCTCATTTGGTCACGCTGTTGCTGTCCTCAAATGTGTCCTCTTCAACAGAGACTTCACGTATTTTCATTAAATGTGAGTAGATGGTGAAACTCATATTCAAAGTAGTCATCATTATTGTATATTTAAATGATATTAGAGCTAAATTTGGATTATTCATGTTTCTTTTACAAACTTGCAGCTCAAGTCATTTTCCTACTTCTGCTGGTTTGACTTTTTAGATCTGTGACTTTATGACAATCATAAAACAGTGTCTGATGCAGTAACCAATGGAACTCAAAAATACACAGCTGCACAAACTTCAACCCTTGTTATTAATAGCTGTTATTATCATCATGAGGCTATTCATTTATTTTTACCTACCTAACCAGAACACACAATCACTTTCGTCACTTAATAATGTAATTGCACTCTGCTGCTGACTGAGGACATTGCACTAACCACTTTACTTAAAAAGAACAAACACTATCGTCATAGTCACACTAGGCTCACTCTTGTGTGTGTGTGTGTGTGTGTGTGTTTTACCTGATGGTTTTTTTTATACTGACATTGTCTTTTTTACTTAACTGTTTTATACTTATATTTTTATTTGTGATTTTGTAACTGATGTTTGTATTTACAGAATGTAAAACCAAATGTCATTGCACTCTACAGTGGTATTTTGTAATGACAATAAAGTTTATTCTATTCTATTCTATTCTATTCTATTCTATTCTATTCTATTCTATTCTATTCTATTCTATTCTATTCTATTCTATTCTATTCACACTGATCAGCACCTTTAACTTCCTGATCATCATCATCATCATGAATGGTTTTTAACAGTTACATTAAAGACGGAACAAATGTTTCGGTAAAAAGGAAGAAATTTTGTGTATAAATCTGACCTAAGATCATGTACCTGTTGGATTATCAACCTCCTGACTTAGGGCAGGGCTGTGGCTTCATATCTATGTGTATGTGGTCTGTACAAGTAAATATATTTCATTTTAATGTTTTAAAAGGGAAGTGATGCCACAATAACCACTTAAGCAACACACCATTGCATCAGCCACAACAACAGAGGAAAAGGTTGTCTGTAATTTTTAAAGAAAAATATATCATTAGAATTAATAAACAGACAATGTGCCCCCTGTTAGGATGGACATGACTCTACTGCTCCTCTTCACTATGTAATTCCTATTTTTTTACTGACGAAATTGATTTCCATTCACCATGCCACAGCTTAATATGATGTACTACAAATACTGTTTGATCCGTAAGGCAAAGGGTTGTATTGAAGCCCACACAGAACATCCACTTCCATTCCCATTTCTCAGACATTCGATTATACATATACAAGCTTAGAGCTGTGTGCAACATTGACATCGATAATGATTATTATCAGCACTTGTGGAACATACAGGGAAAGCATTATCCTGCAAAGAAAAAAGACTAGCCTGTACATTCTCCATCACCATTTCATCTGAAAAGACCCACTTAGCATTCATACACATCAAAAAGAGGAAAGATGAAAAGTTTCTGAATCTTTATGTAATCATCTTACCTGGAAACACTAAAATCAGACACACTTATTTTTATAAAAGTATAAAACAAACCTGAATGAGAACTTACCTGGACCATTTGTTTTGTATAGATGACAAAAATGATGGAAGAGAGAAAAAAAAATCTTTAGAATATTAAACAAAAAACACTCTAAGTACCCAAAATAGTCGGATGCTGAGATATGTTTGTGAAGAGTCCTGCGAGCATCTTGTGGTTGTCAGTACTTCTGAAAGACTGAATACTCAATACTTCCTTAGCACTATCAGGATTTCCACAGAAACTTCGCAAGAATAAAAGTAGCAACTAACTAATGGTCTTAAAATAGAATTATAGAATAAAGAACGTATGCAAATCATCTCTCAAGAACAGGAAAATTTCCCTCATTACAAAAAAAAACAAACAAACTAGAAAAGCACTCGGAGAGCGCAGACCTCCACCAAAGCAGATCAGCCCCCCCCCCAGCCAGTATCAATATTTCCTGAAAATTTCATCAAAATACGTCCATAACTTTTTCAGTTATTTTGCCAACCAACCAACCAACCAACCAACCAACCAACCAACCAACCCTGGCAAAAACATAACCTCCTTGGTGAAGGTAAAAAGCTTTCCATATTAACATGACCTATAGTCTCTTATTAGTTTGAAGACTGATTGTAATGATGGCTCTTCTTCACACAATACAGCATAAAAGCCTTTAATTATGAACTCCAGATGGAGGACAGGTTATTCTGTCATGTAATTGAGTGGGTAATGATGGGGTCTAACGTCATCATTTCATCCATCAGATACAGAATGGACTGAATGGAAATTAAGATAGATGGGAAGAACAACAGACGTTCATTCATTCATTCACCATCTGAACCTGCTTTATTCTCTCTAGGGTCACAGGGTTCGCTGGAGCCTATCCCAGCTACTTATGGGCGAAGGTGGAGTACACCCTGGACAAGTTGGCAGTTCATTTTTGGGCTGACACAGAGACAAAACAACCAATCGCTCTCACATTGACACCTATGGGCAATTTAGATTCAACAGAAGTCCAGATTCTTCTAAACTTAATTCATGTAAATTAGCTACTTTTATTATAAGTCATAGCATTCTACATCTCCAGCCTGTCCTTATCCTATTCAAACACATCCTCCTTCACCATCCCCCCTCTGGCTGTAACTGTGTTGTATTTGGATACGCGCTGCTGTGTAGACTCCTACAGGCTTCTCTGTGACTGATAAAAGACAGGAAAGGCTGAAACAGTAGGAGACTGGAGGGAAGCACAATACAGCAGCTTCAGACAAAAAGCAACTTAAAGCCAGCAATGTCTCTGGTGCGATTAAATCCAAATTTGAAGAGCAGAAAACCTACCCTTGGTCACTGTGTGTGATGACTGAGAGGAGGAAGTGGACTGCAGATCCACGTAGCAGTCATCCTGCCACATAATACGTTTGCTTCGGTCCATGATAGAATCATAATGTGTCTTCTTTTCCATGACAAAATCTGATGTTTTCTTGCCACAGATATCCCCGCTTGAGTCTACAATGTATAAAGCAGAGCGAGTTAGGGTGCACAAAAGTGATCCTTGAAACTCAAAAGCCTTGATTCTAAGAACTGAGTCATAAAATAATCGTACACACAGATAGAATATACATCTATACATAAGTAGAATAATATCCTATAGTTGATTCACACACATATACTGATTCAATATTATTTTCCATTTCTGTTGATATGAATATAAATATTTATCTATTTATTTCGAACATGTAAAGAAACAAAATAAAACAAAACAAAGCAAAATAAGACAAAAACAAAATAACATTTAAATGAACAGAATCTATTTTCAAGTACGTCCAAATCTGAATTTAGCATGGTTGAAAAGGTGTAAGAAGAAGTATAAACTTATTTAATCCTACCCCTCAAGTGCTTTTACACCTTTATCACTAACTTAATACAAGAATCAAACAATACATTTTTCCTAATTTTAGCACTCAACCACAACTAATACATAATGCAGTAACTGAATTACACACAACAATCTGATCATGGCAGTACAGTCATACAAACAGACTCAATTCAACAATTTTCTTCAATAATTACAGCATATTTATCAATACAACATTATCCATAAACAAACAGGCCTCATTGTCATTATTAAATACTGTACCTCACAAGAATTAATTCTTTATATCTTTTTTAAAACTAAATTATGTTTGATATTTGTTTTATCTCCTCACACAATTTGTTCCACAGATTTACTCCACAGATGGTGATACAGAAACTTTTTAATGTAGTGTGTACTTTTTGAATCTTGAAATTTAACTTTCCCCTGAAATCATAACCTCCCTCTCTTTCACAAAACATTTCTTGAATATTGCCCGACAGTAAGTTATTCTTTGCTTTATGTATTATTTGAATAGTTTTGAACTCCACAAGGTCAATGAATTTTAAAGTTTTAGATCAGGGGTGTCAAACTCATTTTAGTTCAGGGTCCACATACGGCAAAATTTGACCTGAAGTGGGCTGAACCAGTAAAATAATAACATAATGATATATAAATAATGTCAACTCCAAACTTTCTCTATGTTTTAGAGTGAAAAAAGTACATTTAAATTATGAAAAGGTTTACATCTACAAACTATCCTTTCAAAAGATGTGAATAACATGAACAAACTGAAAAAATAAGTGCAATTTTTTTTTTTTTTTTTTTTTTTTACAATATTGTCATTTACACATGTACATCATAACTTACAGATCGCAGTAGATCTACAAATACACAAAACATTTAATAACAGGCAGAATCTTGTTAAAATTGTATTTACTTCTCTTAAGACATTTCAGGTTGTTCATATTTGTTCAGGTTATTCACAATTTTTGTGAAATTATACTTTGTTTTAGTGTAAAAACATAAAAATATTTACATTTACAAACAGAAAAATTTGGAGTTGTCATTATTTACATGTTATTATGATAGTATTTTACTGGTCCTGCCCACTTGAGATGGAATTGCTCTGAATGTGGAACCTGAACTAAAAGGATTGTTAATATCTTATTTTTACATTTCACAAATTCATCCCAAGGGCTGGACTGGACCCTTTGGCCCCCAGGCCACATGTTTGACTCCTGTGTTTTAGATTGTAAAAATAGTGGATTTGTATGTTCACGAAAACCAACATTTTGAACAGTGGGCTTCATGTACAGCCCCACTACATCCTGAAGCCTAGGTGGCTCCTTCATATCCTGTCTTTCATTACTGGACACACTGATTAATCCGGGTGTGCCTGCTGCTCCTTGTTGTGTGCGCTGATTATTTAGACACACCTGGATTAATCAGTGTGTCCAATAATGAAAGACAGGAAATAAAGGACCCACTTGGGGTTCAGGAAGTAGTGGGGCTGTGCATAGAGTCCATTCTTATTGCTCTTTTTTGCAGTATAAAAAGTCTTTGTAATACATAAATATATTACATGTCAAAATTTTATCCAGTAAAAGTAAAGGAAAACTGGATTAGTTATTCGAAACATGCACTTGAAGTAAATCAGCACCTACTGTGAGAGCAGTCTAATTCATTAGAAAAGTAATCTCATTTTCAGATAAAATATCCAACTTTATCTTAATAAAATATTCAGGAACAAGATTGTTTCTCTAATTTTAATAGTGAAACACTGTTCAGATTGACACGTATGCATGCACTCATAAACTTGTGCTTCTGCTGCAATGTTGCAGTGAAAGTTCTGCAGACACAGATGTATTTAAATGAAGTCTGAGGTTGCATGACACATACGGGAAATAGCCGACACCTTCCTGTGTGGTTTACTTGTGATCACGTAACATGTCGCACAGGAAACTTATTCAAAAACCCCAGATGTTAATTGTCTTCAAAACAGTTTACCATCTTCCGTTGTTAAGTTTAGGCGAAGTATCAACAGCTACGACCACTTAACAACACAATAATGCCAACTGGTGAAAGGTGTCAAAGGAAAGCCTGTGTCAAAAACCCTAAAGCCCTATAGCTCTGAAAATTTATCTACAATCATTGGCAGCAGAAAATTATACATTAGGATAATCTGAAAAGTACATATGTGTATATGCATAAATAAAACATGTAAATCAGCTCTACAAGTCACACTCAATATGTGAGTGGGCAAAAACATATTCAAGTGCACAGTTAAGATGGAACAGCTTCAGGAACCTTCTCCAGCTGTCTGCTGCAGAAGGCTGAGTCAGAAAAAAAGGATGAAGTTTGTAAAACTCACCATGGATTTTTTGAAGTTGTCCTAAGGTGTGAAAGGAAGAGAAACACTGCCCACACAGGTCATGTATGAACTGATGTTATAATTCCGATGAAAATTGTTGCGTATACACCTTATGAGACTGAGATGTAGCTGAACAAATATGCATTTTCACAAAAACTCTGCGGCAACAGTTCATCTGTTCTGCTGCTGGAGCCTCATGTTGCATCTTCCTGTCGATGTGATCTGCATCTTCCTGTCTTGTGGTTAGTAGGTTTGTCAGCGTAAAGAAAAAAACACCTGCTTTTTATTTTTCACTCTGTTACATTTAACTAAGTGTTAAACCCGTTAAATAAACTGCTATTCATTTAAAGAATTAAAAATGACAAATAATGCTCGACCAAAATGTTTAAAGAACTTGTACATGTATAGTACTAAACTTGTATAATATAATAGCAAGAATAGGTGGGATAGATGGTATAGGTGAGAAGTTTAATCAGGCTACTGCTCATGGTATCAAGTCACCCATTTATACAAACCTCACAAGTACAAAAGACGCCATCTACTCTGACAGAGTAGAAAAGAAATCAAAATTATGGTGATCAGAGTCAGAACAGGAGGTAGAGTGAGTATTACTGCTCGGTGCTTACACTGAAATGACTTCAAACTACCTGACCGTACAATCAGTAAGAACAGCCTCTTTTCCTTTGACTGCTGTCTATGCACTAAATATAAATGGAACCTGTTGCCATTGCTGCACTGTCCCATCCTCCACGTTTTAACCTATAAGGACCCAGTGTGACATTTGTGGTATAGTTCCCAAATGAATTTTTCTCTATATTTAACCTTCCTTAAGTGGTTTATCACCATTTATTGTAATATTATCTTCTGTATTTTAGGTTTTTTTCAGTGAAAATCAGGGATTTTCCAACATTTAATTTGCTAATCATGTAGATGTTCATAAAAGCTCAGATTAAAGTGGAGGGTTATTATATCAAAAATAAAAGTGACTTTTTCAGCAAAATCTGTCATTAACTGAACTTAAACCCAGTGTGTCCATCCACTGTCACTGATCCAACTCCATGAGTTTTACTGGTGAATCAATGTTGTAGAAGATGACAGTGTTTCCATGTTCACTACGGAGCCTCTGAACGTCCAAATGGGTCGTATCTGATGACCATGAAAAGATGACAAAATATATTTTACACTGATTATTTACCTGTATTGATAGGATTAGTGGATCAACATGGATTACACAGTTTATATCAGTAGATGATTTTGGTAGATGGTGGATGTTCAGGTCTTTATGGGTTAAAGCCGTTTCTGACTTAAGCCAGGTTTATTCTGTGTGATTTTAGGTCATCCTAGACAGAAAATGTAGTGACATGTTTGGTTGTGTGTAAAAATAAAGGTCCTGCATCAGTCAGTTATAGACATTCACAGTCTGCCATGAGCTATAGTGGGTTGTTGAGCAGACTATAGTGAGTCTGCTTAACAACCAATAGGAATTCAGCATGATAGGACACTCAGAGGAACGCACAAGCCATGTGCCTTTGAATATTAGTCATCTTAAATTGGCTTCTCTTCCTGACTTCACATTCTCCTACTCTTTGACTGTAGCTTTTACTGTATATTTGGGGTGGCCATGGCTCAGGAGGTAGAGTGGGTCATCCAGTAACCAAAGGGTTGGTGGTTTGAATCCCACTCTGTCCTAGTCAGCCTATTGTGTCCTTAGACAAGATACTCCACCCACCTTACCTCCAGTATCACTCACTGGTGTATGAATGTTTGGTGGTGGTCAGAGGGGCTGAATTGGCAGCCATGTTTCCATTACTACAAACATTCATTCATTCATTCATTATCCACCGCTTATCCGGGGCCAGGTTGCGGGGGCAACAGTCTAAGCAGGGATGCCCAGACTTCCCTCTCCCCAGACACCTCCTCCAGCTCTTCTGGGGGGACCCCGAGGCGTTCCCAGGCCAGCCGAGAGACATTGTCTCTCCAACGTGTCCTGGGTCTTCCCCGAGGTCTCCTCCCGGTGGGACATGCCCGGAACACCTCCCCAGGGAGGCGTCCAGGAGGCATCTGAAACAGATGCCCAAGCCACCTCAGCTGGCCCCTCTCGAAGCGGAGGAGCAGCTGCTCTACTCCGAGCTCCTCATTACTACAAACAGTTAAGGATATTTCTTTTTTTTTTTTTTTTTGGGGGGGGGGGTAATTTTTTTGGTCATTTTTGCCATTTGTAAATAAAACTATATCTGGTCATTAAAAAAATGTGTTTCAATTCAATTCACACACAAAAAAGTAAAAAGCACTGTGCAAGAATCCCAACTGAAAAAAAATAGCCCAAAAATTAAAAATATCCTTAACTTTCTGTTTGTAGTGTATGTAGTTTAAAACCAGAGTGTGAATGAATAATGGATCAGTTATGTAAAGCGCTTTGGGTGCCTTGAAAAGCAGTATAGAAATGTAATCCATTATTGTTACTAGTGGCATTGTACCTGTGGTGCCATTGTACGATAGCATGAGAGGCTAAAATCACCCAGCACACCTCACAACATTTGAATACGGATATAAAATTGTGCCCAGTAGATAGTCAGGTAATGTTTCTATTCATTTGGCGAGTTTGGCAGCGATCGGGCCTGCGAAGGCTGAGGAAAACCCGTACAAACACCCTCCTATGCTGCAACATCGATCACACATCGAGCGGACACAGGACGTGCATTATATAGTAGGATTATCATTATGATTTTATGAATATCACAAATGTGCAATCATTAGCTTAGCTTCCTTTTTACAACTAGTGATGCAGATAGATGACATGTGACAATATTTTCTTCATGTATATACATTTAAGTGCATCGTAGCCTGAGATTCCATTGCACATTGCATGAAGACCGAGCCTTCGCTGCAGCCGCCCCCACCCTATGAAACTCACTCCCACAAAACATCAGGAACTCTGACTCAATACAAAACTTCAAATCACTACTTAAAACTCACCTGTTCAAACTTGCATTTTCTTGAGCTTCTTTGTTCTTTTGTTTGTGAAGCGTATTTGAGTGTCCAAAAAGTGCTATGTAAGTGTGATGTATTATTATTATTCTCTATATGTCAGGTTTATTAGATTTACATCTCACGATTCACTTGACAATAAACTTATGAAATGAGATGGAGAATCCTTTAAACCATATGTTGTCGTCAGTGATGCCTCCTCCATTCTATTGTCAACAGGGGTCTCGTTGCTGCAGTCCATCAGGCATCAAAACAATGTTCAAGCAGATTAAATAACTTCTTAATTTATACAATTTCTTAACTTCTTAAATATAGTCCTGACTGAAATGTAGTGTATGTAGGGATAAACATTTAAGTAGGCATAATATCTGACATATCTTTATCACTTTTGCCATGTACATAACTGTTAAATGAACTTGTGATTAGTATTTCAAGCTTCTTCAAGACTAATAATTCAATTTATTTGAGACACATTTGAGATGTTTAAATATTTTTAAGCATTTATCAACAAAAAAAAAAAAAAAACAGATAAAGGGATTTCAGATCTTTAATAAACATCAAATCATTTCAAAAGGGACTTCAGGGTTTGTTCCAGTTTTACATTTTCATACAACTGTCACTTTAACATGGACTAAAACTGATGTAAATATATGTGATTTTATGGGAGTGTTTTTGTTTGACAGAAAAATAAAAGTCAGTTTTGTAAAAAAAAAAAAAAAAAATTGCAAATTAGGGAAATGGTAGTGAACGGGAAAATGTCACCAAGGTGGTAAAAGCAAACTGAAATGATGCATACCTCTGTGAGTGAAGATGCATTACAAGGCAAGCAGGAAGTGGAGTAAATCCAAGCATACATGTTTATTTCATGGCCCTTCATCTCGGCAAATGTAAAACAATTTTAAATTAACCTTAACTTCAAGAAAAAAATTAAATAAAAAAACTGGAACAAAACTGTTTTAATTATTCTAATCAGATTATCAGTTTAACCCCTCGCTGTCAGGAAAAACACTTATCCACAGTATGTACATGTATGGCTGAAACAGAACTGGCTGTAATTTTGCCTCAAACAAATGAGGAATTAGTCCACCAAATTACACACACAAAGGCACAATAGGGGTTTCTGAAACACTATTAACACAAATGATAAAACAGCACATCTTTCCCCTTAAAACCAAAACAGTCTCTCATTTATAAAAAACACTTCATTTAAGAAATCTCGTCTCACATCTTTTTCAAATTTCCAGTAAAAATGTAAACAATTTGCTTTAAGTAAGCACACAAAGTGGTTACAGACACTCATCACCAGTTAGCTTAATTCACATTAAAAAGACAATCAAGGCCTCTGACTGAAATGGACAGCTGGAGTTGCAAAGAAAAGCGTTAAGTGTGGATAAAGGTCAGCTGAACAAAGACTGTTAACTGGCTGAATAGGTTGCAATTAAAGTGTGATGAATGACAGGTCATTTTAATTGTTGGAGTATTTTGACATGGAAACGCTGCTACCACAGTAACATTAAAAGACCAGTGTGTAAGATGTAGGGAAATCAGTTTCAAGCTTAAAATGAGTCTTAATATTTTTGTACAGAAGGTTATCCTACATTGATGGCCAATCCCTCTGTAATAAGATACTGTATGTAAAGACATTTAGGCATATTAATTATTATTTAAAATTTCCAATATACTTGTGTAACTTAAAGACAGAACCCATGGGTTGCCTAATGTTCTGCAAATTTAAACAGAATTTGAGAAAATGTGCAAAAAAAAAAAAAAAAAAAAAAGAAGTGATTTCTTGTGCATTTCCATCCACTGCTGTTAAAAATTGGTTTATCAGCATGTTTTATATCTCTTCTAGTGTTGAATTTAATAACATACTGAGCTTTTTCAATGAGGAGCAGAGAGATGTAACAGGCATTTTGTCTGAAAACTCAACTCCCCGGCTGAACGGTATAATATTATTTCAAACTCTACATTCTTTTCAGAATTTTCCACAGTTTGTCAAAGCCTGTGTCTAGCATTAGGTCCTGCAGCTTTATACATACTAGTATTTCATTACTCTTTCCATCTAATATGGCATCTTTGTTTTGCTACATTTTCCTTACTGATCCACACATGCACCTGCATGATAATTTGCTATATAAATTTAGATGCCAACTTTTCATTTACAATATTGTAAACATTTCTTCCAGCATATTAAAGCTATACCGCACGATGTGGCATTTTTACACTTTTCTTTTGTCATCTTAAAATGCTCCTAATAAGCGTGTCAAACTAAAATGTAAAAGAAATCCACCAGGTTTTGAAACTCAAAAATGTTTAATTCTCATATATTTCTGCTAAAAGTCTGACCAATCATTTTATTCGGTCCGAATGAAATAATTGGCTGAACCTGACTGAGCCTCCTGTCAATCATCTATTACTGCCGTCCAGCATCTGATCCATTATCGCCGTCTCCATATCCGATATGGGTACCCCTGAATCTGACACTTCACTCACGGTGCTTCTCCTTTCTCTGACCACAGTCTACTGTCTAAGGATGTGAATGGATAGGACTGAAATGCACATGTGGAAGGAAAAAACAGATTTATTAACAAAAACAACAACTAAGGAGAACAAACAGGAGTCTGATGAATGAAGGATGGAGATAAGAGTCCGGAAGTCAGGTGTACTGGACTAAACAGACAGGTCTGCATAAAGGTCAGCTTTTATGACTGCAGTACTCATACACGTACATGTACTTGGTGTCACACAATGTAGGATTATGTAGGATTTTAAATGTATGGACTATGAAACCTCAAATGTCCACGGAAAATTCGCGGAGGCCACGTGTTCACAGTATGCACGCCCGTCTGGGCACCTCATCAGTTTAAGACACTGACCCAGCACTGCACAGACCAGACCCTTAAATTCAGGGTCTACTGATGAAACAGGAGCTGCGGCAGGTGGATGATGTATCTGATTACCGAGGGAGGGGTCCGCAGACATGCCGAAGTGGACTGGACGTCCACCTCCACCTCCGCCGTGCGCATCAGGTAAAAGGAGGAGAGCGTCAGAGCTCAACGACACTGAGGGATTTACATGCAGTTCAATCAGGCTGCCCTGCGTTGGATTTCGACATGGAAGGGGTACCCCCTGCGTCAAAAAGTGCTGCTACGGGGCTCTGACCATGTGTTGATTTCTGACGACTTGGGAAGCGGGTGGGGCTTTGGAGGGAGGCGGGTTGTTCATGTTCAAACTTTTACTAAGTGCTGTGAGAAATGCCACATTGGTAGGTGTAGCTTTAAATGGGGGATTTCTTAGGATCAAAATGAAAATGCAAATACAAGCAGCTGGATGGAAATGCACCTATTCTCCCATTAGCCTAACTATGTAACCACATAAGTACATATAGACCTTACACATCACACATTTAACACCTCATTGTCCTAGCATTTGACATATGCTTTGCCTTTTAACCAATCTCATCTAGTATTCAGATTGTTGTTTTTATTATTGGATTGTCAGTCTTTTGTGAAGTAGTTTGACCAGCACTAAGCTATATGAAAGGAGCATGTAGAAATAAAGCCTGACACGTTGGTACAGGAACCCACAATAAACAAACCAAAGGGAAGTACTTGGAACTTGGAACTAAAGGGGTATTAAGTCAGCCACAATCTACAACCTCACCACTAGATGCCACTTAATCCTACACACTGGTCTCGAGGACATTTCAGACGTTACTTTTCAAGTACATTCAAAATCCTCCCTTTTAGCTTCCTTTTTTTTCTTGTAAGTAGTAACCAGCACTGCTCAAAGGCAAATAACTTTTATAAAAATATGCTACTATGTTTTTATTGTGTCACATTCCTCATGGGTTGTCTGATTTTATGTCTCCTAGGCCACGAAAGATCATACGCTGGATGCAACCACACAGTTTAAGCATGACTACATTTTCATAAACAATCTCCTAAAAACACAGGACACTTGTAGAGGCACTTGCATGAAAGCAACCCTCTTTAAGGAATATACAAGTCAAATTCAACCTCTTTCTACCCGATGTCATCCCATGCACAAACACACTCACAGATGAAAACACTATGATTGCGAGCATTAATTATAGATCTGAGAGTCCCTCTGCGTGCTCACTCAGCTCCATGGTGTAGTAGTCCAGAGGACGCCTGAGAATAGAAACAGCATTGTTAACAATAAACAGATTCAGTTTGCAGTGCATTAACATCACAGCTTTAAGTCACTCATGTTCACAGTTCTTGTGGAATGTAGTAGTGTTAGTAGTTTTAACATGTACCCACACTTACCCACACTCTGCCCTCATGTGATTCATGTTAAACCACTTGTTCACTTACTGAGGAGCTGTGAACTTTGTGGATTTAGTTGTGAAGTGTGTGCATACAGGTGAGAGATTTTCTTGTCTTTGCAAAGAATACATTTCATCATTCAGTATTCCAATGAACTCATTTTGATAATCACAAATCCTTATTGTCATTTTTACTTTTTGCTTGATTAATAAAATATAATTAATAAAATAATAATACAATATAATAATATTGATAATATGATTTAAAAAAATAGATATATAATTTTTGTGTCCCTGCCTTTCTGATATACAACACAACTCTAGTCATTCCTTATATTCACAGTGACTGAGTGTTTCTTTGTTATATCTTTGAAACTAGGGATGTAACGATAAGAAAACTTCATATCACGGTTATTGTGACCAAAATTATCATGGTTATCATTATTATCATGGTATTGTTAAAATGTGCTCAAAACATTCAAAAAGTACTTAAACACACACTGAAATAATTTAACCAAGCTGTATTTTGAAAAAAACAAACAAATAAAATAACACTGGTCAACAACAAATTTATTGTTTAAGTTTTCTGAGCTGATTTAGGATCATTTTGGTGTGCTGAATCCAAAAATCACATTAATTTTGCTCAATCAGGTCAACTTTCTGAACTATGCTACATATTGGCTTTTTAACATTTTTGCTTACATTTATGGCCATTTTCACGTCATATGATACGAAATTCTTTCATATTTCTAGCAATAAACGAGTTCTGAAGATTTTACTTTTGCCAATTTATGATTAATGGTTTTTTTAATATGACAGGTGAATGAAATGGCTTCGACTAGAAGATCTTGCAAAAATAAGCCCGACGTATTCTGCTACATCTGCGGTGAATACATCATTGTACCTAACGGGAATCCTGTTAGAAAACGATTTTCTTTCTCTTAAAACCTATTTTGGGTGAGAACTATATAAAAAATCAACTGATAAAGTCACAAAAATGTAATCAATTTTGTGAGAAGATCAAATTTTTCAAAATCAAATTAGCAAACAAACCTGACCTGATTGAAAAAAACAGATGTCATTTTTGGATTTGGCGGTGCAAAATGGTCCTAATTCAGTTGAAAAAACCTAGATAACTTGCAAAAAACATTTTTTAGTAACCCAGTGTAATAAGCACAATGTACTTTCTGTTGGTAGAAAAACATTTAAATATTAGCATGTAAACATCTAACATACAAATGTGCATTAAAGATGGCACCTTATGGCCATTGTTTGACCATTTTCCCTATCAAGTTTGAGTTAAAAGTGCGGTAATCAAACATGGTTACCATGATAATTAGAATTTAAATGGTAATACTAACCGTCGAGAATTTTACCGCAGTTTATCGTTACACCGGTAATCGTTACATCCCTGTTTGAAACAAAAGCATTTTATCACCTACTACTACAGGTATGCATTAAATACATTCACTGGCCACTTTATTAGGTACACCTATTCAGCTGCCCATTCACGCAAGTATCTAATTGGTCATGGAGCAGCAACTCACTGCATTTAGACAAAATACTGTTGTTTAGATCAAAGGTGTTTTAAAGAAGTGATATTTTGCTTTTTTAAAAATGGTAGTAGAAATCCACTCGATTTTTGCCAAAATCAATATAAAGATAGCTTTGCAGCACCTGGAGGGTTCAAATTCAAACTTTTTGGAACTATTAGGGTCCAAATACACAAATAAATGTACCAAAGACTAATAAAAGTGGGTTTAGCAAAATATGACCCCTTTAAGTAACTTTGAACATGATATGGTTATTGTTGCCAGACAGGCTGGACTACTGATCAACTGGGATTTTCATGAACAAACATCTCTAGTGTTTACAGAGAATGGTGTGAAAATGAGAAAATATTCAGAGCGTGGCAGAAAATTTTGTTTGATTGATGCCACATCAGAAGAGAATGTCCATAGTGGTTTGAGCTGATAGACAGAAAACAATAACTCAAACAACTACTGGTTACAGCTGAGGAATGCAAAAGAGCATGTCTGAAAACACAACTACTTGGTCTTTGAAACAACACCAACAGCAGCATATACACTCACTGGCTCATTTATTTAGGTCCACCCTGTGAATACTAGCACCTAATAGAGTGGCTGGTGCGTGTATATTACCATCGATTACTAAAATATATACAGTCTAACCAAAAAAAAATGTCCTCACATAGATTTAATCAAGCAAATAGTTCAGATTCTTCCATTGGTTTGGTTCTAGTGATTAATATGTTTCAGCTGCAACAAGTTACTTAACCCCTAAAATGATGCAATCAAACCCATTTTCTAAAGAGTATAAAGGTTGGACAATGCCAGGATTTAATGAGCTTATTAGGCTCCTGAAATAATAGTTCATGGAGCATGAGACATCATTTTCACACATGGATAAGCCTCCACAGAGTCCAGACCTGAACTCCACTGAGAATCTGTGGGATGTAATGGAGAAGACGTCATGGAGTGGGCTGAGGAAAATGAATGTAACCATGGACGTGACATAGACGAAGACACAGTGAATAAGTAATGTCACCAAAGCTAAAGGCATCCAAAATTGCATGTGGGATTTTGTTTTGTATGTTTATTTTGGCCAGAGTGTGTACATGTACTATGCACATATCTCTTACTTTGTGAGTAAAGATAGGTCTTGTATTTCTACCCTACCTTTACAGAAAATACCAAAAAAAACTACAAAGACCATAAATAACAATTCTCTCTCTCTCTCTCTCTGATATGTATATGTATATATAGCATAGTATTGTTATTTCCCTTTATTGACTGCTCAGATAAGAATGTTGGTAAGGGTGGATTTTGCTCTTTAGTTCTGTGTAACACCTAAAACTGACATTTACTGCTGACATTTCACACATTTATTATGCCACCATGCTGAAAATGTGTCAGCTAAAGTCTACAGAAATGCGTCATTGGTATAGATCACATCCCTAAAACTGTCCACATAAGGCAACCTTTAGTGTTCTGTTACCTAAATCCTGCTGCAAGAAACTGTCACATGACATACAGCACATTTAGAAATGATGGTAATGATTTTTCATTCATAATAAAATGCTATAGTAAAGAGCTTGTTTGCAATTTTTTTTTTAGTTTCGTTTTTTTTCGAATAAGCAACAAGACAAAGTATTCTTACTTTGTCCTTAGAAATAAAACAGGTAGTAATAAGGCATGTTGGAATGAAGGAATACATGACTTCATTTGTACATTAGAAAAGGAGTGGGAGGAAGTATAATTTATTTAATCCCACCCCTTCTCCACACAACAGTCTATCCTTTAGCTTCCTATCAGCATAATATATGAAAAGTCAAGTCCCTTGGAACTTTCGTAAGTAATTAACCTCACGTACCATCCTGACATACACATACATACACACCCACACTGCCATACCAGAAAAGTAAATAAATAAATAAGTACATACATACTAGGGTTGCATGATTAATCGTTAAAAGATCGTGATCTCGATTCACACATGTATACGATCTCATTTCTAAACACGGACGATTCTTAAGCATTTTATTTCACAGGCTGCATTACAAACAAATGCCCACAAACGCAGAACCGCCACTGCCTCTTTCCTCAACCAATGGTAAAGCGTCTTTACAACATGTGAGCCTGCTGCTGTCGGCTACAGGTGAGTGAGGAAAGAGTGAATTACAGCGGAGGAACATTTGCAGTAAATAGAGTGAAACGGTTGAAAACCAAAGTGGTAGTGGCAAAAGTCACCCATCCAAACTTGTGCCCAATAAAGGTTCCCATTCGGCGGTGTTAATCTCATGTCGGTCTTCTTTTCTGTCATCCAGATCCAAGTGTCTTTTCACTTTCACTTCTCTGACTTCTGCTGTTCTTCTTTTCTTTTCTTTGCCGGTGAGGATAACTCAGCCTTTAACCAAGAATCAAAAGTCCTGCCCTCTCCAAAAATTTCATATTAAAAAAATTCCATTGTGCCGGCTGGGAAGTTTCTTTGCACTGCAAACTTTCACAGATCAGCTGACGTCGCTTAGCAACTGGGACCATAAGTGACCGGATTACTTGCGGAGTGATATGAAAGTCGCAAATCAGAGGTAAAAGCATCCATTTTCCTTGATGGCAGTGCAATAAATATTTTGTGAAAAAAGTCATGCAAGAGAATCGTGATCTCAATTCTAAGCAAAAAAAATTGTGATTCACATTTTTGCCAGAATCGCGCAGCCCTAATACATACATACATAAATCCTTGAAGGCAACACAAATGAAGACATAATAAAGTAAACAATAAGACAAAGTAAACAACAACAATAATCAAACAAACATAGCAATCAACAAATACACAAGAAACAAGGAACAAATAAAATAAGACAAGACAGAATTATTAATGTAACATAAGTATTAGGACCCTCTACCTTTGTACTGGGACCAGACCATCTGTTTATATATCAGTTTAAATCTGTGGATATTTTGGTATTGCTTGTGTTGGATATCCAGACTGTTCCAAAATTTCACTTCACATACAGACACACAAAAACGTTTACGAGAGGTTCGAAATTTTGGCAATGAAAAGTCTCCAAAACCTCTCCGATTATGAGTACTCTCCCGAGTTGTGAAGTTTTTTTATATATTACTTGGTAGTAATTTAGTCACACACAAGACATAAGTGGAGTTATTGCGTTCTGTGTGACTAAGTATTCTTATGAAACAGTATTATGATTAATTTTGAATTTTCTTTTGTATTCAGACATAAAAAGACTAAATATATCCATTTGAAGGCATAATAACGATAGACCTTTTTCACAGCATACATTTCGGTCAACCGCAAGTTGTGCAGTTAAGATCACTAATGGCTCTATTCCGTTCTGATACCCCAGGACACTATTTTAGCGAGCCAGCATGACCAGTTCCAAAGACCAGAACAAACGCACCTAAATAGAGTGAATCACTTTTTAATGATGTCATTCACAATTGTATGCTCTCTGTTTGAAAAGCTCAAAATGCACACTCCAAAAGGTGTTATGCTCCTGTTTACAAAAAGTTAACTGTGTAAACAACTGATGTAACAGTTCAGAATCATGCCTGAATTTCACTTGTACTCCTAAATACCAAAAATCATCATGAGTTCCTTATCATTTTACAGGACAAAAGACAAAGAAAAAAGTGTAGGGTCTGTCGTTATGGTGTAAAATCTGCTTGGTGTGGAAGAGAACAAATACGCACGAAGCAGTTCCTACCTCCTCCTGTAGAAATATGTGAATAGAGCAGCTCCGAGTCCAAACAACAGGAGCACTGCTATAACCAGTCCAATCTGTAACCCCAGGGCGGACGCTGAAAGAGAGACAAAACAGCTCAGATCTACTTGAAGTGCACGCTTCTTAAAAAATGCCAAAAACCTCATAGCAATTCAGTCACTTTTGTCAAACCGCAAAACATTCAATTTCCTACAGATGTTAGTAAATGTACTACACAAGGCACTAAAATATGTCTGCAAAACAGATTTAGGCAGGGTGCCGTCTTTCAGAGTACTATTTAACACAGACCATTTGAGATACAACAGAGAATATCATATAGTGGTGTGTTTTTATAATTTGGATCACGCCTCAGAAGAGCTGCAACATTTTCGCCTCATTACTTTTCACCTTGTGGTAAGCACAAACAACATCTCTGAATGCCTGTTATGTGCTCCTGCTGGTTTGTATTTATGTAGATTAGTGCAATTTAGAGTCACTTCTGTTTTAGTGTCTCTGGGTGACTGCTGGGGTATGAGACTTTGAATAAGTTATGTCTGACAATGACAAATGTTGAGGTGTGTATGTGGATCATGTTTCTAGAGAGCAGAACAGGTTGGATTTTATTTTTATAATGAAGGCTTATGTTTTGTGTAGCTTCATTATACATTGATATTTTTCATTCTTTTGTTTAAATATATTAAGCAGTGTAATGAGGTGCCACTGTAGTGTTTTCACGCCTCAACACTTTCATATAATTCTACAGCATCTCTTCTTGTGTTTCAAGGACCGAATGAAATAAGCAATTAAAAGATAGATAGATAGATAGATAGATAGATAGATAGATAGATAGATAGATAGATAGATAGATAGATAGATAGATAGATAGATAGATAGATAGATAGATAGATAGATAGATAGATAGATAGATAGATAGATAGATAGATAGACAGAAGCTTTATTGCCATTGCATAGTGAATACAACGAAATTGCACGTGCCCCCCATATAAAAGGAACACAAAAAACATTCAAACTACACTCTTCCCACACATAAATACATTCATCAAGCACAACAAACACACCAAACATATCAGTATTAAAATATTTCTGTATAAAAGTGCAACTATATAAAAAGTGCTTCTGTATAAAAGTGCAACTATATAATTAAAAAAGCCATTTTTTACATACAGACCAGGTAAAAAAAAAATAATAATATGCATACATTTCTTGTGCTTATATTGTACTGTTGGATAAGCAGATTATTTACTCTTACATTCAGCAATATAATAAGCCATTTTCAACAGTCTTAAGGTTAAGGTTAAGATTAACTCGCTTTTCTTGCTATATTCCCCAAAGGCAAATTGGGTCTCTGCATTTTACCTATTCTAATACACACAGCACCTAGCATTACCATTAGTAATGAGCATAAGAACGTAACTCTGTGAGCTGCCATTGAATGTGCTCCAGATCCTCATCAGCACTAAGAGGAGAGTTAACCTATAGTAAATGTACTTGTTACCTCTGCCAAGGAGGTTATGTTTTTGCCAGGGTTTGTTTGTTTGTCTGTCCGTTAGTGTGCAACATAACTCAAAAAGTTATGGATTGATTTTGATGAAATTTTCAGGGTTTGTTGGAAATGGGATAAGGAAGAAAGGATTAAATTTTGGTGGTGATCGGGGGTGGGGGGGCCCACGGGGGGGGCGCAGACCAGAAAATTTCATCAAAATCTGTCCATAACTTTTTGAGTTATGTTGCACACTAACGAACAGACAAACAAACAAACAGACAGACAGACAAACAAACCCTGGCAAAAACATAACCTCCTTGGCATGGGGGGGCCCACGGGGGGGGGCCACTGATCAGCCTTGGTGGAGGTCTGCGCTCTCCGAGTGCTTCTAGTTGTTAATGGAAACTGGAGGACTTGGACATCGAGAAAACTCAACAGGGGGTGGAGGGAACAGGTACATTCAACAAAGAAAGCCTCCACTTTGTGAAACCTTCATGCTGTGACATACAATTGCTAACCACTATGCCACTGCACTGCTAAATCATCCAGTTTCAGTCACTGCAGGAGTGTGTCTTCAATTTCAATGACATTATAATTTCTAGAAACTTTATAGAAACTTACAAGCACAATAAGAAGATGTAAATACAACTAGAAAAGCAGTCGGAGAGCGCAGACCTCCGCGCCAAGGCAGATCAGTGCCCCCTCAATCACCACCAAAATTTAATCATTTGTTCCTTGTGCCAGTATCAACATTTCCTGAAAGTTTCATCAAAATATGTCCATAACTTTTTGAGTTATCTTGCTAACAGACAAACAAACAAACAAACAAAAAAATCTGCACCCCTCCCCCCGATCTCCACCAAAATTGAATCATTTGTTCCTTGTGCCAGTATCAACATTTCCTGAAAATTGTATCCAAATCTGTCCATAACTTTTTGAGTTATCTTGCTAACAGACAAACAAACAAACAGGCAAACCCCGAGGAAAACATAACCTCTGCCGTTCCTTGGTGATGGTAATAAA
Source organism: Sphaeramia orbicularis (assembly GCF_902148855.1). NCBI lineage: Eukaryota > Metazoa > Chordata > Actinopteri > Kurtiformes > Apogonidae > Sphaeramia > Sphaeramia orbicularis. The sequence continues at coordinate 34,859,244 of NC_043975.1, read as the reverse complement.
TGTAATGAATAGTTTATATCCACTAGAACACTCGAGCACTGTTAGAGCCTTAAGTTTGTAGTCAATCCACACTCCAGCACTTTTAACTTTGCAAACTAGAGCTGGTCAAAATAAGTAAAAAGAAAAAGTTATAATTATGACCACGTGTACTAAAAAACAAATTAAAACCTGACATTAAGGTCTGACTCTTAGTACAACTCTCCCTCAAATACAGATACAGTACCACCTGCAACTGAGGTAAAAATAGGCTGTACCTCCTACACTGCCTCTATAGATACTGCATTTTGATAGCACACTATTAACTGCACTGCTTTTATGTTCTACATTTGCATCATGGTGCTAACCTGCGCTTGTGTAGCGGTCAGCGGTGGGAGCGGAGCAGACATCTCCCTGAGCAGGTGCAGGATTCAGGTGGGACGTCTGGATGATGAGGGCCTTCTGATGGTCAGACAGCGCTTGGATTTTGCCCCATACTCGCAGCCAGCCAGACACGCAAGAAAAGTTGGCCCCTTGACAAATACATACTTTTTTATTATTCACTTCAATTATTCAGTCTTATATAAAAAAAACCTTAACTCATAAAGATCCAGAGCTACTTTTGTGTCAGTTCCCAAGTGAAATTTTCTCTATATTTAACCTTTCTTAAGTGATTCATCACCATTTATTATCATATTCTAAGATGTATTTTGCATTTTATCAGTATAAATCAGGTATTTTCCTGTATTTAATTTACTGATTATGTAGATGTTCATAAAAGTTCAGATTAAAGTTGAGGGTTATTATATCAGAAACAAAGAAAATGGCAGAAAAAGTGACGTTTTCTGTAAAATACATCATTATCTGAACATAAACCCAGTGTCTCCATCCACTGTCCAACTCCATGGGTTTTACTGGTGAATCAATGTTGTAGACGATGATGGTGTTCCCATGGTAACTATGGAGCCTCTGAACGTCCAAACAGATCATATCTGATGACTGTGAAAAGATGAATAACTGTATTTTCCAATTACTGACATGGATTGATAGGATTAATGGATCAACAGGTATTTAACTTGTTATATAATATTGGTCACCAGTGGATGTTTGGGTCCTTATGGGTTAAACTCTTACACGTTTTGCAGCTTGAAAAGTAAAAACCATTTGACATATGGGATGCACAATATACCTTAATGTGAGTCCTTTACTGTGCTTAAGCACTGCTTGGACTTAAGACTCTTGAGCATGAATGCTGAGGTCTCAAGACTAGACTACTGTAATATCAAGGTCTACAGGGGAACTTAACAGCCAACAGTGAGCCCGTTTACATGACCGTAAAAGTCCGACATCTGGGAGTAATCGGATAATTGTAATAATCAGATCTAACCCATTTACATGCACTTAAGAAATGCGATAATTGAAAAACCCTGGTTTAGACACTTCAGTCCATTATCGGCTTTCTTTCGGAATATGTACGTATGTAGTGATGATAGACTTACACTTCCTGTTGTCTTCCACTCACGTTTGAATACGCAACTTCTGATCTCTACTATTTTTAATTGTGTTTACATATGTGCAGACGTAAAAGAACCAAATAAATCAGATTAACCTGTATACATGCGGGAAGACATCAGAGTATTGGGGAGAAATGTGTGTTTATCCGACTTCTCATAATCACATAACTGCTGTTCTTAGATAGAGCCTGTCAGATTATCCTGTTTACACAAGCACTTGATTAATCCGATAACTTCAGAAATCGGATAACGATCGGAGTATTGGTGTGCATTAGAGCTGCACAATATATCGTTTGAGCATCATCATCACAATGTACGTGTGCATAATAGTCACATCGCAGTCCTGCAGTGTAGGAGGCAAATGAACTCAATGTGTTCTCATGTAATTTCAACCTGGGTACCTGACACGCACTGCGCACAAGTATTCACCAATTACAATCATTCTTAGTCAGTTTGCCCAAGCAGACCACACCCCTGCACATGGAGTGAGTCGCTGGTAACAACATTGAAAAATGAACAACGAACAAGAGAAAATCCCTGAAAACGAAGACTTGGTGCCAAAAAGAAAAGCAACGTTAGTTATCTGGAATTATTTCGGCTATAAGAAGGATGAAACTGAAACATGTGTTCTGTGTTGCCACAGTGAGAGGTAACACAACTAATTTGTTTGACCATTTACAGCGGTGTCACACAGCTATTATATTCTCTTGAGTATTTTTTCATATCGCAATATATATTGCAGGGTTAAAAAAAAAAATCACAATGTCAGTTTTTTTCAATATCGTGCAGCCCTAGTGTGCATGACCTTGTGGCCTTGGTTATGTACTGATGTGGTGTCTTCTGACATGTTGTACTCCTGTACTGTCTGTTGTCTTCTGCTTGATGTCACTGTTGTTGCTGTTGTTGCTGGTGTGTTCTTCTATGTTCAGGAACTGCTTGAACTGAATTGCCCCCTTGGGGACTAATAAAGTTGTCTGTATCTGTATCTGCATCTGTATCTGAAAACAGGCTCAGTGTTATTAAATGCTCCGGCAGACCTTGAGATTAGGGCTGCAAAATATTGGAAAAAACTGACGCTGCAATTTTTTTAACCCTGCGATATATATTGCGATATGACAAACTACTCAGGAGGATATAATAGCTGTGTGGTGCCGACATACATGGTCAGACAAATTAGTAGGGATGCACTGATACCACTTTTTTCTAGACCGAGTACAAGTACAAGTATTTACATTTGAGTACTTGCCGACACCGAGTACCGATGTGAGTACTTAGTAATACCATTACAGTTCTTAGTTACTTTAGAAAATGTGCTTTATTGTCGTTGTCATTAGCCTGACTGTAACAAAGAGCTGCTACTGATATTTAATGCGTCGGAATAAGCCTTTCTCAGTCAATCCACCAGGGGGCGCCACTATTAATTAACCATACTGGCTGAATACCACAAAGAAAAGTAAAGTTTTTTGAGACGAAGAAGACGAAAGTCAATAATAATAAACATGGAGACGACAGAGGTAACACTAATGTGGATGCTAATGTTGGTACTAGGGCTGCACGATTAATCGATTTTAAATCGAAATCGGATTTTTTAATTAGGACGATTTTTAAAAAAGGGAAATCGTAAAATCGATTTCATCTTTCTTCTGCCTCCGGGCCGCGCGCCTCCGCGCGCCCGCGGGCTACCGTAGGCTCTTCCTGTGACAGCGGTCTGTCACAGAAGTCTGTGTAATGACCACAGACGTTAAATCTGTTAATGAGCCCGCAGTACTTATAGCAATATAAGCCGTGGCTTCACGCAGGGATCCCGCAATTGAAATATAGCGAGATGGGGATCACTCATCTTCCGTTGTCCCGGATCCGTACCGTACTGTCTTCCGAACCGGGTCTGGGTCTCGGGGTCATCAGCCTCAGCAGAGGAGCCCACACAGCCCTGTGCCCACACACATCCACCAGCTCCAGGACAGAATCCCTCCAGCGTGTCCTGGGTCAGTCTGTTCCACACACAGATCCCTCAGTTTAAACAGAACCACATGTGGATCACTTATATTAACCTGGTCCACGCACGCACGACTGATGCCTGTCACTGACTGACACTGGTATCACTGCTGTGGACCAGATACCCAGGAAAGGGTAAGGGTAAGGAAAGGGTTTTAAATAATTAATTTAGTCCTCTTACTTGCCTAATTTTTCATTCACAAATGTAAGTTCTTTAACACAAAACCAAATATTATTTATATTTTGTAAGATGTTGAACTTTATTTAAAGCTGTTAGATAAATGTGGAAACAAAAAGGCTATAAAAAACATAAGTATTTGCTCTGATTTGGACATTTTATTATAGTGTATTCCCCCTGACAAACTTATGTTATTTTCTTGTTGTATACATTGTTTGAATACTCTACTTCATTTTAAAGATTTAATGAAGAGAAAAAACAAAACAAAACTGTGGGTTCATCACGTGATCCCATCACAGCTTTGAGGTCAGAGCAGTGGCTTGCATTGTGGGCTGCTCATGAAAACGACATGCTGACTTCTGTTGTCTTTTCTAGTTATACCCAAAAATCGAAATAGAAATCGAAAATCGAGTTTTTAGAGGAAAAAATCGGGATTTTTTTTTTTGCCAAAATCGTGCAGCCCTAGTTGGTACTGATATTGATGAGGGTAGTTGTCATAAATCTGTCAGTAGTTTTTCTCTAACTCACACAGTCGCTCTGAACAGATCCTCTACCTCCACGGTTCCCGCTGGTATTCTCCGTCTGGGTACGCATCTGTGAGCACCTGGAAAACGGATGGAATGTACACAGAGGACGGACAGAACGCTCCGTCTGTATTCATCTGTGTTTTTAACGTTACTTGCAGTAAGCTTTACTTTTGTCACTGTCATTTATTGTGAAAAATCTCCACATTGCTGACATTACTCCTCTGCCGCGTACCTGCTGCACTTAACTGCAAGTATCACACTGCTGTAAGTGGTATCAGTGTGGTTGTATCAGAGTACTTTTACGAGTACAAGTACACACGCTGAGTATTGGACCCGATACCTGATACTGGTATCGGTATCGGTGCATCCCTACAAATTAGTTGTGTTTTTGCTCTCGTTGTGCCAACAGGTGCAAGACACTCTCGACACAGAACACGTGTTTCAGTTTCATCCTTCTTGTAGCTGAAATAATTCCAGATAACTGACGTTGCTTTTCTTTTTGGCACCAAATCTACGTTTTCGGTGATTTTCTCTTGTTCGTTGTTCAATTTTCAATGTTGTTACCAGCGACTCACCACATGTGCAGAGGCGTGGTCTGCTTGGGCAAACTGATTAAGAACGATTGTGATTAGTGGATCGCTGTGTGCAGTGTGTGTCAGGTACCCAGGTTGAAATTACATGAGAACACATCAAGTTCATTTGCCTCCTACATTGCAGGACCTGTGATGTGACTATTGTGCACAAGTAAATCGCAATGGAGCAGATACATTGTGCCACTCAACTTGAGATGTCACAATTATTGCTTTATGTGTTCTTTTTTTTTCACTGAAAACCTTAGAGAGCATAGACCACAGCAAGGACAAAGCAGCACTGTCTTCATTTTAAAACAACCCTACATTTTGCTCTTAGTTTATACCAGATGGATTTTCCTCACCTTGAAGATACAGGGCGGATATGCCACAGTGACACCTCTGTTCCAAATAATCAGCAACTTCTGCGATTCTCCTCCCCTGAAGCAGACCAGTACAGTCTGGAGGAATAAAACACATATTCATTACGGCTATTTAATGAAGCGAAACAGTTACTTTACATTTTAATTCAGAGACAGATAGAAAAAAAGATCAACAACAAAAAGTTTCTGTGGTTTTACTTTTCATTGTCTAAATTTAACAGTATTGAATTAAGGGACTGTGGTATTTCTCAAATCAATCTATCAGCATATATTCTAGGTGAAAATTGGAGTTAGAGTCAGTCTGAATTTAATGTGGGTGTTGTTCGTGCTCTGTATTTTATATTACATTATGAAAGATTTGTTATATGTCAACAGGTTTCCGGATGTGTGCAAATATGACAAGCTTTTAAAAAGGGCAGTTGAAAGAATGGAGGCTGTTTTGTGCGTGTAAATGTCCACAGGGTAGATAAAATACTGATGAGTGTGGATCTGGGTTGCGAAATGACATGAGTAGTCTGCAATGTTTTATTTTGATTTATCTTTAATCAAAATGAAATCTTAAATTGGAGAGCTATTAGATTTAATATTGATGACATTTAATATTTAGTTTGATCCTAATAGAATTTGCGCGTCTGAAACTTCTCTCAGGCCAAGATCCAGATCAAGCTGCATATTGTTTTGGTTTGTTTAAAATGTGAAAATACTTTGTGGATGGATTGGACTTTTAGACTGATTTTGTGAAGCTAAATGATGCTACTGTATCAGAAACAAAAGAAGAAAAAAAAACAAATGGAAGATGAAAGAAAAAAGATGAGCTGAATTAGCAACATTCCAACATCTATAACTAACCAATCAATGTCACATACAGTGAGACAAGTGATGCAAAAGTATGTAGTATGTGCATGTCCCATGGTGTACATGCTTTGTCCTTGTATCCGGTAAAGCTTTTTTTCATGTATATTTGAGAAAATGGCAAAGTCAAGGGAAGGTTAACATCTGGTCAAAAACATTTTATTACAATAATCTACACCAAACTTATATTTTTGGGTAGGTAATTACTTATATTTTCAGGAAAATGTACTTTGAAATGAGAAAAAAAAAATTGAGGAGTTTTATTAGTGTGAATGTTTGGAAAGTGACAAAGTTTTCTGAGTTCATTTTATAAACTCTCATAAATAAACTAAATTTATTCCAAATACATTGATATTTGACTATTATATTATTTGTGTCAAATTCGAAGCATACAGTGTTTAAAATTAATAAATGCATATATCAACGCAAAATACATTTGAATTTAATTTTAATATTATTTGTATGTTGTAAATATAAAATAAAAGTATATGATATCGATAACTGAAATAAAAAATGCTTACTTTGATATTTACTTTTGTTGTCCATCTGTGACACAGCCATTTGTCAAAACTCTTGCTATTTAGGCATGATCAAATACTTTTTTCCTCTGACCAATTATTAAGTTGTAAAATAGAGGGTTTAAGGTATACACTGAATACATTTTAGGATGAAAATGTCATAGAAACTTCACTTTTGAGAACTTTGTAATTCTTGCAAAAAACAGACGTAAATTTTTTGTCCCTCCGTGACGCAGTAGTTTTTGATATTTTTCATTTAAAAATATTTCAAATTAAATTTTGCCCTTTGAGTATGTTTAAGATGGTATTTAGACCTTTCTAATTATGTGTAATATTTGTCTTAAACTTGTCCGATTCAAAAGTTATGAATCCAAAAGTAGTGGGCTGTCCATCTGTGACGCCCTTGACCTCACCCAAATGCTTCCCTGGTTGGTCCAGTCTTAATATTTGATTTTATCTTTCCTTTTATGTGTTGTTTTAAGTGCTGTATAGATAAAGTTTAATTTTCTTACTAAACATATTGTGAATAAGACCATAAAATTTATGTACGTCATGTAAAGTTGTTTAACCTGCTCCAAATGCTTATTGTAGAAACTCTTACCTCCAGACTGTTCCTGCCAGTCACTGGACAAAGGTCCGAGGCAAATGTCGATTTGACTGGAGAAGGCGGAGCTTGGGCAGACGTTGGCGCTGTGAGGTGTTGGCGAGGAGCTGGTCCATGAAGACGGGCTTCTGACCTCACAGCAGGAACACCGGCTCAGTGACACAGGGCCATCCTCCACTGACCTGCATGTGCATGAAACATGTGCAATTAATAATAATAATAATAATAATAATAATAATGATAAAGGTTCATATATGTACTACAAATATTCATGAGTGACTAAGTTCTACATTCTTTCATTGTCCTATTAAGATAGATTTTTCGTAGCAGCAGTGTTGCTAATAAAAGAAGAAATGATGCAATCATTCACCTTATTAATTACACTGGTCTACATTTTTTTAGAAATGATTTGCTTCAGACATTAAATGTGCTAAATGTTACGTATTTTAATAAGATTAATTGGAAAATAAATGACAAAAGTGCCGGTTTGCTGATGTTTTCAAGGTATATGATTAAGTGTTATTACACATACATATTGGTTTATGTACATTTATATAATAGTTTTATAAATCTTCCACTCAATAGAACCTGTAAAGTGAATGTATTCTAATGTGCAGACAGTGTTTTGAAGTAGATCTTGTAGCTTTGAGACAAATATTCCTTTTGAGTCAAACCCATTCTCTCGTTAATTCTTGAGTTTCACATTTTGACCAAAGGCTGTATCTTGGAAAGTTCAGCCACCCAGCATTTTTGACTCGATTTTTCTTTATCAGTGACTCTCATGTGGTAAAATTTTATTACTTTTATTCTGGAAGCATTTTCCTTGTAGACCAGTGTTACAGTATTGCTTGAGTGCTCTTACAACATAATTATTTGTGTAGTTTAGGTTACCTTGTTTTTCACTGTTAAAATCAAGTGATAAAAGAACAAAAACTGAGCACAGCTGTTTTGTCAGGTCTTGACGTCAGTGTCCACCCCTCACGTAATATGAAACCCTTCATATAACATTAGTAATGACAAGATTTGCTAATTTATCCACATATAATCAATAGGGAATTGTGTTGTTATTTGTTAAAACAATGACCAACAATTTTGTATTTCCAAGTGGACTGATTCCTCATCTTTAAACTTCTTTCTCAAGCAGATCTCTTCACTGCTTCACAGTCAGTTTGCACCAAGCCACATAACCAGCTCTCATGGGAGGATAAACAAAGCTTAAAGCTGCTACGGAGGCTGAGGTGTGTTATAGCAGAGTAACTGGAGACAGAATAAGAAAGAGGGAATTAAGGTGAGATCCAGATCTGGGCTATTTCTATTATCAGAGGCTTTTTTTTTGCACTATAAACCACTTGTGAAAGGCCGTCTTTGTGAAAGACAAAGTGGTTTTTAACAAGTGAAAAAGATACAATATAAGTGGGATGTAGCACAAGAAAAATAAATATGTGAAGTCAAGTGACACTTTTTTTTAGTTAACTTATGATTTTCTGTCTACTTAATAAAAGGCAAAGAAATAAAATAAAATCTGTAATATTAGTGAATTCTCTGGCATCATATTCTTTTCCATTGTGTTGCATTAGAAGTGAAGTGTAGTGTGGGGGACCGTGCTTTTTCTGTTGTTGCCCCAAAGCTATGGAAGCAGTTGCCCTTAGATGTTAGACAGACTCAGTCTCTGCCTGTCTTTAAATCACGTCTAAAAACACACTTTTTCTTGTTGGCTTTTAATCAATGACTGAGATGGGTTTTTTTTTTTTTTTGTTTGTTTTTTAATATTTCTTATGCTGTTTTTACCAGATTTTAATTGGTCTTTGTTTATATGATGGTTGTATTTTGCTGTTCTTCGCCGGCTTTGCATCCTGTGTTACCACTGGTTTTACTTATTTATTTCCTTGTTTTATGATTCGTGTATGGCACTTTGGCCAGCTGTAAAGTTCTTAAAGTGCTTTATAAATACAGTTGGTATGGTATGGTATGGTATGGTGTATCGCAGTTGTCGTCGCTTCATATGTACCTATATTTTAACACATCATCTCCTTATTTCCGACTGTTGTCTTAATTTACTTTCCATGAGTGTATCCCCCTGAAACTCAGGAACGTGGAAGTTTGGTCTTTTTTATATTAAATAATAGTCTTGATTGAAAACTCCATGGTGCAACAGTTTTTTCAGATACATTTTTTATTTTTCTATTGAATGTCCTTTGCAGTGGACAGGGTTTTTTTTTTCCTTAGTAAAGCTGTGAAACTCGTCCCCTACAGAGGACAAACATGCATTAGGATGTTAAAGTTCTTGTCAGTCTTTACCTCAGAGCTGGAATCACTTGTCGCCCTCTGCTGGTGGAAAGAGAGGAGAGCAGCTGCTGCTTTTCACTGAACACCAGAACATCTCTGAGGCTGGAGTTGGTCAGGGCGGTGCCGGCTCTACAGACACTGAACAGGTCATAGCACAGAATGACTGCTCCTCGAGCTGGCACTGTGGAGCCCTCTGGGAAAGTCTGATCTATGCAGGACACAGAGGAGGTGAGGGGCAGATGGTGGGAGTGGGTAAGAACAAATGTGGAAAGTGAGTGTTGGATAAAGACAGGAAATCTAAAATCCAAAAGTCTCTGACAGTAGTTCATTATAACTCCATTTAACTCTGCCCTCACCTGCTTCAGTGACATTTCCAAGGACGTAAAATCCATCCTGGTCAATAAATCCAGTCAAGGGAAGGGCCATGACGGTCCCACTGCGCTCCTGGTCAAACACACTGAGTACCAGACCCTGCAGAGATGTCATAGCGGGCCCATGCAGCTCCACGAAGGCCCTCTGCTGGCTGTGATTGGTCCAGAGGCCACTGGCGACCTCGCTGATGACCACACCCTCAGGTGCCGGAGGAGGGCGGGGGCAGCTGTTCTCCCTCAGAGGGGTGGGAGGAGCCACCTGCATTAACATATGCATTATTATTACAGAGTTAAATGCAGTATATTTGTGGTGAACAACTCAAGCACGTTTACTACAAATGAGCAATAACATTTTCTGCAACTTCTATAGTTTTTACTCTGCTTCATCTCAAAAGAAATATTGTACTCGACTGATTACTAATGTAAAATAAATGTCATCTACTAAATCAGGGTGTATTATTATGACATGCAGTGATTCAAATGAGCCCTACCATTAAAAGCTGCAACTTTAAAGATGAACAGACAGATGAATGCTACTGCAATAATAATCTATTAATATAATAATTATGAACTTTTGAAACTTGGGGTACAAAAAAATGAAAGAAAATAATAATTCAGGTTAGTCTACAAAATAAATATTGCACTGCTGGTGTGATTCTAAATTAAATGTATTCAGTCATATTTTCTTGCACAAACTCTGGAGGTTTTACTTGTGTAACTTTGTCTCCCACAATTTTTCATTAACAAAACTGACCCATTTGTGTCATCGATGCCTGATGAAAGTCGTAGCAGTCAAACATTATATTAAAGTTAAGAAAAGCAACACAGCAAGACAGTGTACAGGAGCTTTTCTTGTTTTTTCCAGAGCTGACATTGTATTGTAACAGGAAAACTTCAACCAAATAACAGTTTTAAAATGTTGTAATCATGGTCATTGAAAATATTCTAATTTGACATATCTTCATTATGTGGACTCAGGAGCACATGTGAATATAAAAATATCTACATTTATAATATATACAATATGTATCTGACATTTCTATTTTGTGCACTTTTGGTACTTTAAGTGTATTTTGATGCTGACAGTTCTGTACTTATATTTAACTAAGTTTTTGTTGTTCTATTTTTAAATACTACAACAGAATAACAGTGCGTCATGGTAACAAAGACAGAAAAAGTACACTCAATTTTTGCTTTTTGATTTCAACAAAATAGACAAGACAGGAACAGATGAGATTTGATGAGAAGACATAATCAGATGAATGAGACTTGGCGTATAAACTATCCTTTTATTTTCATACCACTGTATTACTATTTTTTTCTTGAGTTAAGACATCTGAGTACTTCCTCTACCCCTGTGCTCATTTTAGTATTTATATGTAGAACCTCAATATTTGTACTCACTGAAAAAGCAGACAGGTCAAAGGGATAGAGGCCTCTGCAGCGGCTCAGGGCCTCATCACCAGGCAGAACCTCTGGATCCTCCAGCAGAGGCAGCTGACCTGGGGTCAGAGCTTTACTCAGCTCCTGTGCCTCCATGTCTGAGCCCCTCTGTCTGTACACCACTGCATCCAGCAGGCCTTTGGTGGGGATCCCCCTTTGTGTGGCTGACGGTGGGCCGAACGGACTGCGGTAGAGCGCCACAGCATCTGGTCCATTTTGGATTGTGTTGGGGGGTAAACGGAGTGACGGAGCAGGCACCAGCCGGTCGCTGCCCAGAAGAAAGTAGCCCTTTGCAGTAGTGAAATGGCCACTCAGGCTGATTTCCCTGTAGGGTTTGTTGTTGTGTGCACTGAACAGTAGTATCCAGATGCCCTGCAGGGAGACACGGCGACCTGATGGATGCCACAGCTCAATGTACTCGCCATCCTCAGCCGCGCCCGGCGTGTCCGTGTTCACCTCATTAATCAGAAAGTCACTGTTACCCCACGGTGGGATGTGTGGGGGTGCATCTGTACCTCCAGGAACCACTGCAATGGAAAACAACATTGACCATTCACCATGCAGATCATAGATTTTTTTTTTTTTTTTTTTTTTTTTTTTTTTTTTACTTTTCATTAGTTATCACAATCAGTCTTCAGGTTTGTTTCTTATATTTCAGTTCTGATTTTGTTGTTGAAGTTAGTTTTCATGGTTAACTTTTATTTAAGTTTTTGTGAAACAAACACACTTTAGTCTTAATTATTTTTTTCTAGTTTTCTTTTTTTTTTTGCCATGGATTCCTTATGGATCACAGCTGTGCACTACGTTGGAGTCCACTCAGAACCCTTTCCAAATGTTTCCCTTCCTTCCTTCCTTCCTTCCTTCCTTCCTTATTAGAAAAGGGGTGTTCAGTAAAACATTTTAATTAATTAGAATGGTTCAGCTCATCATCAATTCAAGTGAGAAAAAAGGAAAGTACACCAAAGGGTTTCCTCAACACAGTTGTTCTGCAATCAGCTCATTTCTCCACCATCTCTCATTGCTCTAGCAGTAGTATCAGATACTCCATCCTGTCGAAGATTGTCACCAGTCACAAACTGTCACTTCTTTCATTTGACACACTTGCTGCAGTGATGTAGCCCTTCTGTTCTTATTCCTCTGCTGCTGTTGATGAAATCAGTGACTTCAGGGTCAGTACTTTGGTCTCCTTAGGTCCATTTTCTGCAGCTCACATAAATGGGTCTTTCTTGGTCTATAACATCTCTATCATTTCCATTAACATTTCATCTTCCTAAACACTATTGATGACTAGGGGTGGATGATGAGGTCAAAATATCACAGTATATTTCATTCTGTATGAGTGTATTGTAGTGGTATATATCAATATATAGTATTTAGTCTGTAAATTCAACTAAAATGGCTTAGAAATAAACAAAATAACCAAATTTAATTATATTCTTATCTTCTATGAAATAAGTCTTCTTATGCCCTGTGCACACACAAACACTTTCTTCCTCTGTTTTTTATGTCCACATTATCTTCACTTTACAAAATGTCCTGTCTACAAAACACAAAAACAAGAACAAACTGGTGCAAATGCTCAGACAAACGCTTGTTTGTTTTGGACTTAGAACTGTGAACACTGTAGATAATGCTGGACGTGGCAGACACAGAGGCTTCAATATGTCATGAAGGTGAATGACAACAAGCTAAGCTATAAACTTAGGTAAATTTGTTTTTCAATCTACAGCAGGTCATACACTGATTTATACACCTGGATAGAGTGCTTCAGGTGCAGCTTCATTACATAAAGCCATAATAAAAATGCACAAAAAGCATTGGAAACCATCATTTTCCAATATCTCCATGTTCCCTGAGCACACACATAAACACAAACTAGAGTTTTTAGAAGAACTACACTTAAGAGTCTCGGTTTTTGTGACTTAAAATGGCATTTATGTGTGGACGAGAAGCCAAAATGTAGAGAAAAATATGTTTTGTTGAGCATTCACATGGGTCATCATCCTAAAAACAAGACTTCAAAAACATTCTTTCAAATTGGGAGATTTAAGATTTAAATTTACACCAACAACACTTAAAATAATAAAATAAGCTTCCACATGCAGCTTATGTGTCTGGTAATTATCCAACATCAGCATCAATGCAAGTAGAACAATATTTCAAGATTTTATCTCACTGGTTGTGATCCTAAGTCACATTTACTTAGAATTGTATATACATGCTACATACAAAGGCAGCTGAATTTACTAGATGTGGAAATCTTACATGTAAACTATGTATTTTTGCAGGTTTTAGGCTTATATTATTACAATATTTAGAAAAAAGTACAAAAAAACAAAGGAAACTAATGAAGTCAGTTCTTATCTCACAGATATACAGGGTGTCCCATAAGTCTCCATACATAGGAGACATAATACATTCCATACATATATGGTTCTAACATGTATTTCTTTATATTTCAGATAACCCAAAGAATGCATTTGAATAAAGAGCAACAAATTGAAATCATCCTGATGGTCGGTTCAACAAGCAGCCGTATGGTTGCAAGCGCATTTAACAGAAAACATGGGACGAGTATCACACACGACATTGTGGCAAAACTTATTCTCAAGTTCAAAAAAACAGGAAGTGTTTTGGATCAATTTGTTCCCGACAAAATGGCAGTCATATAGAGAATATTATATAAATAAAAATGGTTTATGTCAAGAAACGTTTATTTTTCCTATGTATGGAGACTTATGGGACACCCTGTATTATAATACTCTAGCATTTCACAGTAGACTACCTACTCCATAATGTTGACTGGATATTGTCGGCACTGCTAAAAAAGCTATAATAATGAAATATACTTACCGGAGCTGTGAGGACAGATCCTTGGCCAGGGGCACTGGTTGGGCTGCCCAGGAGTCTGAGGGGCCTCCCAGAAGACACCGGGATCTCTGGCCCATGTAGCAACACCACAGCGACTGAGGTAGAAGCCTCCCTCTCTCAAGCTGAAAACAAAAATAATAAAGAATAATCTTTACATTGCACAATGGCCAGATTACATGACTTGTTCTGTTGTTGTTAGGTGACAAAAAGCATTAGTACACTGTGACAGAGAAGGTACATTTCGTTAGCCTCATAGCATAATTGCCTAAGTCATACACTACATGCACAAAAGTATTGGGACACATTGAATTCAGGTGTTTCTTTTCTAACAGGGGTCTGGGCTATAAAACAATAATGACAAATGTCATATAATTATATATTGTGATAAATATAATGACTATTAATATTGATGTTTACATCTCAAATCAGCATGAACAGGACATCTCACAGCTTGAGCATGATGTGTCCCAATATTTTTGTGCATATAATTTATAAACATCAACATTTCCTTAAGGTTTAATGGGAGATTTTTCTCCCTAAGTGAAATGTGAAGTAGATGGTTAGTTGAGGTACAAAATTATTATTTACAGTCAGAGCACGAGAAGTCTTTTAGAAGTTTAGAGGTAGAACATTTAAAATCATAGTCATGAATTAAAAAAAAATCAAAAATCAAAAAACTAAATCAGTATTGAGAGAAATTAAGTAAAAACTATCTCTGAGGCATTTTGGAAGCAAAGATAACAATTTAAACCAAACTAACCAATGCAATGATATTTATTGTTTTGTAGCCCAGAGCCCTGTTAGAAAAGAAAAAGCTGAAATCAACATGTCCCAAAACTTTTATCAATGTACATATAGTGTATGACTTAGCCTCATAGCATAATTGCCTAAGTTCCAGGTGGACAGATCTGTGGTGAGTTTGTTTAACAGATCTTTTACTGAGTCCATTATCACATTCTCTTTCATTTGCTGGTTAGCCTCTATCAATCTGAAACCAAAAAACTCATTAATCAGGATAATTAAAGTCAGCAGTAAAATCAGTGGTACTACTAAAATCCCTTTCAGAAGTGTAGAATAACCAGGTGTCAAAAAATGTCTTACAGCACTCACCCTGTGCACTCTGAATGTAAGTTCCTGCCTCAGACAACCATCAACCAAAACCAACAGAGACTAATTCTCCTTCATACCGTCTATGTTTAACTCTGTACAGCACAGGTAGCATTAACATTAGTTTACATTTTATTTAAGTATATGTTTTTATTGCACCATTAGTTTTATTTATTTTTATTTCATTGGTTTAGAGAGACCATGTATATTTATGAACATTGCTGTATAAAAAAAATACACCCATGTAAATACGCCAGAATTAGTAAAATTCACTACTTTTCATCTGCAGTCCGTAGGCAGGTGACAGAAACAAGACATAAAACAGCTAACATTAATACATCACTCGTTCGCTATAAATTAAAAATAAAAAAAAAACACATAATGATGACATAGGCATCATCAAAACAAACAAGCAAACAAACAATAAACAAAAAACAAACAGACATAGAATGATCACATTAGCCTATACATTCACCTCTATACTTACATACAACTTCACAGAAAAGAGTTAAGTTTATATGTGATTATGGTCTTGTGTCTCACTTTGCTATTGTCATTGCTCTTTGCTGTTGTCAAATTGTTGTTTTAATTGCCACTGTGGCAGAAACTATTGCCCCCTGAGGATAAATAAAGGTCTTGAATGAATTGAAACCACAGGAAAAGATAAAAAGGATGATCAACTCTGATCTCATATCCTTCTTATTGGTATTGATTTTTTTCCAACCACTTTTTTTTTTTTTTTTTTTTTTACATATTTACTTATAATTTTTTGGTGCAGATTTAAGTTGCATTGAACATTTAAATATTCAATTTCAGAGGCATTAAGCATGTCCCCATTCTTCCCACCCCCTCACCCTCCCACTCCTGGTCCTACATAACATACTTAATGAGAGTAATAAAAAACACCAAAGAACTCATTAAACAAAACAGGTAAAAATAAATAAATAAATAAATGATAAAGAAAGAAAGAAAAGAAAAAAAGAAAAGAAAATAATAAAAGCAAAGCAAAGAAAAACAACAGCCTAATAATAGACAAATCTGCTTATTCACAATTACGTCCCACACACAAGATATGGACATGTAGTGTTATTAACCCTTTCATGCATAGTGGTCACTACAGTGGACAATTATTCTACAGCTGTTCTCTTGTATTTTCATGGATTTTGTTGTTTTAGTTCCATATCAGCCAACACAGTGGACGCCTACGCATCATCCCATACACTGCAGTTCATACCATCACTGTAACTTTGCTGTTGTAGATAAACATGATCTGCACTTACACGTTTGAGTGTAAAAAAAAAAAAAAAAAGGTAATTGTGATTAGACTGTAATTAACATGTTTTTTTTGTTTTTTTTAAGTTTTTGGGAGTTTTTTTTGCATATCATCTCCATGAAGTGAGTAATAATAGTGTTAGAGTATGTTAAAATGTGAGAAAACATCAGATTAGCAGCATTAAAAATGTCTTTATTTCATAGTTCTCACACAGTATATCAATAAATTCATGTTTCTTTGCTTCTAAAATTAAAGGCATGATGTCCAGCTGAGTGGACATTTTTGTAACTCCATGAAAAATAAGTTCATAAAAAAATTCAATCACTTATTTTTTCATGCCTAAAGAGGAATAAAAACACTCAGGAAAAAAAAAAAAAATCTTGATTACGATTCTCATAATTCATGCATGAAAGGGTTAATATTATTAGAGAGTACACAAGTATATATAGCACGCCAAACAGGAAAAAAAAAAAAGGTGCATATGGGAAAACTGCATTAACAGCAGTTTTTATAGTTTAGAGTGTCTTAAGTTTTTTTTAAGTATTTAACCATGGAGCCCCATACTACTTGAAATGTTGATGGCTGACCTCTCAAACTGTATTTAATCTTCTCTAAATTAAAAAAAAAAGCATGAGGTCGCTAAGCCATGAGGATGGTTTTGGGGTAGATGTTGATTGTTGATTTTTTTCAACCACTTCTAATAAATATATGACTGTCCAGCTGGTGGCAGGCTTACTTTTAATATCATACCATCAGTAATTGTAAGAGTTCAATCACTGTTAGCTGAGATGCTCCATTTAATACTGATATTGACTTGATGACGTTGTGTTGACTCTGTTATGACAAATACCGCATTTTATGTTGGCTTCAGAAAAATAATGACTCATGTCTCAAAAACAGGAAACACAAAACTGTGACTTCATGTCTTGCCTGTTGCTCAGTTGGAAGGGCTGTCTGCCTGGGATGAGAGTCTCGGTGAGCCCAGCACTCGGCTTACTTCCAGGTCCAGCAAACACAAACGCATCTAGCGGCTGTACCTGGCTCAGTGGACCGCCCACGGGAAAGTCTGTGACTGTGCCACTGTAAATGGCTACAGCCCCAGACGCATCCCCTGAAAAGAAAACACAACAGGGACAGAAAGGTAAAAAAAAAAATTTAATCAAAGAATGACGCCATTGGATACACTAGATTTTTTTTGTTTGAAATCATGTGATGTGACCCTCTCTCTTTAACCCAACTGGTCAGGGCAGACCACCATCCTCCAAGAGCTGGGGTCTGCTCCAGGTTTGTGCCTGTTAAAGGATGTTTTCCTCACCACTGTTACCAAGTACCTGGTCCTGGAGGATTCTGTTGGTGTCTGTGAATTGGGTTACTAAGAGTCTGGTTTAGACCAGATCTAAACGTAGTGTCTAGGGCTGCACCATTTTGGCCAAAAATAAAATCCCGATTTTTTCTTCTAAACACTCAATTTTCAATTTCGATTTTTGGGTAAAACTACAAAAGACAACAGAAGTCAGCATGTTGTTTTGTGAGCAGCCCGCAATGCAAGGCACTGCTCCCCACCTGAAATCTGAGATGGTATCACAGAATCCCTGAAAATTCTGTGATGGGCCCACAGAAGTTATACCACTGTAAGTCAGTAACAGGCATTAGTCATGCGTGCGTGGACCACATAACATGAGTGATCCCCATGCAGTTATATTTGAACTGGGGGATCCGTGCATGGACCATGGCTTACATTGGTATCACTTCTGCGGGCCAATTACAGATTTAAGGTCTGTGGTCATTACAGGGACCTCTATGAAAGACCACTCCCACAGATAGGAGGAGGAGCCTATGGTAGCCTGGAGGCGCGCGGCCCGGAGGCACGAGAGAGATGAAATTGATTTCACAATTTCCCTTTTTTAAAAATCGTCCTAATTAAAAAATCTGATTTCAATTTAAAATTGATTAATCGTGCAGCCCTAGTAGTGTCATGTGCTAACTTTTATTATGATGTGGTGCTATATAAATAAAATGTGACTGGTTGATTGATCGATTGAAGTGTATCACCAGTGAAGACTATATACAGTTGCAGAAAAAATTATTAGACAACCCCTTGTTTTCTTCAATTTCTTGTTCATTTTAATGCCTGGTACAACTAAAGGTATATTTGTTTGGACAAATATAATGATAACAACAAAAATAGCTCCTAAGAGTTTAATTTCAGAGCTGGTATCTAGATATTTTCCATGTTTTCTTGATAATAACCAAAATCACTTCAGTTCTTACGTCAGTATCTATGGCATTGTACTGACAAAAACAGTGCTTTTAGGCATTCCCTGTTTTCTTTTCTGTCTGTTTTAGTCACATGATACACACAGGAGTTAGTACTTATTTTATAACCATTGTTTGTGATGACTTTTGATGGTCTGACAATTTTTTCCGTGACTGTATATTTATTTTTAATCTATTAATTCTTCCAATTAGAGTCACTGGGAGCAACATCCATTTCTCAATTAACATATTTATTTTTGTTATTTGTTGTTGTCATTTGTTTGTTCATCATCATTTGTTCTAATCCAAGCAATATAAAACTGTGTTGAATCTGGATTAGGGTTGTCTCTTACTTGGTTTTGTTGACTCTATAACCTCAGATATCACCATGTTTTTTGAAATGTGGCAAATCTGGCTGCCTTTGTCCTTAATATAATGTACTAGTTGTAAATAAAAACAGCTACAGCCATTTAAAAAAAGTTTTTATTCTTTTTGTTTTTAAAATTTTTGATATTTCCATGAACCTCTCATCCACTGGTCGTCTGAATGTACTGTGCAAATTGTGTAAAACACACAAACTTAAACTGATACTTAAGTCGTAGCTAGCCATTTTTTAAATATTTTACGTGTTTTGATGTCACATTTGTGTGTGTTTGGAAAAAAAATGAAAAATGTGCAGAACAAATGGGCTAAATATTAATGTTTGTACATAACATAACTGAACAGTTTTTGCAGGAAATTATCTGCAACAATAATCAAGCAGTCCTAAAATACTAGATAGATGTGATTTATAAAGGCACCTGTAGCCCTCATGAAAAAGTACTTGTTAACAGCGTGAACCTATTGTCAGTTTTGGTCATGTATGGATCTTGTTAATGGGAAATGTTGAATTCTGCCAGCCTTACCTTTGTCTAAATCAATAACATCTTTGTTTCTTTTGTTCACACAAAAACATTTCACTACATTTGTTGCCTCGGGCTCTGAGTCTGACAGTAACCCCAATCGATTTGTAACATCCAACCATTCAGAAAGCCTGTCTGTCTTTATAATGTCTTTCTGTGACATTCATCCTTTAAGATCAATCCAACAACACATTTTTCCTCCATGATGAATAAGTTTGTTCAGGATTTTGAATAGAATTCCCAAAATTAGGCTGGTCAGCATCATAAAAATTCTGGGAAATCTTGGATGTGTTTGTTTATTTGGCAGGTGAACAAGAGTGAATTTTTTCAGAATTTTCTGAGGGGGTCATGCGGGGCACTTTCTGAAATCTGGTTGATTTGGGATGGAATGACCCAGTTATAAAAGGCTGCAAACAAGGAATTTAGTTTTTTTTTTTTTTTTTTTTTTTTTTTAACCTCTGATTAATTAATTATCAAACCAGTTGTTGATAAAATCAGTCAAGTTCAACCCACCTTTCATGTAGTTCTTGTCTATGGTCACAGAGACAAGCCCACTCCTAGAGGTGTCCATATCCAGAGTCACACTGACCCTGTCTGTTTTCCCATCCACCACTACCAGAACCAGAGGACCTACACCTGGGGCCTCTGTGACCTCCACAAACCCATCCACCTGGCCTCCCCCCAGCCTCAGTTCCGTAATGAGAGGGACTGTAGTTGGGGTAGCAGGTGGGGTGCAGTTATTCCTCTGGCCTGGGGAGGGGAGAGAAACCTGAAAGCCCCAGCGGTCTTCAGACAGCAGGCACCTCTCGATGGACTCGTCCCCGTCATGCGCTGTATCATCCTCGACAAAGGCCGGTTCACCAGGTGTCAGAGTTTCAGCGAGGAACTCTGCCCCTCCAGAACGTCGACTCATGTACACAACGGCGTCCACCAGGCCAACTGCTGTCACGTTCATCTTCTCACTGTAGCGGGCGGCGAGTGTGTGGTAGATGGCGATGGCATCCGGGCCGTTCTGGACTGTGTTAGGGGGCAGGAGGATGGCCGGTTTAGGCAGCATGTCCACGGAGCCCACAAGGAAGAAACCTCTGTCATCTGTGCTGTGGCCTTTAAGGTCTAGAACCTTGTAGGCTATGTTTCCATTTCCGTTATAGAACACCAGCGTATAGCCATCTAGAGATGCTCGTTGTCCACTGGTGTGATACAGCTCCACAAACTCAGTGGTGTCCAGTCTGGGGTTGTCAGCGTTGATCTCACTGATAATAAGGCAGGGGTCAGCGGTAACTACCACCACCAGGCAGAGGCAGGCCACACAGGACACACTAAGCACCATGATTTACAGCTTCCTGACAGCTTCTGCAAAATACTGAACAAAGTGAACTCCAATAAATTCCTCAGTCAAATAAAGCAACAGTTTAAATACCCCACATTGAGTCTTTAATTTATTTAAAGGAAAGAGGTCTTAAAGAATAACACAGGCACAAACAATACTGCGTAGTAAAAGAGAGGTTGGTTCACAGGCCATTTGTGTAAACAGGTTTTTGGCCACAGAGTTTTACATGTTATCCATGTTCAGAACAGTGACAGGGTTAACTTTTTAAGGATACACATAGGTCAAGTTAAGACACACAGAAAATGTAGAAAATACAATTATATACCATTTTTTCTTCTAGTAAATTTCATCAGGTTCAGGTGAAAAATGCAGGGCTGAATTGATTCAAATTTAGAATAGTAACTGTTGAATCTATTTTAGAAAAAAAAAATAAAGGATGGAGTAGCAGGATGATGTATAAGAACTTTTTAGTTGCTTCAGTTTTGCACAAAAAAGATTTGTATTCTTTCTACTTTCCTGAAAAAGGTCTAAATGGACAAAGGGTGGAGTTGGAGAGGTTACATGAGTTCAGAGAAAGAGGAAAATAAGGACGTTTTCATCTTAATGCCTGATAAGAGGCAGCTCATTCATATTTCATGGTTTGTAGTTCTATTACTAGAAGTTTACTATTAAGTGAGGGCATGACCACAATAGATATATTTATCTATTAAAAAAAACAAACAAAAAAAAACCCATACAAAATAAAAGAGAGGTTGGTTCACAGGTCCTGTGTGTAAACAGGTTTTGGCCAAAGGGTATAACATGTTTTCCATGTTCAGAACAGTGATAGAGTTAACTTTTTAGGAATACACATACATTAAGTTAAGACACTCAGAAAATGTAGAAAATACAATTACACACAATTTTTTTTTCTTCTAGTAAATTACATTAGGTTCAGGTGAAAAATGCAGGGCTGAACTGATTCAAATTTAGAACAGTAACTGTTAAATCTATTTTGGAAAAAAATAAAGGATGGAGTAGCAGGATGATGTTTAAGAACTTTATAGTTGCTTCAATTTTGCACAAAAAAGATTTGTATTTTTTCAGCTTTCCTGAAAAAGGTATAAATCACAGGTGTCAAACAGGCGGCCCGGGGGCCAAACCCGGCCCACCAAAGGGTCCAGTCCGGTCCCTGGGATGAAGCTGTGAAATGCAAAAATTGCCCTGAAGATATTAATCATTTTAGTTCAGGTTCCACATACAAACCAATTTAATCTCCAGTGGGTCAGATCAGTAAAATACTATCATAATGACCTATAAATACTCACAACTCCAAATTTTTCCCTTTGTAAATGTAAACATTTTCATGCCATTTTACTGTATTTACACTAAAACAAACTAACATTTCACAAAAACACAAATAACTTCAACAAATATGAAAATTTTGAAATGTCTGAAGTGTAATTTTAACAAATTTCTGGCTGTTATTAAATGTTTTGTGTATTTGTAGATCCACTGTGATCTATACGTTGTAATGTACATGTGTAAATGATAGACTGAGACATAATATTGTTAAAATTGCACTTAGTTTTCTTAAGAAATTTCATTTTGTTCATGTTATTCACATTGTTTTAAAGGATAGTTGGTAATGTAAACCTTTTCATTGCATAATTTTACTTTTTTTTGCTCTAAAACATACAGGAAAGTTTGGAGTTGACATTTTTTATATATTATTATGTTATTATTTCACTGGTCCGGCCCACTGCAGATCAAATTTGGCTTAATGTGGCCCCTGAACTAAAATGAGTTTGACACCCCTGGTCTAAATGGACAAAGGGTGGAGTTGGAGAGGTTACATGAGTTCAGAGAAAGAGGGAAATAAGGATGTTTTCATCTTAAAGCCTGATAAGAGGCATTCATATTTCATGGTTTGTAGTTCTATTACTAGAAGTTTACTATGAAGTGAGGGCATGACCACAACAGATATATTTATCTGTAAAAATAAAAAAAAACCCAAAACAAAACATAAAAATAAAAGAGAGGTTGGTTCACAGGCCCTGTGTGTAAACAGGTTTTTGGCCAAAGGGTATAACATGTTATCCATGTTCAGAACAGTGATAGGGTTAACTTTTTAGGAATACACATATGTTAAGTTAAGACACTCAGAAAATGTAGAAAATATAATTACACACATATTTTTTTTTCTTCTAGTAAATTACATTCAATTCAGGTGAAAAATGCAGGGCTGAATTGATTCAAATTTAGAATAGCAACTGTTAAATCTAGAAATTGAATGCTCCAAAGGATGGAGTAGCAGGATGATGTTTAAGAACTTTTTAGTTGCTTCAATTTTGCACAAAAAAGATTTGTATTCTTTCTACTTTCCTGAAAAAGGTCTAAATGGATAAAGGGTGGAGTTGGAGAGGTTACATGAGTTCAGAGAAAGAGGAAAATAAGGATGTTTTCATCTTAATGCCTGATAAGAGGCAGCTCATTCATATTTCATGGTTTGTAGTTCTATTACTAGAAGTTTACTATGAAGTGAGGGCATGACCACAATAGATATATTTATCTATAAAAATAAAATAAAGCATAAAAAATACAAGAAAACATAGTATTTTTAAAGGTGGTTGTGTCTGTTTAAGTGATAAAGAAGATGCAAAAATAAATGTGACTCATTTAATAAAGAATAGGAATCAGTAAATCACAGAGACACAAAAGTCACTGTTCAATATGAAATATGTGATCAGATTTTTACTACTTGTAGCCCAGATTCCCCAGAGGCAAAAATATCATCATGAATGGCTCTCTCTGAGTCATTTTTTGTTCATGGTGACATTGAGAATGCACGTCTTCTGCATGAGTCATGAAATGTTGCGAAACACATGAGAGCAAATGGAAACTTTGCAAAGAACGGTGAAAAGCTTGAACTGGGAATGACAGTTCTACACCAGCAACACAAGAAAGAGCTGAAATTAAAAAATAAATCAATAAAATAAAAAGTCATCTTTCAAAGTCACCCTAATCTTAAAATGTGCAAAAACAAGCTGCAGAAGTCTATGGAGGAAAAAGCTGCGGTGTTAGAATAAAAAAGCCGCTTTCATTTCAGCTCTGAATGGGGTTAAATTCTTCTAGAAATTTTCTCCCATGTCACGACATCCCATCTTATTCCAGTCACGGTTCGGGGGCTATGCATGCATCTTCCCGTCGACTAAAAAAGGACTGTCAATCCGGTTTCTATCGGAGCCTCTAAAGGTCCGGGACCACCGATCTGGACTTACTGTGTTTCCGAGCTTCCGGTCCGGGCCAGGTGTCGCTTGTTGCGCCGTCGAAACCCTTTGAATTGCGTGGAAAAATCGGGAGCCGTCGGAAGGAAATAACATTGGTAACATGAAAGTTTGTTTCCTGCCCTCCGCCGCTCCCTTCATTCACAAAGCAGCACTTTCTCCCCCCGGACTGTGGGCGGTCAGAGCCACTGAGGGGGATGATGCCTGCCAGGGAAGAGCTTTTTTCTAAGGCTCAGTTCACCATTCAGACACCCACAGCTGAGGAAAACACAGCAGCCAAAGCACCAACGTAATGCTCAGAGAATTAAAAAAACAAAACAAAACAAAAAAAAAACACTCCATCACTTCAATCTACACTACTGTTTATTATAAAACACACTCCTTTTATGGTTTCTGCTGTAAGTTTTTTTTTTGTTTATCCTAATGAGCCATGTCTAGACCTGAAGTGGGCCCCTGACCCCACTTTGTAAAATAGGGGAGAGAGGGTTCACTTGTAACACTTCAATAAGAATCAAGTCCCGCCCATAAATCAGGTTCCCTCTGCCTCAGCGAGCCTGTTTACACACACACACACACACACACACACACACGCACGCACGCACGCACGCACGCACGCACGCACACACACACACACGCACGCAAGCACGCACACCAAGGCCCAATCCCAGTTCACCCCTTAGCCCCCCCCCCCACCCCTACCCTTTGGTCCTTGCACTTGGCACTACCCCTTGAATGGATTTGCAAGGGGCAAGGCAAGGCAGATTTATTTGTATAGCACAATTCATACACAGTGCAATTCACAGTGCTTTACAAAACTGGAAAAGAGACAGATTAAAAATACACAATTACAATTAAAACATAATCAATAAAACATAAATAATAATCAATTAAAACAAAGTAAAGGAGAAGGGTGCAGATAGAACCCTTTCAGTTGTTCTATGCACAGTTGAACAGAGCCGTTTTCAACCTGGACTTAAACATAGTCACAGTAGAGGTCTGTCTCACATCATCAGGAAGACTGTTCCAGAGTTAAACTGCATAGAACTGAAACGCAGCTTCACCCTGTTTAGTCCTGACCCTGGGCACCAGCAGAAGACCAGTCCCTGAGGTTCTCAGGGTCTGAGATGGTTCATATGGGCCCAACATGGGGCAGCCATGGCTCAAGTGGTAGAGCGGGTCGTCCAATAACTGAAGGGTTGGCGGTTCGAATTCCGCTCTATCCTAGTCAGTCCGTTGTGTCCTTGGGCAAGACACTTCACCCTCCTTACCTCCAGTGCCACTCATACTGGTGTATGAATGCGTATGAATGTTTGGTGGTGGTCGGAGGGGCAGTCACGCTTCTGTCAGTCTGTCCCAGGGCAACTGTGGCTACAGATGTAGTTTACCACCACCAGAGGGAGAATGTGAGAGTGAATGAATAATGGATCAATAATGTAAAGCGCTTTGGGTGTCTAGAAAAGCACTATATAAAATCCAATCCATTATTATTATTAACATGTCACAGATGTACTTAGGTGCTAGACCATGGACAGACTTGTAGACCAGCAGAGCTGTTTTAAAGTCTATTCACTGAGCCACAGGAAGCCAGTGCGGAGATCTGAGCACAGGACTAATAGCGGTTGAAACATTCCCCTATGAAATGAGACGACCCTTCCGGACCTGTTACATCATCAGCAGTCATGATGCCGCAATAAACAGATGCCATGACTTTGTTTCCGAAAGTATTCACCATGCCGTCAGCAGCTGTAACCGTCTCTGTTGCATGGGCTTTGGGCATCTTATTGCGGCTATCAACTGCAAACCACAGAAATGCGGTCTGTAACACATGAAAACGGCATCAAACGGTCCATCAAATGATTACGTTGTTTACGAAGAAAATGGTAAATGGACTGAACTTATATAGTGCATTTTCTACACCTTCATGGTGCCCAAAGCGTTTTACAATTCCTCACACTCACCCATTCACACACACATTCATGCACCAATGCAAGGTGCTGCTGCCATGCAAGGCGCTGCCTGGCCCTACTGGGAGCAATTTTTGGGTTTAGTGTCTTGTCCAAGATAAATACATATGCTCAAAGGCACATCATTTTGTAAGATAAGAAATACATGAGAAACCATTAAAAAAATGTAAAAATATGATTTCACTAATCGATCAGTACTGGGATGATTCTAATGAAACTTGTTTGTGTGATATTCATACACTTTTGTGATTTTCATATGTTTTGAAAATGTTTCTGTCAGTAAAACATAATTTACTGCAAATTATGCATTCGTTCATTCATACATTTATTAAAATGAACTTTCTCACTACACAAAACTGGTATAATCTCAATTAAAAGAAGTAGGTCAAGGTCTTGGGGAAATAAATCACAGTTTTGAAAAAGTCTGGAATTTTTACTTGGATAAAGAGCAAGCACCCTGAATATTTGGTGGACTTATTTGTCAGACTTGTGCATGTCAGTGAAATTAGGCATTCTTTCTTTCTTTCTTTCTTCTTTCTTTCTTTCTTTCTTTCTTTCTTTCTTTCTTTCTTTCTTTCTTTCTTTCTTTCTTTCAGAATTTCAGTCTTTATATGTCTCACTTCTGTACTTCATTTCTTCACTTACGCACTAATTTTCATCAATTTAGTTAAACCGTTTATTATGAGCAAATGGGATGATTTAAATTAGATCATTATTCAGTCAAGTTTCGCAGTTGGCTTTTTTGGCAGTTAGCATAATTTTTAGGTTTAAATTACTAATGAAGAAAATTTGACAGTCGCCTCATATTCGACCAACACTGATCTGCATGTTGAAGTATTTTAAAAGCAGTTTTACTATATTTTACTGTCTCAAGTTTCTGAAACTTCCCTTTTTCATAGCCAGACATCCTTTACTACATGTATGGATGTAAATGACAATGAAGGTGAAGGTTATCCTTGGGAAACAGAAAGTGAAAATAAACAGTATGAACGCTCAACTTTCACAAATTTCCAACACACTGAGCACAAAATGCATGAGATTGGCTATGACATAGATCCTGAAAATAATTTTTATAATGATATAAACAATAGTCATGAATATTACACTGATGATCCATTCAGAAATGTCAAAATTGAAAATGCATGTTCAATAGTACATTTTAACCCTATAAGGCCAAACGTGGCATATTTGATACATGAGTTTTGAAGCCCTCTACATGATCAATGAGATATTTTTTGCTCTTGAAAAACCTGATGTATACAATTAGATACATGCAATACACAGATAATCCACCAGGGGGGAGTAATTCGTTCACCAGAGGCCTTTCCAGTGACACTACAAGATTGTCATAAATGAGGAAGGAGGCAGAACTTTGCCAATTTTGTAAAGGAATGACCAATTTGATAGATATGTTTGTGTTATGTTTTTGTTAGTTCAAAAATAATAATATTTGAACATTGAGACCTGATGTATGAAATATGATACAAAATTTAAACTCATACATGGAAATTGATATTTGGAAAAAAAAAAAAAAAAAGGGGGTTTTCAGAAGCACCAATAAAGGCTCCAGTTTCAAAGAACTGGAATTTTCTGTCAATGATTTAATGGTTCAGGCTTTACAGGGTTAATAGTAGGAGCCTGAATATAAAAATTTCGTGAAAATATCGTGTAAACAATCTGTTTTCTGTTTTACGTGCATCTTGAAAGGACCATCTTTCTCTGGTGAAGGCCCTTTCTCAGGTTTATGTTAAAGTCTATGGACGTACCATCGACCCCTTCAAAGAAATCCTTGTCACGGTGGGGGGTTACGGTTCCTAATTCAGCACCATGCAGGGTCTGGTGGAAGTGGGAGATGAGGTAAGGATGCTGGGGTATTTACTGAAAACATCCCTTCAGTGTTTGTTGTCTATTCACCCTAATGTCGCACTTTCAGGTCATCATTGTAGACCCTTTCTTTGACTGTTATGTACCTATGGTGCAAATGGCAGGGTTGAGACCTCTATGCCTTGTAAGTTTAACTTGAAGCCTTTGTTGCGTATGTGGGGTGTTTTCCACATACAGTAGTTTCTTTACCAGTATGTTATTAGATTGAATGTGCTGTTGTTCTGCATAATTTTAGAAGCCTGGAAAGACAACAGTTACAAGTGCTGACTGGTACCTCAACTCTAAGACAAAGGCCATCATTATTAACACTCCCATCAATCCTATAGGAAAGGTATGGTAAAACCAAATGTGTTTACGTGACAGGCACATACAGTTATATAGTGATATGTATCATGTAACAAAACAAAAACATTTGCAGTATCACCAATCACACTCACTAGGTGTATATTACAATACTTACTTTGCTTCTGTAGTTTAGATTTAAAAGAACTTCATGTCTACATTCAGTATTTCTTATACTAATATATATGTCAGGCCTGCACTCATTTTTTGTTTGCCTCTACACTGTAAAATATATGTTTGGGTTAGATCAGTGGTTCCCAAACTTTTGTGGCTCGTGACCCAATTTTAACAAATTTCTGGCAACCCCAGACATTCAAAACAGAGACATGTTTTTTGCTAAAAGCGGCATTGCACCCATACGCCCTCCCGTGCTGCAACATTGGGACATCATTTGGACACACACGCGTCGGACACACATGTGACAGACCCAGAAACGTCCAGTATAGTAGGACTGTCTGTTTTATCTTGTTGTACAGTGTCCTTAGGTGTCTTGAAAAGCGCTTAAAAATAAAATATATTATTATTATTATAATTATTATTATTATTATTATTATTATTATTATTATTATTATTATTATTATTACTAGCGGCATTGTACCCGTGGTGACATTGTACGAGAGTGCCCTCCCGTGGTGCAACAGCAGCATTGCACCCGTACGCCCTCCTGTGCTGCAACATCAGGACATTGATCGGACAAACACGCGTCGGACACACGTGCTGGACACAGAAATGTCCATTATAGTAGGATTACTAGCGGCTTTGTGCCCATGGTGCTATTGCACAATAGCACCCTCCTGTGGTGCAACAGGAGCATTGCACCCGTACGCCCTCCCATGCTGCAACATCCGGACATCAATTGGACAAACACGCATCGGACAAACATGCGCCGGACAAACACGCACCAGACACAGAAACGTCCATTATAGTAGGATTATTATTATTACTAGCAGTATTGTACCCGTGGTGCCATTGTACGATAACGCCTTCCCTTGGTGCAACAGCGGCATTGCACCCCTACGCCCTCTCGTGCTGCAACAGGTATCAGACACACGTCGGACAAAGACGCGCCGGACAAAGACGCGCCGGATACAGAACGTCCATTATATTATTATTATTATTATTATTATTATTATTATTATTATTATTATTATTATTATAAAAAACAACAGTAACATTTATGCATAATTAAGAAAGCTTTGAATCAGCAGCACAACACTATAACTCTGAGTAATACTAATGCAGCAAACTCAGTAAACTCACTTTTCATTCACTATAGGAGCATCACAGTATGAGTCTATATGATTTTCCATTTGTCATGTGAAAAGGTCACCCTGTCAGTGTTGATTCACAGCCCTCTAGAGAGTTAGAGGAATGTGTAACAAATGGTTCAGTATGTTGCTACATTTGTACAATCCATAAAACACTAGGGGATCCCTATCCTGAACTTTTTATTATTTTTTTGAGTTCAGTAATAGGCAGCCTTTTGCAGACTGTTAGTGAGCTTCATGTATGTTACTGGTGTTGTTACTGTGAGGACAGGACTGAAAACTGATGCAAAGAGTCTGGTCCCTGTTTTTCATTTATCTTGTTTTTCCGTTTGTCTCTCAGTTCCTATTTGTCTCCCTGTCTTTTCCCAGGAGGACATAGCAACACAGAGGCTGGCACAATGGCATCCAATCATTTTCAACCACAGTGAATAACCCCAGTGTTCTTTGTCAACCTTGCCAGAAAGTTGTCTAACCTCCCATGATAAAGCACGTCTGGTTCAGCTCCTTTGGTTTACCCTCTTACCTGTTCCTCAGTCGACTCCTCCGCCTCACAACAGTCCCACCTTGGTCAATACACCTCCTGGTTTCCACCGGTCCTCTGCCTCCACCGTCTCTGATCCTTCCTATCACCTGTGACCTCTCCCTTTAACTGTACAATGACCTGCTCAAACCACTACTGCCTGATTTTCTGAACATGCATAAGGGTCCTCATTCTCCTAGCAGTGACACAAAGTTTCATTTCTGCTCTTCGCGAAGGGAAAAAGTTCAGTATGTTGAAACTGCCAAAAGTCAGATTTTCCAGTCGTATATTATAGTTTGTCTTACTAAGGCATAATAGATCTTCCGTATTTCAGATACTTTGAGAAGACGCACTATGGGTCTTATTTGTGATTATTAACATAAAATACAAACATTGTGACATTAAATCTTGCATGTTCTAGAATTTTGGGCATTTGGTTAGTGATAAGATAAGATAAGATAAGATAAGATAAGATAAGACAGGTACATAAGAAATTTTATGCAGAGGTCTCTCAGAGTATAATTATAAAAGATTAAAAGATACAATCAGAATAAACTAGAAAAGCACTCGGAGAGCGCAGACCTCCACCAAAGCAGATCACCCCCCCTTCCCCCAATCACCAGCAAAATTTAATCATTTGTTCCTTGTGCCAGTATCAACATTTCCTGAAAACTTCATCAAAATCTGTCCATAACTTTTTCAGTTACATTGCTAAATAACCAACAAACAAACAAACCCTGGCAAAAACATAACCTCCTTGGCGGAGGTAATAGAAGTCATAAGATATAAGCAGTATAAAAGCAGTGCCAAAAGAATTAAAAGGCATCAAACCAGTTACTTATATTTTAAAACAGCAACCTTTTTTTCCCCATTGTTATCTTACTATTTTAAGCAGAGTTGAATTATTTTTGTCAGTATCTGAAGCCCTCTGCTGCAGGTTCTGCTTAGTATTACAGTATGTAAGTGGTCCTCAGTGATGCATGATGTGGTTTAGAGTATTTAGAACAGCTGATCCACATTCAGATATTTAAGTTTCAATCAGACAAAGTTCCTCTATTGTGGAGAAACAGTAAAGAAGAAGAAGAGGTGTGAGTTACCACATAAAAGGAACTGAAAATGTTGCTTTTGGGTCTTCAAGTAAATGAAAAGTGTATGAACATGATTCAGAGTCTGTGTCAGAGGTTGGTGGAAAGACTGTAAAATGGTATTTTAGGAAAACTGGGTGATGACTACTTCTCTGTTACATTGTAGCCCTTAAAATAGTCTTTAAAAATCGCATTTCAGTGTTTTTCCTCCTTTTTTAAAATTTACTCTTAACATAATGTTTTAATTTTCCTTTTTATTTCCCCACTTCACACAAGCGTGGATTGATGATGTAAGATTTGTAGGCTAAAGACTTGACTTTCAGTTTTTGAACTCCAACATATCCATCTTTTTAATGAGTCTCATTTAACATAAAGTCACTCTAAGTGGTTTAAATGTGTTAAGAAGCATAGAATCACAAAACAGATCACATGAGATCAATCACAGTTCAGGAAGTGAGAGGAATAGTGTTTCTAAGGCCGAGATGAACGTACATCATGTTCTAAAAGAAAAAAAGCAAGTGAAGACAGTGGATGCTGTGATATATCATAGAAGAGATGCGTCATATTTCAAAGACTCATACAGACTTATACTTATATTATCACTTCATATCAATTTTTTTTTTCAAATTCTTTAAACCAGGGGTGTCAAACATGCGGCCCGCGGGCCAAATTTGGCCCACCAAAGGTTCCAGTCCGCCCCATGGGATGAAAGTGCAAAAATTACACTGAAGATATTAACAGTTAAGGTTGTCAAAATCATTTTAGTTCATGTTGCACATACAGATCTCAAGTAAAATAATATCATAAAAACCCATAAATAATGTCAACTACAAATTTTCTTCTTGAAAAATTATCTAAAAAATAAGAAAAATAAAATAAAAATAATAATATTACACTATGAAAATATTTACATTTACAAAAATATCCTTTCACAATAAAATGCAAATAAATACATACATAAAAAAGAACAACCTGAAATGTACAATTTTAATAATATTTTATCTGTTATTAAATGTTTTGTGCATTTATAGATCCACTGTGATCTGTAACTTGTGTTAATAAGCTGAGATATAATAATATAGAAATTTTTCTTATTTTAGTTCTAAACTCCAGACTTTTAGCAATATTATGCTTGTTACCAAATGTTTGTGTGACATTGTGTATAATGTACACGCATAACTAATAAGTTGAGGCATAATATCGTTAAAATTTTTCTAATGAAATTTCAGTTTTTTCAGGTTATTCAATTTTTTTTTGTAAAATGTAAATATTGCTATAATTAATGTTTTTTTTTTTTTTGTACTAAAACAAAGAGAAAAACTTGGAGTTGTCATTATTTATAGCTTATCATGTCATTATTTTACTAGTCCGGCCCACCTGAGATCAAATTGGGCGAAACGTGACCCCTGAACCAAAGTGAGTTTGACACCCCTGCTTTTTTTGGCTTTTTTTTTTTTTTTTTTTTTTTTCAGTTCCATTATCAACAGCTGAGTTTTTTGAGATTATCCAGATTTTATTATGGCAAACACACGAAATAAAAGTTAGAATCAAATTATTTACAATATGACCATGACTGGTATGCTGGTCTAAACAGAGCCATATGTCGTTATTATTTGACTCCTCTTTGTTTTTAAAGCTGGTGTGTAAATTGTTCCAGTACCTCTGAGCACCACAAGATGGCCCTGCAACCATATAGAATTGGTTTGATCTGATATTTTACTGGCTGTGTACAAAATTAAACTGTCAGCTGGAGGAAATGAGCAAAACAGCCTCCAATAAGTGAGGTACCCTGAGGTGAAACAGCTTATCTGTGATTCTGTACAGGATGGTTTTCTGTTGATATTCTGCTGCATGTGTAGGATTTGTGCACTATATTAACAAAGATAGAGAAGATATTTTGAGTGAGAGAAAAAAAAGGTCAGTTGAAATGTTAATGACAGATTTTGTATGTAATGGAGTTGCCAATGTAATAAAGGCACATTTTGACCAAATTTCTGCCAAAACAGATGAATCCAGGAGTCAACGAGGTACATCTAATTCATTCGTCTGGTTTGTTTTTAGTGACTCATTATGTTGCATCTGACTCATCACTGGAAAAGAGTTCCCTGCTGATAATATGAAAACATGCATTCACAATATAACAAGGGAGGTGAACTTAACAGCTTAAACACACTGTACACCTGAATAATTAGTTAAATGGATTTTAATGTAAGACTTAACTGAAAGGAAATGTGTAGACAGACCATTAGTTAATAATGACACAGCTTTAATATGCCCTTTTAACTTTGGTTTCTTTCATATAAAACTAGTAGGTCAGATGAAAAATATGGCCTTTTCTCCGTTATCCTGCATTATTTATCACCACACACACACAAGAAAAAAAAAATTACATCTTCATGCCAGTCGTGCAAAAATGCATCCACCTCAGCATAATGAGACAAGGTTTTATTTTCAACCACTGTGCTGTCATTCCACTTGTTTGATGTGAGTGTTGAGTCATTTTGTTGGAAGAGAAGACAGCCTGCATCATCTCTGCCTAAATCATCAGATGAATTTCAGCAGCAGCAGTAGAGGAGATATCCACCCACTGGGACTATGGGACTGGCTTCCAGACAGATCAAATACTGTAGCATGGGACATCCAGATTAAACCACCATCCATCCTCACCATTTCAATATCACAACACGTACATTTAATCCTTCATTTAAACAGGTCCTTCCATTGACATTGAGAGTTCTTTTTCAAGAACATGTAATACAGTTAAAACACAGAGGGCTACATAGACATAAAAATTAAATTATAGATTTTCATCATTAAAGAGACACTAACATTAAAGAGACACATGCATACATACTAATACATACACACATACTTCTTCCTACTCCTTTTCAGCCATGCAATATTCAGACTTGTATGTGCTTGAAAATAGATTCTGTCCATTTAAATGTTATTTTGTTTTTGTCTTAATTTGATTTGTTTTGTTTTATTTTGTTTCTTTGCATGTTTGAAATAAATAAATAAATGAAATGAAAATTATGGGTATGTTACACATACCCAAGTATTGGATGTACAGCTATCTTAATTCTAAAGATTTGCATGCAACATAGTTTTCTGAGGAAGGTTAACCCTATAATGCTAAATGTATCATATTTGATACATGAGTTTTGAAGCCCTCTACATGATCAATGTGATTTTTTTTTTTCTTGAATAACCTGATATATACAATTAGATACATGCGATACACAGATAATATGGAGTAAATGACAATGAAGGTGAGGGTTATCCTTGGGAAATAGAAAGTGAAAATAGACAGTAAGAACATTTAAATCTCACAAATTTCCAACACACTGACCAGAAAATGCATTAGATTTGCTATGACATAGATCCTGAGAATAATTTTTATGATAAGATAAAGAATAGTTGCAAATATTACACTGATGATCAATTTAGAAATGTCAAAATTGAAAATGCATGTTCAATAATACATTTTAACCCTATAAGGCCAAACGTGTCATATTTGATACATGAATTTTGAAGCCCTCTACATGATTAGTGTGATTTTTTTTCTTGAAAAACCTGATGTATACAATTTGATACATGCAATACACAGATAATCCACCAGGGGGAGGAATTCATTCACCAGATTTTCCAGTGACACTACAACATAGTCATTAATGAGGAAGGAGGCAGAACTTTCCCAATTTTGAAAAGGAATGACCAATTTGTTAAACGTGTTTGTGTTCTATTATGTTTTTGTTTGTTCAAGATTAATAATATTTAATCATTGAGACCTGATGTATCAAATATGACACAAAATTTAAACTCATACATGGAAATTGATATTTGAAAGCATTATTTTTGGTTGTTCAGAAGGACCAATAAGGTCTCCATTTTCAAAGAACTGGAATTTTCTATCAGTGATTTAATGGTTCAGGCTTTACATGGTTAATGTCAAAATGTCCTGTGATCTGAAATTGTAAGCAAGGTAAGAGGCAGCTAGGAAACTCAACTCACACACAACTATGGCAAACAGAAAGCCAAGTCTAACAGTAGTTGGAATTTGACATGATTTGCTTAGGCCTCAAACAGAGGTTTATAGGTGTCAAGCTGTACCTCATGTCATCAAAATCTGTTCACCATGACCGAGAGGAGAGTCAGCTGAATGTGCTGATATTCATTTAATGTAAGTTCTTCTAGATTTGAACAAAAATGTATGATTTAGCTCCTGCACCAATGGGTGGCTGGGATGAGCTCCAGCATCCCTGTGACCCTTCAGAGGATTAGGTGGTTCAGAGAGTGAATGAATGAATGAATGAATGAATGAATGAATCTTATCATCTTATCTGAAGTACTTTGTCATTGCTACAGGACCAGCAAAACAGGTGGAACAACTCCAGAAAAACACAAAAAATATTAAATTATATCTGGAACTGAATTATCGTAACCCTTTCATGCATAGTGGTCACCACAGTGGACAGCTATGCTACAGCTGTTCTCTTGTATATTCATGGGTTTTGTTGTTTTAGTTCCATATCAGCCAACACAGTGGACACTTACGCTCCATCTCATTCACTGCGATTTATACAATTACTGTAACTTTGCGGTTCTTGATAAACCTGATCTGCAGTAACATGTTTGAGTGTAAATCAGTTGCTAGTTGTTATTAGACAGTAATTAACAGTTTTCTTAAACAAAAAGTTTTTTTTGTGTGTTTTTTTTTGCATATTATCTCCATGAAGTGAGTAATAACTAGTATTAGAGTATGATAAAATGTAAGAAAACATCAGATTCACTGCATTTAAAAAATTATTTCATAGTTTCCACACAATATATCACTTTCTGATATTGCATTTTAAACACGTTTCTTTTCTTCAAAAATTAAACTCATGGTGTCCAGCTGAGTGGGCATTTTTGTAACTCCATAAAAATAGGTTCATAAAAAATTTCAATCACGCTTTTTTTTTTTTTTTTTCATGCCTAAAGAGTAATAAAAACACTCAGGCAAAAAAATCTTGACTAAGGTCCTCATAATTCATGCATCAAAGGATTAAAAATGCTTAGCAGTAGTAAATAAACTTACCTGAATAGAAATAATACCAATAAATAACAATAAATCAACAGCAATACCAGCCATACCAAGCAGTACTTGATACTGTGTGAAGTGAATTTTTTTTTGCTTTTTGTTTTTTTCAAAAATATTTTTATTGAAATGTTTAACCATGCAGCACAGAATGACATGGTTCTGTCTCATAAGGAAAAACATGATATTATAGCTGCATCCCACGCAAACACAAACACAACAATGAACGAACAGTGCCTCTCAAGACAAAGGCAGTGCAACCTCTTGAAAATGTCCTTCATAAATGAAATATATAAGGTACCATGAATAAATAAATAATACACAATACATAAGTAACACTAGAAAAGCACTCGGAGAGCGCAGACATCTGCCAGAGCAGATCAAAAATTTTCATCCAAATCCGTCCGTAACTTTTTGAGTTATCTTGCACATGGACAGACAGACAGACAGACAGACAGGCAGGCAGGCAGGCAGACAAACCAACGCCGGCAAAAACATAACCTCCTTGGCGTAGGTAATAAATACAATATCAATGCAGAAGCATCAAGCAAGATTAGGGACCATAGTTTCCACATATCGTCAGCCTCATAGCATAATTGCCTAAGTTACACTATATGGACAAAAGTATTGGGACACATTGAATTCAGTTGTTTCTTTTCTAACAGGGGTCTGGGCTACAAAGCAATAATGACAAATATCATAAATTAGTTTTATATTGTTATAAATATTATTTTGATCATTAATATTGATGTTTATATCTCAAATCATGATGAAATGGACAGCTTATGAGCAGCTCCCAAGATGTGTGCCATTATTTTTGTCCATATAGTTTATAAACATCAAAATTGCCTTTTTAAGTTTATAGCCTACACCTAATTAGTGAGGTGCAAAGACAGTAGATGGTTTATTATGGTAGAAAATCATTATTTACAGTCAGATAATGAAAAATATTTTAGAAATTTAGATGTAGAACATTTAAAATCATAGTCATGGATAAGAAAAATTTTATTTCTGAGGCATTTTGGAAGCAAAGATAATAATTTAAACCAAACTAACCAAGGCAATGCAATGATATTTATAATATAAAACTATGATGACAGTTGTCATTACTGTTTTGTATCCCAGACCCCTATTAGAAAAGAAAGACCTGAATTCAACGTGTTCCAATACTTTTGTCCATATAGTGTATGACTTATGCTATGAGGCTAATGATATGGTATTCATTTATGCAGTCTTCCAGCGAACATTTCAAGTCTTTAATGTATTGGATAAAGAGGTTCCAGATTAAATGCTTGTTCTTTAACCTTCAATACATAGGTGATCTTCTCTAAGGGAAGACTTGACGACATCTGTCTGATCCAATTAGTAATATATACTTTTTTCCCAAAATAATGCTATACGCTTTTTGGCAGTGATCTATCAGTACTCATTCCCTTTTATTATAATTGTTTTTCTCTGGGTATAAAAGTAAACAAAACCAGTTTTGGTTCCAGTAATATTCATTTGCAAATGATTTTCTCAGTTATGTCCCTCACCTCTTTCTTAAACACTCGAATTTTCCCACATTGCCACATGCCATGAGCTATTGCACCTCTACACTCTTAACGGAATGTTTCTATTGTTCTATCCATTCCGTTCCTCTGGTGTCACATACACCTGCATTAACCATTTGAACTGGATCATTTTAAAGCTTGAGTTTGTTGACACAGTTTGAGCCGCAGCACAGGCACCTTCCTCTGAAAGTTCTAATGACAGATCTGCTTTTTGAGCTCTGAGTTTTTCAAGTGTGTGAGACATCAGTACATTATAGAATTCAGAGATAACACCGGTCCTCACACTGTATTTTATCTGCAATTCTTCCAGAGGTGAATGAGTGGGTTTGTTGAGTGTGTTATTCTGACATGTGCTCACAAAGCGTCTGAGTTGCAGATACTTGAATTATTTATTTTTCTAATCAGGATGGAATTCTTCCTGTAGCTCCTGGAAGGACGTGGATATGTCTGATTCTGGCAAGTAAAGGTCCTGAATCGTGCTGAGACCCCTGGTTTCCCATAGCTTTAAAGCTGCATCTGCTTGACCGTGTTTAAAATCATTTACCACATATTGGAGTGAACTGAGATAGAGGGTGGGGTTCTTTTAAAAAGCTTTTTAACATCACACCGAACTCTTATCATATTCCTAAGAATTGGGTTTTTCGTCTCTTTGTGGTTTTCGTATTTCATTTGAGTACATGTATGAGGGAGGAGGTATATGTCGCCCATGAGATTCCATTTCATTCCAATGTGGGAAATTTTTTTTATATAGTAAAATATAATAGACCTCAGTTGCATCGCACAGTAATACATTCTGAGATTAGGACATTTTAATCTGCCTTGATTGTGAGGCAAGTACAGTAAAAACAAAATGCATGAATATCTTCTTCACTTGTTAAAATAACCCAGGAGGAGGTGGCAGGGGAATATTTTGAAACAAATAAAATAGTTTTGGATGTACAGTCATGGAAAAAATTATTAGACCACCCATTGTTTTCTTCAGTTTCTTGTTCATTTTAATGCCTGGTACTGTTAGGGCTGATGGTACGTGAACTGAACCCAGATGCAAGACCCTCAGACAGGAATACAGTTAAAGGGTATTTATTAAATACAATCAGAGTAATTGGTTCACACAGGAAAGTAATGGATGAATCTTCAGCGGGACTGTGATGGGGAATCGTCTAGGCTTCAGATTCCAAGTGAACCACTTTGCAGCCCAGGTCGGGAGCACACGAGGGGAACCCGACTAGGAGAAAGCAGAGGATAGTCAGGGGGCAGACCAGGTCATACAC
The DNA here is from genome assembly GCF_902148855.1 of Sphaeramia orbicularis. NCBI lineage: Eukaryota > Metazoa > Chordata > Actinopteri > Kurtiformes > Apogonidae > Sphaeramia > Sphaeramia orbicularis. The sequence goes on along the minus strand of NC_043975.1, from coordinate 34,820,056 downwards.
GGGCAGACAATCAGACAGGCAAACGTACATTGGGATAGGCAGGCTCACGTACCGATAGTCCAGGCAGGGGTTGAAACCAGGATAAAGCACAGAGGCGGATAAACAGACAGGGGTCAGGCGAATTCTCAGGTGTGATGGACTAACCAGGTCGAAGACAGACGAGCAGGCAGAGGCAGTGGTCAAAGGGCAAAACGGGTCACAACAGACAGGTAAACAGGCAGGATACAAAAACGCTGGTAAGTTAACACACCAAAAGGAGGAAAACGAACTGGCAACGAACAGGGGAAAACACAGGGTTTAAATACACAAGAGGGCGGGAAGACAATTGGACACAGGTGGAGACAATCAGGGAGGAGTCAGGTAATCAGAGCAGGTGGACACAATCAGGGAAGGGAAGTAAAGACACCAGACATGACACATGAGGGAAACTTAACAAAATAAAACAGGAAGTGACACACAACACAGAGAAACGAGTAAAAGTCCGGGGACTGATATGACAGGTACAACTAAAGGTACGTTTGTTTGGATAAATATAATTATAACAGCAAAAATAGCTCATAAGAGTTTAATTTCAGAGTTGATATCTATCCATTTTCCATGTTTTCTTGACAATAACCAAAATCACTTCAGTTCTTAGATCAATATCTATGGCATTGTACTGCCAAAAACAGTGCTTTTAGGCATTCCATGTTTTCTTTTCTGTCTGTTTTAGTCACATGATACACACAGGAGTTAGTACTTATTTTATAACCATTGTTTGTGATGACTTTTGATGGTCTGACAATTTTTTCCGTGACTGTATATTTATTTTTAATCTATTAATTCTTCCAATTAGAGTCACTGGGAGCAACATCCATTTCTCAATTAACATATTTATTTTTGTTATTTGTTGTTGTCATTTGTTTGTTCATCATCATTTGTTCTAATCCAAGCAATATAAAACTGTGTTGAATCTGGATTAGGGTTGTCTCTTACTTGGTTTTGTTGACTCTATAACCTCAGATATCACCATGTTTTTTGAAATGTGGCAAATCTGGCTGCCTTTGTCCTTAATATAATGTACTAGTTGTAAATAAAAACAGCTACAGCCATTTAAAAAAAGTTTTTATTCTTTTTGTTTTTAAAATTTTTGATATTTCCATGAACCTCTCATCCACTGGTCGTCTGAATGTACTGTGCAAATTGTGTAAAACACACAAACTTAAACTGATACTTAAGTCGTAGCTAGCCATTTTTAAAAAATATTTTACGTGTTTTGATGTCACATTTGTGTGTGTTTGGAAAAAAAATGAAAAATGTGCAGAACAAATGGGCTAAACATTAATGTTTGTACATAACATAACTGAGCAGTTTTTGCAGGAGATTGTTATCTGCAACAATAATCAAGCAGTCCTAAAATACTAGATAGATGTGATTTATAAAGGCACCTGTAGCCCTCATGAAAAAGTACTTGTTAACAGCGTGAACCTATTGTCAGTTTTGGTCATGTATGGATCTTGTTAATGGGAAATGTTGAATTCTGCCAGCCTTACCTTTGTATAAATCAATAACATCTTTGTTTCTTTTGTTCACACAAAAACATTTCACTACATTTGTTGCCTCGGGCTCTGAGTCTGACAGTAACCCCCATCGATTTGTAACATCCAACCATTCAGAGTATTTTGGATGATCTTTTGTTCATCCTGTATACAAATTCGCAATGCCCTATCTGCAGCTTTCTCACACCGAAAATTGCTTTGCATGCTGCTGACCCTAAAAGCTTCCCTGGTGTGCCTCAAGCTAATTTTTCACCTCATTAGTCTGGACAGACATAAAAACTGGGACACTGCGAGGACAAAGCAGGTTTGTGTATATCCGCAGCAGGAAAGCAAGGAACAATGCAGCGGAGATGGAGGCCATGTTGACTGGGGTGTTTGTACACTACACTCTCCAGAGGTGTAATGACAATGAATTATGTGATACGAAAAGGGCAGCAGTGCATTACACAGAGTCATGTGTGTGTGTGTGTGTGTGTGTGTGTGTCTGTGTTGAAGTATTTCCAGCTATGTACGTCGATACTGGTGTGTATGTGATTGCATGCACGTGTACGGTCTAACGAGGAGGTTAGGGTAGGGTTTGACATTGATGAATAATGTGGGAAGGTCTGTTTTTTCTCACTCTCTCTCCAGCTCCCCTTCCTTCCTCTCTGTCTTGCAGGCACAGAGGAAGCTTTCTACTGCTCCTTCTTCTTCTTCTTCTTTTTCTTTTTTTTCACGAAAGCTCCCAAAGAAGCTCATCAGCATTCAACATGCATCACCAGCTCACTGCATCCAATCACGTGCACTTACCATACACAGTGCATGTTTGTCTGTGTGTGTATATAATGTGTTTTTGTTGTGTGATGGAGGAAGACAGGCAGAGACAGGCAGAGAAAATCCCTTTGTGTTCACTGTGAATCCCCAAGGTCATGTACCGGGACTTGTGAACAGATCCCAGACAGGCATCAAGTGTGAGGTAGAGATGATATTTCAGGTCAGAATGTGGGATTATTTTCCATTTTTAACAGTAAATTTAGGTTAATGGCAGCAGAGACACCACCAGTGTGCCTGTTTCCAACCAGATGTGAGTTGGATTGTTGATCTAAAGTGAATCTTCATCTCTCCTCTCATCATCAATCGAGCTGGCTTAGTTAGAGCTTGTTTGCACGATGTTAACTTTCTCTAGTGAGTATTTCTACATAATCTCAGGGATAATCGGAAAGGGTTAACTGCTGAGAGGGGATGAGAGGTGCGAGAGCTAAAGCTTGGCCGCAAGTCGATTTCTCTGAGAGATTGCAGTCTTGTTTGATACCCAGTTCCCATGGCAACCGGCGACTGTGGTGTACCTGACCTACATATGTGCTTGTATGTACACAAACATGCAGGAACCATCTGTTACTGAGGCTTTTTACACTGGGTCGTCAGGACGTTGAGTGGCTGTTGAATGAGACTATCAGATATTGTAAGAACAAACAGCAGAGCCAAGAGCCGCTTTCGCTTTTTTTGAGAAGCTGTCAATGAGTTTTGTCAACAAAAGCTGAGTCACATTGAGACAAGCAGCCTCTCTGTGATGAGCACTGTCAACGCATTAGGGTATTATAGTATGCTAACATCATGTTTGTTAAAAGATATTGAGGAAAATACACTTTGAATATTTTTTTTAACTTGCCAAATATATATTTCAGTTGATGAATTCATTTGAAGTGTCAAATATTTCATTTCTCATTTAAATTCAATCAACTGGAAAGCGTTCAGAAAAAGCAAAGCTCCACCAAAGCATCTAAATTCACTGCAACAACATGTTATTGCTTGCACGATTATGCAAATGTTTGCAAATTCAATGAAGATTTTATTTGGTATTCTGGAAGACAATTGTCCAAAATCGCCTCAAGTCAAATTTGAAAGCAATTGGTGCACAAAATATTAAAATATAATCATTTTGACTGTGTGACCCTACACTGGAAAAAATTGAAATCTTACTGAGCGTATTTTTCTCATTTCTAGTCAAAATATCTCATCACACTTAAAGTAAGACATAATCACCTAAAAAGTAACTTTTCAGTGAAACAGAAGAACTTATTTTTAGACAATAGATCTTGAAAATCTTATTTTAAGAAATCTTACCAAAATAATTTTCACTTGTTCCATTGGAAAATTTTTCTGCTTGAATTAAGAAAAAAAAAAATCTTGAATTATAAATGGTAATAAATCACTTAAAAAAGTTTAAATATAGAGTTAAATTCATTTGGGAATTGACACAAAAGGAGCACTGGGCCTTTATGGGTTAAAGTTAATTTATTAAAAAAAAAAAAAAAAAAAAACTTTCTCTGTATTATGTATGATAACTTCACGTTCATTTTTGGCAGTCAGGTGGTTGTGTTTTCTATTTTCATAAAGTCATGACAACTGAAAGGGAGTTTGGACTGTCTTGTCTGTTGTGATATGTTCAATTCATCAGGCTGAGGTTAGTTTTAGTAAGCTGAGATGAATTGCAGAAGAAAAAAAGTTGTAAAACAACAAATATTTCTTCGAACCTTTATCTTGTCTAATATGTTGTATATGTCAACATAGTCATATTACTAGATGTCTTTGTTGGTAAAAAAGCACCACAGTTTGATCTTTTTCCTCCTGTCTCTTTGGTAAGTGAAAGCCAAATTCAGTTCAGTGTTAACATCAGTGTGTCACAGAAGAGCTGTTTAAGAACCATCTGGCTGGACCTCTGCCATTTTGGATCAAAAGCTGCACCATATTATGTATGTATTCAATTAGAGACAAAATAAAAATAGGGTTTTGTAAAAATTCAGTCCATGGTAACAAATAGAAATTGACATTGACCTTTGACCTAGAAGGAACAAAAATGAAGTCATCAGAAAAAGTCAGAATGATTTGTCTAAAAGTGTTGATGCTAGCTGGTTAACAGAGAGACAAACAAACAAACAATCATACAGACAGATACATCCATCCGTCCATCCATCCATCCATCCATTCATCCATCCATCCATCCATCCATCCATCCATCCATCCATCCATTCGTCCATCTGTCAATCCATCCATCCATCCATCCATCCATCCATCCATCCATCCCAGGAAATTATTGCAGTCTTGAATATTTTACTTGCACTTGTTTTTCTTAATCTGCTTGTAAATGTTTTTTTCTTTTCTTTTTCTTTTTCTTTTTTTTTTTTTTTTGTTACCAACTATTTATTGTCAGATGTGTGTGTTTTATGCGTTTTAATTGTGTAATCTTGTAACTGTGTGTTGTATTTGCTGCTGCCTATCTTGGCCAGGACTCCCTTGTAACAGAGGTTCTCAATCTCAATGGGATTTTTCCTGGTGTAATAAAGGTTAATTAAAAAAAAAAAAAAAGACTTTAGTATATATTTCCTTTGTTCAGATAGCCTAACTACCTCATGATGATGAGATGACATTTAACAGTAATATTACAGAAAATTTCAGCAGTTATGATATTTCTTACTTTACTTACTGCCCTTATTGCCAGTCCTGGCATGTAGGGCAGCAACAAAAGTTCTCCACTCCAGTGGAGAACAGTTATGATATGGCTACTGGTAAACTGGAAATGGAAAACACCACAGCAATCACAAATAATCAGGCAGCTACATGAGGGAAAGTTGACACTGTTTGTGCCACTTATTACAGAGAGTCTTTCAACTTTTCAAGGCTGACAAACAACAGGACTCTTTCTGATGGGACGGCCATGGATACAGTAAACCATTCTGAGCCTTTTGGCATCATTTCCCAGGTACCAGGAACTTACATTTGGAAACTTTTGGTCCACTAAGAACATGACAAAATAAATTAAAAGTATTGTCTCTAAAATAGCCAAATCAACTAACAAAGAGAATACACAACACAGCAAATTTGTGGAGTAAAACAATCTGGAGTTAGGTACAAAAAGAGTGACAGAGTTAAATTTCTGGAGTTCATTCTGTATGTTTAACTCCAGCTTGTCTCTTTGATGGTGTCATTTTTCGGGGTACATTTACCAGGTGTTGAGGAGCATGATTGAACACCATAATGGGTGTTGATTTCTGGACAGAGCAACAGAGTAGACCCGTGTGCTCATGGACATCGTATGAGGCGTCGTATAAGTACCATTTTACTTCTGAAACAAGGCTATTTATAAGGCTGGAAGGAACTTTTCTTTCAGCTCTGTCAATATAATGTGTATATTTCTGTTCGGACCAACTTGCTAACCAGCTGCTAAAATTAGCTCTTGCTGCAAACTTAGAACATCCAACATGCTAATTTTAGCCCTTCTTGCATTGTAGTCTTAGGTAATTCATACAATTCATACAAGAGTTGAGACCAAAGCTATTGAACAAATAGTAAGTGTCATGGTGCAGTTCTGCGTTGCCACAGACCCCTCCCTCAGACTCTTTATTAACTTCACCTGCTGCCACCTGTCACACCTGGAGCAGATCTGCATGAGGAGCCCATAGAAGCACCTCCTCTGCTCTGGAGCAGATCTGCATGAGGAGCCCATAGAAGCACCTCCTCTGCTCTGGTACGGTGCCAGATCATTGCTGCTGCTGTCACTACTTCAGACCTCCATAGACGTTCATCCCATTTCACTTCAGAGCCATAACGTGGACTCTTACCTTCCTGATCCTGTCTTATGTCTTAGTCTCGTTCTTATGTATTGTTTTATGTTAATAAACCCATTTTCTCCCTTCAGCACCGTGCGTATGAGTTCAGTCTTTCATTCAGTCATGACAGTAACTGGCTAAAACAGCAACAATGTTGAGCTGTTTCTTTTGTTTTATTTCTGTTCAGGCACCTCAAACAAATTCATGGATTGTCTCCTGGGCTATTTATATTGTTGAAAGAAAGCACTTCAGGCAAGAGCACTTTATAAGCATCTATATAGCATGTGTTTGAGCACACTTTTAAAAAAAGCAAACAAAACAACTAGTCATTAGATGGTGTTTATTGTTTTTGTAATCATTTTCACCCCCCCCCCCCCCAAAAAAAAAAAAAAAATCAAAATATTAACTCCATTTAGTGTTGAATATTAACCCCCATTAGTTATAACATATTACCTCCATGCCAGAGTTCACATACAATGAATTCCAGGCGAGAGTTGTGTTTTATTCTACATGAGATTAGTTTTTGTAACTCCCAGAAGAGTTAAATTTTAACTCCTGAAAAGAGTTAAAAGATAAACTCTCTGAAAAGAGTTACTTTAACCCTGCTCTAGAGTGTATTTCAGGGTCTCACATGTACACTTAAATCGAGTTGATCTGAACTCCCATGGAGTTTATTCCAAAGACCAGAATTTGCTGTGATATACTGTATATTTTGTCGAAATTTAAATGACTTTGAGTACCTCAAGCATACAAAAATAAATCATTTAGATAATATTTCGTCATATTTAACAGACAAGGTCACATTCTCCCTGAGATATTTGACATCTACTCTTATTGAAGTCATTCATAACTTTAGACTTTATTTGTTTTTAAGAAATATGAACTATTATTCTCCTACAAGATGCATTAGCTCATCTATTTACCCAGCGACTAGAAATAGATTTTGAGATTTTACCATCCGTCACTTACACTCAGGCTGCTTCAGTCAATAATAAAGTGTAGTCTGGTGATAGGTGATCAATGGCTGAGAAATAACTGGATCAACATTAAACTAAAGCAGTGCGGTCCAAGTATAAGGATTTATAGTCAGAAAAAACTTTGATATATGGCAGATATGAGGGCTGAGATAGCCTGAGAATCTATTCTACTGCTGAGACACTCAATACTCAGTATGTCATCAGGAGTTTATGAGGTGGAGTGAGTGGGCATTTCTTTATGCTTGAGGATAAAAGGTCACAAAGGCTGACAAGAAGTGATTTGGTGCCTGTACCTGTATTTTATAGAAGTATGTATAGGCATGACTGTAAAATAACTTGTAGACCTTGTGTCATCATGCTCCACTCTCTGCATTTTCCTTCCTTTTTAAAGATGGTCTCTGTCTGTCTTGGGTGCGCTAAAATCCAAAATAGCTGTTACTTTTCCTCTTCATCCTGCTCTTTTCCACTCTTTTCCTCTCCCCTCAATGTTTCATCGATTCTGCCTAGACAGGGCAGGGGACAATGTTCCCCTGTGGGGCATTCTGGGTAATAAATCTAATTCCTGTCTGCATGCAGAGGCTCATGGGAAGGTTCTGGCCCACTTTTCACCCAGACGAATATATCCACAAAATGGTGGAAAGTGGGCCGAAAAAGTAGTGTAGAGGTGCACCTGAATAAATGGTGTTTGATAAAAGCTAGTCAGTTCTTTTATCCCAATTACAGCAAGGCCACCAAGTGAACTTTTTGACACAAATGATTACAGGACACAGACAGAAAGCGATGAAGAAGAGGTACTCCATCCACTTTATTGCACAGTTTTATAGATAGATAACAAAATAATTACGGTAATTAGTTTTTTGTGAAGCCAGTGTAATAATTGTAATATTCTCATGTTTAAACCTGAAGTCTAGTACTGCTGTTAAATAACTCAGAGGCAGAATTGCTCTTTTTCTTATCTTCACGCAGCAGGCATATGTTTTCCAGGCAACTAAGTTTTATTATTCATATTGTAATAATGAATAAAGAAGAGTCTCAATAAAATAAAACACTGGGCGGCTATCCATCCCTCTCTCAGGGTGTGGACCCTGGGGGAAAGAGGCTTCTGTGTTCATTTCTCTTTTACTCTCAATATCTAAAACGCTGAAACTTCAGGACATTTTAACCCATTTTTCCAGTCTTTACTTTTCTTTTTATAATAACCTTTATTTAATTGAAGGAGATTTTACAAAATATCGCAAAACAAAAAAACATACCCATTTATACTTAATAACCGCTGCCGTGGACCAAGAAGTCGAAGCACAAAACACAGGTTTAAAGCTCTGGAAAAGGGATTTATTTCCCAGAAAAATATCTTTACAAAACAGATAACTGAAATCAGAGTTATAGGGCCCTTAAAAGAGGTCAACGAAATATAATGCTACTGAAGATAAATGGGTGGTTCAGTGGTTAGCACTCGTGCCTCACAGCAAGAAGGTCCTGGGTTCGATTCCAATACCAGTCGACAGGGGTGGGACCTTTCTGTGTGGAGTTTGCATGTTCTCCCCGTGTCTGCGTGGGTTCTCTCCGGCTACTCCGGCTTCCTCCCACCATCTAAAAACATGCACCGACAGGTTAATTGGTTAAACTAAATTGCCCATAGGTGTGAATGTGAGAGTGATTGTTTGTCTCTATATGTCAGCCCTGTGATGAACTGGCGACTTGTCCAGGGTGTACTCCGCCTTCGCCCTTACGTAGCTGGGATAGGCTCCAAGTGACCCCCATGACCCTAGTGAGGATAAAGCAGGTTCAGATAATGAATGAAATGAAATGCTAGCAAAATTATACCTCAACTAACAGAGTTCCCAGACTGAGATACTGGGGCAACATATGTACTAATAGATCAAACCACAGTTAACACACGGGGGAAAGTAAAAAATACAGAAAGTAAAACTAACACAAAGAAACCCTAATCCCCCCTCTGATGTACAAGCCCTTGATCTGGTCCATGGGAGGGACTTCAGCATAAAACCCTGCTCCACCCTTAGCCCCATCTTTTGTTTGCAAGCAGAAAATACCACCCTGCAGCCAGGTAGCGCAAAGAAAAGAAAAATTAAAAATTAATAGCAAAATGACAAACAATGTAAACTAAATGTGCATGCTCCATCTAGTGATAGTGTATTATCAAAGTTCTAATAAGCCGATTTTAAACAAAAAAAAACAATGAGTGTTGTATGTATACCAAGTGACTGCGGCTCAACGTAACTCAACATGTGGTGGTGGTGTTTGTGAGTGTGGCTGCTGCAACCTTTTGTGTGGTTGTGGGCACAGCCATCACAACCACACACATATTTCCCCACCCGTATATACGCCCACTCATAAAAATATACACTTGCCCATATTCACAATAGTACATAAAACTAAAATATCTGTATATACACTCACACATATAAATATACACCCACTCATATGTTTACAATAACAAATGCATACGCGCTTAAACTAATATGCATACATGTCTACACGCACACATACATATACACACTTACACCTCTTCCCCCTCTTTTTTTATATGAGAAACAGTCTTAATATTCTATAGTATTCCATGGGAGTGTCTGTAATTGGTCCAATGTTCTCCTTCTACGTAGTTCGGTCAGAAGGTGTTTGATCACTGTGTTACTATCTATAAAGTTCTGGTTAATGATTGTTACACATCTTGTTTTCCACAGTTTGACCGAAACAATGCAAATTATTAACTGAAAGAGTCTTTGTTGATTTAATGGCATTTTTTTCTACTAGGAGTCCATACGTGACAGAACGGTAGTTGACTGAGCAACTCAAGCCAGTGTTTTTGAAGAAGGTCCAAACAGCTTGGGCTCTGTAACGGTCAATGAGGACGTCTTCCTGGGTCTCATCCTCTCCACAGTTTATCATTGGACATGTTCAGCCTTTATATCCCCTAACCATGCTTTTTGTCCTACTGATTTTATTAGTACTTTAGTCTATGTTTTATATACTATGCTATTTGTCTTTTGTCTGTGCTGTTTGCCATCTTCATTTGGATGAAAGGCACTTTTTTATACATTACATAACTTATTATTATGATGACAGAGAGTCTTATTAAATGTCAAAAGGCCATATCAAGCCAGAATACAACATATGACTCATATATTTACAGCATAATTTTCCCTATTCATTACTCTGCCTTTCATTATAAGTTTTCTTAGATCTCAGTCCATGCTTATTTCTACTCATCTTTAAGTTGTTAAAAAAAATAAAATAGCCCAGTGCATCTCTCCAGGGAAATAATACATGAAAATACAGGACTGTAATCAACACCTATTAGGAGATGATAATAAGGACAAAAGGCCTATAGCACTCTATAATGACTACCAAATTAAAATGTACAAAAACAAGACGGGGCAGACCTTCAGATTTCACACATGGCAAAATTGTCAGGCTTTGTTCATACTTTGCAAAAACAACCCGATTAGAAATAAGCTTATATTCTATGATACAATTTTTTTTAACCCTTTATAGGGCACTCATAGAAATACTCTGAAATTCAAAATTTCAACCTTAGTGTGTTATTGGAGGACATAACAAGACTTTTTTTTCTTTTGTGAAATTCAATTTTTTATTGTTACGTAAAAAATCAAGGTCAGTGACGTTACCATATTTATTATTATTTTCCCCCTCACTCCCCCTCTTTCTCACTTCCATTCACACTCCACTCTTCCCCTTTTCCCTATCGCCCCTAACCAAGCTATACTGTTAAGTTGCTCTTTACATTTATGATTTATATTTTATTCATTCGATTATATATTTTACACATTTATATTTTTCATTGTAATATGATTCTGTCATTGTTGTTGTTTGTCATTACTCTGTCGTTGTTGTTTTTGGTTTGCTTATTTGTTTGATTTTCCCTCTGTTTATGTGTTGTTGTTATTTTTCTGCCCACAATGTCTTGTTAACTATCACTAATAAAAAATAAAACAAAAAAAATTAGCATATTTGGTTCCTTGCCCATAAGTGGCAGAAAAAAAACAAATATCCAAGAAGTATATATAAAAAATACAAGAAAAACACATGTAATGTGAAAAGAACATGTATTTTAGAACATTAGAATAACATACGTACCTTTTATTTATTTCCGTATTGCCCTTCATCCCTTCTCCAAAGACTCTTTTTTTCTTTTTAGCATGTTAACAACAGATAATATACTTTTATCTTTGTCTTAGCTCCCTTGTTTGCTCAAATTTATATCACTGCAATTGGAATCATATAATCACAATGACTGCAATTTAAGGTCCAGTGTCCATGTGTTAATATTGTGCACTCAGTGATGCTAAGCAATGTGTAAAGACTGCAAAAGGAAAGGCACCAGACATCTGTCCACATTCACATTCTCCCTTTGAACATCATTCCATACATTAATACCATTACTTCATGGTACCTGACAAAGCAGGTCCACTCACTGTTCATGCAGAGGTGGACCTTACAGACCCTGTAGACCACATTGGACTTGGGATTACTACCTCACTGTCCTCACTGTAACTGTTGCTGTCACTGTCTTGTAGTGTGTGTGGAAAAGACCAAAAATAGTCACTTGCCCAATAAAGGGTTAGGCAGAAAATTTGCCAGTGGAGTAAACTTTGCTTGGTTAGATTTCCTACAACTAGAATAAAAGTGTTGACATCAACCATTGATTGCAGACCTAATAAGGAAAATGCCAAAATTTGAGCAAATTCTCCTCATAACAAGTCATGAAAATGATTATTTAAGACAGACTTTTATATATTTATGTAAGAAAGACCATCTTTTTACTCTGCTGGGATATTATGCAAACCATTGTTTTAGCTTGTTACCAGTTAAATCCAACTTAATTTTTACTGGAATCCCTGAATACATTGTTAAATTTGTTTGCTGTTCTAAAGAAAACTTTCTTGACATGGATGTTTTACCATTATAAAAAACAAACAAAAAAAACTAAATTAATAGAAACAAGGCTTTATAAAAGGTAAATGTGTCAACTGTTTTTGTAAGACAGAAGGATTTTTCCACAAGAGTCAAAATGGAGACTCCAGGTCAGTTTGTCAGATCCATGTGTGCAATGTCGACTTACAGACATATATTTTTCTCCTCTATGGTGTCCACAGTGTTTGCAAAGACTATTTCTGTGCACTTCACAGAAAAGGCATTGTGTTTCCAGAGGCTATGCTCTGTAAATCAATAAGACAAGCTAAAAAATGGCCTTCAAGTGGATAAGAGAAGCGTGTCATTTATTCTGTTAATTCAGTCCCACAATCCAAATAGTGCTTCTTCTACTCATGTAAAGGAAAATACTGACATTAAATCCTTGTCTTTTAAAGTCCTGTAAGCTAATTCACATAGCAAAAGCTTTTTTTCCTTCACACCCTGAGCCACAATAAGTGAGTGCCGACATAGTCTTGGCCATAATTTCCCATGTACCTTTGCTGTGTGCTTGTGCAGGAACTATTTTCATATCTTGTACCGTTCAGCTGTGTGTGCACCCAGGAATATTTCCGCCTGAATGCATCATAACAATTAAAAATGGAGTTTATAGAGTGGAGAGCAACCATTTCTGAGGGTTCATTAATTTTTAATGGTTTTCCAGATTTGGACTGGGGAAAATTATGTAAGATAATGCAGCGCACTTTTGACGTCATAACAGCATCAGTTGCCACTTTGTCAGAGAGTTGTCGTTCTAAATACACAAACTGTTCATAGGTAAATGTCTTACAACAGTGTCATACTTCTGCACCCTGAGCCAAAAGATACAAGAATACCTTGTGACAGAAGTGCATTCAACACTGCTGAGGATTCTGGGGACAAATTCTCCACTCTTTTCATTTTAGACACAGTTCATTTCCTCACAGCTGGCCACAGGAGACTGTTTCTGCTGTTTCTCATGAAGCCTGCTGATACACTATGTATGAGAGCTACCACAATTAGCCTGGAAAGCCTTCTCTCTTCCTAAACGAACTTTTTTTTGCTCTTTCATCTCGCCTTTTGCAATAGGAGCTATGAGTTATTTTTATCAGCTTCACTAGTGATGAATACCTTGAAAAAAAAGAAAAAGAGAAAATAAACAAATGAAGCCACTGTTCTTTGTCGGGAGCTTTGTGTTTTAACTTTGAGCTGTAGGCGAACTGGTTCACTTGGCAGCCGGATTAATCACATCCAAAAGTCTCCTTTCATTTAGCCGCTTTTCCTCCATGCCTGGTCACATTGTTTTCACACAGTTGTCACTGTTCTCAAAGAGACATTTTACCGGCGAATGTGAGAGTACAGAGAGATAGATATCATCAGCTGGTGAGTGCTTTTCTGCGTGCTTACAGAGAAAAATGCCAATCGAAATACAGGGTACAACCACCAAACCTCATGCACTGAAAATGCATGACTACATTATAATGTAGGCTGCAAGAGACAGAATATATAATACTTTTAATCCAGCTTTTACGTGCGTCACCATTTGTTATGGAAAAATCCAATTGGGCTCTTCACGCCTCCTGCCATAATTACTTTCACAAGATGAAGAGGAAGCTTTTGTTTCATAGCTCTGTGCTCAAACACATGCAATGATTTTCTACCTAAAATATTTGAGAGCATAACATCCAGAGTGACTGTATGTGTCCTAATGTTTCCTTTTCCTGTCCATGATATATCGGCCCTAGAGATTACCTAATATATGAGTTACATCCAACACATATATGAAATTTGTTCCACTTTTTGGGAGGTTTTACATGTCGTTTGTACATACAGTATGCACGTATATGCATTCACTTCATGCAGTATTCTACTGAAATGTATTGTACAAACATATATGTATTAATGAAATGATATGAACTTTATTCATTACATCAGTGACAATTTAACTACCCCAAGATAGGTCTTAGAGATAAATTTGAATTACATTAAAACGTATATATATTATATATAATAGTCATGCTATTCAGTAAATGAGTAGTAAGCAGTGTATGTGTGCACAAATCATACAATCCTTTACAAAGTATTTAGTGCTGAATTGTATTTTAGGGTTCAGTTTGTTATATCCACTATGCTGAGTAATTCTGTCTTGTTGTGAATACACTTTAGAAACATATTTATTGTTTGAAATGAATCCCCTGACCCTTAAAACATTTAGAGGATGAACCGTAGAAACATGATGGACATGATGAAGTCACCCTGCTCCCTCTGTACAGACAAAAAGCTCATTTTCATTGTGCATCATTGAAAACATAATTATGAATATTATATTGAATTCTTACGGTTAGATCCCTTTAATCCCATACACCGGACCAAATGACTTTAACTTAAAACAGATATGATGCTTCATTTCTTCATCAATCATACACAATCACTGAAGTAACTTTCATCCTTTGAATCGTGAAGGTTACAGAGCTACTCCCTCAACAGCACTCTTGCCTCAGGCTTCAGTCTGTCATCAGAAATGAATCGATTGTTAAGTCCGAGTGTATAGTGCACTGATGACAGGATTCCTGATTGGTCATCACCCTGGGAATATTGTTCGCTGCCGCAGCTGGGATTGGCCGCCTCTGGCTGTGCTGAAAGTGATCACAGCGGATTTTAGAATATTAAAGGGTGCATTTCCTGCATGCAGAGAACCGAGGTGTGTTACCAGTCTGCAAGGTCACAAGCTTATGAACCTCTCCACTTACACGTCTGCATATTCAATCACTGCTGCCTAATGAGTTGGACAAATTTAATCATGTAGAAGGTTGTTTCACTCACCACCAGGTCCTCGTTAAAGCGTGGAAGGAAAGAGGCTCAATTCTCTGCTGTGAACCATGAAGACATATCACACAGAACTATAACCCAACTGCAAAACTCCTCCTCATCTCTTTATTTCACACTTTCATAGATGTATCTGTTGTATCTGTTTTAATCATGCAAGTGCACACGGAATTGAAATAAGATTGTTCATCCACTGAACTTTTAAACATATGCACTGCTCTTTTTATTCTACACATATGCTTTTTAGCTCACGATGATCATTTTCAGCTGTTTATTAAAGAAATACAGAAATGAACAAACTCTTTGGCCTCCTGTGATTATAGAATTGCGTGTGGGAAAAATGTTTATGCATGAAATCAGCTTCTTTAACATATGTCCCTCCCTTTAAATGCAGTGGTTGTGATTTTGTAGTTTGTCGGACGTTTCTGTGCTGTGCATGTTTTGCTAAACAACCCTGTCATCTCTGAGCCTATTATAACACTTCTTGCAGTATGGTGGTGCTGTTTATTTATTTAAGGGTTTTGCTAAAAAGGCAAAGTTCCTCAGAGGACATGGGGATCTTGTTGAGTGCATGTTTGCCTAAGCGTTATTTCCTTGCATATTTTTAGTTTCAGCTCAAATTTTACTCTTGTCAGGGTGGAAAATTCTTGGATGATACAACTTTCCATTTCCACGAGTCCAACCATCCATCAGTCCATCCCTTTGCCACTTATCTAGTGTTGTGTTGCCTTGGCAACTGGGTTTTCAGAGCCACCCAAATGTCCTTTTCCACAGTAACATATTTCAGCTCTTCCTGGGAGATCCCAAATGTTTCCACACCACCTGGATCAAGTGTTCAGGGTGTCCTTCAGGCTGTTTGTTTTCAGTGGGAGACATTGCGGGTGTATTTCTACCAGCTGTACTGTGCATGTTGTGCCAGTGGCGGATATTAGAAACAGGATGTGTGCATACCTCTGCCAAGGCCCCAAAGCAGGGGCAGCAAAAGTACACATATAATTTACTCAAGAAGTAGTACAAATACTAAAAAAAAGTAGTAAAAGTAAAACTCATTCACTCATCACTCATGCAAAAAAGTACCTTGAATGTGTCAAAAGTATGAGGAGAAAAGTCATCTTTTGATGGATATTTCTACTGTTTCTGTGCAAAGCCAACTCAGCCTCATGACATATTATTATAATGTGAAGCTTATGAAACCATTCTGGCTTTTAATGAAATGAAAAACAGTATAATGAAAATAAGGAACATCAAATGCAATAATTTTTCAATGTCACCAGCAAAACTTATTACATTTTCACACCCTTTTTCCACAATAGTCTGTTTCTATCTTGTTAAATCATTTTGTCATGCTGAACATGAACTCAGACTGCACTCATTTTGTTTATTGTGTGTATTGTCAGAAAAAGCTAGGATTAAAAGTGACCAAAATAAGCTCTAAATTATAAAATAAGAGACTGCTAAGACTTATTATTTATTTCACACAGTTTTTGTCTTGTTATGTGTTTTATACAAATTAGGTCTAATTACACGGTTATGTGGGAAATATAACAATGGATAAGGGAAAGAATTGCCTTTTTTTATATCTCATTGTCCAATCTAGTACAGTGGAAATCAGGCTTCATTATGCAAAATAAAAATCTCTGATAATTCCCTTCATTAAAAACAAAGTAACAAGTCTATGTTGAAAATGTAAGGAGAAGAAAGGAATAGATATTTATGCAAGTTTAAAAAAAGTAAAAAAAAATCCTGAAATACCTGAAAACTCTGCATACAGCATTTTTTTTTTTTAGATAAACTAGAAGTACTATACAGTTTTTCTAATTTATCTGAAAGTGTCATTAGTATTAAGAATAAAGAGCTATAAAGTTCTACCAAAGTCAATAATGTATTAGAATGTAGGGATATGAACTGAATCTATTCATATCCAGGGTCCAACAGATTTATATGACCACTACAGGGAGTAGTGAGTCACTCTCCTGGCCTCCCATGGTGAGGAAGACTATCACCACAGGGCCTTTGACCAAAATGTCAGAAAGTGACCAGATGGGATGAGAACCACGAAGAAACAATTTGTAGAGTCAAATAAAGCGACAAAGTGATAAAACCTAGAAGTACTGTTGTTGTTGTTATTGTTGCTGTTTTAACCACTGGACACAGCTCTAAATGAAAAGAAGGAAGTTTGATGCTGCAATAGCAGTGTTTCTTCTACATGGGTGCCTTTGATTATGAGGCTTATGAAAAACAAGTAGAAATTCTTTAAATTAGATTTGTTGCTTTGTTTTTTGCCACAGTGGTTCCAGAAGTGACATTATTATCAATAAACAAAAGATGCATTACTAATACCACGGTTGTAGACCGTCGATGGATTGGACTTCTGTGAGTCTGTCCTGCAAACTGCAAATTATTTCCTGTGAAAATTTTGTTCTTCTACTCAGTGGTGTGGGTGGCATCTTACTAAAAAAAAAAAAGAAAAAAAAAAAAAAGCCTAGAGAGTGTCCTGTATTACCCTCCTCCTGAGGCTGAAATTATGATTCTCCAAAGATAATCTTTCCTGTGGGTATATGCAGAAAAGAGTATTATGGGTAACTGTAGGTTTTATATTCAGAGCTTATGCACCTCCCAAATCTCTGGGGCTGATCTCCTCATGGAAGAGCAGAGTTGAAATGGTAAGGAAATAATATGAAAATGTCTCAATCATTATGCTCGATTTGATCACAGCTTCCAGAATGACCTTATTTTGGAAAATAAGTGCATATCTGCATTTGAAAGGCAGTTGAATGCAAATCTTGAGATTGCTTCCTATAAGTCTATGTTTAGTTGATTAAAAGCAACTCTTAAGATGGCCTTCCCTTATGGCTGTCTTTGTGGAATAAGGAAGATGTTTGGATTTCAAGATCAACCAAGAATCTTCAGTGCAGCACCCTGATTTTTTTATTACCATCAAATTAAATAGAAACAGGTACCTTAGCATTTTACAGCTCTGAATCAGAGTTAATATGAACAGAAAGTCTCACACCATTAAACAGGGATAGTAAAGTGAGTTAAACTCTAAGCCTAAAATGGTCCGCCTGGACTTTTTTCCCCAGATCTTTCAAAATCTAGCAATCATTTACAATTTACTGCATGTTATAATCCTGCTAAAACAGCTTCTTCAGCAGCTTCTAGTACAGGCATGAGTGATATTACTGTAATGACCCAATAAAGTCTATTAAATGCAATGTCTCAGGTTTCAGAAACTGTTGGAGTTTTTCCAATTTTCAAAACTGTAAAAGCGTTACAGCCATCCAAACTATATGTGCGCAGGTTGTGTCAACGATGACACGTCAGGTTTTAAAGACTTAACCTTTTTTAACCTTTAATATAATTTTTACAGTGTTACTTTGAAAGAAAAGGAAATATTTGGAATCTAAGGGAAGATGAGGTTCATCATTATAATCTGATAAAAATCCATTGTTCCTTCTGAGAATGTTCAGATGTTATTACATTATTACCATACTATTATCATGGGCTGGAATGTTAAGTGCAACCAAAACTTTAATTAAATTATAGAAAAGAAAATGTAACCAGGGAAAACAGGAACAGAAACATCACCACAAAGACCATTATGCATGTTGGTCTATGGGGTCTGCAACCTGTGGCTCCTGGGCCAAATGTGGTTCTTTAGCCTTTCTTTATGGCTCCCCTTGTCAAAAAACATACGGAGCATTTTGAAATGAACTAAATGAACCATTACTATTTAACATTGCTATAGGCCTAAATCAATTCTAACATTGTCCACCTGTAAAAATGTGCAGGCTATACACAGAATCAAATCATTTTTTGGCAGCATATAAACCAAAATGTATGTCACACTACATTATTTTCTTGCCAAATTTAATACAAGAAACTCTGTTTGCATTTGTTAGTAGTTTGGCTATTTAAAAGTCAGCCCATGTACATAAAAGTTGAGCTTTTTAATGTAATTTTGTTTTACAAATAGTGTACATCATTAAAAAAATTGTACTGATCTTGAATGTTTTCTTTATTGTAGTTGTATAATTTCATAAATGCACCAAACATTGCATTATTGTAGTGGAGATACAAAGTTAAATAGTTAAATAACAAACTAACCACAAATAGGCTACAGAAGAACAGCCCCCTCATGGTAAATGTAAATGAGTTTAAATATAATAATAATAATAATAATAATAATAATAATAATAATAATAATAATAATAATAATAGATTAGATTTCTAGCACTTTTCAAGGCACCCAAAGCGCTTTACATAACTGATCCATTATTCATTCACTCTCATATTCACACTCTGGTAATGATAAACTACTACTAAATGTATTTTTCATGGCTACGGTCACATTTTTTCTACTTTTTGGAGTCAAAAATGGCTGTTTAGATTGTAAAGCTTGCAGATCCCTGGTCTATGCGTAGCCCTGATGCAGTGTTAATGCTGTATCTGCCTAACAAACTGATGGCCAGCTGTTCTCCTTGAACCACTGACACATTGCTGAGCCCTATCCACTCCTCACATGTGTCCCAGTGGCCTCAGTGGGCTCAGGAAAATGGGTCAGATGGGGATAGTGAGTAGAACTGAGTCCTGAAAACACACAGCTCACTGCTTCAACATGCATGATGCAGATGCACTCCTGCGCCAAGGGAAGAGGAAGTGCATCAGGGAAATCAATCGTCCAGAAGAAGGACATTGAGCTGCAGATGAAAACCTGATGATCACAAGGGAGATGTTTGTTTGTGTTTGGGAGGCACGTGGATTTATTTTTGCACCGTCTTACTTACTGGTTCACTTCATCTTTTAACCCTTTATAGGGCACTCATTTGAGGGCACTCAAATTTCAAATTTAGTGTTTTATTGGACGACCTAACAAGACTTTATTATGTTTGTTCAATCTTTAAAATGTTTTATTGTTATGTAGAAAATCAATCAATGAAGTTACCATATTTGGTTCCTTATTGTAAGTGGCAAAAAATAAAAATCTAAGAAGTGAATACAAAAAATACAAGAAAACATATGTAAGGTGAAAGGAACATGTATTTTAGAACATTAGACCAACATAAGTGCTGATCCAGACCCCTGTCCACATCTACATTATCCCTTTGAACATCATTCCTTACATTAGTACCATTACTTCATGGTGCCTAACAAAGCAGGTACACTCACTGTTCATGCAGAAGTGGACCTTACAGACCCTGTAGACCACATTGGACTCATTGTCCTCACTGTAACTGTTGCTGTGATTGTCTTGTAATGTATGTAAAAGTTACCAAAAATAGTCACTTGCCCCATAAAGGGTTAATCAACATATTTTGTCATTTACTCCAACAAAACAGACAACATTGTCAAATAAAAAAAAACAAAACATGTACAGCTCTGGAAAAAAATAAGAAACCTCTGCAAAATTATCCCTTTCTCTGATTTTACCATTTATAGGTATGTGTTTGAGTAAAATGAACATTTTTGGTTTATTCTCTAAACTACCGACAACATTTCTCCCAAATTCCAAATAAAAATATTGTTATTTAGAGCATGTATTTGCAGAACACCACATATGGTCAAAATAACAAAAAGATGCAGTGTTTTCAGACCTCAAATAATGCAAAGAAAAGCAGTTCATATTCATTTCTAAACAACACAATACTAATGTTGGAACTTCGGTTAAGTTCAGACATCAGTATTTGGTGGAATAACCCTGATTTTCAATGACAGCTTTCACGTGTCTTGTCTCTCCACCATTGCTGTTGGATGACTTTATGCAGCTCCTTACATAGAAATTCAAGAAGCTCAGCAATGTTCCATGGCTTGTGACCATCCATCTTCCTCCAGAAGTTTTCAAAGTGGGTTCAGGTCTGGAGGTTGGGCTGGCCATGACAGGGCCTTCATCTGGTGGTCCGTCATCCACACCTTTATCGACCTAACTGAGACCAGGAGCATTAGCCTGATAGAAAAACCAGTCCTCAAAGTTTGGGAACATTGTCAGAGCAGACATCCAGTAGTTTTCAATAGTTATTTTTGGATTCCAGTTACTTTTGCAGTATTAATAGCACTGTTTTTGCCTATTGTAGAAGATAGAGACGGCCTCAGTAGTGGTGTTTATACTTTTTCTTAAATAAGACATGGATCAGATGTTTATTCAGTGGAATAAGGTGCGTTTGTGTTAGAATTCAACAGACACAGGAATGGAATGGCTGTCATACATGCAGGCATGCTGATTTCGCAGGAAATTGCAGTGGTCTCTTAATTTTGTTCAGAGCTGTATATACTCTTATATGTGAAGTCAATATAATGTTTTTTTGGAAATTACAATGACACATATCTGTAAACCTACTGAATTGCTACAGACGTGTGTGTTTCCATCACATATGTCCTGATTATATTTATAGTAGCTTGTTGGTATGAGTACCAGCATCCAGTCTGCCAAGGACAGATGGCACTTCCTCTGTAAGCCACAGCTTTTTAATAAAGAGCATGGCATAAAGAGTACAAACTAGGGGGGGAAACACCCTGAAATAGAAATGATCTTGTATATTTGTGTACATGTATTTGGTGTACGCAACTAAACAAATCAGTGGAAATGAAAAAGCGTTACCATGGAGTTTTAAGACACACATCAGTGGGTCATATTTACCGACAAATGCACTTCAGCCGGTCCGTTTTTACCCACAGTTAACTGAATTTCCGATTCCCTATTTAGATTTCCTGGCAAGTGTGCAAGGGTGGAATATTTTGGTCTCTTTTTAATACCTGCCAGTTTAGATGTGATCCATCTTTAGCAGTCCAGACTGGGGCATCTCTGACGCTGATGGTGATGTCAGGACTTCAGTGGGATATGGCTAAAAGGGACACATCATTTTGGCTTTTTTTTTTTTTTTTTTTTTTTTGGCAGAGATAGGATAGTAAGCAAAACACTTCATACAAGGTAAACATAAGGAATAAACTGTCACGGTAAAATGCTAATTTTACAGCCCTATTCAAAATTGTTTTGCTATTTATAAAAATGTTCTTTTGCTGAGAAAACAAATAAGTAAATATTTCCTCTATTATCCCTGTGCAGCATGAATTAAAATATCCCAACATTTAGGGGGTCTGCAGCTTTCATGACAGCCTCTATTTCTGAAAGCTCACAGTGCTTTGAAGATAAGAGAGAGACGATTAATGAGAGATAAATCCCAGAGCAATAATTGCAGGCCAGTGTTAGTGTCAGGGATAAACTTCATCCCTGCTCTTGTCTGAAATTCTGCTTATTTAATGTCATTCTGATCATCAACTTGCAGGATTTTTATATTCAGTAGCAATTTATTGAAGTCCTATAGACTTTGACAATATACACAAAAACAAAAGGCTAATCCAGAGGCTGTAGCAAAACACAAACACATAAAAACACTAAAAATTCAAATCAGTTTCAGAGAGTGCAGACCTTACCAATAGTCAACTCTGTCTTCTTGTGCCACAGTATTGTTATACCAAAACTACATATTACATTCAGACGTGAATTTATTTTCATGAAAATCAGTGCAGTTATTTTCACATTCTACCCCCATTATTATTCATTAATGCTGCTTTTCCAGTATCCCAGTATCACTTTTGCCAGTATCACTTTTGACTCATTTCAACTTGGCATGGCTCGGTCTGGTCTGGCCACCAGCATGCAAGATTTCCACTGCTGGCATAGTACTCACTTAGCATGGTTGGTTGTCATAGTAATGCAGCATAAACTATTGTCATGTCATGTTCGGCTTCAGCTACAATAGAAACGATGGAACAGGATGGAATCTAACACTATAAAACTGTAAGCTAAACTGTTGCATTTCATTAGCTTCATAGCATAATTGCCTAACTCGTACACAAATGGACAAAAGTATTGGGACATGTTGAACTCAGATGTTTCTTTTGTAACAGGGTTCTAGGGCTACACAACAACAATGGCGAATGTCATAACATAAAAGCTGAAGGTCAATTTCAGTGTGTGTTGTATGTTTGCGTACAATATTCTGTATTCTGAAAAAAAGATTCTTGAGATTTCCCTCTTGCTTGGCTCAGCATCCCTGTCGCACAGTGAAATGCCAAAAAAATTCTGTGCAGAGTCAAGGCAAGGCAACCTTTCTGGCAGTAGAAAAGTAGCATATGTCACATTCTGCTACCTGGTCAAGTGCCCTTGGCGTTCATTTTCAATGCCTGGGGCACCCCTCTATAACGTCAGTGTGAGGCCGTAGGCCTTAGATAAAGACGACCTGGAACAAGTATTAGTGTTAAGAAGGTAAAAACCTGGTGTTTATGATGAAGCCCCAAAATCTGTGGACTTGCACAGAGAAGAACAGGTTTTTTTTTTGTTTTTTGTTTGTTTGTTTATTTATTTATTTATTTATTTATTTATTTATTTATTTATTTCTTTCTTTCTTTCTTTCTTTCTTTATTTATTTATTTAACCTTTATTTAACCAGGAAGAAAATCCCATTGAGATTAAGAACCTCTTTTCCAAGGGAGTCCTGGCCAAGAGGTAGCAGAGCACATAGTTACAACATACAGTTACATCATACACATTGCTATTTTCCCTCTTAATGTTTTTTCACATTTTCTTATATAAGCAGTTAACCCAACACTTTTTTTCCCCAATTAACCATGTTTTTTTAGTCACTAAACCTAAGGATACCACAACCATGACATTGCCTAGACACCGTTCAAACTAAACCGTGTGTTGGAAAATAATACTCTCGGGCACCCATATGTGTTGGGAAACGATGCTCTGGCAAAGCGTCATGCGTGATGAGTTGGAGGTGAGAATAAGTGGAAAATCCTGCAGACAGACAGACGGGAATGGCTTTACCTCTTTGGCAGAGGTAATTAACGTCAATGATTCCCATAGCGTTTCTGGTCTGTTCTAAATCACAACGATGACAAAGATCTGCGTTACCTCAGGTTTATTATGGGCTTCATTTAGAGCTGCTAATTACATGCATTAAAAAAATGAGACATCCCACTTGTCTTTTTGCTTTTGGAAGACCTCCTGATTCCAAATTCTTTACAATATCTCAACCATTTAATGTCATTTAACTGCTGAATTTAATGTGAAATTAAATAGAGTGACAGGTTCCAACAAATTCTAAAATTATTGAAAAAATGTAAAATGAATACAAATAAAGTAGTCAAAATATGTTACACAGGCTTGATCTTTTTAAAAAATAATTTATGGCAGAAATATTACAAATTATACCTTTAAAATGTTTGTCAGTGCTTTTTTTTTTTTTTTTTATGAAAGTGCACTAATGCTGTCCTCAAAATCAGAACTGTGGAACAGGGTTGCAGTAAATGCTATTGTGGTTGAAATCCTTATTTTTAATTCCAGAGATGCCCCTTGCACAAATAAAGACAAGTGTGGTATATCATTATAGAACATCTCAATATAGAATCCATCCAATTTCTCCCTCATCTCTTCCACATATGCATCTTGTCCTCTTTTTCATTACCAGCTCCTCCACCACCTCTTACCATTTTCCTCCTATAGCGTCATCTATCCCCATTTTTCATTTCAACTCTTCATACTTGTCTTTACGGATGAGGGTACACTGCAAACACATTGCCCCCCTAGGATCCTTAAGTAGGGCTGACGTAGCTGCATGACGCAGATGTATTCATGAGAGTAGGTGGTGTAGTCCTCAGGAGAAAAGGGGAGGAAGGAGGAGTGAGGGGTAGAGTTTGGGGGGTGGGGTGGGGGTTGGGTGGGTGTCAGAGGGGAACTGAGCAAGAACAGAGCCAGAAATGAAAGGAGACAAGAAACTGGGAGTGCAAAGGGAGGCAAGTGAGAGGGACAGATGAAGAGGGAGTGTGTGAGAGGGGACAGATTGATGAATGAATGTTTGTGCGCGGCACAGCGAGGCAAATGCCAATTTACTACACCAAGCAAGTGTTTCAAATTGAAGTGATGTTTAGAAAAAGTGCTGGAGGGTGAGCCCCCCACCCCCCTTCACCCCATTTTAATTTGTGAATGTCTCCTAAGTTGGGTCTGCAAAGCAGGAAAATAAACTCAACAAATTATTTAACCATTACCCATGAGTGACTGTTTTTAACCTGTCAAAACACTGTGCATAATACTGTATCACACAGTCACTCTCTTATGTATCAGCACATTTACACTTGACTACAACTCGACTACAGCAGCTGAATAGCAATCCTCTGCATACTGCAAACTCTGAGCATCTGAGAACAGATTTTCCTCCCCAGCCTTACTGTAGTGTATATCTATTCTGCATGTTGCATAAAGACCAGCCTTTTCAAAGCATTCATCATTCCTCATCATCGTTCCCTTTTTTAAAAGTCACATCTTCATGCCGTATGAGGAGTTCTTCACCTCAAATGTCACACTTACTGCCG
Source organism: Sphaeramia orbicularis (assembly GCF_902148855.1). Taxonomy (NCBI): domain Eukaryota; kingdom Metazoa; phylum Chordata; class Actinopteri; order Kurtiformes; family Apogonidae; genus Sphaeramia; species Sphaeramia orbicularis. Next base: position 34,794,823 of record NC_043975.1, on the reverse strand, counting down.
TTCTGGTTTGATTGTATATAATTCTCAGGAAATCTAAACATAAAGTAGTGAAGTCACACAGAAGAGCAGTAGTCCATGAGCCGCCCCCATCGTTTCAGGGAGGAAAGGGGAAGGGGGTGGTAGTTGGTGCTTTTGTGTGGATTATAGGAATCTCAGTGCTGTTACTCACAAATATTCCTTTCCTCTCCCTAGGATTGAAGAGACTTTGACCTGGCTAAAGAAGGCTCAATGGTTCTCCAGTGTTGACCCTGACAGTTGCTGGCAAGTAGAGATGGATCCTAGAGATCGACAGAAGACTGCATGTACCTGTTCTCCATTGGCTAAGAGTATTGGCCTGCAAATCTTATCTTATCTTATCTTATCTTATCTTATCTTATCTTATCTTATCTTATCTTATCTTATCTTATCTTATTTTATCTTATCTTATCTTATCTTATCTTATCTTATCTTATCTTATCAGGTGTAATAATGTGTTCACATAGGGCAGTGTTTTTTAATCTTGGGGTCGGGACCCCACATGGGGTCACCTGGAATTCAAATGGGGTTGTCTGAAATTTCTAGTAATTGATAAAAAATAATTAACAAAAACTTACTGACAAAAAATATATGGTGAGTTGAGAGAGACAATCCCAATACATAACTGAAGCACTGTGGTACTGTTTATCTTTCAAATGTTCATTGTGGTCGGTTTCAGATGCTGCAGCTCTTTCATAATTCATAGTTTGAGTCATTATTTGTTCAGTATTAATTGTCAGCCTTGTAAATCCAAACTGGACTGACTGTACATATCCTGACCAAGGAAAAGAAAATTCCCACTTTGTGCAGTAATCTATACTTGGCTTTTCTGCCTCCATCCATAATAATATACATTATATAGCCTATTCTAACATTTATTTGCAACATAGTATAGCAAACTATTACATGATCAAAAACAAATTCATTTCAGCAAAAAAAAAAAAAATACAATCTCACTTTTTGAATGTCTGGGGTCGCCAGAAATTTGTGATGTTAAAATGACGTCACGAGGCAAAAAAGGTTGAGAACCACTGACATAGGGCCTCTGTGTGTTTTTGAGATTATGATGCATGTTTTGCATATGTTTTACCTTAGTTCAGTCTTTCAAACCTGACGTGTCACCACTGTCACACCCTGTGCATATGCAGTTTGGATGACTGTAACTCTTTCACTGTTTGTGCAATGGGCTCTATGCACAGCCCCACTACTTCCTGAACTTCAGGTGGCTCCTTTATTTCCTGTCCTTCATTATTGGACACACTGATTAATCCAGGTGTGTCTGCTGCTTCTTGTTGTGACCACTGATTAATTAGGCATACCTGGGTTAATCAGTGTGTCCATTAATGAAAGACAGGAAATAAAGGAGCCACCTGAAGTTCAGGAAGTAGTGAGGCAGTGCATAGAGCCCATTGGAGAAATTCCAACAGTTTCTGTAACCTGAGATGTTGCGCTTTATAGGCCTTATTGGATCATTATGGTAATTTCACTCATGCCTGTACTAGAAGCTGTAGACAAAGCTGTTTTATCAGTATTATAATATACAGTAAATTGTAAATAATTGCTAGATTTTGAAAGATCTGTAGAAATAAGTGCTCTGGAAAAATGGGCAAATGGATTCACAGCATATTTTCTAACCTTTTTATAGTCGACATAAGAAAAAAAGTCCAGGCGGACCATTTTAGGCTTAGGGTTTAAAGGGTTAAGAGCAAATCAACTAAAGAAGATTTCACACAAAAATGAGATGTCACGATTTATTGATAAAGTTGGCATAGACTCAGACTCCATGGAGGCTGGAGTAGATCCTGGTAGGGCGATCTGTAGGAGGGTGCATGATTCTGACCTAGAGAGGAGGAGTCACGATTCTACTGGTAGGTAAAGCTGAGATGACCTTGAATGCCTGTGTGATGATCCAACGAGACAATAAAGAAGAGCTCCTCTTCTGAATAAGAGCTCATGCAGTGATTGAAAGAAAGGGATGAAGTGGGAGGTGAGATGACAGAGGAGAGACTGGACCGGAGAGGGGGAGATGGAAATGAAAGTGGTTCAGTCTCATCAGTTAACAATAGGAAACTGATGATTTATTACCACAGTATGATATTAAAGGTCCAGTATGTAAGATTTAGGTGGAGTTTGTAGGATTTGATCACAGAGATGGAATATTCAAAAAAATGTTTTCATTAGTGCATAATCACACACACTGTAAAAACAAACCTTTAGAATCTACTTAATAAAAGTGAGGTAACAATTTGCACTCATTTTGATTGAGTAGATTTTACCCCATATTTTGAGTAAAATGTGACTAAATTTAACAGCTATAACACACTAAAAGAAATGAGGTAAACTCCACCTAACATATCCCAATAGATTACCCAACAAATTACTCACAAAAAGAGAGTAATATTAACTCTCAATTGTTAATAGGGATATGTTCGGCTATTTAATTTAAGGCAGGGAGTATCAATCTAAATACTGATAGTATTGATACTAGGGTGTGTGTATTGGTATTGGATCGATACTAGCATGACGAGATCAATACTTTTGTTGCAGTTTCTCTTCTATACGTCCAGCAAATCACTTGAATTTCCTCTCAGAGCACCTCTGTTTTTTTTCTCTCTGTTTTTTGTTTTGTTTTGTTTTCTCTCTCTCTCTCTCTCTCTCTCTCTCTCTCTCTCTCTCTCTCTCTCTCTCTCTCTCTCTCTCTCTCTCTCTCTCTCTCATCTCAGGCACAATTGAATTTTATTTTATTTTATTTATTTTATTTTTACCCACTCTTGTGTGGAACACCATTACAGACAATAATGAAACAAAGAAACAACTTAGCTCATGGTGCAAGAATATGCAACTCAACAGAAATATTCATTCAACAAAATAACTAATAAAAACAGTCAAACACATTATAACTGTGCTGTATTTAAAAAGAACAGCACTTCTTATCAACTCAGAACACTGTAAAACACATAAAAACTGGCCCAACTAGTTTGTCCCAATGCATGCTGGAAAACTCCCCCCAGCTGCTCCTCACGTCACAATATTATGGGGTAGATTTTATTATATTATTTTAAGCAGCAGTTGTTACTGTTAACAAATAGGTAGATTTTAACCAGTCAGAACAGATTTCACTGGCTAACTATTACTGTTGATTAAAATGTAACTGATTTCCATAGTTTGTTTTTACCAACCCCCAAAACCCTTTTTCACAGTGCACAAGCAAGAGTGTTTTTTTTTTCATTACCTAAAAAACGACCACCTTGTTGGACTGAAATGTTTGTACAGTAGCTCAGAACAGACTCCATCTGCTTCTTCCATTTTATAGTGAGTGACAGTCCAGTATTAAGGTTCATTGCTTTCACCTGCGATATTTGAGTGTGAACCACAGTTAGTGTCCCTTTGACTTTAAACCCAAACCAGAAAAAATATATACTGGCTTTAACCCAAAAGGACCCAGTGGGACATTTGTGTCAGCTCCCAAATTAATTTTTCTCTATATATAATCCTTAAGTGATTTATCACCATTTATTGTAATATTATCCTCTTTATTTTGCATTTTTTCAGTGAAAATCCAGTATTTCCCAGCATTTAATTTACTTATCATGTAGATGTTCATAAAAGCTTAAAGTAGAGGATGATTATATCAAAAATAGAGAAAACTGACGAAAAAGTGACATTTACAGCAAAGATATCAATAACTGAACGCGAAGTATCTCCATCCACTGTCATTGATCCAACCACATGGGTTTTACTGGTGAATTAATGTTGCAGAAGATGACGTTGTTTCCACGGTAATTACGGAGCCTCTGAACGTCCACATGGGTCATATCTGATGGCCATAAAAAGATGAATAACTGTATCTTACATTAATTATTTACATGGATTGATAGGATTAATGGGTCAACAGCTATTAAACAGTTTGGATCAGTATATGGTTTTGGAAGATGGTGGATGTTTGGGTTTTTTATTTTCTGCAGCCCCTGGAGGGAAAGGTAAGGGTGATATTCAGTTATTTGTAATTGGCAACTATACTGCAAGACGTTACTGAATATCACACACTTTCCCTCACAGATTTCCAAACAAACGTCATATTATTTTAGTGCATCAAACAGACACATTGGCATTTGACACAAGTGCCAAGTAATACATTTCTTCAGGTTTTTCTAATAAAACTCCTTGTGAAAGGTGAACTCTGACTCAGCTACTCACGCATTCAGTCACTATTTTTATCTTCTTTCGTATTTGTATATCATAAGAGTTCATCATCCTGATCTGTTTGAAATAATATTAAATGATCATGCAGAAACAGTGTGTGTGTTTTTTTTTTTTTTTTTTTTTTTTGATGAGGCACATATTATGTTTTGTATTTTTCTCCTTACTCAAGAAGGATTTGTTCTCACCTGTGTCACATCAGCAGGAGAGCTGAAAAAAAATATTAACAGTTTTCTTAGAAACTTGGTAAACAGATTAATCAAGTGAGTCACATTGTTTGTTTGTGTAACTGTGTTCTCTGCTCTACCTGTCAGATGTGAACCTCTGACTCAGCTCAACTATTTTAGGTATTGATACACTCCGTTGTATTATTTTCATCTTCATTTACATCTTTATCTCATGGAGGCTGGTTTATCTGAGCCAGGATCTGAGGTGTTTCTGGGACACATGTACCACCGTCCTGTTATTTTTTTCTCGGTGGCATCATGAATACGTAACATATTTAGAAGATTTAGCTGATGAGGAGAACGATGATTGCAACATGATACAAAGCAGCAGTTCTTTGCTCCCTCCTCAACACGAGTGTGGCGGACTAACAACATACTCATTATATTTGTGAAGTGTTCCAGCTGTCATGAGCCAATCATTCAGGCACAAAGTGATAAAGGGTTTCATTAAGTCTACTATGCTATACACATATTATATAATGGCATTTTCAAGTTACAGCTGGGGAATAATTCTTCGATGCAAAGGACTGAGATAAAGAAAAATTTATGATGAAGGGGACACTGATGATTCTAAGCGCCATCATGGTGCTTTGGCATACATCCTGTAGCCTCCCTGCTGAGGCGATGAGCACTGCCTCAGTTGCTTGGCAAAAGGAAGCAGAGAAAACCAGTCTAACAGATCCAAGAAAATGACACTCATGTACCCAAAATCAAAGAGAAAGGATATGAGTTTATTCATTCATGTGTAGTGGTACTTATTTTGATGAATGCATATGTAGCATGATGTAATGTGTCACAATTACTGAGACCCAAAGCTAAATTAAATCACTTAGTAAAAGCAGTGTTTAGTCATAATTGTGAGCGTACAACAGAACAATTTCTTTCTTTTTTTTTTTTTTGACAAATTTCCATCGTGTTTTATGCAAGTCAAGACCACCTAAGCCGATACCATGACAAATGAAGACCAAAGTGTCAAAGTTAAGATGAAGACCAGATTGCACAAAAGGATGTACGGTCAGTCTGTGTCATTATTGTTTATGAGCAAAAAAATCTAGCAGTGTAATTAAGAAACGCTGTCACTTCAATATACAATATGTTACCTAATAAAGTAGTTAGGTTCAAATAGAAGGCAAACAAATTACACTAGCACCCTGAAACAAATAGGCACATATCAATACCTAGAAGCACTAGGAGAGAGCGCAGACCTCCGCCAAGGCAGATCAGTGCCCCCCCCCCCCCCCCTCCCGATCACCACGAAAATTTTATCATTTGTTCCTTGTGCCAGTATCACCATTTCCTTGAAGTTTCATCCAAATCCGTCCATAACTTTTTGAGCTATTTTGCACACAGACAGACAAACCAATGCCAGCAAAAACATAACCTCTTTGGTGGAGGTCATTAAATGTGTTTGGAGGTTTGGTACCATAGACCATTGGTTTCTGACTTGCCTTTTTTTTTTTTTTTCGTAACTCACTTATGTTTTTTTTTTTTCTTTTCACCCATTAAACATGAAGAATACAAGAAAGTATATTAATAAAAATATGAAAATCAAATGTAAAAAAACAAAAACAAAAACAAGAAGAAACAGCGACAACAACAAAAAAAACACACACAAAAACACATTCTCAAAAAAAAAACAAACAACCAACAACTAAATAACAAAAAATTACAAAAACAATAGAGTACTGTCAGTTATGTTATACAGGATATGTTGTAACATTATAACTCTTTCCAGGTGAAACAGGGCCTGGTCAGGACAATAAGATTCATTCATTTTCTGAACCCGCTTCATCCTCACTAGGGTCACGGGGGTCGCTTGGAGCCTATCCCAGCTACATAGGGGCGAAGGCGGGGTACACCCTGGACAAGTCACCAGTTCATCACAGGGCTGAACATATAGAGACCAACAATCACTCTCACATTCACACATTCACATTGCCTATGGGCAATTTAGATTAACCAATTAACCTATTAGTGCATGTGTTTGGATGGTGGGAGGAAGCCGGAGTACCCGGAGAGAACCCACGCAGACACGGGGAGAACATGCAAACTCCACACAGAAAGGTCCCACCCCCCGTCGACTGGTGTTGGAATCGAACCCAGGACCTTCTTGCTGTGAGGCACGAGTGCTAACCACTGCACCACCGTGTCGCCCTAGGACAATAAGATATTTATCATAATACATTGTGGTATCAGAATACTAATCTCTTAAGTTATTATAGGAATACCCAAGATTGACTAGCCATTTTTAAGCCATTTGTCCGTTGCAACATTAGCCTTTTGGAACTAAAAATAACACAACTGTCAATCAAAGCTCCTCACAGCAGACAAAACTATTCAATCTGACCCTTATTAACAGAGGAAACATTTAACAATGGACCAGGTCATTTATTAGAGGAGCCAAACAAAGCAAAAGTATGACAGCATATTAGGGCCACATAAGAAAATAAAAACACTTGTCACTACGAGAATAAAGTCGTAAAATATCGAGACAAAACCTGTAATTTTATGTGAATAAAGTTGAATACAAAAAGAGTCATAATTTTATGGAATAAAGTCGTAATATTTTGAGAATAAAGTCGCAGTTTTAAAAAAAAAATCATAATTTAATGAAAATGATGTTGTACTTTTATGAGATTAAAGTCCTCATATTTCGAGAATAAAGCAATAATATTATGAGAAAAATGCTGGAATTTAAAAACAGGTGGGAAAATACCGTAATTTACAAAAATAAAGTCGTAGGCTACCCACTCATCGCATCATGGAGAACTTGGAACATTTTGTGATGTTATACTTTCATTTGGGGTTTACGCACGGTGAAATACTGAGCCTATTAGCCCTGCCCACCATCAACATTTGTCCTCCAGTCCAACAAATGTGAAAGTTGCTGTTTGTTTGTTTTTTTTTTTTTTTATTTTATTTTATTTTTTCTTTGCTTGTTGTGTTCGCTATAACTGGAAACTCTGTCTTCAACAAGAGTTAAGGCTTACAATTTCTAAATTATGACTTTTTATCGCACTATTGCAAATTTATTTTCAAAATAATACAACTTTAATCTCATAAAAGTGTGACCTTTTTTTCATTAAATTATTGTTTTTTTTAAACTATGACTTTATTCTCATAATATAATGGCTTTATTCTTGTAGTGATGAGCGTTTATTTTCTTATGTGGCCCTAATATGCTGTCGTACAAAAGAGAATGAAATGAACCCTGGAAAAAAAATATTGAATTTGTATTTTTTGGGTGAAGTTTAGCATAAATTTGGGGGACCAGGTTTTTTTTTTTTTTTTTTTGGGGGGGGGGGGTTTAGCAGCACCTAGGGCCCATGAGTGGTATTTAAAAAACCTCTGCTTTCATGTCATTTTGGAGGGAAGGGCTTGTCAGATTGTGAACTCTAGCCAACTATCTTACCTAACAATACTCACATTACCTTCTCTATGTCTAGGATTCCTACTGCCAATAAAACTTTCAATCTGTGCTCTAAATCATGATAACTTATATTCCAACCAGTTAAAATACATACTTTAATAAGATGGATCAGAAAACAAATTATAAAAGTGCTGGTTAGCTCATGTTTTCAATATAGATGATGTCTGTTTTTACACATACATGTTGGTTTATGTACATTTATACAATGGAATTATAAATGTTCCACTAGAAAGAACCTAAAAAGTAAATGTAATGTGCAGACATTGTTTTGAGGTAGATCTGAGAGCTCTGAGACAAATATTCATTTTGAAACCCATTCTCTCATTAATTTTCAGAATTTCAGATTGTGGCCCAAGACTGTCTCCTAGAAACTACAACCAACCTGCACTTTTGAGTTAATATTTCTTTATTAGTGACTCAAATTTGGTAAAGTTTATTCCAGAAGCATTTTACTTGTAGACCAGTGATATTACAGATTCATTAATGACTGATGAATGATTAATTAAATTTCAACAGTAACCAAGAGAATAAAAAGTTTTCACTTTTCTTGAGTTTTACCTCTTTCCAGTGGACTCAATGCTCATATAAGAAGTTTTACATCAAAAAACAAATGATTCTTGCAAATAAATCAGACAAATGCACTGGCAGTACAGGAACATCAGTTGAGATGTTGAGACCAATAATAGAGTGTTAATAGTCTGACCAGGAAAAAATCCAAGTGAAATACAAGCATAAGACGAGGCTGGGTCAAAATGTGGTTTGGAGATCAGTTTAACCCATAAAGACCCAAACATCCACTGTCGACCAAAATCATCTACTGATATAAACTGTTAAATACCTGCTGATCCAATAATCCTGTAAATACATGTAAATAACTGGTGTTAAATACAGTTTGTTATCTTTTCATGGTCATCAGATATGACCCATTTGGACATTCAGATGCTCCTTAGTTACCATGGAAACACCTTCTATCATCTTCTGCAATTCACCAGTAAAACCCATGGAGTTTGATAGATGACAGTGGATGGAGACACTGGGTTTATTTTCAGTTAATGATGGATTTTACTTTAAAAGTCACTTTTCTTGAGTTTTCTCTGTTTTTAAGATAATAACCCTCAACCTTAATCTTAGCTTTTATGAACATATACATGATCAGTAAATTAAATATAGGGAAATACATGATTTACACAAAAAAAATGCAACATACATTCTTTGAAAAATCTTGGTCTCCTCTCATTCAATATCTTTTACCTCTTAGCTGAAATTAACTTTTCACCTTTACTCCAACCAAGTAGTGAATAGATGGAAGAGTTTGGGTGGGTAGTGGGAAGGGTGGGAGGGATATTTATTTCAAGTTTTTATCCTTGTTTTTCTTTGAAGGTATTTTTTACTCATTTGAGTTTTGTATCACATGTTTACATCTGTTCTTCGTTTACTGTTATATGTTCAAAGAAAACAATAAGAGTGCATTATGACCTAACTGCACATTTATCTGTATGGATGTAAAAATCCGCCACGTAATATGCATGCAGTAAACGTGTAACTGTATGGCAATGTGCTCTAATAAAAACATTTGACATGAAAAATGCAAAATACAGAAAAATATTATAATAAATGGTGATAAATCACTTAATAAAGGTTAAATATAGAGAAAAAATCATTGGGAACTACCAAGTTGCGCTGGGTCTTTATGGGCTAAAGACAAAGACTGATCGCAGGTAGGCTATTACCCCTTGGGGATTGGTGAAATCAATCAATCAATCAATCAATCAATCAATCAATCTATCTATCTATCTATCTATCTATCTATCTATCTATCTATCTATCTATCTATCTATCTATCTATCTATCTATCTATCTATCTATCTATCTATCTATCTATCTATCTATCTATCTATCATCCCACATATCACAGAATTGTTTATTTTTTTCTGTCTTATAATGACAGGGGTTTTAGAGTAATCACATATGTGTTTTGTGCAGTCAGCAATATCAAAGCTCCTCAACAGGAGAACATGTACTGTGGATTATTATCACTGCAACACAACAAAAAGATTTATATTTTTACCAGAAAGAAGACTCCCTGTTCCATTTATCACACTCATCATGTTACATGATAGTAATGCGTCATTTTTCAGTGATGTCCACTGCAGCAAACACACACTGCTGAGAACACAGAGGAAGCTCACAGATCCACCTTTAATTTAGCTTTGAGGCAACAGTAACATTAAGCTGTGAAAGATGGTATTTGTGTGATGGTCACGAGGGTGTTTATCCCTTTTACTCCAAAGCTACATTTCCTGTTGCAGAGTTTCAGAATAGAACATATTTGGCTGATGCAGTGGCTGAAATGTACTTTCAGTCCAAATGGTTTTTGAAAGAGGAATGCCAAAATAGTTTACCATCAAACTGTTTTCAAGTTGCTCCGTCTGGTTGATTGGAGACGTCTTCACCAAGACTCAGCTGGTTCAATCAGACAGCCTAAAGTACTTTAAGAATGATTAAAGTTTAAACTCGTTTCCTGTTGACTACCAGTGCACAGCGTTAGCATCCCAGTTTTCAAGAAACACTTACGTAATGTGACAAAATTTAATCAACTACTGAGTGTATTGCATAACACACTTGTGCCAGAGCGTCAGAACATATTGTAATTATATCAGGGCGGGTTCACCCTTGTACAGAAGTCGCTATGGGTCATTTGATACTTAATCAGATGCTGTAATGATTTTATTTTTATTGTATTAAATGAGCTTATTGTCAGGTTCAGTTCGCTCTTTGCTTCGTCTGATTACAGCTTAGTCTGATTGCAGTGGGTGGAGCTGCATCTGTTTCCAGATTTACTTTTGATGTAACTGGCAAGAGCTCAGACAGAAAAAAAAAAATCTCAAGTGAATACAGCCAAGTGAAACTTATGTAATCAATATGTGAAGGCTATTCTTATTATACTTGAATAATGCAGGAAACTATGGAAATAAAAAAACATGACTGTTTTTACACTTCTAGTTGTTGTGAAAGTGTTTTGATCATAGTGATAAATAAGTGATAAATCAGTTGATATTTAATAAATATTTAAATAGTACATAAATAATACTTATGTGTGCATATCTGCAAATACAATGATGATGGGTTTCTCCTTATCATAACTAATGGTTGAAGGTGAATATTAACACTTTCTTGTATATAAATGAATGCTGTTCAGTTCATGTTTACTCATTATTCATCACATGTTCTAATAAATCTACTCTGACCTGCAGCTGGAGAACATCCTTTATTTTAAAGGTCATCTTTGCATATGTGCTCTATAGATACTCTACATGTTTTAACCATAAAAAGACTATATTTGACCCCAGATGGTTCTTTGTCCAGTCATCATGTCAGATACTGTTTATATTATGATGCATTTATACAGAGTGCAGAGTATTCCAATAGAATAATTGAAATACAAGTTGATGAAAACGAAATGTATATCAATAAATCCCTTGTACTTGTAGATCACATAGAATTAAACCTTTTTTATAATAGATTGAGGCAATGTAGGAAAAGGTTTGGGTCATGTGGAAAAGGATAATTAACAAGAAATGATTTATTTCATCTTTCTGCATTGGACCCGTTGAATGTGAGCAGTATAAATTCTAGGTTATTAATATCCCCTCCTCCTCCTCCTGGGCATCTTACATGCTCAATGCAAATGTGTCTGAGGAAAGACACTGCTCTTTCTCTCTCTCGCTCATATGCATCATAGTTAGAGTGGGTTTTATTAACTGACAGCTTCTGTTTCCTCCACAAAAGAGATGCCACATGAGCCTTTAATCAGACAGGTTTGTGTACTGAGACGATTCTGTATGAATCCTTTTTAAATAAACTTAACAACTAGACAATGACACTGCCACTGAAATTGTCATTAATTTAATGGTGCTCTGCAGCCAAGATGATCCTCCACTTCAATGCAACTCTTAACCTGAAACCTCATTATACATCTATAAAGGACTGACGTATAATTTATTAACATGATAAAAAAAAAACAAATGAAATCTTTACATCCTATTGCAAAGATCAGCAATTAATTTTGCATTCAGACCTCTATACACTTAAGAAGCTTTAGCTGCATTTCCATGAGCTTTTGGTCCATTCTTATTAAAAACTGTCCATCACTCAGATGAAGGTCAAGGCTCTTTTATCAGAGCCAATCACTGTAAGTGAAGGGAAATAATTAATGACACACATTCTTACACTGACTTATAAATTGAATTATTATGCTTTGTGTTGAGCACCGGGATTTTTCTGAACAAAGACCTCAGTTCATATATTGATAATATTGATGGTTTTCTGAAGTGTGGAGACTGAGCAGGTCCGCTTGACAAAAACAAAGAAAAATTGCCCTGCTGTGCACCTGGATATCACAGATATGACAGAGAAAGGAATATTTTTGTCAGTTTCTCTCTGAGTTTACAGCAACAAGATTTTTTTCTGTATGCCTCAAAACAGCTTTGAGTGTGTTTTTAAATTTTCACTTCTTAGAAGTAGTGAGTGATCTTGACCCGCAATTGTTCGGTGACATCCAAGCGAGCAGACCTCTGTTTCATTTTAATGATGTGTTAAAAGTGAGGAGTGAACAGAACTGCCTTAATTACCTTATATTCAATGAGATAATTAATGAGTCTGTCTATGTTTCCCTGTATCTTCGGAGTTAATGCAGTTAATGAGACAGAGCCATTGTTTCTTTTCTCAGTTGCTTTAAAGGGGAGACTGAGTCGCCAAAGACATTTTATGTCTTCTATTAGCACCAGATACTCAGTCTGATACTGTCACAGTCAAATAAGTAATTCTCCAAGCTCCTAGTTTTCCAGAGCATCTCATCATTTTTCATGGTGTGTTATTTTTTACTGAGTGTGGACGACTATCTCAGAAAGAGTCATAAAAAGTACTCATCTGCTCAGTCGTTTCAATGACAAACAACAAGAAAACAGCCCTATCCTGTTGCCAACTCTGGCTATGAATCAAAATCACCCCAGCAACGTTGACCCACCAGATCTAAGTAAAGCATTTCAGACTGGGGCTCATTTAAATCACTTAGTGGAATCCAATGGTGTGTGTTGTCATTCCAATCAAACTTTGTGTGAACTTCACAGAAACAACAGGCAGCAACAGGAAATTCAACAGCGCAAAGTTGTTAATAGTGAACTCAGTGAGTGTGATTCATTTTTTCAGTTCATTCACAGAGGTGTACATTATGACTCACTCCAGCTCCATCTGTAGCACATATGAATAACCCTTTTCAGCCTGTTTCTATTTTCAGCTACATATGCTTCTGTCTTCTACTTTTCTATATCTTAACTGTAAGAATGCTGCACCTATTGTGTGCTGTGGCGGATCATTACTCATATGGTAATTATATGAAAACTAATGAGCCCTGGAGTGCTGCAGTTTAGTCGGTAGCATTCGTTCGGTAGAAGAAAAAAAAACCTTAATAAGAATCAGCAAAAATAGCAATAATAAAAATCAGCTTTTTTTTTTTTTTTAAGAGTAAAGCAATAACATTACTCTTTTAGATAGCAGAGTAGATATATAAAATAAGGTAAAGTTGACATTTTGGTAACAAATCACTTTAAAGACATGGTGTTATTTCAGTTGTTATGGAAGTGAATATGCTGTAATATGTTATTACAATAGACAAAACTTCTGTGGGACCACCCAGTAAGTTTTGGCCATCACTATCATCACTGACTCTCTGGAGCCAGAGGTGATTATATTTGGACATATGGGTGGAGCTAGAGGAACCTGGCTGGTGATGGGTAAATTATTGCAATATGCTACTTTACCAGTACAGTAAAATTAGTCTGACTGGAACAAGGTGCGGCTACTGACATTTAATGTGTTGGAATGAGCATTTCTCAATTAATCCACCAGGGGGCGCCGGTCTAAATTAACCATACTGGACAAATACCACAAAAAACAGTATAGTTTTTTTGAGAAGAAGAACAAAGTCGGTAATAACAAACATAGAGACGACAGAGGTAACACTACTGTGATACTAATATTGCAGCGTTTTCACTGGTAAGGTTTAAAAGCTTAGCTTCAGCAGGAAGAGAAAAGAGAAATGAGTGTTAAGTTCCGTTTTCACTTCCGCTGGTGGTGGTCCGCACCGCTCCATACCCCCGGCCCAGCCCTGGGTAGTTGTCCTAAATGTGTCAGTAGTTTTTCTCTAACTCACACAGTGGCTCTTATAACAGATCCTCTACCTCCACGGTTCCCGCTGGTATTCTCCGTCTAAGTACGCATCCTCCAGCACCTGGAAAATGGATGGAATGTTCGCAGAGGACGGACAGAACGCTCCGTCCACATCCATCTGTGTCTTTAACGTTACTTGCAGTCAGCATTACTTTTATCACCGTCATTTATTTTGAAAAATCTCCACACTCTTCACACTCTCCACACATTATTCCTCCTCCTCGTACCTGCTGCACTGAACTGTGAACGTCACACGGCCGTAAGTGGTATCGGTGCAGTTGTATCAGATTACTTTTACGAGTACGAGTACAAGTATACACACTGAGTATCGGAGCCGATGCCCGATACTCGTATCGGAATCGGTGCATCCCAAATATATATATATATATATATATATATATATATATATATATATATATATATGTATATATGTATATATATATATATACAGGGTGGGGAAGCAAAATTTACAATGAACATTTAGTTGTTTTTTCTCAGCAGGCACTATGTCAATTGTTTTGAAACCAAACATATATTGATGTCATAATCATACCTAACACTATTATCCATACCTTTTCAGAAACTTTTGCCCATATGAGTAATCAGGAAAGCAAACGTCAAAGAGTGTGTGATTTGCTGAATGCACTCGTCACACCAAAGGAGATTTCAAAAATAGTTGGAGTGTCCATAAAGACTGTTTATAATGTAAAGAAGAGAATGACTATGAGCAAAACTATTACCAGAAAGTCTGGAAGATACTATTAAAGAAGAATGGGAGAAGTTGTCACCTGAATATTTGAGGAACACTTGCGCAAGTTTCAGGAAGCGTGTGAAGGCAGTTATTGAGAAAGAAGGAGGACAAATCGAATAAAAACATTTTCTATTATGTCAATTTTCTTGTGGCAAATAAATTCTCATGACTTTCAATAAACTAATTGGTCATACACTGTCTTTCAATCCCTGCCTCAAAATATTGTAAATTTTGCTTCCCCACCCTGTATATATAAATATATAAATATATATATATATATATATATATATATATATATATATATATATATATGTACAGCTCTGGAAAAAATTAAGAGACCACTGCAATTTCCTCTGAAATCAGCATGTGTGCATGTATGACAACCATTCCATTCATGTGTTTGCTGAATTCCAACACAAGCACACCTTATTCTACTGAATAAACACCTGATCAGAAGCCATGGAACATTGCTGAGCTTCTTGAATTTCCCTGCCAGGAGCTGCATAAAGTCATCCAACAGTAATGGTGGGGAGCCAAGACATGTGAAAGCTGTCACTGAAAATCAGGGATATTCCACCAAATACTGATGTCTGAACTTTTCCCAAGTAACAAGATTAATATTGTGTTGTTTAGAAATGAATATGAACTGCTTTTCTTTGCATTATTTGAGGTCTGAAAACACTGCATCTGTTTATTATTTTGACCATATGTGGTGTTCTGCAAATACATGCTCTAAATAACAATATTTTTATTTGGAATTTGGGAAAAATGTTGTTGGTAGCTCACAGAATAAACCAAAAATGTTCATTTTACTCAAACACATACCTATAAATGGTAAAATCAGAGAAAGTGATAATTTTGCAGTGGTCTCTCATTTTTCTCCAGAGCTGTATTTATATGTTGTACTCAGGTCTCTCTTGCAAATGAGATCTTTACCTAAATGAGACATCCTGACTAAATAAAGGCATGAAATGAAACCAAGCGCTTGAATGTATTTTCTGAACGAGTGTTATTTCAATCTGGTCTCACTTTTAACAATGTGTTTAAGAACACTGTGACCTTGGTGATGTAAACCTTTGACTCTGTGAGAATGCGATTAAACTAATAGAAGATTAAATGTAAAATCCTCTTTACTATCATCCCGACACATCTCATCATCTAAATAAATCATTCTCCTTAACAGAACTAAGTGAGCGAATGCATATGGATATTTTGATTTGTGGAAAAGTGAGTTTGAATGCTATTAGCGTTAGTGTTTCATGGCAGAGGCCTCCTGCTGCTCTGGGTCACCACTGGTTGAATGATCCGTTACTGACAGTAGAGTGTATTCCCAGCGTGTCCCCCTGGTGCTCACTGATCCATGGGTGTACAAGTCTGCTGTGACGTCAAAGCTCGGCGTTCTTCATTAACTGTCAGTGCAGCGGGGCACCGAGCTCCATCAGGCAGCTACTGGAGGGACAGGATACACTGTTTCTGTCAGTTCATACTGGGCCAGAAAAAGAGGCCAGTCAGATAAATGTGTTGGGCGCTCAGAGAGGGCTGACTTCTGATCATATCACTTTGTTCTTTGATTCATTGTAGCTTCGGGCAACACAAACACGAAATACAAAAGATGTCTGGAGCTTGTGTGCAGTTTACACTCTGGACATCTGTTTCAACTTGATGGTTACACTTTCAAGTCAGGTTTTCTCCTTCAGGTGAAAAATGTTCTGTATTTCACAGGAGCTCAGAATAAGGTCAGCCATATTAAATACTTGCCCAAGGTCTGCATTTGAATAGTAATGTAAATCAAACAGAATCATAGTAATTTTTTAGTAAATCTTTCTCAGGACTTCTTATCAGAATCAAAATCTCTTTATTGTCATTGTACAAGTACAACCAGACTGAGGTAGAACTCTCCAGTTTGATGCAAGAAATTACAAGGCACAACAAATGACAGTGAGAAGGCACACTTATTTACATTAGAAAAAATAAAAGATAAGAACTAGGAATATTTGTTTAAATAAATAAATAAATAAATAACGGAAGAAGCGGAAGATAATGGATAAATAAATAAATAAATAATGCAATAGTATGACAGTAGTGCAAATGGTATTGGAAATAGTGCAAATGACATGAGAAAATAAATATTGTAGAACAAATAGAGTGAAAAGATAAAATAATATAGAAGGCTGTAGACATTATAGAGATATTGCACATGTTATAGGGCAGTGATTCCCAACCTTTTTTGGCTTGTGACCCCATTTTAATATCACAAATTTCTGGTGACCCCAGACATTCAAAATGGAGACTTTTTTTTTTTTTTTGCAAAAATTCATTTGTTTTCGATCATGTAATAGTTTGCTAAACTATGTTGCAAATAAATGTTCATTTTAGACACATTTAGTCTATATAATGTATATTATTATGGACGGAGGCAGAAAAGCCAGGTGTAGATTACTGCACAAAGTGAGAATTTTATTTTCCTTAGTCAGGATATGTACAGTCAGTCCAGCTTCGATTTACAAGGCTGACATTTAATACTGAACAAACAAGAACTCAAACTATGAATTATGAAAGAGCTGCAGCATCTGAAACCGACCACAATGAACATTTGAAAGATAAACAGTACCACAGTGCTTCAGTTTCAGCTTCACAGTTTGTCATGTCTATTATATATTGTGATTGTCTCTCTCAACTCACCATATATTTTTCATTAGTATTTTTTTTGTTTGTTTTTTTATCAGTTACTAGAAATTTCAGGTGACCCCATTTGAATTCCAGGCGACCCCACATGGGGTCCTGACTCCAGGGTTGAAAAACACTGTTATAGGGTATGTGCAGTTATTACAGTGAACATTCAGTGTTCTTGCGGGTGTTCTATTGATGCTTTGTTTGGTTATTTATTGTGGTGATAGCTTTGGGGAAGAAGCCATCCCTCAGCCTGTTTGTCCAGGTTTTATGTGACCTGTAGCGCCAGCCTGAGGGCAACAGTTCAAACTGGTGGTTACTGAGGTGAGAGGAGTCCTTAATAATCTTGGTGGCTACTATACTGAGACAAAAACAAAGAAGCTGTAGCGGTATAACTGCTGTATTGTTTCTCACCACAGGTACATTCACAGTAACATACTGTTCAGTTTTCTTTAACCGTATCATGCAGTGAGAGGACCTCACCAACAGCAACAACACCAGCCCCCCCAACGCGTTATTTTATCGATAACACCAGATCCATGTGCCAGCAGGAGTCTTAAATATTCCTGGAACTCACTGAGAGATTGACTGGAGGGGAGTCAGTGGGTATAACTGCAAATCAAACTGTTTGCCAGCATATAGCATTAAATGTCACAGCGACTGAGATGGAGACCTCAAATGCAGGCCTCTTTAAAGACGGTATCTTCATCTCCTCTGTTTGCAATCAAGGAACCAATGAATCTTGGCTTTTCTTTTCCATTGAAATTATCTCGTCAAAACAACACAGGAAATCATCTCCCATGTCCAGCCGGAAACGACTGCTTCTTCCCCGCTATCAGGGAATTGTGGTGGACATGAATCATCTCATGCCGGGGAGCAAGCGGTAATTCTTCTGTCACAGCTGCACCTCTTGTTTCCCCACTTGTTACCGAAACTCATTAGCAGATAATTGAAAGTAACGACACTGATTATGAGGAGCGCTCAAGCAGCATCCCAGGGGTCTTTGCAATTTAGTAGCTGGCAATGACATGCGGACGAAGCTGCCGTCTAGCACGATCCAGAGGGGAGTTGTTCTGTTTACAGGCAAGAAAGAATTTTGGGTTAAGATTAATTATTTGGTGTTTTCTGTGTTTTACATCTGTCCAATATGAGTGTAGCTGAAAATACAAGAGGAGCTGTGAGATTTGCCATCTCACATGTTGATAAAGAACATTTAGACGGTCGAGTGGAATAAGTTTATTTTTCTGGATCTAAATTTTCTCCCTATTAAACTGTTAACATTCTCTTAAATATTCAAGAAGACAAAGATTATTTTCTCAACTGTTTGAGGACAAATGTTTCAGTCTATATGATAATAAACACATTAGTTTATACCTTATTGTACAGAAACACATCTCTTTCATTTGTTCAATGTTTTCCTATACCCACATCCACTTCTTCCCATCTGTGTAGTATTATTCATACTGTTACGTGCCAGGAGGTCTAGGGTACTGACACATGCCAAAAATTAAAAGAAAGAAAAAGATGGTCCGGGAGACAGCAAAGGAAAACGTGGAGAGCAGGTCGCTTGTAGCAAAAAGACTGGAAATTTATTAAAGAAAAAAGAAATTGTACATAGCCAAAATTACTTATAAATAACAAAAGTTACAACAAACAAAAAGTAAACTGCAGCGGTGGACCCAGTCTCCTCTTTATGGTCGGAGCTCCAGGCTTTTATAGGCAGGTGGCGAATTGAACTCAGGTGTTCCAAGTTGGCCCCAGATTGAGGGTGGAGACAAGGAAAAAAAACAGAACAACCAACGGCCCCAGCCGTAACACATACTTTACAGATTTTTGTTTCATGTTGTGAGATTGTTATTCTCCACAAGTCTATTTGAAGTTTTCTTTTCTTTCCCTAATCAATGTCTTTTTCTTCTCTAATGTTTTCAGAGTGAAAGCAGGAACAGGTCTGAACACACAGGCTCTCTGTTGCTTTTGTTTAATGCACACATACAGTTCATTTTGTCCTTTCACAATGGCATTCGGTACATTGTCCCAGAACTTTAAATGTCACTGCGAGGTTCCTAAGATGCTGTACTACAGGTCTATACAGAAACATAATTATTCTCTCTCACCAAAAGAACTGTTTTGCAGATGGGTGGAAGATGATAGATATTAGTGGGTGAAAAAATGCAGGGCCCTTTGCTGTGATGGGTAACAGTATGAATGTGAATGAAAATAGAAGGGTCATGATTCACTGACTTCAGTTTGGGAGCAATAGGATTCTTCATGACTGATGGGGACCTTTTCTTTTTTGTGTGTTATTGTTGTGTCTTGTGAGGATCTCTGATTCATTATACAACAGTATTTTTTCATGTTCCATTTAGAAAATATTAACAATATCATCAAACACATACAATCAAGTCTTCTGATTATTACCCTGCCCCCCGAAGGGGAGGCAAGGGGTATTGCTTTTGGTTTGGTTTGTTTGTTTGTTTGTTTGTTTGTTTGTTTGTTTTCTCTACCAGCAAAACTATTGGTTGAATTCATACCAAATTGGGTTGATAGATCCCCAGTGACCCAGAATAGACATGGCTGTATTTTGGGAAAAGCAGGTCAAAGTTCCAATTTTTTATGATTTTTTAAAATCTTTTTTCTTCTCCCATTTACTTAAAATGAGCAAAATTTCAAATACCTATATATATACTGTGCATCAATTTTCTTTCAATTTACTTCAAACTTGGCTCATATATGGAGGCAACTGGTATGCCGACATCACCACATGCATAGACAAGAAGACATCAGCTGGATCGATGCCGAAATAAACTAGAATACGTGCGAGGGGCGGAGTTTGTTGTGCCTGGCACTACTTGTGTATTTAAATAGATTTGATATGATCGACAAAAGAGCATGAATCACTGCAAAAGTTATAGCATTTGGGAGAGCATGAATCAGATTTAATGGCAATATTTTTCTTGTAGATCCAGATGAGCAACACTAATACTATGGATGAACAGGATATGGGTCATATCCATATATACAATAGTTTTAAAACATTAAATTTGCCAATGTGCAGTATTGGAGAGTAACAGTACATGTGAGAGTTCACTCTTTTTTTTTTTCAAGTCTAATTTAAGACATCACAAATGAGTGAGTTGTTCCTATTATCTGGTAACACTTTGGCCTCAAAATTGTTGTGGAAATTATTTTTCAAGTTTTTATCATTTTGGTGACATGTTTACCATTTAGGAGTGCATACTGATCAGAAATACCAGAAATATAACAGAATAATAATTACAAATCATGCAGCAGAGAGGAGGACGAAAGAAAAAAAAATTCTGTGTCCTTTTGATTTCTTTTTGAATTCCTACCATTAGATCTAGAGCATTAACTAAAAATGTCAGCTATGGATCCTCCAAGTAATGAACACTTAATCTTCTACAGACAAACAAGTTTTCGAATAATCACTGAGGTGTAATAAATAAATAAATAGTCTGACAAACATCCTGGATAAAATGTCCTACCAAGGTGGATCTTGAAGAGTGACACAAGCAGGAAAAAGGCAGCAGTGACAGCTGATGCTCACTTAAGATTAAACAGCTGAATTTTTGTAGAAAAATAATTTTGTCCTGAAATTTGTCTCAACAGAATTGTTCGGAGGGTGATGAAGTACATCTAACAGGGTAGAAGACAACTTGAAGGCCAAATGATAAATAAAACTGTTCAGATATGACTGTAGTTTAACCTGATTTAAATGGCTGATATAGAGGCAGTTTAGCCTCATCTATAACATAATTAAATACTTGGTCATTCTTAATGTCATTCTGTGGTTTATAGTTCTTGTTGATGTTGATTTTTGTGCCCTGAGGGTATCATAACAATAAATACATACTGTGTATCTGACAAATTATTTGTAAAATACAAATAATGTTTCATTATCTCTGTTTAACCCTCAAAGACTGATACTGGCATGTTTAATAACAATGATAATGACTCATCTCAAATTCTATACATATATATAGCCTATCATAAGTATTCACCCCCTTGGATCCTTGGATAATTTACCCTTGTATCGCTTTCATAAATGAATCATGGTCACTAAAATTTGGCCTTTTTCACACAAAAATTAATTGTAAGAAAACTCTTTAATGTCAAAGTGAAAACAGATTTCTACAAAGTAATGTCAATGAAACAAAAATATATAAAGAAAAATAATTGTTTGCATAATTATTCAATAAAATTGAATGATCTAATTCAACAGAGGTCCATCCAGTCGGTGCCAACAGTCTCACAATTAGTGGAATGAGGATCACCTGAGTGGTGTGGGTGTGTCTCAAGTGATTGAGGTATAAAACATCTGTGTCTGGAGGGTCCGCAGATTGGTTGATCAGTATTCCTGGCTACCATTACACCATGAAGACAGAAGAACACTCCAAGCAGCTCAGGGAAAGGGTTATTGAAAAGTACAAGTCAGGGGATGGATACAAAAAAATGTCCAAGACACTGAACATCCCCTGGAGTTCAGTGAAATCAATCACCAAGAAATGGAGGGAATATGACACGTGTGAATCTGCCTTGATCAGGCTGTCCTCATAAACTGAGTGACCGTGCAAGTAGGAGACCAGTGAGAAGCCACCAAGACCCCTATGATTACTCTGAAGGAGTTACAAGCTTCAGCTGCTGAGATGGGACCGACTGTGCAAACCAGTTAATTGAATAAATCTCCAAATATACATATTATTCTGACCCTTGCGTTTTTAATGGCACTAAATATATATGCATACACCCTGTACATCAGTGTTTTTCAATCTTGGGGTCAGGACCCCATCTGGGGTCGCCAGTAATTCAAATAGGGTTGCCTGAAATTTCTAGTAACTGATAAAAATTAAAAAATTAAAAACTTAATAAAAAATACCTGCTGAGTTGAGAGAGACAATCACAATCCATAAAAAACATGACAAACTGTGAAGCTGAAACTGAAACACTGTGGTACTGTTTATCTTTCAAATGTTCATTGTAGTCGGTTTCAGATGCTGCAGCTCTTTCATAATTCATAGTTTGAGTTATTGTTTTTTCAGTTTTAATTTACAGCCTTGCAAATACAAGCTGTACTGACTGTACATATTCTGACCAAGGAAAATCAAATTCTCCCTTTGTGCAGTAATCTACACCTGGCTTTTCTGTCTCCATCCATAATAATATACATTATATAGACTAAATGTCATCTAAAATTAACATTTATTTGCAACACAGTATAGCAAACTATTACATGATCAAAAGTAAATGAATTTTAGCAAAAAAAACAAACAAACAAACAAAAATCTCCATTTTGAATGTCTGGGGTCACCAGAAATTTGTGATCTTAAAACGGGGTCACGAGCCAAAAAAGGTTGGGAGCCACTGTTGTACATATATCGAAGTTTGTAGAAAAATACGAATCAGTAAATCCTATAATCCTATAAATGAAAGAACAGGGAGCATAGTTTTATTTTTATCCTTGTTTACTCATTCTCAACTTGAACCTGTAAAGATAAGCAGCTAAACATTGCACTGCTTTTGTTTTGAAATACAGTATATTTAAACCTCTCACATTAAGTAACCTGTTGGAATGTTTATTTAAGAGGTTAAAAATCTCCTTTACAAGAGCATGTTGGCCAATATCTGTCACAAACTTACATTAACCGGCACGCATTCTGTAATCTGTGAAGTATATTACAAAAGTAACTCTCTGCATATATACAGAATGACTTGTTGGACAGTTTATAATGGGTGCCCAGAGTAGAGATGAAACCAGCTGTGTAGTGTGGTAGAAGCTATAGTCAAACACAGAGCCAACAGGCATCCTCTAGTTTAATGAGCCATTCCAGCTGGAGAAAAGACACACTCGAACATAAGGAACAAAAGCTCTAGTAGCATAAAGCAAAACAAAAATGTGCAATCAAACACTCTGTAAGTGCTTCAACAATAGCTCCACAGCAAGGAATGTAGTAGTAGCTTACAAAACAAGAACATTTCAGGGCTCCTCTAAACTGGGATTGTGTCAGTTGCTATAGCAATTGTGGCAGACGACCTCACACTGTCAGAGAGTTTATGTCTGGGGCTGACAACGTTTAGCGACCTAGCTCAGGCAACACATATGTCAAAGTTTATTTTGTTTAAAAGGTCTGCAGCAACCCTAAAAACAACTGGGACAGTTTGAGAATAAACTAGAAAAGCACTTGGAGAGAACAGACCTCCGCCAAGGCAGATCAGTGCCCCCCTCCCCATCACCACCAAAATTTAATCAATTGTTCCGTGTGCCAGTATCAACATTTCCTGAAATTTTCATCCAAATCTGTCCATAACTTTTGGAGTTATCTTGCACACAGACAGACAAACAGACAAACCAATGCCGGCAAAAACATAACCTCCTTGGTGGAGGTAATGAGGTTATATTGTCTCTGCAGCACAGAACATATACTATTCACTGTGTGCACATCACAAAAATGTATTTGTTTTGTCCTTGTGTGCCTCCCTCTCCAGCACAAACAGAAATATACAATTTTTGACCCACTTGGTACATCCTTCCTGCTTGTACCCATTTCTCCTCTCTGCTCTGAACTTCTTTCCCACTCTTCCATTTCTCCTCTGGCTCTCCAGCTGTGATCAGACACTATTTCACATGATGCCTGACTCAAGATCTGAGGGAGTGGGGAACCTCCCTTCATAGTCAGCCACACACTGTGATCACTATCGCTATCCCAGTTTCCGACTTTCGAATCTTGGGCTACATTTTCAGCATCACGCCTGCAGCTGTTTTTGCAAAATACATCGGGGACAGAGGAATAGTTCATGGTGCATTCGGCTGTTTCAGAGTGATTCATCTGTAGGTGCAGAGGCAGGAAGCTATGTGACGCAGAAGGTCTAATACTGTACAGTACGTTCCCTGTGGTGTTAAATTGAGCACAAAATAATATTACTCTGTAGTCTGGAAGGAAGAAATCTTAAAAATATCTCCTTTCTTTGTTTACTATGCAATAAAACTCCAAAAGAATGCTTTGCTGAGATATGTTTGCCCACTTACACAGCTGAAGAAAACCACAGTAGGTGGTTTCTGTAAAGACACAACAGCTGCACCACTTTATTGTTCACCAGTAAGACAGAAATGTTCAGTAATTACAGGCCTGTGAACTCTGCACAAATGTCTCATTGTCTTCATATGTGAAATCACTGTGGAAAGTATATAAAGCATGTCTGCTTTTCAGTATACGTACTTAGGGATAAGCATGTGAAGGCAGATGCATGACTCGACTATTTAAGACTAACTTTTTGAATGAAATTGCTTCATCAAAAAATGTCTTTAAAAGCACTTCAGCGACACTTGGAATTCTTGCTGCAAGAACACATTTTTCTATGAGTTAACTTTGATTCATAGACTCCAGCAAAACTGAAAGCGTTTGACAACCTCTTTTTTCTGTCAAGTATTTCAAAATGTGATAACATCAAATTGAGAGAAGACGGAGGTATTTTGGTTCTGCTGGCACAGAATTATTTTTTTTTTAAGAACCACCCAAGAGATAGCTCAAGGACCTCACTGTGAAACCTGACAGTTGACATGAATCAGGACTGGGAATGGTCTCCTTTCAGTCACACAGTCACCTCATGTTACCCACACTAGCTCCTGCTGAAGGAGCAGAACTGAAAAGGATTTAACACTTGATCTCATGGAAACAGCTGCAACCAGGGAGATCACTTTTCTGCTCTGGACCACCTACTGAAGGCTTAAAATCAGGTCTCATCTGGTCAATTTGGTTTAACTAATGTGTAAAAGCTTCAGCCAAGGAATAATCCATCACAGCTCTAGTGGTATGTACATTTAGAGAGAAAAACAACTTAACAGCAATGTGTCCAGACATAATCCTAGATACATCCTTGTAGCCATAGATCATAGACTGTATTCTAGTTGTGTATATGTTTATGTCATTTAACATGTAACGCTGAGAAATCAGATAATTTATACTCTTATACTGTACCTGATAAATACTAATATTTTACGTACTGTGTGCTGCTTCTGCAAGGGCCTGTAATTTTAATAGTGAAAAATTAGAAAATTAGAAATTTTCCCCATAGTGGGATCAATAAATTCTTATCTTATCTTATCTTATCTTATCTTATCTTATCTTATCTTATCTTATCTTATCTTATCTTTTCACTGGCATGTAATAATTTGAAAATAAGAATCTTTTTTTTTTTTGGTGTAGTTTTAAGGTACATTATCTCCCTCTACTATGTCGAGTGTGGACTACAGTTAAAATCTCTTCCTAAAACAAACCAAGAACGGAATCTGGAAAGTAATTGCAATTGGCAACTTCACCACTAGATGCCGTTAAATCTTCCACCCTTGAATCCTTAATCTTTTTTATACACATTTCATTAACAAAAACTCTGGGTCATCCTCCCCAAACCATGTTGGCAGTGGTTAGAAAGTTGGAGAAGATGAAAGCTGCAAGATTCATGCTGCAAGGGCAACCCATTGTTCCTGAAAAGTCCTGCTGCAGTATAATCTTCTCTGTTCATTCAAACATTTTAAGTCTCAGGTTGCTTTGTGTACACAGGGACATACTTCCTCAGGTTACTCCAGAGCATGGCTTGAGTGAAATCACCACCAAAACTCCAAATGTTTTGTCTGAAATTAATATTTTAATGCTTACTTTGCAATAGGGGTGACCTGACCTTCATGTCACTGGTAGAATATTCTTCTTCTTCTTGGCTCAACCTGAGTTCAGTAGCATCCATCTTCTCAGCTAAACCTTGGAGCTAACACAATTAGGACTTTTACACTGCCTCCAGGCTGCTCTAGCCATTTAAGGGCAGAGAACAAGCTATCACAAAAGACAAGCTTCAGCCCTCTACACAAGCTCTGCGTGTCACGGTTGACCTTTCCTTTCTCTTGCACTGTCTGAACTGATTAGCTTTTCTTGGTGGCAGATACACCACAGCTTACTGCCACTGTCCAAACTCAGCCCGATAACAACTTGTAGCAAACTCTTGTGCTCTGACACAGTATGACGGGTGGTGGGTTGATAACTCTCATCTCCAGTGCCATATTCTCACCGCCCTTGAACCCATTTACTCCGTGAGGGCAGCAGATAACTCCTATCTACAGATGTGTTAATTGGGCTTTCAGAGGGAAGTCAGCATATTAAAGTAGTCTGGGGGCTTGCTGGCGTAAAAGACCAAAGCCTCGAGAAATCACATGTGAGTCAAGCTGACCTTCATCTAATGTGCAGTCTAGGGACCATGCAAAGCTGCGCAGAATTAGCTTACACTGGCAGGAAAAATATAGCCTACCAGCCTTTTAACTACACACAGAAATACCCAGAAGCCATGAAATGTGGTGCATAAATTTATTTCAACATATATTAATATATCGTTTATTCTTTTGTGTTTTATTAAAGACACAATACATACAGTATTTACATTATATCACATTCTACAACAACTTCTGGCAGAAAATAAATCACCATTCAGGAAATAACAGGGAAGGCTACTCTCTAGAGGCTTAAGGTTTAATATGTAACATCTGCACATGCTAGTGACATTACATGAAGTTTGTGCTGGAGACTGTGGCAATTGGGTCATTTGTTGACATTAGCCAACTCCATTTCTAAGCTAACTGTAGCTACTGCTGCAACTGTAGAAGAGCAGAAAGGAATCACTGAAAAACTCAGGATTTCCATAGAAGAACAGAACCAAGGGTTTTCCAGTCCTGTGCATAAACGTCAATGTAGAAGTTGCTGTGTTACAGTTGTATGCAACCGAGACAATTGTTTAGCTTAGATATAAGCTAGCTAAGGTGAAGAAATGACAAAAACCTCAGCAAGAAACCATTACACAAATCATGTAAGCACTCAGGAGGGTGCAAATTTTACATATTGAAACTTTAAATAAAAGTTGATTAGAAACCTCATCACTGAACGTGACAACTCCTGTCATAACAGTCTATGAGAAACAACACTGAACATTGTAATGACTGATGGGAGTCCAGTGATGCAAATGGCTATGAAGTATAACAAAGTCACAGCTGCTTACATCAGTGTAACATATAAGAGCAAATGAAAGGCAGGGCTATTTCACAGTCTATTTTTGACAAATCCTATGAGACAGCCCTCATCTAAGGATACAATACATCCCTCTGTCAAGACTTCAGCTTCAATCAGGTCATGTTTGAAGAATCAAGTGTAAAGGAGGACAGTAGACAGGGAAAATGATTACAACATGATTATATCTGATCAAGCCAAATGAAGACTTTGGTGTTTGGATTCAGTCATGAAACACTGTAAATTGTGCACCTGCAATATAATCGGAGGAAGTGTCAGGAGAGGCTGTTCATGACTGGGAGGGAGGGAGTTGGCGACCAGTTGTTTCATTTGTGCTCAATTAGACTTGATGTTCAAGAAGAGGACAGAAGGCGAACCAGAGGAGCACCGTCACTATAGCGACAGATATGATAAGCTGTCATGGGAGGTGTGTGGAAATAAGGGAAGCGAATGCAAGCACGAAATCATGCACACATCGAAACAGATAACGCACACTTGAGTGACACAACTGTAAATTCAAGTGTGTAACAGACTTGTTATTAGCTGTCACCGAAGCATCTACACTGAACATACTTTTCAAGGTTTTAATAATTTGTTGTTTGGAAAGCAGTGCTGCAGCTGAGACTGGTCAGGTTCAGTGGCAACAGCTGACAGAGGGGTCATCCATCCAGACAAGATACATTTGGGCTCTGCTACCGGAGCAATCAATTTGGATAGACTCCCAGAGGAAGACAAGAAAATTAAATGAAAGGTCAGCACTGGGCAATGAAACAACATAATAAATTTGTAGCGAATGGGTTTGTGTATTAATTTATTAATCTTGATATAGCATGTATATGTTGGATTGTTTTTCTGATTAAGGAGAATTAATTTGTAAGGTGTTACTGGTGGAAGCTTTAAATGACTGAGAAAAGGCAGAATGGATTTAACTCACCGACAAACGGGAAAAACCATAATGTTTCTACAGATAGAAATGTTTACAGGAATAACAAAAAATGAATTATCCCTATCTGATGAAGAATGATCCCCACAAATTTGTGAAAAAAGTAAACTTGGCATTAAAACCAAAAACAAGAGAAGAAAAAAATTATAGCAGCTGCTACCATGTTATACACTGTGATAGAATCTAGATCATACTTCTGTATAATTTCTTTTTTATGATATACTATACATTCTCTCATATTTTGTTGCTACATACAGTGCATTACCCGACAGTAACTTTGACAACCCCAAACCCTTTTCCCCACAGTAGAAAATGAGTACAGCTACATACTGTAGTTAAACTACCTGATATTACGGTGCACTCCTGGAAATATCAAATTATTTACAATATATTGTAGTAGTTTCTCTAGGACCTCTCGTCCTCCTCCTCCTTTACAAAAAGTCTTGTGCTTTAGCATTTGAAACACACACATACACATCCAAACACACACAGCAGGTAGAAAAAGAAACAATAAAAAGTCATTTCTTCTCCCCTTTGTTCACCGCCATCTCCACTCACAAAATGTACAATCCCTGTATTCTGTTGTGTTACATCGGAAATGAATCTCATTGAGAACAGTTCAAAAGAGCAGATGTGTCTTCCAGCTAGTCAATAGATTTCTATTAAGAGTAAAACAGGAAGTGACCTGCTGAAGTGTCCTGAGGTGATGCCTATCACTGAGAGTCTGCTTCTCAGTCTAGACATCTACAGTACATTAAAAAAAAAAATCATACAAAACTGCTACATTTAGATTTCTTTTTGTATTTTTTTTACTATGTTTCTTTGAAAACTTCTTGACTCAGTGTATGTATCAGAAGTTGAAAGAAACAACAATTAAATGAGGTTACATAGACTACCCTCTGGTCAATGGCCTCCGACTGAGCAGCATCACCTGAACAAACGAAGTTTGCCTCCCAAAGGACATAGTCTGATATAAACATGAGCTAAAGTAAAACCACATGGAGCGATGAGTGAGAAAAGACAGAATAAATTGTCAGTATCCTATTACAGAATCATTAGCACCACCACAGTGTATGGGCAGAAAAACACAAACGTTGGATGGCAGAATGAGCTGCTGAGAGGAGCAACATCAGCAGACTCTAAACATGCCTGCATGGCTTCTCAGCTTGGGAAGCAGTCTTTGGTCACAAATCAAAGCCTAAAAGGCATGTGTCAGTGATAAGCTGTCCAAGGGTGTACCGCTGATTGATGATGTCCATTTTCCACTGCTGGGGATGTGATCCTGAGCTTCTCTTTCATAGTTAAAGTACCTCTTTCTATTCACTGGAGTCTCTGCGGTCATCATTAACAACTCTTCACAGCTTATTATTACTGTGAAAAGCTTTTAGTTTCCAGCTCTAACAATAATGTGGTCACACACAGATCTCGATGGCTGTTGCCATCACCATCTGGCTTTTGTTTTTGTCTCTGCCCGGAGACTGGTGCTGTCCGGACTCCTCTCTGGGAGACAACGGATCAGAGAGGACACTACGTTTAAGTGGTGCCGGGCGGAGACAGGATGTTCCTGGAGGGGTCGAGGGCTCAGGATGTCTGTGGGAGGAACGTGATGTAGTGGAAGAGGAGGAGGAAGTACAGCTGCCCGTACACACTCCTGAGCTTGACCTCTCACCTCTCTTGGCTCTGCAAGAAGCTCTGCGTCGGAGCTCACTGACCAGTTCATACTTGACAAAGCAGAAGACGTCCTTGACTCCACAGCGCTTTTCTGGCTCAGCAGCCAGTAGCCTCTGAAACATGCGCAGGGCATCATCAGTGAAGCGACGCCACTGAGATGGGTATGTTCCCACAGGGCACCCAGCCTTCTGCCAACGTCGAAACTCCTCATAGAACGCATCGGCGGGCAGCGCTGCCTCCCAGGGGAAATTCCCTGTCAGCATACAGAAGACCAGCACGCCAAACGCCCACACATCCAGGCTTGTGGTCACCAGGAAACCCTCAGCACGGCTAGCACGGCATACCTCTGGTGCTGTATAGGGGATGGTTCCACTCACCCGTTTCACACGACAGCCCACGCGTCGGGTCATGCCAAAGTCAGCGAGTTTGATACGACGACACTCACGATCAAATAGCAGCACGTTCTCTGGTTTGACATCCCGATGCACCAAGTTTTTACTGTGCATAAAATCCAAGGCCAGGCCCAACTGTTGCATGCAACGTTTTACCATATCCTCTGGCAGACCGACCTAAGTGAAGAAGAATATATGGAAAATTAAAGTTAATTAAATTACACGGATTAATACAATCATATTACAGTACACTGAGTCAGAGGTTAAACAACAAAAGAGTTATAAGGTGAAGAAGAATTAGAGATCAATATATCAAGTGAGGGAATAAATTACAAGGTGAACAGTGATACGCTCATGAAAAGAAACTGAAACAAAGCAGTTTCAGCTGCAGCCATTTTTAATGAGTCATTAGAAGAACCTTGAAGTCAAGCACTCCCAACGCATCAACAGGAAAAGCACTAAAGCAAAATGAGAGCTCTATGCAGAGAAAAAACCAGGACAAAGACAAGGTTCCAATCCCGGGAGAGCTTGTTAAAACTGCCGTGTCCCAACATGGCGACTGATTGGAGCAGCTCTGCCTGAGTGAGGATGGTGATTGGTGAAAGAGAGGATGATAGCTTTACCTGTGGGGGAATGATGTCGAAAAGGTCCCCAGCGGGGGCATATTCTTGTCCAAACACATAGCAGTCCTCTGTCTCAAAAAGCACATCTAGGACTTTGATGATGAAAGGGCTGCAGCTAAGTGAGCCTGTTAGACTGTATTCCCGCAGAAAACTCTTCAGCTTGGTCTTGTTCTTGGTAACAAACTTCAGTGCCATTTTTGTGCCTATAAAAATTGAATACACACATGTAGAACACAGGTAAATACACAGAGGCTGCAATTTGGCACAATGACCTACATGTATGATGAGTAGCACTTTAAAGAGTTTTAAAGTGAATTTGGAAGTATATTATGGAGAGATTTGTAAGTACTTAACCTTAGTCTCAACAAATCCTTTAATGTAAGCTTGAAAACTTTGTATGGTAGGAAATCACACCTCCTCTCCCAATTACACACATACAACTGTTGGTGATAGCAGCTGTAGAAATAGAGTGTGTCCTTGTTTCATCACTTTGTACTACTTTACTTTAGTTAAACTGCTTTTAGACTGAGCCAGCTAACCATGTTTTTTCTTAACTGAGGATTAAGCAGTAGACCTAGAAATTGCTGATAAACCTTTGAAAATGTGCTAAAATTAATTTGGCACAATGCCTTGAGACTTTTTAACACACTGATCTGCTTCAACAGGTTATTTCCAATAGGGAGGGATTTTAGACATTGTAAGTCAAACTGGTAATACACTTTATCCCTAATGGACCCTGCTCACCTTGTGTTCGATGTGCCACCAGGTCTACCTTTCCATAGGTGCCCTTTCCCAGCTCACGGATGTGCTCATACTGTTTGGCTACATCTGCTGCAGACAGAGAGGTGATGGCCAAAGCCTGCATGTCCTCCACGGGCACTCCGCCACAGTAGCCCATCTTAGATGTAGGCGAGCCCCCGCCGCTGCCAACCCGTCCTGGCCCAGATGGAGAAAGAGACAGGCTCGCCTTGACACTGTGGGGCAGACTGAAACAAGAAGGAACTGCTGTTAAAAGTCATATATTTTTCTCTACTACAGGGATGGCAGATTTTGAGTGTGTTTATGACGGATTAGTTCTCGATGCTCTTAGACTGGGTTTACATACATATTATTCTTACATACTGCACATATATCAGTGTACAATTAGTCCCAAAGGGTCTATGAATCTGGGAGGCTTCAATAGACATTCCACAGAGACATTTCCATAAAATCAATTCAGGGAAGGCATCAACAGGGGAAATTCTTTCAGTAAATTCACTGGACTTCCTGCTGTCCCTCTAGATTACTTTGGCCAGCTTTCAGTCATGGCTGCTAGAATGGCTGGTCTCAACAGCACTCACTGGCAGACAGCTATGGGAAATCAATAAGACCAGGTTGAGGGACTAAAAAATGGCAACTAACAGCTTTAAAGGGGTAAGACATGCCATGCATCATCTGTTATCACTCTAAAACTAACATGTAGCCTATATACTTTACAGCGCAGAATAGATAAAATGAGAGAAAAGGGGTCACTTCGTATTCGGTTTTGCCTAGGAAACACAGTTGGTTGCTCAACAGTTGAGTATTTCGGGCGATTTGCTGAAGCTGAAGAAAAATAAATACTGCAACTGAGAATTTATTGCTGATTTTCAGAAGTGCCAAGTTTGAAATAGGTCAAGCTGATCCTTGGAGGAAAAATATAGTTGTTATAATTGCAAGCTCGGATGGAGTCAGATACAGAAAATGTAGCAAAAAAATGTAAATGAGACATGAGTGACAGACTATATGACATTCTGTTACAGCATGAGAGCAAACAGTAACTAAACTGGAAGAAAAATACTCTAATAGAAATAATAATTATATAGCGAACTGCACAAAATGGACTGTTTGATGAAATGAAGTGGATCATACTAATGATCTTCTCCATTGTCTCTGTGTCTCCTCAGCCTGTCTCCCTACACACAATCAAATTTCATCATCCAATCACTCATGCGCATGCACACATCCACACACTAATAGGCAGCAAATCAGCACAAACAATTTTGCTGATGGCCTTTTTCATCCATCATTGAAAGGCAATGGGTTTTCTCTTTGTTCTTCTTTCCCTTCAGCCTATTTCTCAACACCTCTGGTTCAAAACACCTGAATGAAAGCATCAAATTATACAGTATGTGTCTCAACTGTAAGCTTAATCTTAAAAAAGAAATCCTAAATAAATGTGCGATGCTACATATGTAGTTGATGAAAATACAGGCACATTTTGTTCTGTTTTTATTCGACATTATGAAGGTGTTAGGGTTCCTTGGCAATCTTGTGGGAAGAGCATGATAAATATAACTATTAGACAGTGAAAGCTAAAATAAGATGTGACCATTTGCAGTCTTGTGTTCTTGGCTCATCACTTTTTGTCGAAGAAAAAAAAAATCCTACAAATAGAAGAATGGCCAGTGTATATGTATCTCTGTAGTTCACATTTGCTTCTTGATCTTGTCATGGAGATGGTTATATAAGAGACTATGAATATTGGAGCCCACTCATACTGAGTATGCCCACTGTATGTAGCCTTCAGCACGTCAACACAAAAGTTGATGATTATCCAGATCAGACTATGATCCAGGTTTGCTGATTAAACATTTAAACAGCACAGACTGGAATCCTGCATAACCTCTACCAGCCGGGACAAAGCAGAGTGGAGGGAGCACTTGTTTACTGACACTCCTTCTAGTCAGCTCTGCGGGCAGCTCACCAGCATGGATCTTAATCACATTACTCAGCTCCCAGAAAGACAAAAGCCCCCCCACCCAACTGAGCAGGATGCTGTGCACTCATTTCCTTTGCAGAAATGGATTAAGAGGTCTGAAATGTGATGAGTGGTTGTGAGACGGTGCTCTCCACAGCCGTGATGACGGTGTAAATATGAACAGGAAACTGCAGTGTCGTGCCTCAGAGGTGTGGGGATGAAGTCATGCATTTTGTGTGAGTGTCTGTATGTGAGAGAGGGAGGGTCAGGGGGTCTGGTGTATCAGTTGCACAGTGACACTTTATCAAAGGCCCTTTTGTGTTCCCACCTCTGAGAGGGAGCAGCTGTGACTCCCTGCACGACTCAGCAAACATGCACGACTACTGCCACATGCTCCACTGATCTCCTGTGCTGCCCTTTGCTCCTCCTGCTCTCCTTTCCTGTCCTCTCAGGTGACTAAAGACAAGGTAGCACAAACGCAGTCCACATAAAAATGTGGAATTGGCTCAAGACACATTTTAATATCTGTGGGTTCCTGATCCTGTCCCACTCATTCTTAATCATCAGTAGTCTTATAAAAGCAGCTTGCTTATTCCAGTAACACTGCTTTAGTAGGAAGACCTCATAACTTCAGAATCAATTTTGTTAATTCTGATTAAAAATCCTGAAACGTTTGCAGAATACCCCCAGAAAATGCTGAAACCAATGACTGGAAATAAAACTCTTAAATACAGATTGATAATCTCACTCCATTTAACAATGACTCAGACAGAGATGATGAGTGCATTAGAGTATAGCCCTCTTAAAAATCAGGTTGTTCCGGGAAAAAGTAAAAAAAAACAAAAAACAAGCATCCAGTTTTACGTCCTAATAATCACAGGCACACTGTTGAAACCTGTTTTGGCTCCACGTGTTCCCGCACGAGATTGTACTGCAGAAGCAAGCTAACCTTTTATTCTATAAACACTTAACTGGAGATCGGAACAGACGTGAATCTTGTGATGCCAGTGGCAATCACCCCTCCTGTCAAAGAAAATGTCTTCACCACCGTGGGGTACACTCTCACCAGATGCCAGGACCAGTGTGTTTCTGTTGCCTACAAACTCTGGAGGATACACTTTTTAACTCTAAGTCTCAGTGTGGACTCAGAAAAGGTTTTGACTATGATCTCAGACTAATACAGAATGTTTGAGTCATCAATAGCTAATATAAACAGCATTAGCTCTGCATTAGTACAGATATACAGGGCTCAAAAATGGATAAATCCCTGTGTGAATCATCAGATACATTGTGTATTCAGTAAACTATTGGTTCTCCAAAAAAATGCAAGCTATGTAACTAAATACTGTATGACATTGCATTATTTACTGGACTTCGTTGAGGCAAAGAATAATTTGTAGTTGTGGAAAAGATTACTGTTTGGATCTAACAGTTGATACTGCATCATAACCTGTTACAAATGTGTTTTATTGCACACCAGTGAGCATTCGTACACACAGTCTTTTCCCTTTTTTTTAGTCCAGTCCTTCTTTCCTGCCCCTCTCTCCCTTTTGTCTGTTCCTGAAAATGTAAACAAGGGACTAATGAAAGAAATAAATAAATTGCTGAGCCGCCTGCCTCACATCTTTACCTCTCTCCTCTGCTAATGGACTACTTGCTTTGCTCTCGGCACAAGAGTCATTAAGGGTGAGGACTGATCTCTTGTGTCCAATTTACTGTCAAAATGCCCAACGTGCGATGCCTCCAGGTCAGAGAGAAAACACTGAGTGAAATGTGATGTGACTAATATGCTTTCCCTGACTTTCTGTCTCAAAATAAAACAGCTGTGCACATATACAGCACATATATTTTTTTGTAAGGTCTCTCTGTGTCTGTCTTCTTGTTGTCTCAATGTGGATGGGTACAATCAAAAGAAATCATTGTGCCCCCTAAGCAATTGATCATTCAACGAATAGCCAACTAAGCTTCCTTGTATAGTCAGGACACTCTGTTCTCAACTCAAAAGCTGAATCACCTTGTTCATTGCCACAAGACAAGTGGAGTCAGTGTGTTTGGTTGCTTTAATACCTCCATCCACACACATCTGCAGGAAGCTCCCCGCTGGCCTGTGATAGGTGAAGCAGCAGCCGGGCCACAGATACTCACTTTGACAAATCACCTGCTCTCAGCTGGGCCTGGCTCCCCATGTGGAGGACTACTACTGGGACCGAGATGCTGTGTAACCCATCCCTTAGCTGCCTCACTTCTACCCTCCATCCCATCGCTCCTTCTTCTCTCTCCATGTTTGACTCCCAATGAAGCCACTGCCTGTGCTGAAAGCTCCAGGAGATATTGACCCCTGCTGGGATGACCCAAAACCAGGAATACTCAAGGTTGAACGTCTCCTGACGATCTGAATACAATGACTGAGACTGAAGATTAGCTATGACGGATGATACTGACAGGACAATGGACTCGAATTCTGTGTGTTACTATTAGACAGTTTGGGACTGAGGGGACAATGAGGAGCTGAGAACACCAACAACAAAACATGCCACTGCAAAATTTATCCACATTGTATTTGGGGATTAAGGGTTGCAGATTAGACGCAGTAGAGCATTTGACTATAAATGTCTCATAATCAATGTCATCATCACCCTCACTCTAATCGTGTCCTGCAAAATCCTCCAGCATACCATAAGCAATCATAAGGGAACATACTGTACCTAACCCCCACTTCATCACAATTCAGTAGCCTCAAGTTCCAATAGGGAGGATTCATGTGATGAGCAAGCGAGGGAAGAGGGGGGGGGACCAATGAGACTGAACTGAAGCATCCCTCCCTTTGTGCCACATGCTTTGATGTCAAATACATGGAGAAAATCTTACTAGATGAGCTCAGAAAATGGGGTCTAAAGGGGGTGTGGTGTAATGATGTAACAACACCACTAAAGAGGACATGCCTTTTTTTTTTCCAGATCATTTTGCGTCCTCCACTTCAAGGCAAGTTAACAGTACATGGCAATTTGTGATCCTATGCACAATAGTGTCTAACCACAAGCTGTGTGCTAATGCTGAGCCTGCATTCAGTATCTCTCTCTTTCTCTCTCTTGCACTTGGAAAATCAGATTTAGTTATGCTTTAATTACGTGACTGGATGCAAACCACTAATACTGAAGTAAATGTGCAACACAAGGCAAAAATATTAAGCTATTAAAATCAAGAAAACAAACCAAAGCTTGGTCAAGAAAACAACAAAATAATATATCATACATTTAAGTCATATACATTATACATATAATTTAAACAAATAGGCACACATATCACATTATGCAATTTGTACAGTTGGCCACTGACATGTTGCTAACAATACAATCTCTAAATGTGTTGTTTATTTTCACTATTTCCACCTTTCATATCATTGTTTATGGGTTAAATATATATTCCCTAATAATGTGTTTCATTTATACTGTAAACCTAGAGCGACACAATTAATTGAAAAGCAGTCAGAACATTGCCCTGTGCTCATTATATCATCACATAAAAACTGCATTGTAGGTCCACTGTACCTGTGGTGGTATTTTAATTTGAGTGACACTGACAAAAACAACATGAAAAACATCAAAACATCAACTGTTTTGATATTTTTGAATTTTTATACCATTGTGTTTGTATATTTCAGTAACAAAATACAGCAATCTAAGAATTTTCCTAGTTAAGTAAACAAATACAGTCATATAGCAATTGCACATCACAAATTACAATATGACTTTTTCACCAAATTGTGCAGCCCTATACTGTATATTTTGAGCAGGGGAGTTAAAACAGGCTGCCTGTCCTTTAAACGTCCTGACTGACTCTGTGTACTCTCTCCATTTCCTTTGGCTCCTAACCTTTGGCCAGCCTGTCTGCTGTGTCCAGTTTTATTTGATTAAACTGGTCAAACTTTCATTTTAAACTTCAGTACATATGTACACACTTTGAGTTTTGACAGGATACATACAGGCTCTTAGAGTTGTTGGTTGTGGTCTGTTTTCTGATGCTGTTGTCTTCCATATAAAGCCTTGCTACCACAGTGTTATTACATGTTTTCTTTCATTTGCAGAAATTTCTACTGTCTTCTGCAATTACAGAGGGTTCTAGTGCAAGTTGAAGATTTCACAGTGTAATAAGTGTATGAAACTGAAGATTGTATGCTGTTGTGTATGTATGGCTCTCTTCTATATATAGTTAATGTGAAGATTATTTCCTCAAATCAGAGAGAAATTCAATTCTTCCAAGAGTGCAAAGTAAAACAGCTGTATTGTGTTCTTTATAAAGCGCACAGTGAAACAATTGCATTGTGTTCCTTTGGTTTGGACTGAATTTGGGTCAGTTATGCATTTTACCAGCCAAAAGTAGAGGAACTTGGACCCCTCTACAGATTTAATTCAGCCACAGCGAAGCACCCAGCCATTACTGCTGCCCCTCTCCACGAAAGCAATGTTTTCAACAAAAGCAAATCCATGTGAGGTGGCTGCTGTTGCATTTCATTTAGAGTCCACAGCAGCCTCAAGCCTCTGCTTTTACAGGGTTTGTAAGAGCAAGTCAGCTGCTCATTTAAATGCATTAGACGGCATTAAGGAAGAGATATCACCTGTCTGCCCTGGAACAAGTATAAAAGGGTCATTAAAAGTGGAGTGCACTAGATGCCCTCGCATCTATCAAGCACAGACTGAATCACGATAGTAGAGTAGAAAGCAAAAAGGTAGGGGTATCAAGAGAAATTCCAACAAAAATTGCTACAAATTAAGCTGCAGTTCCACCATTAACACTTGTTATAGTTAAACATATGGTAAATAAAAGTGTACAGTGGCTGTTGACATAGGAGTTAATTTACATGCATTCAGTGGCAAATGTATAAAGGGAGTGTGAATGAAATGATTTAAAGATCAGATAGTTAGGTGGAAGGAATCAGTGAGTGCATCAGTGGAGTAAAAACCAATCATCACCTTACCTGAAGTATCCTAACCTAAAACCTCAAAATAAAACATTAAAACAACAGGGAAAATTTGAAATTAGAGCAATAAAACAGTTTCCATAATCCCTATCACACTTTACTTCTTTCCATGTTTTATTCCTTTTTCTGAAGATTATAAACCGACCCAGTTATAATTGGAGTGCATGTAGATGTTACCTGCTGGCGACCTGTCTCTCTCCTCCATGGTCCTGCATCTGCTCGGTGAGCAGAGCCGCACCGCTCTGCTCAGCGCTGATCCGATGGGGTCTGCAGGAGATCGATGGATCCCCCAGTTACTTATAGGTGATAAGGAAAACAATGCAAGTCCCTTATAAGACTCAAAACCTTGGTGAAATGCTGGATTCGGTCCGTCTTTGTACTTTGCTTAGTCTCCTCCTGATGCTGATTCCTGTCCTGTTTCTGGAGATGCTCTCCAGTTTGTGAGTTCTTTGGAGGCGGATTAAATCAGAGCATCATCTGATGCTGGATGCTGAGCTGAGGACACAGGCTGGGATCCCTCCTCTGAGCGCCCACCATCTCAACCTGCCAGGCAGCAGGAGGAGGGTGCGTGTTTATCTTTTCGCTCCTCCAGTGGTCCGCCTGACCCAGTTCAGTGCCGCACACACCGAGACGAACCCATTCATTCACCTCCACTCAGGGGGCTCAGTGGGATCTGCTCTCTGCAGCAGCCACGGACAAATCTACATTTTTCCAAACCCCACAACTCAGCTTGGTGTCTTTCAGTCACGCTCGGTGGTCAGTCTGTTTTGTCCGTCGGTCCGGTCTGGGGGTAAGGGGGGGGGGTGGTCTCAGATGTTGCTCCTCTGCTGGTCTTACCAGTCAGCTCCTTCATTGTTCACCGTCTCCACCCTCTGGCAAACTAATAGGCTCACGTGTCCTGGGTCCTAGCGCCTGCGTGTCTGCCATGCAGCCATTTAACCATCCAACCTCATGTGTCCATAAGTCTTGAGTTTTGAGTCATGCTTTGAAGGAACAAGCTGCTCCACTGTTGCATAATTCAACAGCTTATGGCCCCAAGTACTTCACACGGTGACTTTGCCAACTGTCCTTATTAGGTAACGACGAGGCAAGACTTCAATTAATTCAGTGCCCAGGCAGCTCCCATTTACTGTACATGTTTAACTACAGGCCTTCTGCCAGACATGTGGGCCAACCTAAACAGATTTGAGTGAGAAAACAGCATCAGCAGTCATAACCTGATCATCACTGACCACAGATCAAAGATTTCAGAGATGACACTGAATGGCGTTCACAGAAAAAAAAAAAAAAAAATAGTGCTGATGAAATCCCTTTTCTTTCATCATACCAGTCCCCGAATGTCACAAATTATCCAGCTATCGAGGCAGCTTTTTAATGTATTATTTTGGTCTCTCTGTCTCTGTAAATATTGTATCTTTTTGGTTTTTATTTTTCCATCAAATGAAAGCAGATTAGCTGAACAAGACAATACAGAGGGAGTCTATTTCTAAGCAGTCCAAGATCAGGACAAGAGGAAGAATGAAGCTCACACAAAACTGTCAGTACAGGGGAATATGAGCTTCTTGTTTCCTGAAACAAAATCATTTGACACAGGGTGTTTTTTATGCTGAATGAAAAGATTAGCGGATATTGAAGGTGCATCTTTGGCAGGACCTCTCTCACATTTCCAGGTGTATCATACAGCAGAGTTTGGCCAACAGGAGTTAAGAGTTTCTTTTTGGTTATCAGAGGGAACAGAACTGTCATAAATCACCCTGAAGGTCATGCACCATGGGCTGACAGCAGAGAGCACCGAGGGTCAAACACGCCAGGGGGATACACCTCTGAGCTGTGAACAAATAGAGCAGTACTGCTGCTGCTGCTGCTCCTCCACTCCTCTCCCCTTTCATAGACACAAGACTCATGTCCTAGTTTTTACTTTTTATGTGTCACCTCAAGTTTTCCACCTCTTGTTGTAAGGGGGTGGCCTTGTTTTCTCAGTGTTCTCAAATTCATCTTCATCCACAATTTATTTTGGTACTTTTTGTCCTAGCTCCTCCATCTGCAGACCAGTAAAAGGGATATTTATTTAAAACCTGAAAGTGCTGGAGCTCTTCAAATTTATATGATGAACTCTTTTTTGGGACCAAAACAAAAACGTTTCCATGTGATAGTGCTCATTTACTGGAACAAAGTTAATGTGTAAAAATAAAAATTGTTAAAAGATCTACTACATGGGGAACAAAAAGGTCTGTCCTCTTCTGCCTGTGCAAACATAACAATGAGCATGTGACCTCATGAGTGCTATGAGATTTTGACATATTTACATATTTCTTTGTTGAATAGTCTGTACATTGGGGGTAAATGTCTAGCAAGATAAAAACAAATGTGTTAGACGGAACTATAATTCTTTGCTAAAAGTAAAAATGAAAGCTTATTCCTACAGTTTTGGGACGCCATTCAATGTATGACTACATTACCCAGAGTGCCATTCGGGTTTTTACTTGTTGCAGTTGGTCAGGACGTCTTGATGACGACATAACAATGCGCGGCTAACCTTGTGTTATTAAATCACCTGTAGAGAATGTGTGAAAATACTTAAACCATAAAAACCTGATCGTGCTTCCTGTCGTTAGTATTGTTCGGGAGTCATGAGCAAGTATATTCTTCCCGTTTCTGTTTTTGGAACAGTTTTTGGTTGCGCTGTTTTATTGAAGTAAGTAACTTGATTGTTTGATAAAGTGTTGCTGACAGTGGGAATGTTATTTTAATGTTAAGATTTCAAGTCTTTAGACACAAATCCTGCCTCACTTGTATGTTTGAACCCATGCAGTGTATTCTTGCGCCGCGGCACAGGGTAGGTTTTGCAGTGTATTCTGTCAAATTAAGGTTTAAAGGCTGTTTCAGGAAAGCATTGGCTCAAAACTGCTGCTGTTCCACTATTTTGTGTTCAGTCCATGTCAATGAAGGACAAAGCATTACTATATATATAATCAAACAACAAAGACAGCACCAATGTAGATTATATTGGCTATAAAAGCACCATCACCTGCTGAATTTATTGTATTTACTTGGTAGACATAGGTAGGAATGGATATTGCTTAAAATGATGTACTAAGTCAATATCTATGCTTTGGTTTGTGAAATATACTCTTTTACTTTTGTTTCTTGATACACTCTCATTTTAAGAGTCAAAAATTGAAAACACACATCTCTAGTTTATTTTTTTATACAGACCTGCATTTTTATACACTAAAGATTTTACAACAAAACTAATAAACCTTTTTACAGCAGCTTGAAGTTATCATTGATTAACAAAATGTACAAAAGGCTGAAACTGATGACATTTACTTTCTGCTGTATGTGTTGTCGTATGATACCAGGCATTTTTCCTATTATGGAAGCAATTCACTTGATGTCATGTTTAAGTATTTAGATTCATTAGCCATACGTCCTGTAGATAGGACTCCCCTCAGTACTTTTGTGTCACTGGGTAGATCACAGTAATACGCATGAAATAAATGAGTCTGATTCCTACTGGACTAAACCAAAAGGATGGCTCAGTGATTTATGGTGCTGTTTTACTGGAGGCATTTTATTATTTAAGTATTAGAGATACTGTAGAGAATGACACCAAAGGTGGTGATGGTGGTGGGAGGGTGTGACATGCAGCTAATGGCCTGTACTGCTACAGTAACTCCACCAACTGAGCCACCAGGGTACCCCCATGGTGTTATTTTAATGCAAGAATACAGATATGTGTTTGTTTGATAGTATATTTTCCAGTAATTATCTTTTATTTAGCACCATGGATAACCTGCAACCCATTACAGAAGCATCACTTCCTCTCTGTTAAATCTGTATTTTTGCTGCAAAATGATTTAATGCAAATCACAATGGATTGCAGTTGTAAAAATCAAGCTGTGTACTTTATTACTGTAAAAGCAGACCCTGCAAATCAATTATTGTGGTTTTATGAACTACAGTGATTTTTATACTTTGATAAACGGCTAATAAAGAAGACAGGACATAGCATGCAATATGAAGAAGTGCTAAACATGCATTTTCCTTGAATGAAACCCATTATGGTAAAACAATCTGTGCTACAAAGTGCATTAAAAGCAATAATAATGGGTATTGTGATCTGAAATGTTCATGCTGGATGACACTGTCCTTTGTTTTACTTCTCCTTGTAGGAACCATGTGACTGGAGGTCGGTGTAAAAGTAAGGCCACCATTAATGGGAAGACTGTGGTTATAACAGGAGCCAACACTGGCATTGGCAAAGAGACTGCCCGGGAAATGGCCAGGAGAGGTGTGGAGAAAATGTCCCACAGTGTGGAAATCCTGCAAATATGATCAAATTAGATCTTAATCATTTTTTGACGTTGTGCCTTTGCTGTTCTCGCATTTTCAGGAGGTCGTATTATTATGGGATGTCGAGACATGGAGAAGTGTGAGGAGGCTGCAAAGGAAATTCGAGGGAAGACACTGAACCCCCATGTTTATGCATGTCACCTTGACTTGGCTTCCATGAAATCCATCCGCCAGTTTGCAGAACGCATTAAAAAAGGTGGGTAACCATTAACACACAGCATGCGATGACTTTCACTGATACTTTTAAAAGTCTTATGTCAGTATTTGTGCTTTTGCTTTACAGAGGAGCAACGTGTTGATATACTGATAAACAATGCCGGGGTCATGAGGTGTCCTGCATGGAAGACAGAAGATGGTTTTGACATGCAGTTTGGAGTTAACCATCTGGGTATTTATGCAACTTAAATTAAGGGCAGGCAGCTGAATAAGGACACGTCATCCCATTTGGAGAATCTGTCTGTTTTTTTAAAATCCTTGAAAGAAAAAAAAAAACAACTTTAACTATATAGCTGTGTTTACAAAAGGAACAGAAAAAGAAAAAGGAAACCAGACAGTATGGGAAAAAAACAGCGCAGAGGAAATAAAATCCAATAAGTTATAAATACATTGGAATGAAAACAGCAAATATAAAAAGTCATCGTTACATTCCACCAAACTTGGCCTCCCTCTGTCGCTGCCTGGTTCTTACAGTTGATATCTTCCTCCAGGCCACTTCTTGTTGACAAATCTCCTGCTGGATAAGTTGAAAGAGTCCGCCCCCAGCAGAGTGATCAACCTGGCCTCACTCGCCCACATTGTTGGAAAGATTGACTTCGAAGACTTGAACTGGGAGAAAAAGAAGTTTGATACCAAGCAGGCGTACTGTCAGAGCAAGCTTGCCAATGTTCTGTTCACCAGAGAACTCGCCAAGCGATTACAAGGCAAGTCTAGTGGCTGCTGCTTATGTGGGCATGTGTGGGAGGGAGTACGGCCTATGTTCTTATTTGTAATTGGCCATTGGTTATATATTTTTAACAATGTGTTGTGTGTGTATGTGCATGGAACAGGCACAGGAGTCACAGTGAATGCTGTACACCCAGGCGTTGTTGCCACGGAGCTTGGGAGGCACACGGGCCTGCACCAATCACAGTTCTCCAGCTCTGTGCTCAGTGAGTATCTGACTCCCTTATTGGATT
Organism: Sphaeramia orbicularis; assembly: GCF_902148855.1. Taxonomy (NCBI): domain Eukaryota; kingdom Metazoa; phylum Chordata; class Actinopteri; order Kurtiformes; family Apogonidae; genus Sphaeramia; species Sphaeramia orbicularis. The sequence continues at coordinate 34,750,387 of NC_043975.1, read as the reverse complement.
TTGTATTTGGAGAAATCAATAAGCTTAATTTAGTTTTGCTTACCTAATTCATTAGAAATAATTAGCTGAAACTGTACAAGCTTTGACATTTGGCACAGATGCTGAAACACAAAAGTAGCAAACTAAAGCAAAAATCCAAACCTAGCAAGTCATCCTGCTTTTATGTAACAGAAACTGTACCATTTGACTGTATAACTCACAAGGTCAAAAGATTTTGAAGTTGTTTCTGCCAGTATAGGAGTATGTAATCCTTTCACTGAGGTTAAAACAGAAGAAGCTAAGATCAGTGTTAGAAGCTTTTCATTTTGCAGCGACAGTGTTCAACACTGCCTCAACCATCATTTAAGATTTTTACATTACAGTTCTCTGTACTCATTTCCAGTCCTCCATACTCATTTCCAGGAATCAAAGGATGGAGGTTTTCCTCAGATTCATCAATGAGTGTTTTTAATTACATGCACTCTGGGGTAATAAACATCCCTCTCTGTGGGAAGAAAAATGGTTTGGTATTGAGATCATGCACAATAAATTATGAAGATGTTAAAAATACACAGTGCAGCGTGTCCCAGATTTGAATATAAAAAAAGCCTGAATTGACGCAAATTTATCTAAAGATTTTTTTTATAATATTCCACAGAGAACAGTCTACTTAATAGTTGTCCAGTACATTTTATCATTCTACCTTAATGTACAATAGTTCAAACAGTGGCATCACAACAGACCCTCTCTGTGTTCTCTGCCATAGGTCCTTTTTTCACTCTGCTGGTAAAGAGCCCAGAGCTGGGGGCCCAGCCCAGTATCTACTTGGCCGTGTCCGAGGAGGTGGAGGGGGTAACGGGACAGTACTATGATGTGATGACAGAAAAGGAACCAGCGCCCCAGGCCCTGGATGAGGAGGCGGCTTGCAGGTTGTGGGAGGTCAGCAGCAGGCTGGTGGGTTTAGAGGAAGAAGAGCAAGCCAGCAAGTTAAACCCACCAGGAGACGATCAGAGCAACACTGCAGAGTCACATGAACAAAGCCCAGAGCAAGAGCACAGCGCTGCACAACTATAGGTCGGCTGCTGCCTCTGAGCCAGCGGGGCATAATGGACCTTTATGGCTCGAGCTGAATTAGACTCATAACATAATTAACCAACGGAGTGTGGTTCTGTCTTTTGTATGGAATCTTGTGTTCCTGCAGCAGGGGATTTTCTTTAAAATGTGAATAACAAATGCATTGTTTAACGGATTCTGTGTTTTTTTTAAGTTATGTGTACAGAGGAATGATGATACAGAGGAAGATAGAGATGCTCAAGATAGATGTTTATTCAAACATGTAGGAAAATAATGGAAGCAGCCTGCAAAAACCTCCTAAAATCAAACAGTAAATGAACAAAAGTACCAATAAAAATATACTTTTTCATTATTGTGTCTGCTTTATGCTTTCTTCCCCAAAACCACATTACAAAAATGAACAGGCAGTGTTTTTGCAGTGAGGCAGAAAGAAGATGAGTGAAATCAAAACACCCTAAAATAAAGCATATAAGAATTTACACAGAGAGGCATTGTTATGCAGCCTTTACAGTACGTCCACATCCAGATTAGTGCAAAGGGTTTTATCTTTGTGGATTCAAGCATGACATGCTCACAGACAGCGCCATCTGGCTGTAAACTGTGAAAATACAGGCATCAGAGCCAGTTAGCATGAAATCTTTTAATTGAAACACAGCATTTACAATTTATGAACAAATTACAGTTACATCATTTGGAATTATGTTGTATTATTTTGCCAGATGATTATGGTAAAATGTGATTTGCATTTCAGGAAGAAAACCTTTGTGTAGTAAATTATATTTGCTAAGCTTGGAATAGAAGGCAGGCATTGTGTTTAAGATGGATTTGTGAGGCACCAATCATTTTGTGATGTAGTGTTGCAGTAGTTGTTTTTTTCATGTCTCATCAGTCCAAGGGCATTTATAAACTTTCTGTGCTTGACATTATGTAAAAGAATGAAAGACGAATCGAATTGTTTTATTTTGTTTTTCCTGACTTTTAAGTGTGTGTCCATCTTTGACAGTGATTTTATTTACTTAAGATCTCGGCTGACTTTGGTCCAGTCCATTACAAAAGCATCATCTGCCTTTTTCTATCAAAACTGCTTTTGCTACATGTTGACCTAATGCAGACGTCATATCAAATCAGTGAAAGCATGACAGTAAAAGCAGACTGCAAATGGTGAACATAATGAACAACAATGATTTCTATACTGGGTAAATTAGGACAGATGTGGAAAAAATATAACACACCATGGTATGTTTTGAGTGAAGTGCTTAAAATCTGAAGTGCTTAAACGTGCATAAATGCGTCAACATTTGCATCATCCCCTGAATTAAGCCCATTACAGTAAAACCATCTGGGCTACAAAGTGCGTAAACATCCAGCTTAATTTAGTCTAATGCACAGTGCACACTTTTATGTGCACTTTGGTTTCTGTGTTTCTCTACTTGTCCTCTTTTGAGTGCTTTTGTAGCTCAACTGATTAAGTTACAAAGCACTCATCTTATATTTCTGGTGTTTTCTCAAATGGTAGAACCTTTCAGACATTTATCTCCAGACATGCCGCCCAAATGCAGAGGAGAATATCTATCCCTCATGTCCATGAGGCATCCATTTCATAGGGCATTTTCAACAGTAAATCCCAAAGTACAGATCAATATGGACTAATGCACACTCATTGGCCTCGACCCTGAAACTCAATACCTTGGATCGTTTAATTCAGTCTTAGTTTACCAGTGGAGACCCTCACTGGTGCCGTCCGGGAAGACAATGGGTACTGGAGATGAGTATCACAATCATTGGGGTTTCCTTTGCATTGACCTGATAGGACCCTGAATGTCTCTGGAGCATGCTGCTGTCTGTATATTGTTCCTCATTCTGGCATGCGGCAAAAATCATGACCTCCAAAAGTTAATACTCACAGTATTTTTTCCAGCTGATCACTATAACATGCTTGTCTGAGATAGCTTTTTGACAGTTTTTAGACCAGTTACCTGCTCCTATTCTTCTCCATATCAGCTAAACAGTAAATGGACTGCATTCATACAATGCTTTTTTTTGTCACTGATATCCAAAGTTGTTTACTACAGGTCTCTTTTTTATTCATTCACACTCTCTTTTTTTATTCATTCACACTCATACATCAATTGCAGCTGAAGAGCAATTTGGGATTTAGTTTCTTGCCCAAGGACACTTCAACATAGACACAAACACAGCCAGCCTCAGTGAAAATTTGCAAATTTTAGCAATGAAAAATGTTCATTTTCTAATTCTTAATCTGTTGCTAAAAGTCCTGAAAAAAGGAGAAAATAACAAGGTGTATGCCAGATTTACTTTCAACACTCAGTAAATTCTGTGACCAAAACCTCACCCAAGAAGTAAGAAAATGAACTCAAAGAATAATAAGTTAAAGTAATGTGTAGCTGTGTTTCCTCTTATTTTTAAGGTGTTCTGGATCCATATCACTGCTGAAATAATGTGTATGTGTACATTATATTTTATGGCATCAAATATTCATTTACACTACTTTATATATTGTTTCTTAGTTAAATATAAAGCAATACATCATATTCTATGAACATCTTAAGAATGCATGCTCAATGAAATTTCCAGCCAGACATTTTTTTTTTTCAGTTTGTTTATTATTTTTCTCTTAGATTGAGGAGGACAGTTTTGCCATCCTATAGCTAAAGAAACACTTCATCCTTCAGTTTTTCACAAATGATCAAAATCAACACATTTAAAACTTTCACTGGATTTGACAGATGGGATTGATGTTATGTGAAATGCACATGGAGCTGTCAAATATACAAGGGGGGGCTGAAAAGTTCATAGCCTGACTAAGAAGGAGTTATTCCACAGCAATGAAACTTGGCATACATTAAATTCAACCTTTCCTGATACTAACTGCATGGTTTCCTTCCAGATAAACCCACACTGGATTAATAATTTAGGACTTTGAAAAGTAGTACTACAGACATTTCATGAAAATGCTTGCTTTTCACCCCTCCCTCGTTCTCCCTACCCCTCTTGAATTCAGCTCCCCAGTTTTGCACAGCTGATAAAGCTGGAGCATCATCCCCTATAGCAACCATGTCTGCATGAATGTCCTTGGGGGCTAACCCCTTTTTCTGCAGACATTTGATAAGGCAAGGCAAGGCAAGTTTATTTGTATAGCACATTTCAGCAACAAGGCAATTCAAGGTGCTTCACACAGGACATTGAAATAAAAGAAACAAAAAGAAACACATTTAAAACATTATAAAATAAACATGTAAAAGGTGATTAAAAACAGTGAGTAATAAAACAACACATAAAATTAAAAAAAAAAAAAAAAAAAAAAAAATAGAATAAAATAAAAATAAAAACACACATATTAAAGTAAGAGTTGCAGTGCAGAGTTTCAAAGAGAATATAAAGTTTAAAAAGTCAAAAGCCTTTTAGTCAAAGGCAGCAGTGAACAGGTGAGTCTTTAACCTGGACTTAAAAGAACTCAGACTCTCAGCAGACCTGATATTTTCTGGTAGTTTGTTCCAGATATATGGAGCATAGAAACTGAACGCTGATTCTCTATGTTTAGTTCTGACTTTGGGAACACAGAGCAGACCTGCACCAGATGACCTGAGTGGTCTGGATGGTTCATACTGGACTAGAAGGTCTCTGATGTATTGTGGGCCTGAACCATTCAGTGCTTTATATGCTAGTAAGAGAATTTTTTTTTTTTTTTTTTTTTTAAGACCACAGTGCCACGGATGGTTCACGAAATGTCTGTAGTACTACTTTTCAAAGTTCTAAATTATTTATCCAATGTGGGTTTATCTGGAAGGAAACCATGCAGTTAGTATCAGGACAGGTTGAATTTAATTTCATTGCTGTGGAATAACTCCATCTTATTCAGGCTATGAACTTTTCAGCCCCCCCACCCCCCTCCGTATGTAATGAAATAAAAATAAAAATAAAAAAAAAAGAAAAGAAAGTAAACCACAGTATTTGCAATGTATAAAGCGACATAAACTTCAGTTATAGTATCAATTCGTCTGCCACTTTCTGCCTTCCAAAAACTACCAGCTGATTACCTTTTGAACGGAACAAATTTGTGTTCTTGAATGCACCTCTTCCGGACTTCATTCCCCATAATGCATTACTCAAGAATCGCGAAAAAGTGTCCAAGGTACAAAAGTTCCTGCTGAAAAGAGCCACTTTTTACGTAAGAAGTAAATGTTTAAGTGCCTCGTCACATTTTACAACTTCGTGTACGATTCGTCTGCATCTTTTTAACGCTTCGTAAACTTTCAGGTAATAACAACTGAACTCACATTAAAAAATCAGCAGATTAAATATGGTTTAAATTAGCATGTGCTAACAAGGATAAACAGAATGTAGCATGAAGTGTACTTGTGTGTGTTGAAGCCTGTAGCTATTGTCTTAAAGTGCATGTGTGGGTTTAGTGTTACGTAACTATTTGCTGACCTTTTACTGTAAATGTTGAGGTACTGGAGCTGAATAAACATATAACAGCTGTTCTTGCCTCTGCAGAGACCTGCCTTGACAGCTCATTCACAAAAATACCTGCAGTTCCAGATCAGTCATTTACTGCACTTTTCTTTTAGAGATATCAGTGTGATTGTGATCTTTTTTTTTTGGTTACACATATCAGGATGGCAGAGGCACAGAAAAAGGGAGAGTTGCAGCCTGAAGATGTTGGGACAGATGACTGCTTGACCTCATATACTCATATCTACAGTCCAGATTTACTCAAGTAAGCACACATACATATACACTTTTATTTCCCAACACTCCTGCCTTTAAACTCATCTTTTCAAAGTCTCATATCAGGTCTAAGTTTACTTTTTTCATCTTATTTAGTCAATTATGTTATTATAAGATATATTATTATCAGCATGCTTTATTATATTGCTTTTTTCTTGCTTTCAAAGTATTTCGCATATTTAATATGATAACTTATTATTGTACCTAATTGCAGCTTTGTTATTATAATATTTCTTTACTGCTATGCCTTGTAAGATGTCCTTGAGTATTTGAAAGACACCTGTGAGTAAAATATGTCTAACACCCCGTGAAAAACTGAAGAATGTAAACACTTAAAAGGCTAGTCATTTTCTAAACTTCTACAGATGAAGTGAACTGAGGATTTGTATTTTATTTTCTACAGGGATCAGGTAGCTTTTATAACAGGTGGTGGATCTGGAATTGGACTCCGTATAGCTGAAATCTTCATGAGGTGAGAACGTTTGTTTTGGATAATAAGGATAAATGCAGATACAGTATACTTTTATGTAACACAGAAACAAACTTTGTCCATATATAAATAAATGTTAGACAGTGAGCAATTAGCATAATGTCCTTAGGCTAAAACACTTAGATATGTATCCTTGATAATATGCAGGTGTACTTTAAACCTTCTCATACTGTTATCTGATAGTCAGGCTTTAAACATTTTCCTTTTGCTTGTGTGACAAAATTTCAATAATGTAGCCATGCAACAGAAATAGAAAGAGTCTCAAAATATATCTACTCATGAATAAATATTTGTTTGTCTGCGTGTTGCTCGATTGTCTTGGTAACAGCTCAAATTGTCTTACCATAAAATCAACATACTAACATACTCTCTAGCCTCCGTTCTCCCCTTTTTCTACTTGTGACCTTTTACCTGTTGTCTTCCCTCACTATCACACTGTCGACCTTAAACCTTCTTTTGTGTATGTTCCACCTGTTTCATTTTAGTTACTAAGTTACTTGCTTTTTCAGCCTCATCTGCACAGTCCTATTCATGTCCTTATTGTACCAATACAGCACTTTCCCCTATTGTTTTTTCCCCTCTTTGTTCTCTACATCGTTACATTTGTTGTTTTCCTTCAGGCATGGATGTGACACAGTGATTGCCAGCAGGAACTTGGACAAGCTCAAAGAGGTTACTCATTATACATACTTCCCACAATATTAAAAATTATACTCCAGAGCAAAAGGAGATATTTTTGTGTGTCTCTTTAGGCAGCTAAAAAGCTTTGCGCTGTGTCAGGGCGCCGGTGTCTCCCTCTTTGTTTGGATGTACGGCAGCCTGAGAGCATCACAGCTGCTGTGGATGAAACACTGAAAGAGTTCGGCCGCATAGATATCCTCATTAACAGTATGTCACTTTTATAGCCTTTAGTACAATGAATAATGAGTTTTGTCTAGACAGCAGTGTACCATAATTGCAAATGTAATGTAGTATGTGTCAAAACTATGAATTATTAATGAAATCATTGTACTATTTTTGACAGATGCTGCTGGAAACTTCCTCTGCCCAGCTACCTCATTGTCTTTTAATGCCTTCAAAACAGTCCTGGAGATCGACACGATGGGAACATTTAACACCAGCAAGGTGGTTTATGAGAAGTGGTTTAAGGTACAGTGCTTTCTCTGGAGATATACTGAAATACTGTTTTACTGGTGGCTGCACAGAGAATTGCCCCCTGGGGATGATAAAGATTCTTGATTCTTTGATTCAATAGCAAGTTTTTAAAGGTTGATTTTGAAATATGGATATGGAAGTTGAGAGTATGAGAATGCACACAGTCTTTTACTTCATCAATAAGTGAATACCTTCTGAACTGAGTATATAATTAGAAGTAAATATCAATCTTAATTCTGAAAAACAATATCAAACTAACTGCGACAAATAGCAGAATTAGTGAGTGATGATAAATCATACGAAATATATTCATTGCAGAACTGACTGAAATAGTTGAACAGTCATTTACTCTCACATTCACACCCAGGGGCAATTTAGACTGACCAGTTAACCCATTAAGGTGCATGTCTTTGGATGGTCAGAAGCCAGAGTACTTGGAGAGAACCCACGCAGACATATGGAGAACATGTGAACTCAATGCAGAAAGGACCCTGCTGTGAATTTGTTTGCTAATGGCAACCAGTTTAACGACCAACCTACTCACTTAATAAATAATGTGAGCAAAAAATTCTCTCAAGGCATAACAGTAAATAAAAGGACTGCCATCTTTGCATAGTTATGTTTTAAATCCAGAAATACTTGTTTATCCCTACTGTAGTAATCCGTCACATCTATTTTATTACCTGCAATTCCTGGTGGCCACCACCAGAGGACAGTACTTGTTACTTAATTGTATTTAAACCATAACTCTGCTCTCTGAAGCTATTGTTATTATGATTTCCACATTCTGCTCAGTTTTATTGTCCTACCATTGTATGTGCAGGATCACGGAGGCAACATTGTGAACATCTCTGCCACACTTGGATACAAGGGACAGGCTCTCCAGGTGCATGCTGGGTCTGCTAAGGCTGCAAATGGTAAGAGCAATTTTATCTGGTGGTACGTGTTGATGAAAAATTGAGGTTTGAATGACTGCATGTTCTCATCTGTTCACACAGATGCCATGACCAAGCACCTGGCTGTGGAGTGGGGTCACAGTGGGGTTAGAGTCAACACAGTGGCTCCTGGTCCTATCTCTGGCACAGAGGGCTACAGAAGACTGGGTAAAGATTGGGCTAATATTGTTGCTTTTTCTTGCACCAGGAATTACTAGCATAAAAAGTTAAGCACAAATGCAGAAAATCCTCCTACGACCAAGTACTACATTTTTGTCCAATGTAGGGGTCAAGAGTTTCACAACTTAGAAAAAAAAGGACATTCAGTGCAAAGGACATTCCATGAAAAAAAAGTGTTTTAACCCTGTACAATCTGACCCATTAAAAACTTACTAGTAACATTTTGAAAAAATATAGAACATTTCACATAGTTTTTTTTGCATACAACTTTTTACAGCCTTTTTATTTCCCTTGAATGGCACCATAATTTCAATATTTTTCCAACTGAAAAATATTGAACTAACTGAACAATATAAATGTTCTTCTTAACATAACTTTTTGAAAATTACCAAAGACTTTACTATGAAATGTGTGTTTGATAATTTACCTTAGTGGCTGTAGTGGGATGATAATCGAGCAGAGGGCAGAAAACTCGCATCAGGTCATATAAAACATGTTTTTAAGGAAAGTATGGATGTCGTTGATAAGATAAAGATCTCAGAACCTGGTGTAGCAAATATGATACAAATGGTTTTATAGGGTTAAGAAGCTGTTGCATCATGTTGTTTCTAATCAAGGCAATTATTTAATGTAAAAAACCAAAACTTGTCTGGGCCTCAGAAGGTTAATTATAAATGACAAAAATAATAATAATAATAATAATAATACATTTTATTTGTATCACGCTTTTCGTGGTACTCAAAGACACTTTACATACAGCAGATAAAAACATAAACCAAACAGATTGAAAACAGATAAAAAGCAGGTGCAAAAGACAAGTATGTGAATGTAAAATAGTTAAACACTGATAGTAATCTTAAATAAATGAGTTTTTAAAAGGGATTTGAAGGTGTTGAGGTCGGAGCAGTGTCGGATGGTAGGTGGGAGGGAGTTTCATAGGGTTGGAGCTCATTATGTAGCAAAAAGCACATGATAGCGTTAACATCACATACAGTAAATTCTAATTAATTATTTACAGTATGTATTCACTCATAGTAAAGTTATTTATGTAAAGTTTTGAATGCAGTGTGGTATTTCATAGTGTAGTATTAGTATTTTCACTCAAACTGAGGATGTGAATACTTCTTCCTTTACTCCCCATAGGTGGCCCTAGAGGGGAGGCTGCGGGTGCCTTCCAGTCCATTCCTTTGCAACGAGCAGGAAACAAGACGGAGATGGCCCACTGTACTCTTTTCCTGGCCAGTCGAGCGTCTTCATATGTGACCGGAGCCATCCTGGTGGCGGACGGCGGCGCATGGCTGACCTCACCCAATGACTTCGCCACGCTGTTGGGTATAGCCTCTAAATCCGCTAAACTCTGAAATGGGGCTCTCCTGTCCTCCTCCTGACCCAGGTGTGTAGGAGGAGGCTCAGTTTGAGGTGGAGAGACGGTGTGAATAGACTAAAAGTCTGTATGGTTGTATCATGTACTGCACTCAAATAAACATGCTTCAAATCACATCAGTGTGGTTGTTTAAATTACATGACAGAGTAATCCATATTAATTCACTTATCTCTCTTGTTTTCTTTCAGGCTATTGGTCACATGAAAAAGACAAGAGACCGGTAAAAACTGAAAACAAATGAATAATTTAGCAGGTGTGTGGAGCACGTGTGTACAGTGGGTTATCTCACACACTGCTGCTTTGGGAGTTTTATGCTGAATGGATTAAGGAGTTTAGCAGTAAAACACTACACTTACATCAGAACAAAACTATAATATGAGTTAACAATCTTAGTCATTTTTAATCCCTACAGTGCTGTTTGTTCTCATTATGTGTTCTATGTACAGCCATATGATGTATATGTCAAAATCTTTCTAATAATAAACTTTTATAATTACAATTAATAATAATGGCTCATGCTTTTTGTTACTGTTGCAAATCATTTAAAGTGAAAACTGATCTCTCTGTGGCACCCAAACATACACAAAAAAGATAATTAATAGCCAAACTATGTACATCTATGACATACAGATAAAGAACACAATAAATTGTTAATTTACAATGTAAATGAAATGTATTAACTATTTCATTACAGATGTAGACCACAGTAGGAAAATGTGATTTGCTGAGTTTTCACATAACTGTGTAAATGAGCAAGTTCTCTTCTATTTTTCACTACTTTGTCATTTCTCTATTTTCTACCCCTTTTCCACTGTAACTAATTCTCCCATTTTAATTAGAAAATTCCATTCACATATTGTAGCATTGTCATGTTGTTACAGATTTTACTCAGCCAATTGTCAACCCCAGTGAAACCAGGTCTGAGATAAATTTTGGATGAAAACACTGAAGCTACACTTACACCACCAGTTCAGATTTGTTTCTCAGATTGGATTTTCTTTATCTGCTAGTTTACATTATTTCTGACCTGACATGTATGCATGGAAGCAATAGTGTTAGAAGGGTTCAGCTTGTTTTCCTTCAGCGAAAATACAAATAGCACACTGAGAAAATGCAAAGAGGATCATCTGAACTACTATGTAGTAATAATAATAAGTGTAGTAACACCTTTCACACTCTAGAGCAGGGGGGTCAAACATGCAGCCCATGGACCAAAACCAGCCCACCAAAAGTTCCAATCTGGCCTGTGGGATGAAAATACACAAAATTACACTGAAGATATTAACAGTCAAGGGTGTCGTAGTCATTTTCGTTCAGGGGCCACATACAGACCAATGTAATCTCAACTAAAGTAATGGCAATATTACTAATAAATAATGACAGCTCCAAATTTTCTTCTTGTTTTAATACGAAAACATAATATGACATCATGAAAATTTTTACAGTTTTAAACTATCCTTTAACAACAAAATGTGAATAATATGAACAAATACGAACGACCGGAAATGTCTAAAGAAAATTAAGTGCAATTTTAGCCAATATAGACCCAAACATCTATCACCAACCAAACGCATCTACTGATCTAGACTGTTTAATACCTGTTGATCCACTAATCCTATCAATACATGTAAATATTTGGTGTAAAATACAGTTTGTCATCTTTTCATGGTTATCAGATATGACCCATTTGGACATTCAGAGGCTCCATAGTTTCCATGGAAACACCATCATCTTCTACAACATTAATTCCCCAGTAAAACCCATGGAGTTTAATAAATGGCAGTGGTTGGAAATACTTTTTTATGTACAGTTAATGATATATTTGACTAAAAAATTAACTTTTTCTGCAGTTTTCTCTATTTTTTATATAATAACCCTCAATTTTAATCTGAGCTTTTATGAACATCTACATGATCAGAGAATTAAATACAGGAAAATACCTGATTTATACAGATGAAATGCGAAATACAGAAGATAATATTACAATAAATAGTGATAAATCACTTAAGGGAGGCTAAATAGAGAGAGAATTTTGTGTGAGAACTGACACAAATGCAGTCCTAGGTCTTTATGGGTTAACAATATAATGCCTGTTGCTAAATGTTTTGTGCCTTTGTAGATCCGATCTGTGATGCACATGTATAAATGATAAATTGAGGCATAATATTGCTAAAATTGCACTTAATTTTCCTAAGAAATTTTAATTTCTTCAGGTTATTCCTATCTTTTTTGTGGAAGGATAGTATGTCAAGGTAAATATTTTCATAATTCAATGTTATTTTTTTGCACTAAAATGAAATGTCTGTCTGTGATTATGTGCTGATGTATTGTGAGTGATTATATTGTATGTGCTGCTTTTGTATGTTTGGATTATATGTGCTGTCTCTGTACTGATGCTTCACTGTTCTCTTTCATCTTTTTTTTTTTTTAATCTTTCTTCTTTATTGATTTATCTTGTCTCTTAGCTGTCTTAATTCTCTCTTTTTAATTAGTGTGCTGTAATATATTGTTTTTTTTAGGCCGCCTATTGTCATCAGGGCAGGGACTACAGCAGGATACTTGCCATGTTGGCTAAAGCTGCCCTTTTTACTGTTAGTGATATAGTTAATTAATTGGGACTAAACTTGAAGTTGTCATTATTTAAAGGCTGTTGTGCTATTATTTTACTGGTCTGGCCCATATTAGATTAAACTGGTCTACATGTGGCCCCCCGAAATAAAAACAGTTTGATACCCCTGATGTAGAGTCACATACATGCAATGAATTCTGTTTTATATAGTAAGTAAGTAAGTAAGTAAGTAAGTAAATTTTATTTATAGAGCACTTTTCACAGACAGAGTCACAAAGTGCTTTATCAAATCAAATCAAAATCAAATAAAATTTACAGAAACCCAACAGAATCCTCCAGGAGCAAACACTTGTGACTGGTGACAGTGGCGAGGAAAAACTTCCCTTTAACAGCAGAAACCTGGAGCAGACCCAGACTCCTGAAGGATGGCCGTCTGCCTTGACCAGTTGGGGTTAAAGAGCAAGAGTAGAGGAGGAGAAAAGAGATAGAGAGAGAGAAAGACTGGGGGAGAGGGGGGAGGTAGGGGGAGACACACGGAGTACATGTAACACTGTAAAGTAGCAACTTTACATTGCGAAAAAGGAATAAAACAGTACAAGTAAAATACAATTAGAATACCCATAAAACACAATAAAATACCATTAAAAACAGTTTAAAATATGATGAATACATAAAGTGCAATCAGTTTGTGGTGGCCCTGAGTCAAGTGGGAAATTAAGAAGCCTGTTTGAATAGGAGTGTTTTGAGGTGTTTTGTAAAACTCTCTACAGAGTCCATGGACTGTAAGTGTAGAGGCAGGTCATACGACCATGGCAGTGGCAGAGGTCAGATGTGAAAAGATCAGACTCCATGGGGTTTGGGATGAAACACAGTATGTACAAAAAAAAAAAAAAAAAAAAAATCAGATATGATCATTTTGCCTGGAATCTGAACATCTGAAATCTGAACCCAGTCTAAGTTTAGATAAGGAAGAAATGAGGGAACAATCTGAAATACGTCAATACAAATCTCTACCAGGTGGAGGCGCCAAAACATTACAATTGCTACCAATAAACAATTACCATTTTGTCAAAATGATAAATCTCCTGTGTCCACATGAGTTTTCCGGTTATTTTAAACTGAATTATGATATGTTGAGTAATCAGGCCCCGCATTAACAGCCTTTTCACTGTGGACCTAGCGTGGATGTTAAACAACTACCGAACAGCCGAAGTGTCATTGAGCAAGACAAAAACATCCCCAAATCCCCACCAGTGAAGTGATGAACTTTGACCTCTGTGTGAAGTCGTGGACACGGAGGCGCGTGAGAGTGGATCTTTGTTTTGCTTTTTCCGCCCGTGTTGGAAGCACAAACACGAATCGGTTGCCGTGAGGCCAGTGATACTGCGGGGTATTTTGTACGCTTGCGTGAAACGTCAGTGGTGTGTATGCGGCTGGAGGAGGAGGAGGAGGAGGCGGAGGAGGATGGGACTCTGCTGATGCTGATGCGAGAGGCTTCGGCGTCTGTGATCAACATCGAAGAAGAAACACTGCCTGATGATGGAGCTTTTTGCAGCCTTATCTAACACCTTTATCGGCCGCTTTGTGGGTTTCGACGCGGGACACTGAGGCAGATGTGTTTTTGAGACGAGATAACAGAGGAATTTGAGGAGGAAAAAGGACGGTTTCGTCTCGTCACTCGTCTGGCCTGTCTACTGACAGACACAGGTGGATTGGCGTTGGAAAAAACGGCATCGAAACACAGATATAACCTTGGACTATGCCGGAGGCGACAGTTTCTAGGATATTCTCTTAAGTAGCAGATGATAACAGATGAGATTCGGTTTCTTTTAATTTGAGGGGATACGCGGTGGGCTGTTTAGCGTGTTAGCTAGCTAATAGGCTAATTTCGCTAGCTAGTCAGTTAGCAGCTGGCCAATGGCACGGAAGAAGTGGGATTCTCGGAGGAGGAGTGACCTGTAGTTACTGGCATAAAAAACATTAAAACATGGGCGTTTGACAGCTTATTTAGTCAGTGTCGTTGTAATGAGCTATCTGACATTACATTCGTAGATAATTTCAGGCTTGAATTCCTCTGGTATAATTGTCGCTGCGCTGCTTCGTACACAAATTAGCTTCCGATGGATAAAATGAGATAATTGGCTAAACAAGCTAATGTTGTCAAACACCAGGGACTTAAGACGCCGATTTGTATTGTTTCCCACTGGCCTCGCCGCAGTGATAACAATTCCATCATGTTATGTGGGTGTATTTCGTCAGTAGGAGCATGTTGACGTTGGATATGTGGGAACATTTGGCTACAATCGGGAGTGGACGCACCGTGATAGAACCGGACATAGTGAGTTAAACGAGAATGGGCATCAGTGCTGTTTTCACCGAGAGTTTAATATGACTTTTGATTTTAGGTAACATTATTGTGACAGCCAGTTCAGTTAAATTAACAGTCATATATGTTTACACATCAAATCTAAAACGATCCTTTCTGTTTAAGCTCATCTTATTATTTAAAACACAGCAGTATCTACCAGCATTTGTACAATGTTAGATAGATGATGCCACTAAGTATCATGTATTATGTCAGGACTTCATTGAAGTTGTGTAGTGCCATTTAAAAACATGACATTAAAACTGAAAAACTGGATCTTGATGACAGCAGTGAGATAAGAAGTTGCCAGCTTTCTCCAGTTTACAGAGCCGGGGAATCACCAGTATAAATGGAACCGACCGTCCTTGCTGGCCCTTTGGGGCACACACAGTGGGAGACAGAACAACCATTTCCTCTTGGATTTCACACACTAAATTCAGACAATGGAGATGTGCTGTGTCAAAACAAGAGTGGACAGACAGGTTTGGATTTCAGAAACGGTGACCAGGATCACACCCACAAACAAAGTGAAGAAGAAGGTGTTTATCAGGGAAAAGTGGCCGAGTTGGGCCTCATAAATATCTCTGACTATTCTTATGGGGATTTGCAGTTTGAGGGAGATCAGACTACTAATTCCAAAGCTTTTCTCCATATTACCCATAAAGAGGATTTGTCTTACACAGAAAAAACTGAGGCATCTGATGAAATCACTGACTCCACCTTATCATGGCTATTCACCCCGAACCTTTTTGACATTGCTGGGAAAAACACTACCTGTGAAGAATTGAGTCCACCACAGGAGGCCCCTTGTGAGGGCCAAGACAGTGACAGTAATCAGGCTGAGATAAAACGCCACAGTGAACCTTCTTCATCTAAGTGTTCTGATGATAATTCTGAAGGAAACATGCAAGATTTGTTTTTGTTGGTAGATCTCTTTTCTGATGAACACTCTTGTGTCACCTCGGACTCTCCAGGTGAGTCAGACCTGCAGAGTGTCACAGAGGAGCTGGTGGACCTGTCACAAGAGGAGCACGCTGGTCTCCCTCCCTCCCAGAGCACTTTGTCACCTGACACTGGAGACAAAGGTTTATTCCCTGATCAAGTGACTGATCTGCCCATAACCAGTAGCTCTACTTTACAAGGTTTGCCTGAGAACTGCCTTCCACACAACCACATCAGCTCGGTTCTGGAGTGTTTTGAAGGATCTGTGCCTTTGTTGGATTTAGAGGTTCCAAATTGTGATAGCAGTGTAAGTTTGTGCCCTGCCAGTCCTGCCTCTGTTATCTGCACAGGTGCACCGTTAGTTTTATCAACAGTGGAGTCAGAGGTGGATCAAACAGGAGCTACTGTAACTCAGAGTCTGACTTCAGATCACCAAAGTGAGACTGACTCATCCACTCCAGGTTTGTCAGCTGAAACTTCATCGCCGACGGTCCATCTGCCTAAAGATGCTTTCATCCAGGATGACTTCATCAGTGAGAGTGATGCAGCGGAGAATGAGTCTAAAGATCTGATGGAAGGCAGAATCTCTTCTGAAGCCAAAAATCTGGGGAATGAAGCTATGGCCTTGGATCTCTGCTTGACTGCTGATGAGGTCCATGATAAAGAAGCTTGGGACTTGAAACCAGTGGGTTTACAAAATGACATTACTTCTACTCCGACAGGTGAACAGATGGAGGAGGAAGAGAGGCTGACAGACGCTGACCATCTAGAAGGAGCAGACTGTCATGAAGTGGGATCTTTGGATTTTTCAATTCAGGAGTCAAAAAGCTCTTCTTCTGAGGGTGGATGGACTAATGAGCAAACTGTGGAGACAATTTCCCTCTCCAAGATGGTGGTAGATGACTCACTGCCAATAGTTTCAACTGTGAATACGAGGGAGGAAGATGTCTCCCCTCTAAAAGCTGTATTTGACGCTTTAGACCAAGATGGAGACGGCTTCGTTCGTATTGAGGAGTTCATGGAGTTTGCTGCTGCGTATGGGGCAGATCAGGTGAGATGTTTTTTCTTTGTTTTTAGCAGCCAGCTACTGGGTAATGCATGTTGAGTGAGGGTCTATACAAAAGCATATACACTGCATAAGTGATTTATTATTGATTTTCTAGAGGCCCTCTGAATGCTTCCTGTTAAAAGCCTGCATAATGTCATCAGTTGAAATCCAATCCAGTGTTTTTGTGGATAAAGTGAGTCATAGATGTTTTTTTATGTTCTTGGCACTAACAGTTTTTGATAGAAAGGATTTTACTGTTATTGGTAGAGTGTATAAAGGTTTTTGGGTGTGTTAATAATTAAATGAGCTGAATATTTTAATGTGCCTCACACATGGTAAAGCAGAGGTAACAGGAGCCCTGCTTAGGTACTGGTGGATACAGTTTCAAAATAGGCTAGTTAAAGTATACTGTACCCTGTTTACTTGTCTAAAGTGTGTGTATGTGTATATATATATATATATATATATATATATATATATATATATATATATGTATATATACACACACACACACCAATTCACCTGTGTTTGCTATAAAGCTGCCAACCTTTTTTAATGTAATAGATTTGTCTGTAGCTACTGAAACTACCTGGATCAAATTCTCATCAACAATTGTGTGTTTATTATTTGGTGAGCTAGGATTTTTGTTGTCATTGAGATAAATCTGGAAGCGTATTGGCCGTAATGAACTCTCTCAAGCGTGGAAATGTTTCCATATGTTAGTTGACAAAGACCCATCTTCCAATTTGCATATCCTGTGATTCAGGATTATCTCTTGTGAAATGATGCTTCACATTCCAGCCATGACCCTCAGACACTTACTGCCTCTGTCTCTGTGCACCAAAACAACAAAAGACACATGCTAAGCTGAAAATCAGTCTAAATTTATTACATCACTGAAATGTGTCCTTGGATGTTACACATGATTTTTCATTGTCTCTCAGTTCCTTTCAGATGATTGGTTTAGGTGTTGAATTTGTCTTCAGCCCCTAAATTAAATACATTACAAACATTCAACAAGTCACACATGGTTTAAGTCTATGGTGTTAGTTTCTCTTCCTGTCTAACATGTCTGTCTGTTCAAATGTTTACCAGAATTAGACTGAGTCCCGCCAACTGATCTCACCATTAGCAAATAAAGAGACGGCTGCATGACGTAATACAGCTTCTAACAACGGAACCACATTGCTCAGAAGTGACGGATATATTGGATATAATTTCCCACATCTTTACGGTTCCATTTCATGAGGACACTTGTAGCACTTGTTTTTTTTTTAATCATTTGGCAAGGAGAGCATTCAGTCAACATCATTATTTAGTTCACAATATACTGTGGCAGTTTAACTCTCAGATGAACTTGTATCATGGCCTTTTGGACAGGTTGGCTACTTGTTGGTACTCTGCATACAGAGCGTGATTCTGGCTCACTAATGCTTTTTAATCCCAGTTCAAAGCCCCTCTGTTGCCCCTGATCTGTCCCATGTCTAGCCCTAGGTATCTGTGGCTCCCCAGTCAGAGAATTGTGAAGGATTAAGAGTAAAATGTATTTGCCTGAGTCAGAGGAACTTCATGGTTGGGGTGCTATTATATACCCACTCCCCAACTTTGTTGTGAGGGAAAGAGCAGCACTTTTGTCATGTTAGTTACATAAATTCCACTGGTTGTCGTGGCAAAAGGTGACCCAAATGCATGACCTGAATATAGTAGTTGACATTTTTTTTCCCATAGGTGTGGTCTGTCTTAACTGTTTTCCTTTCTTGTAGACTTCTCAGCACCTCCCATGTATTTGGATTCTCACAGTTTTCCTTGGATCTTTTTCTTCTTGGTTTTCCTTGGACTTTTATCCAGATTGTTCAGATTGATACCTTGTTCATTACTGTTGTGTATTGGATATCTGTTTTCCACAAGGTGGAGGAGCTAATTTGTGCTCTTATAAGAAACTCCTCTCAGATTTCTATCCTTTCCTGACAATTGGCTTTAGCATGTTTGCTTATATAATTTAATGCAGCAGCCTGCCTTACCTTCAGGATTTGCAGAATGTTATATAATGCATGTAACCTTTTCTTTGGATTAGGTGAACTCAAAGTCAGAAGTGTCATGTTGGGAAGGTGCCAGTGGTTAGCACTTTTCATATCAGTCTGGGCTTCATGTTAAGGTGCTTTTTGTATTTGACTAAGCTTTGCCTGATATGCCCTTGTCTTTCAGTCATGTGGAGATAAAAATGTGTTTGAGCAACCTCCAAGCCTGACCTGAGCGGCTTGGATAAATTAAATTATTTATGCAGTATCTGTGCAATGCGGTTAAGCAAAAACCACAGGGCAATAAGTCATAGTGATTTGCTATAGATAAACACAAAGTTTACACTGAAAAAAGACATGAGCTGAGTGGAAAGGTCAGGTTTAGGTTGAAGTGTTTCAGCAGAAAATCCCCTAAACGAATGTAAGTTGTTAATTGTCATTGTATCTACTTAATTGTGCATTTATATTATTTTCTGCCAAGTCCCCAAATAGCAAGCTTTCTTCAGTAAATCTTGTTTTTGTATGTTATTGTTGAGGTAAGAGCGAGTTTTACATGGACACAGTCCTGTACCACAAATATCCCTTCAACTTGTCAGACACACCAGGCGGTATTCTTGAGGTATTTGCATGAATGTTCAGCTGGCGCATGTATCCTAAGCATGCAAATATTTTCTGTAGAACTATTCCAGGATATGATAGTGAGCATGTGTATGTTTGAATATGAGCGTCACGTAATGCTAAACCTTAAAGAAAAAAACAAATGACAGCATTGTACTTCCAGGCTGTTTTCAGATGGTAATTTTAGTCAACAGGGCTCATACTTGCTGAATTGAGTTACCTCAGCTATGTTCCTATATAAAGACCCACCACTGGTATTTTCATTTTGAAGCAGCTTTTTCAGGAGAACCGTTTAGAGATTTCTTTTTTCCTAACCCTATGCTGTCCTGCAGACATCAGGGCAGGTTCTTTGGTGTCAGGCTTTCTGATGGAAAAACAGGAAGGTTTGAAGGTTTTCCCCAAGTCTGGTGATTCAACTAATGAAATGCTCTTTCTAACCACCAGTCACCAGTTACAATCACCGGTTTTGACCCTGATTCTGCACAAAAGCCATATTGAACTGCATTGTGGTAGCAGCTCTCTTGTCAGATGACACTCCCAACCTTACTTCAGCCAGCTTTTCCTCCCCTCACCCCACTCCCTGCTTTTATGTACTGCCCTTCTAATCCACAATGGAATGTACCATGCCTTCAAATGTTCCCTGTCTCCAATTCAATTTAGTGCACTCGTTAATGTTTTATATCCAGAGATCATTCTGCCTTTTTCCATCTTCTGTCACTAACTCTCAAGGCCCATGATCATGGTTATCAGTTTTGTTTAGGAACTGTTGTGAAATCCCCTCCAGGAAAGACCCTAGCTAAAGGGTATTCTTCTCCACGGGGTTATGCACAACAGTGGTCTGTGTGGAGGCGGTCAAGCATGCCCCGGCACTGATTAGACACAAACAGAGGAAACTGAAAAACCACAGTGCCTCCACTGCTCCCCTAACTAGTGGCACTGACAGTTGGGCTGAGTTTAGTGCCTTTACCACTGTCTTTGTGGTAACTGGATGTTACAATTTGAGGTGTGATGATACTGTAAAATACTTGTCCTAAATATACATCAATTGACTTTCCCTCCTTTTATTCACCACCTTACTGTGGTGGAGGGGTTTGAGTTCCTGAATGATCCTACAGCTATGGTGTCAGGGGCGTCTTTAACATTTTACTCTTCCTAAACCCTAAGAATATTCCATTTCAAGATCAGTGAAAGAAAACAATACAGGCAGATAGAAAAGGGAATATGTACATAGATAGGGATGGCCACAGTTTTTCTATTGTTTTGTTGCCTATAATTAACAACATATTGATAATATGGGACAAAAAAAAACAAAAACCTTGCACTTTTTAAAAGGTCCAATGTGTAATTTTTTTCCGTATTGATCAAAATTTATATTCATTACAGTATTATATATTGAATCTTATGTATAATGATATTATATATCTAATAATCTCCCCGTGGATCAGTAAAGTTCATCTGTATCTGTATAGAATTTGATGTTGACATTTTTATATGTAAGTATTTATATAAATACCAGATTTCTTTTTTTTTTCTATTTATATTCCATTTTCACTGTTGTTTTTCTACCTGACTCATTTCTCTTCACTTGTCTGCTGTAATGTTGCTGCTGTTAACTGTGAAATATACCAGTGGTGGAAGAAATCTCATCTCATCTTATTTCTTAGAATATTGTGATCATTCCTGACAATCATAGTCAAGATGCACGGAAACATACATGCTTAGTGTAGACCCCAGAGAAAATCACCACATTTTTACACTCAACAAAAATATAAACGCACCACTTTTGTTTTTGTTCCCATTTGTCATGAGCTGAACTCAAAGATCTAAAACTTTTTCTATGTACACAAAAGGCCTATTTCTCTCAAATATTGTTCATAAATTTGTCTAAATCTGTGTTAGTGAGCACTTCTCCTTTGTCCTTTGCTGAGATAATCCATCCACCTCACAGGTGTGGCATATCAAGATGCAGGATTATTGCACAGGTGTGACTTAGGCTGGCCACAATAAAAGGCCACTCCAAAATGTGCAGTTTTACTGTATTGGGTGGTCCAGGGGGGTCAGAAAACCAGTCAGTATTTGGTGTGACCACCATTTTCCTAGCACAGTCTTCTTCATGAATTCTCTGAAACAGCTTTGGAGATGGTTTATGGTAGAGAAATGAACATTCAGTTCACAGGCAAAAGCTCTGGTGGAGATTCCTGAAGTCAGCATGCCAATTGCATATTCCCTCAAAACTTGTGACATCTGTGGTATTGTGCTGTGTGATAAAACTGCACATTTTGGAGTGGCCTTTTATTGTGGCCAGCCTAAGGCACACCTGTGCAAAAATCATGCTGTCTAATCAGCATCTTGATATGCCACACCTGTGAGGTGGATGGATTATCTCAGCAAAGAAGAAGTGTTCACTAATACAAATTTAGACAGATTTGTGAACAATATTTGAGAGAAATAAACCTTGTGTGTACACAGAAAAAGTTTTAGATCTTTGAGTTCAGCTCATGACAAATGGGAGCAAAAACAAAAGTGGTGCGTTTATATTTTTGTTGAGTATATTTTGTCAGTGAACACGAAATGGATTTACTGTTTCCACTAAATTCTATCTCAATGACAACATTTGCCAAACTAATCGCAATATGATTTTGTTTTGTATGTCATTCAGCTGCTTCACATTCACCTTTGTTTCATAGATTAAACCCAAAAATAGCCAACAAGCACTGCTGAAAAACCCGAGGGACCTGACCCTATTGCACCTCTGATGTAGGCCATGGGCAGCTTCCACACTGTAGTAGATTTAAAATAATTTGTCCCTCAGTTATGAGTGATTTGTATTGCTTTCGTCTCTTTTAAGAAGCAACTGATGCTTACATACTGTTAATTCTGCCTGTTTTGTGAAAGCGTCATCGGGACCACAGTTCCAGTCACACCTTAGTTTTCTCACCCAGCAGAGGTGTTTCTGAAATACTGCATGGAACAAAGTTATTTCCTGTGAACTGTCATGCTCCCTTGTGAAATGGAAAGTTAAAAGCTATATTCAGACGCCCAACACTGATCTCCCAGCCATAGGATTCTTATGTCTTCACCAACCCTGTTTCCATCTTACACAGTAAACCAGCTGTATGGAAAGGTTGTACATAGCAGAGGCAGGAGTTAGATGAGCTGTGATACCACATGCTAAACTTAACATCACAGTGTTAACCACCATTCAGTGAGATGGGCCACTCCCCTCCTCTCACCAAATACAGCTGGGTTTAATTCACTACATCATAAGCCTTGAGTGTTGTGGGAGTAAGTTTATTAGCAGTTTCAGCCTCCTGAGCCGGAGCTCAACATTGCTAAGCAGATCAGCTGGTTTTTCTCTGTAACTGATATAAAAAAGTGCAGAACAGAGAAGCCGCTCTCAGAATGAAAGTCTCTGTAAAATGATCATGTTTCCATTGTGTGCGTATGTTCTCGAAGAATACGTGAAGAGAAACCACAGAAACCTCACCGAACATACTCCAAGGCTCCCTCCCAGCTAATTTTGTCAGTGATACATGCCTGAAATTATGCTGTAATAAGGGGTTAGTGTAATTGGTGATGGACAGCATTTGGCTTAGTCTGTTATTTGTGTAAATTGATTTTGATTGCTCGGCGCCACACATAATTCTGTAGATGGAAGCAGAAGTCTAGTTCCTAGGTTTACGTCGTAACCAGGTTTGTTAAGGTAAAGACGCAACCAGTGTATGCTTAATTTGTCTTTTTTTTTTTTTTTTTTTTTGCAGTATAAAACTGGTGATACTGATTTTACTGTTGGTTTATTTTATGCCTGTTGTGACTGAAGCTCACATACTCTGTTGCCAGGATACTGACTGTAGGAATATACAGCATATAGGTACACTTACGTAACCTATTTAACGCTTGCGTGAGGCACCGCACTTGTGCAAAAACACTATATTGCTTCTTCTTAAACATTTATACACAGGTAAACTTATGCCGGTATACATTTATTAAATCTGCAAGCTATCCTCTAACACTTAAAGCAAGAGAGTGTACAGTTCCCCCTTTATTTCTTGTTACTCCGATAGTAGTGTTTAATTTATTCTTCCTGAAGCCAAATCCTTACAAACCCACTATGGCCCAGAATCCAATTAAATCTGAAATGCTGACACAAATGCTCGGTAAAACTGGAGGTCAGGAGTTTGTTTTATTGTCGACATTTTGTTCTTGTTATCCCAGTCTTATTGTTTACATGATAATGTTCACGTAACCATGCAGTAAAATGCTCTTATGAGTTAAAATGACCCTCGGTATGTTTTTTTTTTTTTTTTGTAGATTTATGTGTTTTTTTCCCTGAAGACAGCATGCAAACATTGGCCAGTTAATTCCTGCCATGTGCACAAAAAAATCCCTTAACATAATTTATTATATCATCTTTGAAGTATTGAGACAAATTAAATGATGATGGCGTGTGTGTGTGTTGAATATTTTGTTATTTTTATCATTCAGGTGAAGGATCTGACCAAGTTTTTGGATCCCAGCGGACTGGGAGTGATTAGCTTTGAGGACTTCCACCGTGGAATCTCTGCTATTAGTAATGGAGGTGAGTCACATGCACTTTCCCACACTGTTTGTGGTACCAAATGGTTTAGTCTATGTTCTTCTTTCACTACTCTTTTACTGCTCCTCTGTTTAAATTCTTGACCCACTGTTCTATATTTCTTTTCTGCTCAATAGGCCTTTTGACTAAAACCCTTGAGATTTCACATTAAATAATTTAGAACCTGTGAAACCTACTTATCAAAAATATTCCGATATATAAATGTCCTGCAGCTGTCACATGCCATAAATATGATGCACTTTAAGTTACATACTACTCCACTTGTAAGAGCATATTTTCTATTTCTGCAGTTTCTTCTGGTTTTTACTGCTGTTAACCTAATTCTAGTGTAAAGAATGCCTCACCAGCAGATTCCTGCAACTACATTTAGTCTTCAGCATCTGGCTCAATCTCTCTGCCATCCCCATGGTGCCAAATATTGTTGTCAACACAGTGTGCATGTACATATCCATCTGAGGTGAGGGATTTGTAAAGAGAAAATGGAAGACTGACCCAAATTCTTTTTAACTGGACTCAAAACACTGTTATTCTTCCGTTAACAGTTTCCCCACCCTACTGGTCCACTTAGTTATTAAAGATGTTTGAAGGTTTATGACAGAAAAGAGACAATTGGTATTGACCGTCATTTATGTCTAGGGGTGTGTATCAGCAAGAATCTGGCGATACGATACAAATCACAATACTAGGATCATGATACGATATATCACAATATATCATGATTCTGTTAAAAAGGCAATTTTTTGTTTGTTTCTTTTTTTTTAAATGATTATTTCCTTGAAGAATTGAATTACACCAGAAATATGCAGAAATACTAAACACATTTTTATTTGATCACAACAGGATCTAATGCTATATCACAAAATTTTCCTGTGTTAAAACTTAAATTCTGTTTTACAGACATTACAATTTAAGATCCTGTTCAAATCTTCATATTCTATTAGTTCAGAACTAACATCAGAACATGATTTTAGTGCTATCCCAACAAAGGAACTAACATTATTTAATAAAACAGTGTTAAATAATAATAAATAAAATATAAAGCAAAAAGACAAACAAAAAAACAAAAATGAACCTCCACAATATCTGCATGTGAATAGATACCTAAAAATATTGATACAGTACTTTTTAATATCAATACAGTATTGTGAAATGAAGTGTCGCGATATATTGCAGAACTGGTATTTTCTTACACCCCTATTTATGTCTCAAATGACTTTTCGTCTGAGCTCAGGTAGTGAACTGGACATGATGTACTTATTTGAGTATCACTGACACCAACACCAATAGTTTTGGTGGCAACAGTTTGCACGCTAGTTCTGTTGACATAGTATTCAGGATTTGGTGACATCACTGTGATAGTGCACTGCTTGCCTGAATCTGCTCAGCCTATTGATTTGTAGCTCTCTTTCCCAAGGATTTCTAGGTTGCACAGCTCCTGTTACTCAGGCCATTAATAAGTAATGCACTGGAAAGCATGAGATGCATAGACACATGGGCTGATTGGCGTGGTTACAAAGAGGGAGTGGGAGAGAGATGGGTTTGAGTAGAGTTCTAAATTATTTACTCCCCTCTCTTTACCCTGTCCTCTCTGTATCATTTCTCCCTTGTTTCTCTTTGTTTGCGCCTGTGTTGGAAAGCCACACAAAGAAAATTCAGACATGTCTATTGTGTAAAAATAC
This sequence comes from Sphaeramia orbicularis, assembly GCF_902148855.1. Taxonomy (NCBI): domain Eukaryota; kingdom Metazoa; phylum Chordata; class Actinopteri; order Kurtiformes; family Apogonidae; genus Sphaeramia; species Sphaeramia orbicularis. The sequence continues at coordinate 34,724,602 of NC_043975.1, read as the reverse complement.
TGTAAAAAAAACAAAAAACAAACTACTAATGCCACTTTAAAACTTCTGTAGTATTTTATATATATACACACACACACACACACACACACACACACACATACACACACAGTTTAAAATAAGCATCTTAATATAGTGTAGACAAATGTGTATGGGACTCGTGACGTTCTCAAACTGTGAGTAACCATGATGTCATTGGTCTTACAGAGTCACACTGTTTTAGAGCAGTAAATGTAAAAATGCTCTACTGTGATGAAAAACATCAATGCTGGAGCAAATGTGTGTGTGTGTGTGTATACATACATACATACATACATACATACACACATAGATATATATATATATATATATATATATATATATATATATATATATATATATACACACACACACACACACACACAGGGTGGGGAAGCAAAATTTACAATGAACATTTAGTTGTTTTTTCTCAGCAGGCACTACGTCAGTTGTTTTGAAACCAAACATATGTTGATGTCATAATCGTACCTAACACTATTATCCATACCTTTTCAGAAACTTTGACCATATGAGTAATCAGGAAAGCAAACGTCAAAGAGTGTGTGATTTGCTGAATGCACTCGTCACACCAAAGGAGATTTCAAAAATAGTTGGAGTGTCCATAAAGACTGTTTATAATGTAAAGAAGAGAATTACTATGAGCAAAACTATTACGAGAAAGTCTGGAAGATACTATTAAAGAAGAATGGGAGAAGTTGTCACCCGAATATTTGAGGAACACTTGCGCAAGTTTCAGGAAGCGTGTGAAGGCAGTTATTGAGAAAGAAGGAGGACACATAGAATAAAAACATTTTCTATTATGTAAATTTTCATGTGGCAAATAAATTCTCATGACTTTCAATAAACTAATTAGTCATACACTGTCTTTCAATCCCTGCCTCAAAATATTGTAAATTTTGCCTCCCCACCCTGTATATATATCTCATCAGATTTATAAAACTGACCATTATTCATACATATAAATCAAACTGAATTTTGCAAGGTGAATGTTGCCATTCACAGCCATTTAGGGACTATTTATATCATAGTAGTTCTGCATATTCTGTATGTAGTATGAAAAAGAATGTTAATGCCTTCCGATCAGAGATCCTGCCCTTGAATAGGATTCTGTGAAGCCATGCTCTGACTCAGCTAATGGCTTCATACAGGTGTCATTGTGGAAAAAAACAAGAACATTTCAACATATTGTTATTCTCATGGTCTGAGTGAAAGTCGAACTTCTGCATCTACTCTTGCCTGTCTTCACAGGCTGTAGAGAATTTACTCTGTGACAAAAGATTTTCACTAGTTACAGGTGTTTTTAGAATGAGGGGGGTTAAACATTTAACTATGGCTTGCTATATGAGTATTGAAACCATGTATTGAATAGGCTAAATTATTCCAGACTGATCGATTGATAAGTGCCACTATTATCAGTCCTGCTAACAGTACAGGTGAAATAAAAAAAGATAAATAAAAACAATTTCCTATTTATTATTGCTATGACATTTTAAGATGCCAACTTAGTTTCTGATTTTAATGTAGATGAGAGTGCGCTCTGTTGGGGTCGAGGCTGTGGGGGGCAGCTCTTTCACATCCTGCAGCGCTGTGCAGTACACACACATATACACTGTTTCTACTTTGCATGTAAAGACAGAAACATGAGCAAGCTTTTGAAACATATAGCAGATGCCCAGTGTATACAGGCAGCCTGCCTAGCTCATAGTGTATTTTGTTTGTTATGTATGCTAGCAGCCTGGAACACGGACTGATGAGAAAAACTGTTTATAGTTAGTCTTTTGATTTGGACAGAAAAATAGAGAGCTGTAGGAAGAGATGTGGGTGTATTTTTCTTTTGATTTCCCCCTCATCTACCTTGAACAGTGTATTTCAATGTGTGTTAACATTAGCCTTCTAACCAGTGTTTCCACTCAGAGACAAATCCACCCTTGCATTTGGATTTCCTCAACTCTGAAAGCTCCATCTTTGGGCACCACTACCTCAGAGTCTTCTCTAGAATATGTAATTGCAATTTTGAGCCATGTTCAATTTTTCTCTGGCCTGGGGATGTCACTGAACGTTCCATCCACACTCAATCTTCTCTCCATTCTCTCCTTCCTGTCCATGTCCTCCCATAACCCCTCGCTCGCATTTGACAGCAGGTAGAGTTAGACCTAGATGTGGGAGTGAATGTACCCTTGAATATATCCTGGGATCACTGCTGTATCTTGTTATAACTCTATTTTCTGTGAGGTAAGCAGTGCAATGAATCAGATATTTTGTGCTGAAGGACAGGCTGCCAGCAGAGTGTGAAGATCAGACCTCTGCTCCCAGGTCACTCACACACCACTGACAGAATTCCAGTGTGATTGTCAAGTTAGTGTACAGAACTTTAGACTACTTAACAGCTAAACTATCAATTCTTTGATCTACCCATTTAGTTTTCTGTATTTGTTTATGCACCTTTCTACTTATCCATGTCCCAAACCGTTGTAGTGTAAATGTAAGCTCTGAAACAGACTGAGCCTTTCCATTTTCTTTTTGGCACCACTTATTATTGGTGAAGGGGGGGCACCTTTAATAAAGACAGGCCTGTGGGCTATGCAAATACCTTACCCCCTGTAGAGGCTGTGGCATGTCTGGAACAACAGACATTAGGTCCTGTCATATATTGAAAATATTCCAAGCGCCTGCAGGTGTCAAACCGAACAGTTCGTTTCTCGAACACAGTCAGTGTGTTCTCATTTCACTAAAACCAATTCCAGTGTGGGTGAGTCAAGGAGCTGCATGTTACATAAGTCTGGGGGGCATATAAACCTTTGGGTGAGCTGTCTGCTTTTGGAGAATCCTGTTTGTGTTCTGTTCTCTCAGCAGGGTGCTATTCACAGCTCTGTTTACTTGATACAGGAGCCACAAAGCCTGCTGGGACTTCATCGTACTGGTCCTTCTTAGATTACACTGGTTGATTTCAAGTGCTTTTGCCTGTAAATGACATACAAGGGCTGTGTCGCCTCCCTCTTTATTGTTTTATCCTTCCAGAAAACACTTATAACACGACACACTATAACCCTTGAAATACGAGTTTAGACGTTGCATCATGTTTACTCTAACACAAAGCTCAGACTGCTGACTGTAAATATGTCGAAGTAGGGCAGTGAGGACAGGAACATTTAAATGTGCTGACTGCATACTTACAAAACAAACCAAATGCATTCGAGGCAGCTTTATCAGCTCATCAAACATGGATCATTACAATCTGTTAATAGCAAAGTCACCTTTATTCTTGGCAAGACGTTAATTAATCAAATGTATATTTGTTCCTGGTGAAACAAAAGGCAATGTTCAAAGTGCTACTTTCTGGTTTTAGAGGTTATTGAAGAGGATTAGAAAAATGTAATAAAAATAACATTGGATGTGGATGACTGAAGAAGTACCAAGTTTAAAATATATGCATTAAATTGTTGTTTTTGGCCAGTTATAGGAATTGAAGAATTGATTATGCAACCAGGACTATGATACTTCAGTGTTGATAATGTTGTTTTTTTCCATTATTTTCAAAGAGGCAAATTTGAATGTAAGATATTAATTGGAGTTGCTTATTATCATCGCAAAGGGACAAAACAAAATGTGACTCGGTATGTTTATACTTGTCTCTTCCCTTTTAGATTTTATGGACATGGTCATTAATTCATTTATATATTGAACATTTTATTCCTGTTCATTCTTGTTTGGTTGATTTACTATGGAGAAGACAGCCATCTCCATTGTTGCTCTCTTTCTCAGAAACTGTTCCTCAACACATCGTGACTGTTCTAATCTCTCCTTCATTAAAGTCGCATCTCAAAACTCAGCACTAAAGAACTACTTTTAATTTGTCAATAGCATTTATGTTATATGATTGATGTGTGACATTTATGTTTGTTACATATGGTACTGTTTTCACGTTGTCTCTAACCTATTGTACATAACATTACTGATGCTTTTATTGCTTTTCTGATTTTATTTTTCTTTTGGTGACATAAAGCGTCTTTGAGTTCAATGGAAATATAATAAAGGCCAAATAATAAAATATATCAATAATATTGTTATTACTGATTTGTTACAAGTTAAAAAATGAACTAAAATACTCAGAGATTGTTTCATAGCATTATCTTAGTTACACTGTTTTTGTTGCATTATTTGGAAGACAATAAATAAAACCAGAGACACAGTCATGCATAAAGTAAAATTTTAGATTTCTGTGTCATTGTCATTTTCAGTATTCTATTAAATACTTCCCAACAAGCTTTAACGGACTGTGTTCTTCTATACTCGAGTCAGCAGCCTGCTGTGCAACGTGCCCTCTTTTTTTCTTTTTTTTTCTCACAATAGATGTTTGTTTGTATAAGGACACTGGTAATCTCTATCCGAGCCTTGTATGTTTGCTGTCAAACTTATTATGTTTATTCTGCACACATTAAGCTTGTCATGCTCCTGTTGTATTTGCAGGTCCAGAGCCACCGCTTTACAGTGTGAACTACAGTCCAGGGGATGGAGCTGTGGGCTGTCCCGAGGAATACGATGAGGTGAGGCTCAGTACAACAGGCGATCTCAAGCTGTGTATGTGTGTGTGTGTGTGTTGTTGTCCTGCCTTCAGTTCCCGTTGGTGTGCAAAGCAGCGCAGCGTAACGGGTCACAGGCTGAACTCCCTGTGCACTCTCACTCTTCCCACTGTAATTCATGGAGTGGCTTGCAGAGCTATCATTACCACTCTGTGAATATTCCACAGACTGAACACCCGGGTTTGGCTGACACTAAATAGCATCTGGCAGTCGAGGCTAGAGAGTATTCTTTGACAAATATTGAATTAGCTGGAATGTGCGAGAGTTTTTACATGTGTGCAGACTTGTGTTTTTACAGTTGTGGTTAGCATATCTGGAATTCTTGTCTCCTCTTGTGCACGAAACTTGTATATTTAACCATCATTGTTGCTTGCCTAGGGAAATTTGAAATGTTTCTGCCATTGTGTGTGCTATAAGCACTACAGAGTTATGACTGTAGATTGTTTAAATGCGCCACTCCAGCGCTACCCTCACTTGTTATGGTTAAGTACAGCAAGAGTACAAATGTACTGCCTTGTTTTTATTCACCTCACTAGTTGTGCTAAAACTAAACACACAAAAGACTTTGGTGCTGCAGCTTATAATGTGTTATCTATCTGTGGTCTGAATCACAGCCGTCTATTCAAAATTCTTGTCTAATGTGTCTTAAAGATGATAAAGCAAGTGATGTAATCCATGCAATCATCTTCTGTGGTTTTTAACTGTTGTAAATTAAAGATAAATGCAGTTGTTTTGTCTGTTCTGTATCTTTGTTTGTTTCCTGAAATGATGCCCATCTCACCACATTGTTTAGAATTGCATCAGTTTCAATGCCACATGTGCGTTTCTACCACACTGAGGAGAAAATAATTAAACTGATTTGAAAACATCATACTAAAAAGCTTCTTGGCTGCATAGAAAAAGGCATGTAAATCTGAACTAACAATACAATGTCAAAAAAGATTTTCCACAGAAACGTTCTGGTTGCTCTGGCTGCTGTTTACTGGAAACCATAAGCAGAGTTTCGGGGAAGTTTGTGCATATGTTTGAAGTAGATGCCACACCTGTGTCCGTGGCCTTGTTTTCCCCCCTGAGTTTTTGGCAGAAAGGGGTTCCTCGCTTTCAATGGCTGTGCTGTTCTAGCCCTGTTTGCTTTCAAAACAGGCAAGGTGAGGCTGTTCAGCTGAAGCCTGGCAGAAAAAGACATGCAGTGCCCTGTCCTCCCCATTTTCCTAAATTTTCTCAACCTTCTTTAACTTTAATTTCCTGTGAGTATTTTTTCCCCTGTTAAGAACCATTCAAAAGCAGTAAAGGCAACTTTTCTTATTATATTCTGTGCTTTTGTTATTGCTCCCCCAGCGTTGGTTTTCTTCTGGCACACAGACAGATATGTAATGCCCTCATTTATGGTTCTGTCTGACACATGCAGGCAATATATTAATGATTTACACTGTCACTCGGGGCCAGGAAGTGAATGTCCTGGGAGGCACAAGATTAAACGGCTGTTCAGCTGATCGTAGTAAGTTTCAACTTGGAACCGACGGCCAGTAGTTGTAGTAGTTGACAGAGCATTACAGACCTCTGCTACTCTTTGGACTTTGTCTCCACCCCCCTGACCACCCAGCGGAACGAGGTGTTACAGTGTTTTCCATTTTCTAACATACTCTCTCACTCTGTGTAAGAGTAAAGGTGAGGACGCACTGGTAGTAGTGATCAAGACGCTTCATGGCAGACCAGTGAGACCGGGAAGAGAGCATGGTTTTGGGCATGGTGGATAGCCCTCTGGGCCCAGCTTCTCCTGATGCTTCATGTAGACTGGTATAATATACTTTCTAACACAACTCACCGGTCTTACTTTCCTTGTTGCCTTTCCAATCAGGACACCAGTAAATGGGACTCCCGTTGCTGAAAGCATTTTTGGCTTATATTTGTTTGTGGATTTGTGTTGAGCATTTGGTAGTTGTTGCTGGGAAAGCTCTTGGCTTTCTCAATTTGTTTGAAATTGTTGCTTAGAAGTGTTTCTGCAGCAGGTTTTGCTTGTAACAGCCATCTGAAATACAGCAGACTACCTCTGAAGTCTGTTTATGATCTAATTTGTTTGGATGATGGTGTAATTGGTGTTAGTACTTACTGGTTGGACTGGAGAATCTAAAATAGGAAATCTTAGTAATGGCTGTTATGTTTATCCCTTGGATTAACCTACAGATTTCTTGAGTATAATGCCTTGTTTTAAATAGCTGTCTTTATTAATCACTGTGTATATTTTTGTTAATCTTTATGAAGAAAACAGCCTGTTGTGGAGCCACAAAGATTTTAACGGCAGCAACTATTATTCTATACTGTTTTGATATACTTTGTATATGCTGACTTTTGATTTTTTTTGTACACATTCATTGAATTGTGTATCTTTGTGCTTATGACTGGATGAGCATCCTATAATTAATTAAACATTATTCTTTTTTTTTCTATGCAGCAAAATGAGGTGACTGACAGCGCATACCTGGGCTCCGAGAGCACTTACAGTGAGTGTGAGACCTTCACTGATGAGGACACAGGCGCCCTTGTACCTCCTGAGATGCATGAGGATGTGGAGACCGACAGTGGCATCGAGGCCACGCTGCACGACCCTGAAGACGGTGGAAATAGGTTAGTATGAACTTGATCCAAAGTGTTACATAGCACTTCAGTTCCAGTCAGTTTATTTAAACAGATGAATACCTGGAGATATAAATTTGTCTCTACAGAAATGAGAAGGCAGAAAGCGGCCCTGAATGACTTTTGCCATACATGATCAGTTGTAATCCACTTGTCATGTGAATGAGATCAACGCAAACGTCATAATACTGCTGGTAATCACAGCGGCTACAGAATTTACTGTAAATGTGAGTTAAACCTCTAGCTATGGGTTAGCCCTGCCACAACCCTTTCTCGCAGATCACATGGGTTTCAAACCCTGCCTGCCCAGGATCAGAGACTAACTTGGGCTCTATTTGGGTCATCAGACAGACAGATTAAGTAGAGTCAATAGGCCACCACTACTGACCTATGGCCTTGAATGCCCACAGATACAATGTTCCTGTATTATTTCCCTATCCTATTCCTTAACTGCTCAGTGAATCTATCTGCTCATGTACTTGTACACCGTGTCACACGACACATAATCCAGAGTGATACTGACTAATATTGTTTTTGTATTACTGAAAAGAAAAGCTCATTCAGAGATAACTGCACAGTTTAAGGCCTTGAACATGGAGAGGTGTTCTAGAAAGATTTATCCCACTTGATGTGTCTGAAGTGGCTCATTTCTTTCAGCTGAAAAACAACTGATAATGGTCCTTCTTTTCTCTCAGGGTAAAGGCCTAAGTTGTTCACAATCTCAGTTTTGTGGCTTATGGCTTGATGTTCTCTTATGTTTATGAAGCCTGATTATATCGATTGTGAGAGCAAAAGGACCTTTTCTGAAAGCAGGAATGGAAGTTTTTGAAAGTACATTTGTCTCAATTAATAGGTTGGCAATGTGCGATTACTTCAGTACTGTTTTAGCTGTGTTGTTAAATGTGAGGATTGAGTTTTGCTCAGGCACAATTTCCTGTAAAAAGTATTCCACTAAACAAAACGTGTGATTTCACTGTAATCACAACATGAACATGTGTATTTTGTGAAAATGTAGGAAAAGATGATTACCTGGCAAAAAACAGTGCAGCACTCCAAAGTTTCAAAAAAATGTTTCACTAGCACACAAATTCTTTGAGCAAGAGTACTTTTGTATTACGTTTCTGATCAATCGCAGTTTTGTCTTGGTTTTACAGAGTTGAATATATTGGGTTCTGTGATTTTTGCAGTAACTAGAAAAGTGTTGCATTTTATTGCACCAGGACAACATGAAACATAAAAGTCTGAAAACATTTGATTAGTTGACAAATGGGTGATGCATTCAGATCCTTTGGCCAGTTGGTTGAGTCTCCAGGTGTTTATCAGATATCCTCATATACTTGGTGTCAGCTGAATGGTTAGTTAATGTATTATACATTTTCCTCATACATTGTGGTCCTTTTTCTAGAATGTCCCTGCTTGCCTGAATGTACCAAAGACATTTGCAACCTAATCCTTGTCTTAATCCTAAATGATTTCTCTTCTGGTTAAAGACCAATAGCTACAGTTGTTGAGGTCTGTATGTCTGTACATGAGTGTTGACATAGTATCTAGGCCAGGCGCAGGGAGGAAGTGCCGAGCGCTGAGGTCTTATCTGCTGACTGTGTGACCTGTCTCTCTGGACTGATGATGGATTGGGGTACTCTTGCCTGGCATAGATGTGTTTGGACTTCCCATTCCATGACTGAGCCTTGAATTCCAGGAAGTGTTGAGTTAGCTCTTTTTATTTTGTTGTTTTCCCTTTTTTTTCTTTGTGTGGCAAGGGCTAATCTCACTCACTTAGACCATCATCCTGCTTAGAGTGTGACTGGAGCATAACACTCATATAGCATGACTCTGATGTCTGTATTTTCTCTTTGATCAGGCTTTTTTCCAGAGATTTTGGAAACTTAATGTTGAGCAAAAACACCCTCTCAGTCTTTGACGTTATCTATTAACAGTCTATAATGAGCAATTAGTTCAAATGACAGAGCTATTTTCAGTGAGTAGCTCTACTGTTTTTAAAGCCTCTTTAAAGATTTAATGGCCTTTCAGAGGGGGAAAAAAATATTAGCCACTTGCGATTGTTCACTGTCGATCATCTCAAATGAAGGAAAAAATATTACATCAGTTAACCTTAACAGGAGGCCGGAGACATATTCAGGGTAGGAGTGTAGGCACTGGACTAGGGATTAAGAATCTAACAGGATTAGCCTCCCCCACTCTCCTCTGCCTGTCCTCCCTGTCCTCACACCCATTTGGCCTTTGGATGGTCAGCAGGACTGTCTGTTGGCCGTTGCTTAGTCTCAAATCTGATTAACCCTCTCATAGTCAGCCCTCCTCAAGTCTGTGGGCTGGCACAGCCTAGTCGATGCACTACCAGTCATGTGGCACTGAAGACTGGCAGCTCATTAGGACCACAGGTTTTTTTTTTTTTGTTTCAAAGGGCCAGTCCTTTGGTGGTTTGCTCCAAACTGGAGTGCTGTGGTTTTGTTACTAATTGGTGTAACCTGTGAAACTTCAGGATTCCACTCTGGTTGTCTGGAGTTTTGACTCCTGTTGCTCCAAGGCTCCAACGCCAGGGCAGCGGAGGGCGTTTAAGGATGCGTTCGCGCTCCTCACCGTCCCTCTGTTTGAGGGACTTAAGTATAGGTCCAAGTTGTAAGAAGCTGAGTAAAGGGTAAGTGATTTCCAGAACCTCTGTGTTACTTTTTAACCGAATCAGTCAAATGTTTGACAGGACTCACTGTACTGAAAACTGCTTTTAGTTATAGTTTAAAGAAACTGAAGAGTTGTGTTTTTTGAGTATGGTGGATGACATAGTGATGATTTTAATTGCTGTATTTTTTTGTCGAGCTCATTTAAGTAAATGTTTGACTCCATATTAAACCGATGATTGACAGTGTTCTTGCAGGCAAGAATAATGAGCCATGTCATTGTATGCTGAGAAAGCAGTAGTGTTTCTGCTGATATGGACATCCTCATCCTGTATGTTTAAGTCACCTAATAGATCCTGTTGGACAGTAGCAAAGACCCAGCTTTCCAGATTTCCTGAGTTTATTTACTGTTGTTTATTACTCTTGTAAATGAAAAAAAAAAAAAAATCACAGCACAGGCTTAGAGATTCACCCAGTTTGTTTTTGTTCAGCTGTATAAAACCCAGCCAATTTGAGATTAATCCGGTTGTTTATTGTTCAGTTGTGTAAAAGCCAGGCAATTAGTGAGTCGCAGCCCTTTCCCTGAGCACCGTTAAGGACATCACATAAGCTTGACCTACATCGAACCTCCATGAACGCTCCTCTCACATGTCTGAACTGTTGCCATCTTGGTAACCAGTGAAGCACAAAACATGTTCTTTCAGCCAAAGCAGCCAATTGGGATTAATGTGAATTAACAGATTACCTTTGAAGACAAGTGATTGTCCAAATTGTCCAGATTGCCGCTGTCCTCAGGGGAAGATTAATTGTACTTGTTTGGGATTTATTGCCAATTCAGTTTGACGCTTCTACGTCCATGACACCAACAGTTGCCAACATATATAGAGCTTGGTATCCAGTCACTAAAGCTTAAATACTATGGCAGTCTAGTCTGAAATGGGCCCTGCTTTACTGGTAAAGCCTTTGGTTTCATAAGCCTGAGTTCAGACTTAAGATTGATTATGAAACGCGTTAGAAACTTACATCTAAGTGCAAAGTGCTGATCTGCAACCTTCTAAAAAACTGCCCAACAATAAAATGTTTCAATTGCAATAGTTCTTCTTACTTACCTAGGGCTTGTTGCAGCTAGATTCATTCATAGGATTTTAAAGTATGAATGAGGATAATAATAGTAAGTTACTTGCAGCAATAGCATTTCTACCATTAATGAAACATATTAACATGAAAACATTTGATCAGATGTTTCTCCATTCTATTTCACAAGCAGATTTCTGTCGTTTGAGGGGTTTGTGTCACCTTTACGCAGAGACAACACTAACTATTGAGACAGGTTTTGTCCAGGGGAATATTTCATAGTGACAAGTGTGCAAGAGACCCAGCAATGGCCCTAAAGAGATTGTTCTATTTCTGTGCCGTAAGAGATTAATTATGGTCCACTTGTTACCGTCCAACCTTGACACATTTACTCCTGTTTTTGGTTGGAATATTAAGATAACTGCATTGTTGTTTTGTATCAAGTGAATACACAAAGCATTCCATTCTTGCCTTCCTCTCAGGTTTTCACTAAACTCGGAGCTCCACAACCACTCCCTGGTGACGGTCATTGGTGGAGAGGAGGAGCACTTCGAGGACTTCGGGGAGAGTAATACCTCAGAGCTGCTGCTGGAGACCAGTGTGGAGGTGACTGAAGGGGAAGGTGACTCCCCTCTCATACAGCCCCCCGAGCAGATCAATGGCTCCGCACTGCTTTCACCCAGGTATGAGCGTGTCTTCACTAAACAACTTAACTCAAAACACACAAACTCAGGGTAACGGAATCAATTCAGATGAAGACTAATTAAATGTTATGCGTATTGAACTGTGAACCTCTGTGTTCTAAACTTGTATTATTTCATTTTGTTTTGAAAATGGGATGATTCAGCTGATGTAAATGTTAATTTGATTTGCTCTATCTGGTAAATGGCAAAAATTTTTAACAGCCCATCTCTCACTCTTATATTCTGTGTTCCTTAAATGCCTTTGGAGAAAATTTATTGTTACAACAAAGACACTGAGGTCAGATGTTGATAAGAGCTATCTGGAGCCATCCTTGTCTCCTCTGTCTGCCTCCCTTTCTGGTAAAAGGCAAGATAAACGGGGTGAATACAAATTCCATCAGTCTTACTCACGTTGTTGCTACATTATCAAAAATGTGGACGTTTTTTACAGTTGGTTTTAAAACGTCATCAGCCCCGCTGCCAGTTGGTGCTGAGTAGTCAGGTTGTTAAATTCTGGGCTGACTTCTGTTACCAGGTCATCTGGGAGAGACAGAGGATGGATACTGAATTGCATTTATTTCACTCACCTTGACTAAAACGAGCTTTGGCACTGAACTGGGGTAGAATATATACATGTGATTGGACTGGAGTAGAGCAAAGTGTTCTGCAAAGTCCAAACACACTTCCTCTTCATGGTATCTTCGATTTGCGGTGAAACTTCGACTGACTTTTTTTCTTTAGTCATCTTCTCCCTTTCTCCCTCCCCTCTGCTCGGTTTTCATTAGAGTTTAAGCTGGATAATGCCTAATTCCCACTTGGGTGATATTTCCACGATTTGCCTTGCCAGGAAGCTCGTATTTGCTAACTGCGTTGTTATTGTTGCCCATTGACAATATGAATAAGATATCTGGCTGGATTGGTGCTAATAGCACTGTTACAATTAATGCCAAGAAAGATTAACTGAACCACAGACTTGTTTTTATGAATTTTAAGGGATGTGTTAACATAAGAGGAAGTAGTAATGTAGCTGATGTTAAGGTATCCCTCATGTAACAATGGCTGTTTAAACAGAGAGCTGTGCATTACATTGAAGTAGAGTGGAATCAGGGTTCCCACGCATCCTGGAAAACCTGGAAATCCTGGAAAATGATTGGCCAATTTTCCACTCTTGGCAAACATATGGAAAATGAGAAAAAAGGTCAGATGTCCTGGAAATGGTTAAGTTATCCTGGAAAATTATTTATCCTCCCCCTGCCTTGTGACCTGGCATGTCTAAACTGAGATGAAACAAAGGAAATTGTTTTTCAGTGATTTATCGAAAATATACAAATATTTTTAGAGGAAGTGCAGTAGAGAAAGAGAGAAGAGAAAGTTGAGTTGGGAATTGCCCAGTTGAACATTGTAACTCCAGTTTGTCAGGCTAATGAAGTGCTATGCTGTAATCTGTGGGTCTGTTTGCATTATTCTATGATACATTTGTCATAATTATGTTTCACAGATAAATTATAGCCATAGACTGCGCATCAAATGTCTGATTAATAAACATAGAAACAATCTGGGTAAATGCAAGTTACAACTGTAGAAAAGAACACTTCCAAAGAATGAGGGGGATAGGGGAATGTATTAGTGTATGATGTGATAACTTGTCTCTGTCGCATCTGAAAATGTCCTGGAAAAGTCCGTTATGTTATGCACACAAAAAATGGGCACAATAATAAAATTGTAGCTGATCATTAATAGTCATACAAATAATTGTGATTAGTAATTTGGGTTTTGTCTGTTCATTTTATACTAATAGTGTGATTAGACAACAATTTATTTATACACTGCTGTCCATAAAGTTGGAACAGTTTTGTTTTCAGACACATTCCTTCCTATTCATGCACATCAGTAATCACCGTCAACTGTTTGCAATGATTACATACTGAGTCCCAGTTACATTTTATCAAGAATAAAAAACATTGTTTCAGTCATTTCATGAGAAGAGTAAAAATATTTTATTCCAACTTCATGGGCAACAGGGCATTTACACAATACACATAATGTGTGACAAAAAATGGTGATATGGTCATTTCTCTTAATTTTATCCTGTCCACTTTATAATGATGATGATCAGGATTATGCAAAATAATGGTTTCAGTCTAATATTACATTAAGGTGATTTTAAAAAAGTTGAATTGGAAATGACTTAATTGTTAAAAAATGATTTGAGCTCAAGTATGTGAAAGGTGACATCACATGTATGTGTTGTGGAAAACTGGTTGTTAGGCTGACAAATCATACAAAACAAAAAGCAAACTACCCACAGACTTCACCCACTCAGTGCTGATGCGTCATCCAATCGCACTCATGGTTGGCACATGCAGCCAGTGCAGCCTACACACACCTCCGCATATCTATTTACATATTACTGCACTTTTTTATGCACACTGTTGGGTTCCTTGTGTTATACACAGACACACATCGCAGGAGCAACAACGAGAAGAAAATCGCTCAGTATGACAGTGCATATGACCATCAAGTGACACTCAAGGTGCTGTCTAAAGGCTTTCTGCCTTTTTGCCGACATAAACAGGAATCTATGCCAGTTTGTTACACAACTCAAACCTGAATTGCTCCCAGAATCAACAATTAGCTTGTAGAGGTGATGTGAGGAGAAGATACTGGCATCTTAAAATGAAATAAACCACACTGCACTTCTTCTTCCTCAATAGTTTCTTTTGATGTACAGTAACTATATACAGTATGTTACAGTTTTGCTGGTTGTTAAAGATGCAAAGATGCCAATGTTAACAATGCCTTGCAGTAGAGAGTTACAAGTCTTATCAGCACTGAAGAAAAATCACCACATTCTTGTCTTGAAGTGTTTTATTTCCTCACACCACCCAGAAGACAAACCACAACCTGACAGCACAACCTGTTTCACGTCTCCCTCACCCTGTGAAGCTCTCACAGTCCACTTTCGCTCCTTGTGATTTTACTGTGACCCCCTACACCCCCGCACCCCCGAGGTGTCCTGTCCTATGTCAGTGCACCCATTCTTGTCTGTCACTCACCACTCCTTCTCTTCCTTTCCTCCTCTTCCTCCCTGTTTCCTCTTTCCAGTGCAACCGCTCCTCTCCCTGACTGCTTTCAGAGCTTCCTCAGGGAGGAGGCACTGGACTTTTTCTGTAGCCAGTGTCACAAACAAATAAGTCGTCTCGAGGACCTCTCCACTCGCCTCAATTTCCTTGAGATGACTAGGTAACACATCATTCACTGCCCACTCTGATTGCCAGTCTGTGTGAGTGTTTGCAGTGCTGACTAGAAACCACGCATCTCATCATACTGTAATGTGTGCATGCTGTGTGGGATTATTGACAGCATGGTGTGCGTTATGCCATGGATTGTATTCACACACACATTATAGTAAATGTGCAAGTGTTTTAAGCCCATCTTTCAGACTTTCCACAAATAAGTGTCACCTGCACCCACTATACATGTGAGTGTTGGGTGCTTAGTTAATTCATAGAAAGTAAAACAGGTATTAAAGTAATGAACCATTTTCATTTATTCATTCATTTCTTTTTTTGCGCTAATAGAGTGATGATGTGTGATCAATTAACCAAAAATGGTGTGTAGGAATAAAATAACTTGAAGTATCACAGGTGAGTATTTGTCAGTGTTTTTTCCATGTCATTGCCTTCATGTTTCAGTTAAGTTTTTGCAGAAGCAGCGCTGAGCTTTTCCGTCATACTGTTTTTACTGGAACAGGCTTGCTGATCTAGGAAAACTGGCCAGTATCAGGCCTGTTTATTAACAGTGTAAATCAAACAGTACACAGTTCACAAATTTATCTGTGACGCAAAGAACAATACTTACTAATACAGCTTCTACCAATATTGTCCTGGCTAAACTGACCCTGGATCAGCGCTTGTTATTCACTCTTTCAGCATATGTTTGTGTTTGATTGCTGTGACGTGTTTTAGTACAGAACCATCTGATCATGCCTCTTTTTTCCCCTCAGTGGGGCTCATCTAGCAGAGCGTTGGATTGGGATGGGGGTGTAGATGAGGAAAACCAGGAGACTGGTGTCTCTTTCCTTTATCCTTTCTCTCTTCCTGACCATTTTTCCTGTTGTTCTGTTTCCCTATCCAGTGCGGGCAAAAGGCTGTCCAGCAAGAAAGTAGCAAGGTAAATTGATTCTTCTCAATTCAGGCAGCAGTGGTTTATAGTTTGTGTTTAATTGCAAAGAATAGTCAATGTTTTGCATAAGGAAGTAGATGAATAAATGATGATGAAATAGTGAATGAAGTTTTCCCTCTCTACGTATAGACATCTACTCCAGAACAGCTCAATGACTCTGGACACTATGAGCGACTTGACACGGGACATCCTGGAACTTGCCGACAACGACATCACAGACAAGGTCAGTTAAACTATTCAGAGCCGCCAGCTTTCATATCTCCCTGTTTGTACTTATTCACTAAATCCACAGACAGGGGCTGCTCTGTTGACCGTATCTGCTGTACGTTTTGCAGGTGCTGCTGCTCGAGCGCCGAGTGGCAGAACTAGAAAAGGAGTCAGAGGCGTCAGGGGAGCAGCACGCACGGCTACGCCAGGAAAACCTTCAGCTGGTGCACCGGGCTAATGCTTTTGAGGAGCAACTGAAAGAGCAGGAGCTGTACGCCGATGAGCAACTTCAGCAAGAGAATCGCCGTCATAAGGAGGCCCTGAGCAAATTGGAGAGAGAGCGGGGACTGGAGCTGGAAAACCTGCAGGCCAGGTGAGGAAATCTAGGAACTTTAATACATCCTTGGAGGCAGCAAAGAAATAAAACTATAGTTGTGCACATACTTCATTTATGCAGTCCTTTTTACCATTGCCCCTTGCTGCAGGGTATTGTCATCAGTTCGTCGTTCGTCTGTCTGTGCAAAAACGTTGACATATACTGAAGGCCAAGGGTTTTCAAGTGCAGGCACGTTATGTTTTGGAGTGTAAACCATTAGAAATATAACCAGCTATTCAGTTGCAGATGACAAATTAAAGGACAAGTCAATATAACATCTTAGTACTTTGTCAACCACATACCACCAGAATAGCGTCACAATGGCGTAGCATTGATTCACAAAGTGAACTCTAATAGAAGGATGAATATCATCCTTCTGAAAGATATTCCTTGACTTGATGTTTACACAGATGTGGTGGAGAGCACTATCCACACATCCGTCTAAATTCTCTCATAGTTGTTTAGTATAATCTATTAACTGCCAACGCTCTAATATGTGGTTCACATAATTTTCATAGTCATCAAACCATTCTGTGAGCCCTCTGATGCCCTGTGGATGAAGGCATTGTCGTCATCACAACATTCCCTTAAGGTTTTTCCCTTTAATATATCATCCATCTGTAAATGTGTTAATATTTTGTAAGGGGGTGGGTTTGTTATTTCATAAGCCAGTTGTATGTTTTCTTATCTGTAGTATGACTCCATACTGCCACCCCCTGGTGATGATCTGCCACTGATTTGTAGGAATTGTCAACAATCATTAAAGATTCCTCCCTGCACTGTAAGCACAGTCCCTAGTGCAATTGAATATAGTATGGTTGTTTAAAATGTTTAGAATTTTTAGAGAGTAGTGTTAAAGTTGACTTCAACTAGAGGAAATTTCCAAATTGAAGACAGAAAACCTGTAGGTTCTGCATAGAAGTTGACATCCCTCATACATTTCAAATCACTAAATGCTAAACAAAAGTTTTCAATGAAGATTTTTGTATTTGATCTAATCTTTATTTAATCAGGTAACTTAGTTGAGAACTGATTCTCATTTTCAATAATGACCTGGCCAAGAGGCGGCACACAAACAGAATGAACAACACAGAAAAGCATCTTCCTCATTTTAGGGGTATGAAAAAGGTCATTAAATCCGTGCATGTGCCCTGACTGTAGGTGTTTCTCTATTTGTTTTATTTTCCAGGCTGCAGCAGCTGGATGAGGAGAACAGTGAACTGAGGTCCTGTGTTCCTTGTCTACGAGCAAACATAGAGAGATTGGAGGAGGTGAGAGCAATATTTCTTCATTCACTTTATCCCTCTTTTTATAATGATCTTTTCACTCTAAGGGCTTCCTTGTTAGCTTTTCTGACTCATCCTTGTGCCCTCTTTGATTTTAATTTCGCAGGAGAAGAGGAAGCTGCAGGATGAGACAGAGGCCATGAGCGACAGGCTGGAGGAAGAGATGGAGTCACGCAGGAAGATGCACGATAAGCTGAGCCATGAGCGCCACCAGAACCAAAAGGAAAAGGAGTGCACTCAGGAGGTCTGACTGCTTTGTCTGTGTACAAAATGAAGTACTCTCTATGCATAATATTACAATACAGTACACTATTACACAGTATCACAGTTGTTGCTTTAAGTTTTAAGATATTGACCTCTGTACCCGCAGCTTATTGAAGACCTGCGTAAACAACTCGAGCACCTACAGCTATACAAGTTGGAGGCCGAAGCAAAGAGGGGGCGCACACCTGGTGCAGGGCTGCAGGAGTATCAGACCCGAACCCGTGAAGCTGAGCTGGAGCAAGAAATTAAACGACTCAAACAGGTATTGATGGTATTACAGTTAAGGAGGACTAAAATAACTGTAAGAAATAACTGAAAGCAAAAAAAAAAAAAGGAAAAGTCTGTGAAAATGTGAAAATCAAAGCTACACAAACTAAAATGTTTCCCCCTTTGTTAATTATTCCTGGTGCATAAGAATAGAAGGGCTTTGGACAATGTGGGACCTTTATCAAAAAACTGTTTTGTACATCACATTTAATACCATGCATTCTTTAATCAGCCGTTATAAATCAAGGCTTTTATCGTAATGCCTGTAAAAACTCCAACTAAAACCAGCCAGTTTCCTATAATAAAAATTCATATAAAACTGCTTGAAATCAAAAAGCAAATAGAAACACTGAATTAAAAAAAGTACTACCCCCCCCCCACCCCCTTCACTGGACAACTACCACCTCACTCTAATGGACAGTGCAGTACTCACCCTACCTCTGTGCAGTAGTCACAACACATGCATGTTTTCCTTAAAGGAGTGATATTTTGCTTTTTTAAATGGAATTATGCATTTTAAAACTTTTCCCTGTGGTCTACATAAACTGTAAATGCTCTGCTTGGGTCTGAATTCTTCATTAATTCAACTCCACAGGTTCATCTTCAACCTTATTTCTGAGTAATGACACCAGAAAGGTTGTTTTGAGCGCTGACCTTTAAATGCAAATGAGCTGCTTCACACCCCACCCCCTATAGGTTGTTGACCGTGCTTTCTGTCCCATTCAGCCACTTGTATTCGTTAATATAACCAATAACTGAACATTTTATTTAATCGGCTTGAAGTTTGGACATATTTTCAGTTTTTACTACAACCGCTGCTGCTGACAAACAATTTTGTCGTACTCGGAGAAATGTCCGTCGGAAGTCTTGACCTTATATGTGCAAATGTCATGACGTAACTAGTTATAGACATAACAAATTAAGAAGGAATTAAAATGGATTGTAGAAATCCACTCTATTTTTGCCAAAATGAATATAAAGATAGCTTTGCAGCATCTGGAGGGTTGAACTATTAGGATCCAAATACACAAATAAATGTACCAAAGACTAATAAAAGTGGGTTTAGCGAAATATGACCCCTTTAATCTTACCTTGTATATATCCTATACTGCCTGTACATATCCTTATTGGTTGTATGTATTTCTCATCTGTATTATAGAGTTAGCTTTTTGTATATTTCATTAGTTTTTAGTAGTACTTTAGTAGCATAAGTATGTTTAATATTTTATCCTGTAGATTTGCACACGCCTATATTTTTCAGTATTTTGTGTGATATCTTAATACAGTCTTAATACAGTCTTCTTAAGTGTTTTTGCTGCTAAACAGAACAGAGCTCCTAAATGGATTTTAATTATTCCTGTAACAGTGACAATGAAGATCTATTCTATTCTATTCTATTCTATGAAATACCTACAGTGATTCCTGGACCTCTTTGCTTTTCTTATTAGAAATGTCTTAATGGTGCACTATAAGCATACACATTAATATTAGCCACATGTATTATTTTACTTCTCATTCTCCTTCTGTATGAATTTCATTACGTAACTGGTCCTGCAGGCACACAAGCGCATTAAAAATTTCTGCTGAAAAGTCCTTCTTACTTTTGACTTGACATCTCCAGGACAACCGCAGCCTGAAGGAGCAGAATGATGAGCTGAACGGCCAGATCATCAACCTAAGCATCCAGGGAGCCAAGAACCTGATGTCGGCCTCTTTCTCTGACTCACTGGCAGCTGAGATCAACTCTGTGTCCCGTACTGAGGTACAAGGAGAAAGAAACCTTTTTCAATACTGTTTTTTCATATCTGCCCCCCCCCCCCCCCCTCCCCTAACGTCTGTTTCTTTGTTTTTAGTTGATGGAGGCTATCCACAAACAGGAGGAGATCAACTACAGACTCCAGGACTACATCGACAAAATCATCGTGGCCATCATGGAGTCCAATCCCTCCATCCTCGAAGTCAAATAGATGACCAACACCTCTACACAAACAGCCAGAGGACCTCGCACAGTCACTCCTCAGGCTGTTAAAATAATACTGGAAAACTTGGCTAAAAACACAAACTACAGAGGATGTAAAAATATAAACTTGCACCATTTTGGTAGGACGACGACGACACGCTCAATTCATCCAACTCCCCAAAAAGAAGAATTGAAGACATGTTTGTGAAGAATAAGCTATTTTTAGTTTTAATATCCCTGGAGTCTGTGCTTATTTGTGAGTGTATGTGTTCACCCTCCTCAATACTCTTGGGTTCTGGTGACTTCCATGTATTTGGCTAGAGGGACCTGAGGCTCCTTTAGAGTGTTTGCAATTGTGTGCAAGAGGACAGTATCGCTAAAAGTAGAAACCCTCCCATCCCAATCCAAAAGCAAAGTGTCAATGTTTGATTGAGTTAAAAGAAAAGGATCAGACAATTATACCTAAAGGCCTTAAAAGAAAGGTGAGCAAAGTATTTCTGAATTTTACATAACCGTACATGCCTCAGTTCAGTCTGTGAAGTGGTACTGGGATGGCAGCATGCGGGCTGTGATCTCCAAGGCCGAGCTGAATCATGTTTTAATCAAGACATACATAGCTGTATGATGCTCCGGTCGAGAGAAAAGTAGCCGCAACTTCTCTTTTGGATTTGTTTTAAGCTTGCTGTGTTGCCTACTTTAACAAAAGTTCAATCTTTCCAGTCAACCCAAGTGAGGGGACATTTCTAGGGGCTGAAGTTGAGAAATGCCCGGAGGGTTTATGTGTGTGTGTGTGTGGGTGTGTGTGAAGTGTTTGACATTTCCTTCTTAGCTTTGAGTTATCAGAAGGTTTTCACAAAGCTTGATGACACTAGGTGGGAGATAATAGGAATGACCCGCTCATTCCTGCAAGCGTCGCACATGAAGGAACCGGGTGGCGTATAATTCGCTTCATCTCATTTATTTTTACAATGAAACAGGGTTCTGGAGCTCAGGTGGGCTGGATACCTCAGATTAAAAAAAAAATAAAATGCCACATTTCCCTTGACTGTAATATTTTTTGACATAAACTTAAAGTATAAAATGGACACTGTAACTGACAAAAAAGATATTCATACAGACATGTTCACTTTGTAAAATGGCCAACACTTGAATCAAGCATAAAGGGAAACTGGTGTGAATATGGGAATATGTGGTGCTCTTTTGAGGATCTTAATTTGTTAAATACAGCCCACCTGATCCCAGTGTTCCCTCGCTGAGTGAAAGTGATAGGGAGCAAGCTTATTTAGGTTACAGACCCTTTTTTTTTTTCTGCACAAAAGTATTTAGTAAAACTGACATCGAAACTGAAACATGCTGACTGTATGTGAAGAAAAAATGGTTGTACTTTGCACTAAGTTTTGTTTTGTTCTATTATGTTTTGTAGATAGAATATTGTGAAGGGATTAAATCGTTAATGAAGGTAGTTTTCAAGCCTATGAAGATGATTCGTTAGAGGGACACACAAGTACCAACAAAGTTCTGCTTAAATTGGAAATACTCAAGAATAATTCTGGATCGTCTGCAGTTGTGTCTCGAGATGTTTGTTGTTTAAACCCCATCTACTGATACAATAAGGAGGAGGCATGGCAGACAAAAGTAGCAATAACGCTTAGCAAGAAAATGGACACTTATGGCAGGGAGATGGGGGAAAAACAAAACAAAAAAACAATGGCGCTTTATTTTCTTTTCTCTTAGAGCAGCATCCACAGCAGGACGTCTAATGTTAGACTGATGCTGTGCTCATTGGTACCGCGCAGCCACGTCTCTGGACTTTGATTTTTCGCTCTGAAACCAGACTTTGGTGTTGGATGAACCCTACCAGACGTCTTTATGGATTAAAAATTGAGCGGCAGTCAGAAAGGTTGTGTATTTTCTCCAAACCGCATGGCATTGTGCACCAGTACAAAAACAACATGCTAAGAAGAATTTCCTATTTTTCACCCTGGTCACCTCTTTCAGTCTGTCTCACTGCTCTTCTTCACCTGCCACTCCATGGAAAATGGCCTTGGATGTAAATGACTTGTACATGTAAAGTTTTTTCTACACTCATTCTAGATTCTAGGTATTTTTATAGTTGGAAAAGAACCTTTTTTTTTTTTCTTGTCTTATGCTGAGAAACAGCTGCCTGTATTCTTCTCTAGCATGTAGCGTGTACAGTACCTGTTGGATTCTTTATTGTTTTGAAATCACACGAAGATATTTATTCCTCCTTTGACAACTCACAAACTCTCTTGTGATCTGTTCTGCTGAAAATATGTTTGTACATCGGTATTTTTGAAATCTAAATCGGGGTGGGGTGGGGGTCAGTTCTATATGAACACCCTGAGAGAGAATTTATTGAATTAAGAGAATTGTTCTAAAGCTATATTGCGTTTGGTTGAGCTACCGTACTGTGCAAAAGCTTGAATGTGAGCTGCTCGGTGGTTGTTTGAGGTTGTTGCACTCTTCCATAATGCTGATCTGGCATTGACCTGTTCAGGATTGTGGTTTTAGAGATATGGCAGAGTCTGCAATTTGTACTGTTGTCTTCCCAGATGGAGTCAGGTACTGCACAGAATTTTTTTTTTTTATTGTATATCTATAATTCAGTTATTTCACCTTGTTTTGACTGATAAATCCATCTGAAATAATATCCATTGGTGGAGTTGTAGATTGTGAGACCTTCTATCGACACCATATGACACCTAAAACCTCATATCCAGGCTCACTGAGTTCAGCTTCCTGCCTTTATTAGTGTGACTGAACGGTTTTCCCCATTCAATACTTAAGTCTTTATTGCGCAACGTAATAAATCAATGATGTAAGAGGAAACAGATTTATCTCTCTGCACAGCAGGCTACTACAGCGAAAGCTCTCCCTGTTACGTATTTTAGTGTCTGGTTTTGACAGGACTAACATAAGTGGCAACAGAAACCAGACAACAGGTGAGGCCAGAGCTGATAAAAAACATTCCCTTTTATTAGCAGAGCTGGAGGGGATTGCACTTTAACCAGATCCAGTTTCTCCTTTTAACTCCCGCTTCTTTCCAAATGACCAAAGACAGACGTTTGACTTAAAGCTGATCATTTTATCTATCAGGGTCTGAGGTAACGCTTTCAGTTTCATCACCATTAAAACAAAAATCAGCAGATGTATTTTCCAGCTTGTCCCAGAAAGAAACAAACTGGCCTGCTAGTCTAAACACTGTGCCTCTGTGTCTCAAACTTTGCCTCTAAACTAACCTGATGATGAGCCCTGGGGGAAAGCACTGACCACGTGACTGTCAGTTTGTTAAATTATAATGATGAAACCTAAACTGTAAATATGAACTGTCATTTTTGTGAACTTCTCTCTTTCTCTCTTTCACACTCACTTCCAGTGTCCAAAGAAAGTTTGCTCAAGGCACAAACATCACTACTGTAGTAGTGCATGGCTTGCCATTATGTGACATGGGAAGATAAAAAGAATATTGTAGAAAGCAGAAATTGTAAAACTTAAATTTATTCCTATTTTCAAAGATAAATGTATAAATTATATCCGTATTGGTTACAGCTGTATATTATTTTTGAAGATCCCCAAATGATCTAATCCTAATTGTTATTGGGGAAATATAATTTCAGTCATTGTAAAAAGAGAAAATTTTAAGGTAAGCAGTGAAAGTAAGATTAGGAAAATAAATAAAAGGAATAAAAGTGTTCTGTGTGTTGTCTCATTTTTTGCAGTGTTTGTGTTTGCATATTTACTTATACTGTATATATTTCTTCAATATTGAACAGAATATTGAGGTGTTTACATGTGATAATCACCGAAAATCAAATGTTATGGTTTAAAGGGATTGACATGCATTAATTTTCTGATCAAAGTTCTTCATCAAGCCATAGATAGATGAGATTTCATGAGGTACAGAATTACCTCTGGTAAAAATGTTACTTTTTTATTGCAGTTTGTCAGCACGAATATGCACTATATCAGTATAATACTTCGCCATTTAAACACGAGCAAAGTTTAACCCATAAAGACCCAAACATCCACCAGTGACCACAATCTACTGACCTAAACTGTTTAATACATGTTGATCCACTAATCCTATCAATACATGTTGATAATTGGTGTAAAATATAGTTTGTCATCTTTTCGTCATCGTTAGATATGACTCATTTGGATGTTCAGAAGCTCTGTAGTGAACATGGAAACACAGTTATCTTCCCCAACTTTGATTCACCAGTAAAACACATGGAGTTGGATTAGTGACTGTGTTTGTAGATGCTTATTTTTTTATGTTTAGTCAATGATATGTTTTGCTGAAAAAGTCGCTTTTTTCCTCATTTGATCTAATAACCTTTGAATTTACTCTGAGCTTTTATGAACATCTACATGAGGTGATAAATCACATGGGAAAAACCAAAAAACAATCATTTGGAAGTTGTGACAAAAGTAATTATTTTATTTATTTTACCTTTATTCAACCAGGAAGTCTCACTGAGATTAGGAATCTATTTTGCAAGGGAGACCTGTCCAAGGTAGCAGCCATACAAAGTCCAAAAAACATAAAACACATACAGTACATGATACGCAATGAACAATAAAACACAATAACATCTATTCAACCAAAATGGCATCAAGAAAAATAGTGACATTCCTGCTTCCCTACATTCTCTGTGAAACTTTAAAAATCATTAATAGAAATGAATGTATGTAGTTTTTCAGTTTTTTTGAAGATTCTTCCACGACCATGGTGCATGGTAGACATGGTAATTGTGAGTCTTTTAGGGTAAAGGCAAACTCATATCTTAGGGATGACCAAATGACATGTTGTAGAAGATCCATATAAAGGAGTGGAATGACAGGACTGTGGGCCTTGACAGAGATCTCACTTTCTTTTTTAATAAATGATTTACAGTTTGTTATACCTTTAACCTGGGCCATGTCATATCACAGTCTTCCACACTCCTGTCATGTAATCCTGGTTACCAGCTCCACCTGCAGCTTGGACATATGTACTGCACAGACCCTTCACCTAATGCCCCCAGTGACATAATCCTGCTCAGACCTTCAACTTTAGCACTATATGACTCCCAAATATGCAACTTTTGTCAATCTGAATCTGAAACTACTCTACACTTATTCTTTTCATATGAACATTCTTCTAATTTTTGGTCCAAAATTGAAAATTATATCATATCTAAAAGTAACAATAAAATAAATATAACATCCCAAAATGTAATTACTTATTTTAAACATGATACTAACAATCTAGAATGTATTGTAAATTTGTTCATATTATTTGGAAAATTTCATATACATAAAAACAAATATACTAAAATACACCCAAATTTTAAAATCTTCTTATTAGAATTTGAAAATGATATTAAATCTTTAGAATTCATTTATAATAATAATAATAAAAAAAAAAGCACTAACACCTTGGCTATTTATAAACAATTCTTTAATACTGATTGAACTCTCTGTTGCATTTATTTATTTATTTATATTTGTCAGATTTATTATTATTATTTTTTATTTATTTACTTATTTACTTTTTTCCCCCTTTTTTACTATTATTTGTATATTATGCTTTGTATTTTTAAATCTATGCATTATTTTCTTAAACTTATATGTTCAAATGCTTTTTCCCTTTTGACATGTTTGTTTAAAAATCTGTACTGTCTACCCAAATGTTGTTAATAAAGTTGAAAAAAAAAAAAAAAAAAAGCACTGTATGACTCCCATAACATCAACTTTAAATGAATGAGTGACGTGCACCACAGTCCCCTGTTTGGCAATCATTACTGTATAATTATGTATATTTAAAAAAATATATCAAAACTGCTGTCAAAACTATGCTCTTGATTTTAATACATGCTAAAATTGTCTTTTCAATATAAGGTGATAAAATAAAATCTCACTAGTTAATCATTATATGTGATTTATACTCAGACAACACCTTATAATGGTTTATAAAACTACTGATTTTTATTTAACATGCTTAAATAACATCATCTGACATTCCTTAATTAATTAACTGTCTAATTACATTTTTAAATGACATGTAAAGTGATTAATGGAAAGATATGAACAAAGTAAAAACAAGCATCACGCTAAACAACCGTTGTTGTCTTGAATGTAGCACGTTCCATGACACCTTCCCCGGAACTAACGTCGCCCGGTCGGATCTCACTACGGCACTATTTTGATGGAGCACATAGGGACTCCAATCCACAACCACACGGCGGGACTTTCTTGTCGTAACCTGAACTGTGCGGAATTATTAAATAGAAAAAGACTCTTGTTGGAGTGAAATTAACTTGTGTTCGTGGTTGTTTTATTTAAGGAAAATGCAGAGGTGCGTATAACTGACATTCATGGCACGAAACAGAAATGTGTGTGTTTACTTTAGCTGACATCTGCTACATTACCTCATTAGCTTAAATTGATTTAAAAATATATGTTAGCCTCTAAGATATGTTCCATTATTATGAGCTTTAGGATTTATGAGAAATTCATGAAAAACCTATAAAACTTATTATGAGTACAGATATTTAATCATGTAACTGACAGGCTAGCATCCCTTTAATATAGTGAGTTAATCCTTTATCACAGCAGCCAACATGTAAAAATATACTTAACCCTTTCATGCATAGCGGTCACTACAGTGGACAGCTGTTCAAAGGTATTCTCTTGTTTATTTATAGATTTTGTTGTTTTAGTTCCACATCAGCAAACACAGAGGACACTTATGCATCATCCCGTACACTGTAATTCATACAATTACAGTAAGTTTGCTGTTCTAGATAAACCTGATCTGCAGTTACACGTTTGACATTAAAAAAGAAAATTAAAAATTGCTAATTGTTATTAGACTGTAAGTAACAATTTCGTTTTTTTTTTTTTTTTTTGTTTGTTTTTTAAACAAAAAGGCTGTTAAAATGTGAGAAAACATCAGAATATCAGCATTAAACATGTTTTATTTAATAATTTTCACACAGTATATCAGTAAATACATGTTTCTTTGCTTCTAAAATTGAACGAATGGTGTCCAGCTGAGTGAACATTTTTGTCACTCCATGAAAAATTGGTTCATAATTGTATTTATTTATTTTTTTCATGTGTAAAAAGGAATATAAAGACTCAGGAAAAAAATCTTTAATAATGTTCTCATAATTCATGCATGAAAGGGTTAAACTACACTGTCTTGTTAACTCTACTTGTCATTTTTGTATCTGCTGTCATACTTACTTGGTGGTGCTTTGGTTGAAACATGACCATTTCATATCGTTTCCAAACAGGTAAAAGGAGGTAGTTCCTCTTCATTAACAGATGGAGTCACTCAAGCCCAGTGCTGAGGTTCGTCTTGCAGTATCTCACTGTTTCCAGACACTAAGTAAATCCACAGATAGTAAAGACATCCCCGCTGCTCTTCAAAAGCTCAACTCCTACTTGGATGAAGGGCCAGAGAGTCCAACCACTTCAGTTCATCGAGCAGAATTCAGAAGGACTCACTTCACTCGTAGCCTTCAGTTCCTTGTCAACAACATTCAGGCTGACTGGTTCCACAAGCTCACAGCAACTCAACGCACAGAATTATGGGACAGCCTGTTCCTCAGAGGTCCTCCAGAGCAGGCGCTGCTGGTGCTAATGGAGGGAATAGGGCAGCTGAGGTGGGTGGTGTGGAATACAAAATAACAAGTGTCACTTTCATTTCGTTTATGCTCTTTTGACATGTGTTATTCTCCCTGTTCTACAGCCTGAGCTCAGGTCTGGACCACTTGGTTAACATCACTGAGAAGTTCCTTCAGAGTGGTCGTCTCACTGATCTACTGTGGTCCTACTGTCTGGAGACTGCTCCCTCTGACTCCCCCCAGCTCAGAGAGACTCTACTGGGGCGTATAGTGGCGCTGCCAGATCTTACTGCCAACAGGTTACATCCCAACAACAAGCCTCTGTTTCTTCCTCAGCAGTACTACCCACTACTTGCTGCAGAAATGCTCACTGCCCTTGACCGGACCTGTCAGGCACTAAAAGGCAAGGGGTCATTTATTTAAAGCCTAAAAATATTGAAAGATATTAGATTTTTGCATAAAATTGTAATCTCTTTTTATATCTGATTGTGTGGGTTTGTATGTTTCAACAGATGGTACTGACTGTTCGCTGACTTTTATGGCTCAGACTCTTGGAAAAGTGTGTATCCAGGGCCATAGTAGTAGGTTTCATTCCTTTTTTTATATTTGATTGTACAGTCTTATGATTATATTATGTATTTAAAATTTCAGTATTAATTTTCACATGATGTTTCAGTTTAGTTTAACTTATTTTGTAGTTTTACAAATGCATCAGTAGTTTTATTTTGAGAATTTGACTAGTTTTAGTATAGTTTTCATTTATTTTCAGTGTTAGTTTTTATAAAGAAAGGTTGCCCATCAGCAGATATGATTTGCAAAACCATTGTTTATTTGTCAACTGTGCACTATGAACCATTAACATTGCTGGACCCACAGCAGCAGAACTCAGTAATTAGCACCTGAAGTTAAATCAGAAGCCAAACTTTGAATAATATGAAGTATGACAAGGAAATATATTGAATTAATTTAATTAATTTGAGAAAACTCTGAATCACAAAAAAAGATATTTCCTTCTTGGGAGATTATTCTGGCTTAAACAAGACGCAACCTCTTTGTTTATTGTAATATTTTAATAGTGAATGTTTCTTTAGCCACTGCCTTTCACTGATTGTTATATTTTTCCTCAGTTAATAAGAATTGTGATTTGTCTATGACACTGGAAACAATAACTTACATTCTGTGGCTACATAAATCTGATTTTACCAGCAATTCTTTTCTTTTTAGTTTGTTTTGCATTTTTCATATATATATTTTTTTATTTTAGCCTTAGTTAATTATAATAACCATACTCTCCTCAGTGTGGTCTTTTCTCATAGAGACATTACATTCATGTAAAGCTTCTTAAATGTTTGGATTTTCCTTTAGATATATGACTGATAATTATGTAGTTGTAATATTATTATTCAAAACTAAAACTAACAATCTTCAAACCAATACTTTGGTACTGGGCATTCAGTTTTTCTGTTCTTTCCTGTGTTCAGCTGTGGTGTTGGCGGTACTGGTTCCCCATCTGTCTATGTGCACATGTTCTGATATGGTGTGGCAGAGGATTTGCTGGAAGCTGCTTGAGAATGTCCCACAGCGTTGGATGGATAGTGTACTCACCGGACTGGTGGAGGCTGTCAGAGGGTAAGGTGCTGCATCCTCACTCAGTGTGTATTTAAACATCCAACAGTTCATCACCATCTTGCTG
This sequence comes from Sphaeramia orbicularis, assembly GCF_902148855.1. Classification (NCBI taxonomy): domain Eukaryota; kingdom Metazoa; phylum Chordata; class Actinopteri; order Kurtiformes; family Apogonidae; genus Sphaeramia; species Sphaeramia orbicularis. The sequence continues at coordinate 34,695,087 of NC_043975.1, read as the reverse complement.
TCACTTCCTTTTCCACCTACAATGTTGATTTCTTGCATTTTTTCAGGCCTGATGCCTTAGGGAGGATCATTGGGAATCTAGTGTTAACAAATAAAAAGGCCCAGTTTGTTATCACTCATAAACTGCTCTTATTACAGTATAAGTATGAGGTAAGAATGTAACCTGCAAACATCTGTAAATCATATGTAAATTTTGTAGTTTTACATATGAAAAATATGTTTGTTTTTCAGACTCAAACCTTGAGAGTTGTCCTGGGATACCTTGCAGCAGATAGGGATCGGCGTCCACTGCTCATACAAGTAAGTGCAATGAATGAAACTTTATGTCATTATAATCATCAAATGTAGCCATAATTCTTAGTATTTTTCATTCTTTGTGTTTGTAGGTGTTGCGGTCATTGTCCCAGGCATGGGCAAATCCCAGTGCTGTGAAACACACACCTGTAGAGCAGCAGTTGTATGTCAGTAAGGCCTTATTGCTCAGTGTTGCTCTACTAAAAGACTCTGAGCTACTGGAGCTACGATCAGGTACAGTTCTCAACACTTCCTTCCCAATACACCCAAAAGCCATAATGTAAATGACTGAGACTATTATACTAACTCTTGCCAACTCAGAAATTTTGCTACCATTGTGAAAAATTCTTGATTTGACATAAATCGTATAGACTTATTCCAAAAAATCAGAATCAGAATTTCTCTGGCACATTCAGGATTTTGAGTTATGCACAAGTCAATATATAGCCATTATCAGCACATCAGGCCATTGTTTCAGATCTATAAGTTTGCAGTGATTAAAATTCAGATGGTTTTAACCCTTTATAGGGCACTCATTGAAATACTCTGAAATTAAAAAAATTCAGCCTTAGTGTGTTATTGGACATTGTCATCCCCCTCCTCTTGCCATAAAACATCCGAGCAGCACTTGCTAGAAAGTAAACACATGCAATAAAATAACTATTATAAGATCATAAACTGACAAAAATCACTCATATTCACCCTTGACAGCTTCAAAACATCTATAAAATCTCTCTGAATCACTGTATAATGTTAGAAGAATCAACATTGTTCTGGACCTCAATGAGGCACGGGATTGGCCCCATATTTAATGCTTGAGGAAATTACCAAAAACAGTCACTTGCCTGATAAAGGTTTAAACAAACCGGTACACAGCAGTGCTGCTGGAGAGAATGTGGAGGAACTGTGGTGGATCACGCCCATGTTTTCTGGTCCTGCCCCTCTATCCAGTCTTACTGGAAGGAAGTATTTAAAATCATCTCTAAAGTTTTTTAAAATCAGCACATCATTCACTTCCCTCTTTCTTAACCATGAACCTGATGGTCTTAGTCAGAGTGACGCTTACCTCCTCAAGGTCTTGCTGGCAGCGAGTAAAAAGACCATTACGAAATACTGGCTTTAGAGAGAATGTCCACCGATGACTGTCTTCACCAATATTGTAAAACATCTCCATTTACTAGAACAGATGATCTACATAATACGACAGCAGAAAGAAGTGGGTGAAGAACATTGGGAGAAATGGCACGTTTACATAACCTGTGAGACAAATTTGTAAACCATTAAGTGTAAAAATTGTGCTGTTTACCTAAACAATACGATCTTTGTAACCCCTTGACCTCACAACCTGATTGTTTTGGGGTTTTTTTGTTTTTGTATCTGTAAAAAAAAAACAAAAAAAACAACAAAAACTCTCATAAATAAAGAGGATAAAAAAAAAAAAAAAACCAGATGGCTTTCAATACATTTAATACAGCCCAAACTGATGCAAAGCTGAAAACTGGAATTTTCATCAGACTACGTATTGGAGAACTCACATCTGCTCCACTTCCACCCAGTTTGGGTGATGTAAATGATGGTAGTGCTAACTGACCTGAAAACAGCAGGGTTTCTGTGCTCACATAGACTAATATATCTCCACAGTCATTTAACAGCACAGTACAATATTTTCTGAATGGAATTTGGCAGAAATATTGTCAGTAATTTTTTTTTTTTAACCATGTTTTTTTTTTTTTTTTTAATTAAGTTTTTCTTACAAATAATGTGAACAATAATGACAACAAACAATACAGAACTGTGCATTATGAAAACGAGAGGAAAAAAAAGAAAAAAAAACCAAAAGAATCCCTAAACAAAAATAATAATAATAAAAGAAATAATCAAAGTACTCCCCTCAAAGTAATCCCATTTGTCCCCCTGAAGTTCACTGTCACAGGCCCAACATAGTCCCTCACCTGTCTGGATGCAGTTGTGCAAGTTGATAAAAGATGCATGAGTCAGAATACACTAAGGATTCTGGAATGTGTCTAAAAAAGGGCCCCATATAATATTGTCAGTCATTTAAAGGATAAACATACACAGACCTATAGATAGTAAAACTAGTGTTCTCTTAACTGTGTCCAGAACTGGCGGTTGTTGCTTCATTCTTGTTTTCTGTTCTCAGAGCTCCTTCAGTGTCTGCTGGGCGGCATGCAGAGTCACCTGGACAGCAGTGTGCTGCGCATCAGACGCATGGGGATGGTGGTGGGAGAGTGTCTGAGCTCCCGCATGGACATCAGTGGTACCAAACTCAAATTTGAGGTACTGATAATGGGTATTGAATTTGCTTTTACTGTGCTCTTACTCTTTTATTATTGTTGTGCTGTAAAGCACTTTGATCAAAAGCACTATATAAATAAAATTTCTTCTTCTTCTTCTTCTAATGATACTACTACTACTGCTACTACTACTACTACTAGTACACCTACTACTACTACTACTACTAATAATAATAACTTACTTTTATTAATGGATTAACATAGAGATTTGATAGATACCTATTCTCTTCATTAACGTCAGTAAGATAAGATAAGACTTTATTGATCCCAACACAGGGAAATTTAACAGTATACAGCAGCAGTATGCAACAGACCAGTGCAAAAGAAAGGCAGGTAGAAATAAACGTTCTTAAAGTATAAAAATTTAAGTATAAAATTTAAAGATGTTTATAGATGTACATAGTGATTGCACATATACATAATATGATATGGGGGTGGTGATGTCTAGAACTGATGAAAATTTAGCAAAAATTGTTTTGTGTTGTGTGTTTTAGTATGATCAAGATGAGGAAACCCAGGAGCTGCTATCTTTAATAACTCACACAACTGGTGAAGACACAGAACCTGATCTGAATACCAGGTAAATGTATTAAATTTGACCTAATTTAAGACTTGTGTATAGTCTCATCTGTAAAGTGATTCTTTTATGTGTTTTAGAGTGAATTACTTTTACTTGTAATTCACTCTAATGCTTTGTATTTACATTTAGTATACTGGTAATGGTATGGTATGGTACGGTATGGTATGGTACGGTATGGTATGGTACGGTCTGGTATGGTATGGTACGGCCTGGTATGCTTTTATTTGTACAGGGACAGTGCCCAACAATACATTGACTTAGACAGAGTCAGAGGAAAGTTGCTTGGTGCCAGGTTTTTGCATAAGTGCTAGTTTAGACCTGTAGTCCCTGGACAGGTTGATGGTTAAAAATTAATAAATAATGACAGAGTTTGGTGTATGTAAATTACGAGTCTAATTAGTAACTTACCACAGAAACAAAGTTACATATGTGTCACATCAATCAAACAGTTACTGTAAAATTGTTCTCACATCCCATCTAACATTCTCCATGCACACTCCCTCACTCTCCCACTTTCTTACTCTGCCCCCCACCACCACACACACACACACACACACACACACACACACACACACACACACACACACACACACACACACACACACACACACACACACATTCTTATCACTCAGAGCCTTATTCATGCCTAATGTATACAATCTTGATTTGATAGTAGCCATTTCTTTGTCAGGTGTACAAACATTTGAAATCCTGTGCAGGTTAGAATCTATAGCGCGAACTGTACAAAATTCTGCACTGTTTTTAATAAAATGATGACATCTGGCAGTACTTTGTAAGATTCACACAAAAGAGGCACTGGTATGTATTTGTAAGCACTGATGTTATTTAATAGACTTTGTCATCTACAGAGTTGACTCTCCTCAAGAGACTAATCAGGAAACTGCATCTGGTCAAAATGTGTCATCCCAAAATCCGTCTAAATGTCAGCCGTCATGCACTGATCCAGATTCTGACTTGGATAGGTAAGTTTTTGCTCTGTCATACAAAAAGGAGTTCTCTAATACTCTTTAAATGTATTCACAGAAGTTTGTGTAGTTTAGCGTAAGTTTTGTAAAGTCTTTTACTCTTGCAGCGATGATGAGCTCACGCCGTACGACATGTCTGGGGATCAAGAGATCAGTCAAGCATCCCCACCGCGCTATATACGAGACTGTCTGGAAAGTATGGCATCACACAGATAATTAATTTCTCATCCTCACTTCACTTCTACTGTATTTATTTGCTGAATGACTTGTTTTGTGGCTTACACACAGTCTCATTTTTCTACCCAAACAGCTTTGATTTCCTCTGAGGACCCCGTACGAGTGGAGCTCAGTTTGAAAGCTGCTGAGGGTTTGGTGAGGAGAAACGTCTTTGCAACCAAAGAGGTATCACAAAAATACATAGAACAATGTAATATAAAGATGCATTATAGTATATACGTTGAACAAAGAGTTTCAAATAAACTCTGAATTTATGATGATGTTTTTGAAAAAGCCTGTTTTAATCTAATAAAACTGATAAATATGGCTGTTATACACTATGTGGACAAAACTATTGGGACATGTTGAATTCAGGTGTTTGTTTCTTACAGGGGTCGGGGCTACAAAACAATAATGATAAATGTCAGCAATGTATAGTTTTATATTGGGATAGATATCATTGCATTGGTTAGTTTTGTTTAAATTTTTATCTTTGCTTCCAAAATGCTTCAGATATGTTTTTTTTCCACTTAAGTTTTTATTGAAATTTTCTACACATATGTTTGACAAAACAACAAAAAACGAACAAACCAACATTGCTTGGGTTCATTACACATATTTTTTAATACATTTGCATTATCCAGTCTTTCCACCATTCTTCAGAGATGGTTTTAATTCATTTCTCTCAACATTGATTTAGTTTTTTTTTTATCCATGACTGATTTTAATGTTCTACCTGTAAATTTCTAAAAATATTTTTCATGCTCTGACTGTAAATAATAATTTTCTACCACAACTAACCATCTACTGTCTTCACTTCTCACTTAGGAAGAAAAATCTCCTATTCAACTTTAAGGAAATCTTGATGTTTACCTCCGCCAAGGAGGTTATGTTTTTGCCAGGGTTTGTTTGTTTGTTTGTCTGTCCGTTAGTGTGCAACATAACTCAAAAAGTTATGGACAGATTTGGATGAAATTTTCAGGGTTTGTTGGAAATGGGATAAGGAAGAAATGATTAAATTTTGGTGGTGATCGGGGGTGGGGGGGCTCACGGGGGGCGCCACTGATCAGCCTTGGCGGAGGTCTGCGCTCTCCGAGTGCTTCTAGTTATATCTCAAATCAACAGGACGTCTTACAAGCTATAGCCATGATGCATCCCAATAATTTTGTCTATGTAGTTCATAAACATCAATACTTTCCTTTAATTTATCACAGTATAAAACTTTAATGAGTTTATGAAACTGGCATTTGTCATTATTGTTTTGTATTCCAGACCCCTTTTAGAAAAGAAACACCTGAATTCAACATATCCCAATACTTTTGTCCATATAGCGTATATGTATATGTTTAAATCCTTGTCATATATTCACACATTATTATGATTTCCTATTTCAGATCAGTGTTCAGCTGACCAAAGTGCTTCTTCATATGGAGGATAAATACAGCATAAAAAGCTTCGTGGCCCTCAGACAGTCGACTATGGTGGCGATTGTTGTCACTGACTGCATCCCTGTATGAACCTTCATCTTAGTTTCATCTCTTCTGTCATTAAAATCTCAGTTAAACAGTGTATTTTACAGTCATTTCTCATTGTTTTTTGTAGGTGACGCAGTATTTGACCACAGAGTTTTACTCCTTAAACTACAGTCTTCGCCAACGGCTAGACATTTTAGAGGTAAATATGACAACTTATGTATTTATCTGTTTTTTCTATAGGGAAAGATATTTTGTATGTAGGCAGGTGTTTTATGCAGGGTTCCCGCAGGGTCTTAAAAATTTATTTGTATTTATTTATTTTTTTTGTTTCCTTAAAAAAGTCTTTAAAAGGTATAAGGTTTGATATGGTGGGTCTTAAGTTATGTTTCCATAAACTTGTTCGCTGTACTGTGTCTGGGAAATGTCCAAGCTGCAAAGAAAAAAACGTTGGTCTATTCAGTTCCACCCGTTCCAACCTAATAATTTATATTGAAATTAGGAACCAATTATCGCTAACTTTGCAGCCCCTAGTCTGAAATCATTACAGAACATTCAGCCCAACACACATGCAGCTATTAGTCATGCACACATTGCCCAAGAAAGCTGACTTTGGGAATGTTTTTTGAAATGGGCATTAAATTCTGGTCTAAGTAGTCTTAAAAGGTCTTAAAATTAACTTGAAGAAACCTGTAGGAACCCTTTTTATGAGATTTAAAAGTTACAACTGAAGCAAGAAGATGAACTACAGCAAAATAGTACACATCTAAAATAATTCATTGCGATGTTAAAAGGTAGACATTTAAAAACGTTACACTTAAAAACAAAAAAACATGTACAGGTCTGTTATCAGGTATCAGTAGGGGTGTTTATCGGCAAGAATCTGGCGATGCCATATAAATCACAATACTAGGATCTCGATACGATGTCACAATATATCATGATACTGTTAAAAAGGCGATTTTTTTATTGGTCTTGTTTCTTTCTTAAAAGATTATTTCCTTGACGACTTGAATTATACCAGAAATATGCACAAATACTAAACAAAATTTTTATTTGATCACAACAGGATCTAATGCTATGTCACAAAAATTTTCTCTGTTAAAACTTAAATTATGTTTTACAGACATTACAGTTTAAGATCCTGCTCAAATGTTCATTTTCTATTTGTTCATAACTAACATCATAACATTACTTTTGTGCAATCCCAACAAAGGAACTAACATCTGCCTCTCTCAGACAGTAAAAAGTGCTTTTAGGATGCCTCAAATAAACATTATTTAATTAAACAGTGTTAAATAATAATGAATAAGATATAAACAATAAAGAAAACCAAAAATGACCCTCCGCCATATCTGCATTTGGATAAATACTTAAAAATATTGATACAGTACTTTTTAATATCGATACAGTATACTAGTGTAAATGAAATATTGCAATATATTGCAGAACCGATGTTTTCATACACTCCTAGGTATCAGCTTTACTTCTTTCACAGAAAAGGCTGCATCGATCCAAGATGTTTCATAGACTAAAAACTAAAGACTAAAGCTGCTCTGGTGAATCTACTAGAGTGCTGTAATTTTAGTCCAATTAAACATTGAAATTCTAGCTTTACATTATGAAGCTTAAAACTTAACAAAACCTAAAAAATGGAGACACTGTGTTTATCTAAAATGAAGCAGTTACCGTACTTTATGTTTAATTTATGTCTGAACTTTATTAAGGTCTGATTGTAAAGACACTATAGATTGTTCGGGGATTGGAGTTTTTTTCATTTGATCATTTGTGTTTATTGCTTGAAGCTGCGTAACTGTGAAACTGCTGCTCCTGATTTTTAGGTCCTTGCTCTGGCAGCTCAAGAGCTCTCCAAACCGACTAGTAACAAGAGCCGTCCTCCCATCACTGCTGTCGCTGATTTGACTCCATACCCTGGTGATAACCCTGTCCACTGGAGGCAAATAGTAGAGAAACGGATTCAAAGCAAAACCAAGCGCCTCAGTAAGGTAAGGTACTTAAAGTAACCACATATTTTCACATGCATTTTTCACTGACTGCATACTCATAAGCAATGACATTATTTCTGTCATTTTTACAGGGCGCCACACAAACTCCAGCTGTGGCCTCTCCAAACCGTTACGCCCCTGTAGCAGGACACTTCTTTTTTCCTCTGCTCAGCAATTATGACAAGTTAGTGTGAATTCTTTTATGTTTGTCATCTTGTTTGTGTTTATGACATAGATGAGACAAAGTGTGGGTGGCCGTAGGAGGTAGAGCGGGTCGTTCAATAACCGAAGGGTCGGCGGTTCAAATCCCACTCTGTCATGTGCTGTTGTGTCCTTGGGCAAGACACTTCACCCTCCTTGCCTCCAGTGCTGCTACTCACACTCTGGTGTATGAATGTGTGAATGAATGAATAATAGATCCGCTGTACATGCTTTGAGTATGCGTTTATAAAAAAGCGCTATATAAATCCATTCCATTATTCTTATCAAAGTGTAACATTTGTCTGTTAGGCCTCAAGTGACCTTTGACCTGCTGGGCAGTGACCACCTCGTGTTAGGACGGTTGATCCACACCTTGGGCCTCTTCATGCATCTTGCAGTCAATGCACCGGTATTTTCACATGTCTATCTGTAGCAGAAGGACCTCATTAAATGAACCTGTGTAGAGCCTGATGTTAATATGACAGTGAAGGCACCTAGAATATGATCCAAAATAACAATACTGAAGAAACATTTGTCAGCTTTGACATGACTTGTGATGTTCTTTGCAGATAGCTGCACAGATGGGTCGTGCTTTGCTGGACTTTGTGTGGGCAGTTCGTTACCATGTCGATCAGTAAGTATAATTAATTAAATCCTAACAGTAACTGGTTGGTTCCATTTTTGTCTCTTAGTTTAGAATTAGGTAAGTTTAAAAGGGCCCAAACTTGAACTGTTCAGAGCAGCAGGAAGTTAGAATGGAGTCAAAGAGGACAGTGCAGGCAAGGTGGAGTGGGTGGAGAAATGAGTCAGGAGTGATATGTGACAAAAGAAATGAGTCAGGAGTGATATGTGACAAAAGAGCATTTGCAAGAGTTAAAAAAAAAAAGTGCACAGGATGGTGATGAAACCAGCGATGTATGGTGTAGAAATGGCTGCACTAACGGAAAGACAGGAGACAGAGCTGAAGATGTTGAGATTGTCTTTGGTCATGACAAGGATAGATGGACAGGATTAGAACAAGCACATCAGAGGGACACCTCAGGTTGGACATTTTGGGGACAAAGTGGAAGAGGCCAGATTGAGATGGTTCGGACATGTGCACAGGAGGGATAGTGAATACATTTGTAGAAGGATGATGAAGATGGAGCTACCCGGCAGGAGGCAAAGACGAAGAACTAAGAGGAAATTTACGGATGTGGTGAGGGAGGACATGCATGAGACAGGGTCAGATAGAAGGAGAGGAACTGCTGTGGTGACCCTCAAAGGAGTAGCCAGGAGTAGGAGTAGGACAATGGCAATAGTAATAGTAGTAGTAATAGTAGTAGTAATAATAATAGTAATAGTAGTAGTAGTAGTAGTAGTAGTAGTAGTAGTCGGAGTAGTAGGAGTAATAGTAGTAATAGTACTAGTCGTAATAGTAGTAATAGTAGTAGTAGTATGTAAGTGCGTAATAGTAGGAGTAGTAGTAATAGTAATAGTAGTAGTGGCAGTAGTAGTAATAGTAGTAGTAGTAGGATTAATAGTAGTAGTAGGAGTAGTAGTAGTGGTAGTAGTAGTAGTAGCATTAGTATTAGTAGTAATAGTAGTTGTAATAGTAGGAGTAATACGTGTGTAATAGTAGTAGTAATAGTAGTAATAGTAATAGTAAAAAGGGATCAAACTGAGTTTGTTAAGTTAAAAGGTTAATAGGGCTCAAACTGACACTGTGATCTGGAATGTGATGATAATGTTGACATTTACTCCTGTCTTTTCAAGGACGGTGAGACGAGGTGTCCTGTTTGCCGTCTGTGCTGTGTTTATCAGCATGCCCAGTCAAAACCTGTTAGTGGACCTCAGTGATCAGCTTTTTGAGACCAGATCTTGGCTTGCAGGTAAAACACATGGCACTTGTGACAAAGGGAAATCAGTCACTCCATTTTCACTCAACAGAATTCAAAGCTTTTCTCTTTTTCTCTTCTTTTTTTAAATGGATTTTCTTGGGGAAAAAAAAATCAGGTGTAAATGTCTTGGACCAGTTGGGTGGAAAAAACAATTAATTCAGGAATCTTAGAATACCAACACTAATGGTTTCTTTTCAGATTAAAAGACATGAAGTAAGGCACTGTATGAGCTTTATTAGAAAGAAAATGAGAAATGGGTTGTTTTATCACAGAGTCTGGACATAGACGTGTTTGTATTTTATTGGATAAATATAAATGATAGAATATTTGTTCCAACTGTTTAATTACAAAGCCACAATTTCCTACATTAACCTTTAATTAACAATAAGACAGATGGCTATCACATTATACAGTGCACATTATTATTGAATGTACTTTTATAAATGTATATAATCATGAGGCTGCACCTACATAACGTTATTGGGTCATGAATGTCCCCTCACACACACTCATGGACACACAAACCCATAACATGCCCGCATGCACAGCTGGACTAAGCATTTCTGGGAAAAAGAAGAGGAACCAGGATGTCCTGTACAGCGTGGACTGTCTATGACGTGATTGGCTCAACAAAAGTTTTTTTTTTCTTCTTTTTAATAAACCCTCTGAGAATTAAAAAAAAAAAAAGGTCTGATTGTATTGAATGACATAGAGCAGAGGTTTAAGGCCTCAATTTTACTTCCAAAATGTCTTAGGTCATGTGTAACATTTGGGATGATTTCAGAGGATCTAATTATAAAGACGAAACAAATGCAGCTTCACTGTTATATGTCACTAAATATCACACACTGAACCATCACAGTCTTTAATATGACCCGTATTTTGTATTCCTTGCAGCTCTCCATTAATCCTTTTCATGCTGTTATCTGTAGATGTGGCTGAGGAGGACCCTGATGCGGATTGTCGCAGTCTGGCTGTGCAGAGTCTGGTGCTGCTTGATAAGAGCCTGAAGAAACAGCTGCAAGATCCACAAGCACCAAGTCTGGAGTCAGGATCATAGGATCAACAGCAGACAATGAACTAAAGCCTAATTGTTTGTTGTGGGATCAGTTACTCCAACTCCACCTACTCACTGAGGAACTGGAAACTCACACTGAGGAACTGACTGGAAACTGGAGTATTGTAGGAATGATGTTCCGGATATTTGTGGTCAGTAGGACAAGAATGACGGAAATGGATGATCCCAGACACTGAAGGATGTCCTTTCAGCTGCAGGTGCTGCAGATTTTTTCATATCCTGGAACACACAGCCAACCAGAGGAAAAGGATGGCACAAGTCTTCACACACATCTATGCCTGCACGTCTCTGCATATTATCACCTTCTTAAAATAAGAATCGACGTCATCATTTTCAAGTTTAAAAAAAACAAAATATCATATGTATATTAAAAAAAAATTCAAAATTATGCCATTAGTTTAAGAAGGTGATGATATCTAGTCATGGAGATGCCCAAAGTGGAGATGAAACTGTTAAATGTTGATGAAATGTTACTGTTAGATGAATTATGTACACAAATGAAGTGAAGCAACAGAATTCTGTTTGTTGACAAATTATGTGCATATTATGAGGATATCTTTCAAACTCTTTGCTACAGGAACATTTCTGCGCTGTAGTGTGTTTGAAGAGGACATCCTGTGAACACATAAATAAAAGAAATAGCACTACTACATCCTGCATAATGCTTTTTTAAGTTAAAATAAATTCTTTGAACTATACACTTTTTGCTCATATTTTAAATAATAAATAATGCAGCTTAAAATTTTATTCTAAGTATTTATTATTATTTGTCTAATTATTATTGCTACTATTAGTAGTAGTGGTATCATAGACATTTGCATTATTGTAAAAAACAGAAAAATAGTCATACTTAATATTTTCTTAGCCATAAATAAGATAAGGATATAGCAAATACAAGATACAACATGATACAATAGAAGAAATAAAGTTTTCTCACTCTGCAGCAGAAACCTGATTTTTGTTTAATAAAACGATTAGAAAAGATCAGTTGGCAAAGCAAAGAGCAAATGACATTTTATCTAGATTTGGATTTCAGGAAGTTGGACTGAACTATCTGAAATTAACATATCGTTGGCTTCCTGATAAAAGCTGCTAAGTGACATTTTTGGGTGGGAATAAAAACCTGCTATCTCCCCTATTATAGCTTCAAAATTCTGTCTCCTGTGAAAGTTGTTTACATTCCATCATGAGTACCAACTTTAAAGGAACAGATATTTTTTGTCATATTTCACAGTTTCCTGTTATATAAACATTTTTTTGTTTCTCCTGTAAAATTTGCCAAAAGTCACATACCAGGTTTGATCAGGAAGCCGACGATATTAAAGAAAGCATAACTGTGCGCTTCGTTCGGCTACTCGGGTTTCGCCGTTTTTTTTCCGTAACTCCTCCTCCTCTTCAGCCGTCGAGGTTGTCAGGGGCAACTAGGAGAGACGCTTTTGCTCGCACGGGAGGCTCCATAATAACACTTAAAGTTACGGTCTGTGTTTCAGGCTGTTGGGATCGAAGTTGGCATTAGCCTTGAATAAGTGACAGTGAGGTATGTTATAAGACTAATAAACAGCATGGACAATCACGCTTTATAGCACCGAGGGCTAGAGATGAATGCTAACTTTTGCTAGCTAAGCAAGCTAATGGTAGCAGCTAAAGCTAACTTAGTTAAATTGTTAAAACGTTGGTATCGTTGATTTTGGCAGATACTGCTAAATGTCCCTGTTAACCTGTATCTTCGTTGGGTCTTAATGGTTTACTGGTATCGATTTGTGAGGCACCTACATAAACAACTGATGAAATGAAACAATAATTTTAAATAATTTAACCTAATGCTATTTAACGGTGTAGACTTGACTGGTGCGAGTATTTAGTAACACACCATCTTAATCAAATGTCTAAATAACTGCAAAAATACAGTTTACTGTGCACTACCCATACCCACAAATGATGTTGACAATGCCATTTCAATACCCTGTTCTTTCATTCTAAGCTTGAGGACACTGGGGACATGGCGGTGTATTTTGATCACCGTATTGAGGCCCCTGAAAGCAATGATGTGCCCTCAAAGCTGACCTGGCACCCAGTTTTACCGATCCTGGCTGTGGCATCAGGTAGCCCCTCCACTGGAGGCTGTGTGGACGTCTACTTACAGCAGGTAACAAAGGGGCACTGATACCAGTAGGACCAGTTTTCTGTGTGCTATATTTATAAATGTTAGACATCAATAAGTCAATCCTTGTCAATATGTAGGGGGAATATGCAGAGAGATGCCATGTAGAACGGCCCCACCAGATTGCAGTGCTGCGGTGGCATCCTATAAAGCCAGTGTTGGCAGTAAGCTGGGAGAATGGAGAGGTCCTGCTGCTGATGCACCCCTTTGGAGATCAAACAGTCCTGCCCAGCACACACACAGTCTGCATCACTCTGCTGGAGTGGAGTAGCTCTGGTAGCCTCTTAGTAACTGGGGATCAGGTGAGTGTGTTGCTACAAAAGTAACAAATAGCATATAGTTACATATCATTAACCTCATAGCATAATTGCCTAAGTGACATATTTGGGATATCTGTGTAGCTTTACTTTCCTAACACTGCTGCTTCATTTTGTATCATTGGAAATGTCCTGAAAAAATATGACTAAGGCAATTATGCTATGAGGCTAAGGATATGTCCCTGTCATGTCTACATATTGGTACAGTCAAAGGTCACAGGTATACTGCCATGCCATATAAACATGCATTTTGTCTTGAAATACATGAGCCATAGCTGTTTTACAGTATGGTTCGTTATCTGGTCATGAATAGGATCTGTTGAGTCTGCACATGTGATACGAAATTGTTTCAATTTCCCATTTAATAATTTGAAACCAAAAGTATATATGGTATATTTTTATTGCAGAGTGGAGCTCTTGCAATATGGAAAGTAGATGCCAGAGGGAGACTTCAAGGAAATTATACGGTGAAGCATGAATACAAACAACCCTTAACTTGCTGTATCTTCAGACCTTCCTCACCTGGAGAGTACGTAAACATGCACAGTTGGATGTTCTTTTTTTTAGTCCCTAACAGTAAATTAACTTTAAGAAAGTGTGATACGATTATGTATTGATGTTTGTGAAACCTAACTCTTGTTACAGTGATGTGGCAAAGCTAGCCCGGGCATCAGTGAGCGGAGATGAGAGTGCTCTGGACATGTTCAGTTGGAAGGGAGCGCCTCTTAAGATGGGCCCACAAGAGGGACTGGCTTTCTATGTCAGCACTGCAGATGGTAGGGGGTTACATTTATGTTGGTGCTTTGTAAAATTGTGTCTTTCAACTAGTGTGCACTTCCTTAAATCAGTACAGAGCTTGTACACAGTTCACATTAACATTTCCATTGCTTAATGATATGAATCCTTTCATGGTTTTACCAAGGAGAGTTCAAATGTTATTATGTACTTTTACTGATCTCTTGTCTTATCAAACAGAAAGTATGACTTCTTTGCTTTATGAGGTTTTACATATCATTCTTATTTTCTTTCTACTCTTGGGTGCAGGTAAGGTTCATAGTGTCGACGAACAAGGTAAAACAAGCACACTTTTCAGTGTGGAGGGTTCCATCAAAAAGCTCTTCTTCCTTGAGAAGAGAGAGGCACTTGCTGTTATCACAGAAACCCTGATGCTGTCACAGTATACCTTAGGACCGGAGGGATCAGCCCAGGAGTTTATGAAGGTATATTGAAATCCATATTGATGCTTTATATTTAATTGTATAATGACTGTCGTCTGTTTGTACTACATATCTGTCTGGGTTTTGAATAAAATTATTCAGTATACTGTTTATAAAGACAGATTTGGTTCAGTACAGGATATTTATATAACCCAGGCTATAACAGCTGTTTAACATATACTTACTATGTGCTTTGCATAAACAGAAGTTCACCCATAAATTCAACTAAATCATATTGCTTTGACTTTGATGCAGTTTGCTCAATGACAGATCGCTGTTAACAGATACACAGTTTAATTTGTAAATTTCCAATTTCAGGTTAAGTTGAGTGGCAAAAGTGGGCAGAATATTGACATTGTTTGGACAGACAATGGCCTCCTCATCACAGCAACAGGGGAACATATGATTAGGTTAGTTTATACACACTGTTTATACTGATGTGGACAAATATTGGACCTTGAAAATTTGCTGTGCCCCTGTCCTTTTGTAGGCTTTGGGATTTGGACCGAGATGAAAACTCTATTTTGTCTCTTGATGAGGCTGTGGGGTTTGAGAAAGGAGAACTAATCAACTGTGTTGCATACTGCTCAGGAAAAGGTAACAGCAATGTGTCACATTTGAGAGTGAACTTCCTCTTTCAACTATTTATTTTATCATTTTTTATGATTAATATGTTAATCCTTTGTGTTTTTATTTGTATATGTTTCACACCATAAAAACCCTTATTCATTGTGTGTTTTTGTTTTAATGCCTCCACAGAAATCATTACAGCAGGTACCAACCATGGACGCATAGCAATGTGGAGAATGGTGGTTCAGCCGGGGCGAGGAGATAATAAGGCCCAGTGGAAGTTACAGCCTCCCACTGAAATAGAGGGCAATGTGACTCAGCTACAGGTACTATATTGAATGGATTTTAATCAAAAAGTGATAACAAACCAGCATTTTTTGCATTTTTATCAGCATATTTTTATTATTCTTCTGGGAATATTAATACCCAACTGTTCTTTTAGTGGGGCTCGAGCCTTAATCTTTTGGCAGCCAACAATTCAAACACAATCCTGATCCTGCATGAGCATCTGATGTCCGCCCACTTCAGTCAGCAGATGGCAGCAGTGCAGCTCACACCAACTCAACTCAGCATCACTCAGTTCTCCACGGACACACATCTTGCCCTGCAGTCTGACATACACATCAAGGGAGTCTATGTTACCAAGGTTAGTGAAGAGCTATGAACCGGTGTATGGTTTCTTTATAACACTGACACTGAAGTAGTTTAGCTATTGTACATAAATAAATATTTATTTGTGTTATGATATCAACAGGATTCTGTGACAATCTGGAGTGGCAAGCAAGTGACTGTGTATGAGATTTCAGGGAAAACTATACGCAATACAGGTATAGGACTAATAAAAAATCACAACATTTTAGACAACTCTGCACAGATTTCCCTAATTTCTCTTTATTTTTTTTATTACATATCTATTCACCCTTCCTTTGCTGTTCTCCAGGATCATTTTCATGTGACTCCCATATTGTAGCTGTTCATGGAGAGAGCCTCTACACTGTAGAACCTAACAGAGTCCAGATCCGCACACCACAGGTTGGTTTGCCACACAGCCAAACCATCCAGTGTTAACTTAAACACAGAGACGTGACAGTAGAAAATTTCAACTATATCTCAAAAGATAATCTACTGTTTTAGTTCCACCACCACAAATCTGTTTAATTGCCCTCCTTCTCTTCCTTTTAGGGCACAGTGAAACAGCTACTAACATTCCCCAAGGCAGAGGGAAACCCTGTTCTGCTCAGTGTGTGCCAGTCTTACCTGGTGGTGGGCACGGACACAGCGCACATCAAAGTGTTTGATCTCTCCCGAAGGTAAAGGGTTAATGTAGATGTGTTTATAAAGATCCCTTCTGATTGAATTATGCAAAGTGAAACCCATGTTAATGTCAAACAGACTGATGTCCTTCAATGCCCGTGTAACTGTATGTTTTAACAGAGATGCCAAAGCTCACTGCAGTACTAAGAACCTGACTGACCAGATTGCCAATCTGGGAGCCTTGAATTCAGTCAAATGTAATGCCAATGGTAGCCAAGTCAGCATCCTAATCTCTCAGGTAAATGGATCACAGCCACACTTTTTGATTTTTTAAGTGCCGATGATAATGCATATTCAAGGACAAATACTAATATTTATTTACTTACATTACCTGTATTGTAACCCGATTTTTAATACAATAAAGGTACATAGTATTCTAAGGTGAGTGAACATACCATCAGGACTAAACAAAACAAAAAGATTAGAGAGATCTCCTTTATTTTAGAGGTGATTAAGGTTTCTGGCAGACAGAGCAGCTGGTTTAATTTATCTCTCCGTCCTCCCAGGTAAACGGACGACCCGATCACAAAGTGTACTTTTACGACGTTGAGATGGACACTGTGACACACTTTGACTTCTTCACTGGCAGACCGTCCAGTGGTATCATGCAATCTGAGGACAGCGACAGGTAACCAAAGTTGGTTTTGCTGTTGTTTTTATTCTGTTGAGTCACATTTTGTTCCCCGTTTACTGTGTATCTGTACTCTGTGTTTCAGGCAGGAGTTTGAAGGGACAGAGCTCAGTGGTCGCTGTCCAGTATCTCACTTCTGGGATGAGAATGAACCTCGTCTTTTTGTTTGTGAGACTATACCGATCAGCTCTGAATCCTCATCGTCTATGTATTTTGATGCGGTAAATACTGCTTCGTAAGACTTAATACATTTTAACAGGCTAAATGCAAATTTGGGGCGACATGGTGGTGCAGTGGTTAGTACTGTTGCTTCACAGCAAAAAGGTCCTTGGTTCGATTCCAACCAGGGGCCTTTCTGTGTGGAATTTGCATGTTATCCCTGTGTTTGTGTGGGTTTTCTCCAGGTACTCTGGCTTCATTCCACCATCCAAAGACATACACTGATAGGCTAACTGGTTAATCTAAATTGCCCATAGGTGTGCAGGTTGTCTCTATATGCCAACCCCATGATGAACACGCCTTCGTCCATAGGTAGCTGGGATAGGCTCCTGCACCCCCGTGACCCTAGTGGGGATAAAGCGGGTTCAGAAGATGAATGAATGAATGAAAATGCAAATTTGAAGTAATTTCCTCAAAGCCTGACTCTTTTACCTTCTTTCCACTCAGGTGGATGTGTCGGTTGTTACACTGTTCTGCACCCAGGAGCATGGACTCCTTTTACAGGACTGCTACCCTAAACCAGGAGGCCTCCAGACCCTGCTTGCACTGGATGTACCCTACTATTACTTCAGCTGTAAGGTGAGGATGATAAACATCATTGTGCTTGTGTGTTGTTTCCTCAGTGAAAGGTCTACTACAGAACAAGTATTTTCTCTACAAAGTTGTTGGTATATTTGTAAAATTTTGAGTGAAAACATATTCCTTGTGTTTTTGTTTGCGCCATCTCTATTCTTATTTGCAAAATCATGTGAAACTCTGTGTTTGGTCTAACACACCCCAGCTGTTGTATCGGAGGGGTGGTGTCTTTCATCCAGAAGTAAGTGACTGTGACCCCTTCATTGCATTCAGATAGCTTCAGTATTACTGATTCCCATCTTCCGGCATCTGTGATTGTGTATTCCTTGCGCTGCATTTAAGCAATATGACAATACTGACTCCCTGTGATCAGTTGCACAAATGCATTCCTTTGTGACAAAGTGAAATATGTAGATTTCACTATGCGGTGTCCAGTTTCCCTGTATCTTGTCCAGATGAGTCGATTTGTTCTGTGATGCTTTGTTGTTGTTTGGTTTGCTCTGTGCCCATAAGCTCAAAGCCTGTGAGAATATCAGATTTCACAACTGACTCACTGACATGATCTTATCTTAAGATGTATCACCATGTTTCCCTACCTCAGCCTGGTGAGAAAGATCCAGGGTTGACAGAGCTTTCAGCTACATCATCTGCCCCCCCACACCACCCTCAGCCATCCAGACGGCCAGTGCCTCATATTGTCAACATGGTGTCCAGGCTGACTCTCAGAGACTTTGTGGGCCTGGAGAACTGTGAGAAGGCCACCCGAGACGCTATGCTCAACTTCAGCTTCTACCTGACCATCGACAATATGGATGAAGCATTCAAGTCCATTAAACTCATCAAGAGGTAGGGTGTCAAGCATCACCTGCTGTTCAATAGTAATAATAATAATAATAATAATAATAATAATAATAATAATGATGATAAAAGTGATTTTCAAGGCACCCAAAATGCTTTACATTATTGATCTGCTATTCATTCACTCACATTCACACTCTGGTGGTGGTAAACTACATTTGTAGCCACAGCTGCCCTGGGGCAGGCTGATGGAAGCTAGTTTAGAGCAAAACTAGGTGCATGCATAAAGTATAAAGTATTCTGTTTCTGGTTCTGATGCTTCTTTTGTGAATGAATAAGTGGACCCAAGTGTCCATTGGAAATTATCGATTTCTGATGTTTTTTTCCCTATGGCTTTGTACTTTTAAGTATGCTAAGATTAATTTTAACTGGTTATTTTGATGGCCAGTCAATTGGGACAGTTGTTTTACATTTTACATATTGCTGTTTATAGTGTTTGATCCACGGTGGTGCAGTGGTTAGAAACCATCACCCGTAAGTGTGAATGTGAGATTGAATGTTTGTTCAGCTGTACATGCCAGTTACACATCCACCCCTCCTACCCTTCTTTGACCTGTTGGTTGCTGGGATAGGCCCCATCACTGCCACATCCCTCTTGAGGAGATGATCATGTCACATTACTTTACAAGTTGTATAAACAAAAAATAAACGTGTTCAGTAAAGGTAGCTTTATCAGCTTTGTCAGTCATTACTTACTACTTTATGGTCAGCTCAGTGGAGTTTTCCCAGTGAGGAGACGTGCAAAGGAGCATACCCACACTGGGCACATCCCTGTTTGATTGCTGTCATCACTTCCCCTGTTGCGTCTTTCTATGTGGGCTACAGTTCAAAGGCTAAACAAAGGCCACAAGGGTAGTATTGTTACTTCAACCTTGACTTTTGTCAAAATGCTCTATAATGGTTTGCTCTGGGAGAGCCATAGCCAATTGATTTGGACTTTTGTGTAGAATGGGGCATTGTTACCACTTGATTTTTTTCAGCCCTTATTTCATTCAGCACCTTTGTCAGTTGTGGTTGACATGTAGGAAAACAGCACACTGCGTATCTGTCACTTTTCCCTCTGTGTTTAAAATATGACCAGTAAAAGGCACTAAACTCTCTGACAGCTCTAACGGCAAAGAACCATGTACACTGATGTTGTAATTGAGAAAAATTCACCTCAGTCAGAGTTTTGTTATTGTTTATGTAAATTCATGGAATAGATTTTTAAACACAGGACATGATTAAGGACTTTTACTGGACCTATGCAGCGGGAAGGAACTCTTCAGTGTGTATATATGTGACTGTTTCTGTTAGTTTGGGTGTGTTCGGAGGGGATGTACTTTTCTAAACACACTGTGCCTCGTACACTCACGCACATACATGAGGTCCCGCTGCCGGTATGGTCCAAAAGGAGTACCCCTTCCCATTCTTGCAAAGATTAAATCAGGTCACTAAGAGGATGTGTGTGTTCATTCCTGTACAGTTTGTTTGTATGTGTCTTGGGGAATATGTGATTTTAGATCTGATATTGTCTTCAGAGGAATACGTGAGTCAGGGCACTTGTCCTGAATTCTGCAGTGGCATTACTTTCACATATTACTGTGACATTACCCAGATGGGAAAACAACATTCAAACAAACAAGTGGGAAAATAGCATATCCCACTTGCCGGATATTCCAAAGAGTTTAATAGGTCTGATGACAGCTTTACTAAGTTCCTCATTGATGGCTATTTTTACTGCTGCTTCTTTTTTCAAAGGTTTGGTATTGTGCTCAATTCCCGCATATCTCCACCCCCAGGAATATTCATTTCCTGCTGCAGTAACCTGTATCTTCTGGGACTTGTCTCTAGATTTTAAAGCGATAAAAGTTCACATGTTTAAATAAGAGATTGAATCGCAATCCAGGAATCAAGCTGCTTCAGTAATAAGAATATTCTGGACTTATATTGTCTACTAGGGCTGTATATGACTCAGAACTTTGTCATTTCAGTTCAATACCAAGATTTGACTACTCATTCTTTAATTAATAAATGCACTTTTTCATATCCATCAATCAGACATTTAAAAATCAGGAAAGGCTTTACTCACAGATTAAAGCTGATAAAGTAACAGTTAAGTTAGTTAAGATCTGCAGTAAGGGCAGGGATGATGTATGATGTGTGATCTGATATGTGCATAAAGAAAAAAAGCGGTCTACTGCTGCTCAGTGTCTTCTTCATCACATCCCAAAGATTCAGGTTCAGGTCTGGGCTCTGTGGTGGGCATCTCCTGATCCAATCTTTCACAGTTAGAGCCTGCTTAATCCTAGCATTGTCATCTTGGAATCTGTGCCATTAGGGAAGACAAAATGTGGACAGATATTTTTTGTATCAGTTTTCCTTAAATCCAGACATTTGAGAGTGGCTGTGGTTCAGGAGGTAGAGTGGGTCATCCAGTAACTGAAGGGTTGGCGGTTTGAATCCCACTCTGTCCTAGTCATGTGCTGTTGTGTCCTTGGGCAAGACACTTCACCTTCCTTGGCTCCAGTGCTGCTACTCATACTGGTGTATGAATGTGTGTGACTGTTCGGTGGCAGTCGGAGGGGCCGCAGCCACACTTCTGTCAATCTGCTCCAGGGCAGCTGTGGCTACAAATGTAGTTTACCACTACAAGACTGAGAATGTGGGAGTGAATGAATAATGGATCCTCTGTACGCGCTTTGAGTATACGTTCATCGAAAGCGCTATATAAATTTAATCTATTATTATTATTATTATTAATATCATTATTATTATTAAAACCCACTGATGTTCACCCCTGGTCATTCAGTATATTCAGGTATTTTAGTATAATCAGTCAGCTGACCTCATGCTATGGACACATAACATTTCTGAACCTAGACCTGACCAACTGAAGCAACCCCAGATCATAAACCTCACCCCACAAGCTTGTACTGTAGACAGTAGGCACGATCACCAGGCATTTCTCAATAAACTTTCACTGTCAAGATGGTAGGAAAAAACTCCTGAAAGATTAATTTAACTAATCTCACTTGACTGTGAGATTGACATAATTGCTTCCAAAATGCCTCAGAGATTGTTTTTGCTTAAATTCTTTCAACATTGAGTTTGTTTTTTTATTCATGACTATGATTTTAAATGTTCTACCTCTAAATATCTAAGATATTTTTTGTACTCTAACTATAAATAATAATTTCTGCCACAATTAACCATCTAATTTCTTCACATCTCACTTAGGAAGAAAAATCTCCCATTAAACCCTAAGGAAATATTGATGTTAATAAATTATATGGACAAAAATATTGGGACACATCATGGCTACAGCTGTAAGATTGTTTGTTTGTTTGTTTGTTTATTCATTTATTTTAAATTTGCATTAAAACCAAACAACAAAAGGATTATATAAAAGAAAGTCCAACGTTTGAAAAGGAGAATGAAGTTTAATTTATAATCTCCCACTCCCTTACCCCATCCTTCATCCTACCCTAAATTTCTATGCAAAAGATGTCCTGTTTTTGCTGATTTCAGATAATATTTCCTTAAAGTTTAATGGGAGATTTTTCTTCCTAAATGAGATGTGAAGAGAGTAGATGGTTAATTTTGTTAGAAAAATATTACTTATAGTTAGAGCATGAAAAATATTTTAGAAATTTAGATGTAAAACACTTAAAATCATAGTCACGGATAAAAAAAAAAGAAAAAAACTAAATCAATGTTTAGAGAAATTAAGTAAAAGCCATCTGTGAGGCGTTTTGGAAGCAAAGATAACAATTTAAACAAAACTAACCAATGCAATGATATTTATCATGATATAAAACTATATTATGACATTTGTCATGACTGTTTTGTATCCCAGACCCCTGTTAGAAAAGAAACACCTGAATTCAACATGTCCCAATACTTTTGTCCATATAGTGTACGTTTCATATGATGTGTTTTCTGGGGGCAGCTCTACTGTTTGGTATTTGAGATTGTATAAGTTCACACATGAGCACTTTAATAGTTAGAATATCTATGACACTTTTTCTTTTGAGAAGCTGAATGGGTCTTTAACAAGCTTTATTTGTGAAAGAAGTTGAAATTATTATACATTATATGCGTCCGTGCTAGGCTTCTGCATTTTGTTCTGGTTTAATTTAAGAACAAATGTCCTCAGTATGAAACCGTTCACTCTTATCACTGAAACAGCATGTCAGATAGAGTTAGAATGTCCACTGTGCTCCTTCCTCTCATTCATGTTATCCACGACATGAGGTGAAATTCTGTAGTCTTATCTGCCTAGATTAATAAGTCTTCCTTTATTGTCTTTTTGTGATTGCATTCCTATTTAAATTCAGTGCTTACCCATTCTGTCGGGTACAAATAAAGTGGCCAAGGATGACATGGTCATTGTGGTTTGTAGATAGTTAGAAGAAGGAAGTCTGTCTGTTAGATTACAAACAAATGTTGTCCATACATTTATTTCAGATCAGATTAATGTGAAATTTGAGTGGTAAGTTTTTGTACTAGTGCATTCCATAAGTCTGTGTATCCAGTCAGGTTCATGTATATTTGGACGGTAACACACATTTTGTTATTTTCCCTCTGTACACCACCACAGTGGATTGGAAATGAAACAATCAAGAGTGTTGACTTTCAGCTTTAATTTAAGGGGTTTAGCAAAAATATTGGATTAACCTATAGGGATAACAGTCCTTCTAAACCCGGGGTGTCAAACATATGTCCCACAGGCCAAACCCCCCCCCGCCAAAGGGTCCAATTCAACCCATGAGATGAATTTGTGAAATGAAAAAATTATACTGAAGATATTAACAATTAAGGATGTAAAAATCATTTCAGTTCAGGTTCCACATACAGACCAATATGATCTAAAGTGGATCAGACCAGTAAAATAATAACATAATAACCTGTAAATAATGACAACTACAAATGTATCTCTTTGTTTTAGTGTAAAAAAAATAAAATTACATGAAAATGTTTACATTGAAAAACTATCTTTTCACAAAAAATGTGAACAACCTGAACAAATGTGAACCGCCTGAAATGTCTTAAGAGAAGTAAGTGTAGTTTGACGAATATTCTGCCTGTTATTACATGTTTTATGCATTTGTAGATCCACTGTGATCTGTAAGTTGTAATGAACACATGTAAATGATAAACTGATGCAGAAAGCTGTTAAAATTGTACTTATTTTCCTTACAAAATATCAGGTTGTTTATGTTTGTTCATGTTATTCACATTTTTTAAAAGACAGTTTATGGATGTAAACATTTTCTTCTCTTCTCTTTTTTTTCTTTTCTTTTCTTTTCTTTTCTTTTTTTACTGGTCCGGCCCACTTGAGATCTAACTGGACTGTATGTGGCCCCTGAACTAACATGAGTTTCACATCCATGTTCAAAGTGTAATCTCCATGTTCAGAGGCTCAAAAGTAATTGGTCAAATTAAGATTTTTATAAAAACGAGGAATGTTTTTAATACTCACATGAAAATCTTTTGTAACCAATAATTACCTAAAGTCTGGAATTCCAAAGCCAAACTCACCAAAACAAAATTTCTTCCTGGGGATTCTTTACTCCACCTTTACTTCAGCTGCCTTCAGTTATTGCTTGTTTGTGGGTCTTTGTGCCCTCAGTTTAGTCTTCTGAAACTGAAAAACTCCTCTATTTCATTGAGATCAGGTGAATGACTTTGCAGCTGAAGATCATCTCATTTCTTTACCTCCAGAGGCTCTTTTATTGCTTTTGCAGTATGTTTTGGGTCATTATCCATCTGCAGTGAGAAGCGCTGACCTCCCAGTTTTGCAGCATTTGGCTCAATCTGAGCAGAGGATGACCCTGTATACTTCAGGATTCATCCTATTACTTCTATCAGTAGGCACATTATCAATGAACACCAGTGACTCTTTTCCACTGGCAGCCATACATGCCCATATTATGACAGTGCCCCCACCGTGGTGGACATGTGACATGGTCTGCTGTGGATCATGAGCTTTCACATTACCATTATTTTGGTATAAACGGTATAATCTTTTTTGATGTCTTCTGTCGAGTTCTAATGTGTTCTTTCTGTTGTTGAGTGCTACCAGTTGTTTGTTAACCAACTTTATTTACATTCATGAAGACGTCTCTTGATTGTAGACTTTGATAATGACATGCCTACCTCCTCAGGTGTGTTCTTGGCCATGTTGGATGTTGTAAAATGGTTTTCTTCACCAACAAAAGACTGCTATGATAATCTTTTCAGTTGTCTTTTCTGTTGTCTTCCAAGCCTTTTGCTGCTGATGAACTCACCAGTGGATTCTTTCTTTATTAAGGACCAAGTGTGACATTTGTGGCAGTTCCCAAATGAATTTTTTTCTATATTTAATCATCCTTAAGTGATATATCACCATTTCTTGTAATACTACCGTCTGCATTTTGTGTTTTTTTTTTTCAGTGAAAATCAGGTTTTTTCCTACATTTAATCTACTAATCATGTAGATGTTCATAAGTAAAGAGTAAAGTTGAGGATTATTATATCAAAAAGTAGAGAAAACGGAAGAAAAAATGACTTTTTCTGCTAAATCTATTATTAACTGAACATAAACCCAGTGTGTCCATCCACTGTCATTTATCAAACTCCATGGGTTTTTTTCTGGTGAATCAATGTTGTAGAAGATGACAGTGTTTCCACGGTAACTGTGGAGCCTCTGAACGTCCAAATGGGTCATATCTGATGACCACGAAAAGATGAATAACTGTATTTTACACCAATTCTTTACATGTATTGATATGATTAGTGGATCGACAGGGATTAAACAGTTTATATCAGTAGATGTTTTTGGTCGATGGTAGATGTTTGGGTCTTTATGGGTTAATAATATACCAAATTGTTGATTTTGCCACTGCTATAGTCTGTATTATAGATTTGTTTAGTTTTTTCTGCTTCATTTGTCATAGAATAGCCAGGCAACAGGACACATCTGGACATGAAGCTGTTTGTCCAGTTACTTCTCTGAAGATGAAGGGACCATGTTTAAAACCTTAATCTAGTATTTTTGATTAACCTCTTAAATTAAAGCTGAAAGTCCACACTTAAATAACATGTCAGCTGCTTCATTTCCAATCCACTGTGATGGTGTACAGGCATCAGTGGCAAAATTACAAAGTATGTATCACTGCCCAAATACGTATGAACCAATCTGTATATAATATGTATTGTATGTAAGGAGGATGTTAGGTCATATAGAAAATTTAGGTCATAAAGATAATATATAGTAAGTGTCAAATTGAATGTGGACGTATCATCGCTCTTATGTTCACATTTCTCGCTGCATCCCTCCCTTTTCCTACTACTCACACATAAATCCCAGAATATATCTCTTATGTCTGACATTTTCAGTACCTTGTGTTGTCTACATGTTTGACCGAGTGGACATCAAAACAGCAACACACACTGTCTCAATACTTAATAATAAATTTATTGAATTTATATGATTTATTATTATTTTAATGTGCCCCTATGTTTGACAGAGTGAAAGAGCCACAAACGGTCTTGAATTCTTTGCAGAAATATGATATTGATAATACTACTTCTAATGATAGCAGTAGTCTGTATACGACCATATTATATTAATTTAATTATACTGTATGTACCACAAGCAGGCAAAGTTTTATATGGGAAGCATCACAGAAAATTAGGTTAGGCACTGAAATGTGTACACTTCAAAACGCAGTACATCACATCTGAGTAAAACTGTGTCAAAGTTCAAATGAGTTATTGTACATTAATGTGTAGGTCAGTTTTTTTCTTTTTACAGAGGAAATATATTTGAGGTAATGACACAGAGTAACGGTACTTCCTCATGTCATATATTTGATCTTTTTCCAAATGAATTCAATCAAGACAAGCTGAATCAAAACTAATAAAAGAAGAACAGTCTCCTCTGTTTTTTGTATCATAATCTACCTATGTTAATATTTAAATGAATAAAATTTTAATAAGCTTTAAAAATAAAAACAAGTGTGAGGTATTATGGTATTATTTATATGTACTGCATTACTAATTTATATCTTTTATAAAGAAAATCCATTAATTTTCTATCAGCATTTAAAACTTGAATCCATTTATTTACCATCAGTGTTAATTCTACAATCATTATCCAAGTACTTGCAATATAATACTGTATATGTATATATAGTATATATATTATAATATAGATTGCCATCTAATAAGTGCACAAATGCCCAAACAGGTCAAGTTCCAGCTTGATCTTTTCCTAAACAAGATGATACACTTTGGTCATTGTCTAAATTGCATATTTTGCTTCTAATTCACTGCACAAAATGGAATAACTGAAACATCACAATTAAATATGTTTTGTTTTGGACTCTTTGATACATATTACAACTAAACATATGTGCACTGAGCAGCAATATAATCCTGTATCTTTGTTTATGATGAGAAGAGTTATGAAATATAGAATTTTATATGTGCATTTATGTTTGTTAGTCCAGCTACTGTAGAACCACAGGAATGCTGCCTTGTTTAAAGAGTCCAACTGTTGGCGTCTCGCTGAATTAACACCGTTGGAGCGTAGTCTCGTCAGTGTAGTATGTTCCTCTGAAGTGGATTATAAAGCTCAACAAGGCGACTCCACATAGTCATTGTCCAGACGTGGATGGAAAGGTGATGCCAGGGGGCGACTGATGATTATGACCCGAGGAGCGAGACAGTCATCGCGGCGGTGTAAAATGTTCCATATGAGCATGGCTGCAGCCAATGTGGCCAGCAGACAAGCAGCTATGTCTATATAACAGGAGTAGGACAGGTGTGTGTAGGGTCCGATCCTATAGAAGGTCACGAGCCCAATCACCAGCACAAAACCTGCACAGGACATAGAAAGAAAAATAGAAGAAACATGGAGAGAAAAGTCAGTTAAAATGCATTACTGGTTTGTCATGTCAGGTACATTCCAGTCAAAAATTTGCGAATTAATATCAGGCCTTTAGGATGGAATTACCGACTTTGATGGGAAATTATATCTTCAGATAAAAAAAAGTCAGACCTCGAGGGAACCTAGATTTTTTTTTAATTTTAGTTAGATCTTTAGTTAACCAGGGTTATTTGTTGATTGTTTTATTCATTTAGGTTTTCATTACTTTGTCTGATATGTTCAGTTCAACAATTAAAAATAGTACATTTCCAACAGTGTTACCTTGTTTTAGGGTTGATTAATTGGCTGTTGGACTTTTTCCTGTTATTTACAAGGTTTGTACATGTGCTTGAAAATATTTGAATTTCAATGTGTTTTCTAGGTCTAAAAAGTGCTTGAATTTTACTTGAATTGTTTAAAAGTGTTTGCAATTATTACTAGGATGTAATTTATTTATTTATTGTTAATATTAACTCTGCCAGGTTAGATACCAAGCCAAAGCTACTTACAGAGAGCTGATATGTTTTGAAAAATAAAACTTTATGCCAAAAAAGAAAATTGGCGGGTGTTCTCAGGTTTGATTGATTGATTGATTGATTGATTGATATCTGTATTTCAATCATTTTAATGACAATTTAAAAGCAAAAATGCAAATAAATGATAATCAGCTCCAGGTACATTTTTATCTTAATCTTTGGGTCAGTGCCAGTGTGTCTGAAGAACACCAAGTGGCTTTCCTGTTTTTTGGATAAAACTTTGTGTTCTCCTTTAATTTCAAAACTTTTTGCTCTTATGAAACATAATTTTAGATGTTTATAACATAATATAATGCACATCATTATGATAAAAAGTGAAAAAAATAATCAAGAGTATATGGATTCCTGTAGATATGTATTTTACCCCAGTGATAAATTGCTGTGCTGGAAAAATTTGAAAATGACTCTTAACCCACAAAGACCCAGAGCTACTTTTGTGGCACTTTTCAAATAAATGTTTCCTATATTTAACCTTTTGTAAGTGATTTATTACTATTTATTATAATATTATCCTCTGTATTTTGTGTTTTTTCAGTGAAACTCAGGTATTTTCCTATATTTAATTTATAGCTCATGTAGATGTTCATAAAAGCTCAGTTCAAAGATGAGGGTTATTATATATTAAAAACAGAGAGAATGGAAGGAAAAGTGACTTTTTCGCAAATATATGAATAACAGAATCTATAAACAGGCATTGCCATCCACTGTCATTGATCCAAGTCTGTGGGTTTTACTGGTGAATCAATGTTGTAGAAGATGACGGTGTTTCCACGTTCATTACGGAGTGTTTGAACGTCCAAATGGGTCATGTCTGATGACCATGAAAAGATGATGAACTGTATTTTACACCAGTTATTTTCACATATTGATAGGCTTAGTGGTTCAGAAATTATTCAACATTTTATATCAGTAGACAGTGTTGGTTGCCAGTGGCTGTTTGGGTCTTTATGGGTTGAAAGTGCTTGAATTTGACCTTGAAAAATCTTTACAAACCCTGTATTTATTTCATTATTAAAATCTACTATTTGTCAACCTTTTGGATTTTCTACCTCATAGGAATTTTTAGGAAGAGTGAATTAAACACGCATAATTTTGTAGCTTAGTATTTCTTGAAAATGCTAAAAGCCACAGTTCATAGGTACATTTATTTATGGAATGTCCACATTTGGACGTCTATCCCCTCATAGTTTAACAGGAGCTCTGTGTGTGGTCTTTGAATCTGAAAATCTGTTTCCTCTTAGGAAGAACTTCTGAGATCTCCAGATCAATAGAGTAAAAATACCAGAGAATGAATATAGAGTTGGAGACGCCTTTGAGATGCTTTATCTCCTGATTTCTTTGATTCGCAGTGCTTTAACTCACGCAGCGAGGAACTCCTGTTTGCATGCGAGGGCCGATGCAGCCTTCAATTTCATGCTGTCTCTCTGATCTTTAGTTTATTTTATCTACATTACACCGACAAACACTTATCTAAAGCGGATTTTGAGCCTCCATAGCCTATATGTTTCCTCATTCTTTAACATTTTACGTGTATTAGAGTCCTGACATATTTCTTCGGTGATGCCTCGTTCACTGTATTCAAGTGCGGTCTGGGGCCGTTTTGTGGTAAAACAATAACAGATATCTGAAAACCTGCCTCATCTACGCTGTTATAAATTTAGAGGCCAAAAATAATCACTGGAAATGGAGATGTTGGTACTTTAGGATATGAATCATTCAGTTTCCTGGAGCAGTCACACCGCCATGGAGGGGGGGTCATTTATATTTCTTTCTCTACCTTTACAGTAAGATGTCTGTCATTGTTTTAAATGAGGATGTGAACAACTGTGTGCGTATCATTGCGTGTCTACCACCGGTGTCTACGCACAAGAATGTTTGTTCAATCCGTTCATGTTTAACCTGCCTGGCTCCTTATCCAAGAAAATGAATAATCTCCTTTCCAGGTTCCAGCAGCCAGGGTGGGCTATGTGAACCTTTTTTTTTCTCTTTTGGCACAGACTTATCTTTCAAGCTTCCTTCCTCTTCTTCCTCTTTCCATCCTTCCTTCCCTTCTCTCCACACCCCAAGCTCGAGGTTAATATATTTGCTAGACATTTGACATGATGTGTCACAGGGAAAAATTAAATAAGTCTTATCTTCAAGCCAGGTTATGGACATTCTTCTGGCTTCTTCAACTCAGTAATATTTTGGTTTATTCTTTGATGAGCGCAGGATTAATTATTAGTCCCTCTTAATGCTTCACTCGACCTTCCCCTAGAAGAAGAAGAAGTCCTGTTTCCCAGATTAACCATATTTTAAATTATCTAAATCGATGCCCACATATTTATCTGTGGAGAAATCTGTTTTCTGTTTTCTTATGTTCCAGAAAAGCAGCAATTCAACATTCCTCCTTCCTTTTTCTAGTTTCTAAGTGCTGTTATCCTGCTGTAAACACAGAAACAATAGGTAAATCCTCAACAGGCACATACCACTAAAAGTATCCAAATAATATTTCTCAGCATTGCAAATTAAAAGAATGAAATGAGCTGCATCTTAAAGACAAATGACCTACATCCTGACTTGTGACATTTTAGAGCTGAGTTCATTCAGAAAACACATTCCAGCGTCTCCTCATGTGAAACGATCAATGTTGCATTTGAGATGGAAGTACATGCTCTGATTAGAATAGCTAAGCATTTTGGCACGTCTGATAATGAAAACATTCCTGAGAAGGGGAGTAATGAGTCAAAATACATCCATTCATTCTGAGCTGGAGCCCATTCACAAACTCAGAAGGAGGAATGTATTACTTAGATATGAAGGTAATCAAAGAAAGATGCTATTGACATTATTAGCCTCCCTTGGCACTTCAGATCATTCTTCTGGACTTTAAAAATTGCATGTACTCCAAAGTCCAGATGCTACTTTTCCCTAACACCATCTTTATTCTTGCATGAAGTCTGCTCAGTCATCCTAGAAATATCAAAAAAATCATTTGGCATTACATCACATTCTTTTCATTTTAACCACAAATCTAAAAATCTGATTGCCTTCACCACTCTTCTAGCTTGTAGACTAATACTACTTAAGTGGAAAAATAAACAACCTCCAACATTTAAATCTTGGTTTCTGGATCTTTTACATCATTTAACATTGGAAAAAAATTGACGTTCTATAAAAGGATGTGCCAATAAGGTTTTCAGTACCCGGCAACCTTTTCTGAATCACATAAAAGAGGTAGATCCCTCACTTATTCCAGAGTAGTCTTATTAATATGAGTCTGTGACTAATATCTATGTTTCTTGTTACTTATTTATTTATTTATTATCCTTAATTATCGTCATCTTTTTTATGGTGCAACAGGGTGGGAATGTTCATGGGTTTGGGTATTAAAAAAAAACAACAAAATGATGACTGAATTATGCTGTTCTGGATGACTCAGTATGTCATTAAAACACTTTGAACAAAAAAAAAGAAATATCCAAAAACCCCAAATTAACCACTAGAACCTCCATCTATTTGTAAGAGGCCCTAGCTGTAGCATTGGTTTGTCAAAATCTTGTTAAACCTCCATAGTATTGGACTTCGAAATCTAGACTGCAACATAATGAAGAACAGATTTGTTTAATATCAAGATTGTAAAACATTGATATAAACTGCATGTTTTAAGTGTGTTGAAAAATGTTCTTCTGAGAGTTCTGTTTTTAGTTGGGAACATCCCTTCGACTAACACTTCATACCATATATGGTGAAGGAGTAAAACTGGGAGATGACTTTTTTCCAAAAAAGAACTGCTATTTTTAGATATCAGGGAAATAGGTGTGTATTTCTTTCTTTTTTGTAGAATTTGTCTAATGTCTCGTACACAGTCTTATCATTATTGGTGTCATTATATTACAGCATTGTATTATAGATACTTATAGATATAGATACTTAAATCTGTTGAAAGTAAAGATTAATGGGATGTGAAGTCTTATTTATTCACGTTGTTAATGAACGTGCTGCGATGAGATGAGTTCTTGGTTGCTGAAGTTTGGGTGGTGCTTTTGATTAATATTGGAAAATACCTTAATGTTGGGTGGGTCTCAATCCTCCAACCAAGGTCTTAAGATAAAAGCTGCAATGCGTGCCGAAGACACTAACGATAAAGAGGAGGCTCTTTATTTGCCACTGCTTCTGGTCATTTTGTAAACACAGACATAAAAGCTAGGCCATCTTATCAAGACTGTGGCTTTTCCCACCCCTCTGTCGTGTGTACCACAGGACATTTCTCCAACAAAACACACTATAAACACACAATCACAACACACACAGTGACACACACAAACATGCATGCACATAATCCCTCCTGCCACTGCATACACAAACACAGTCCCTGTCGAAACTGTCTTTCCCGTCCATTCCCCCTCCCCTCTTTTTCCTTCTTCAGCTTGGGGGTTTGCATAACAGGTAGTCACAGACATTTCCTCGTCCTGAGCAGGGATATCCTGGCGCCCGACAGTCGCTCCCTGGCTCGCTGCAGCTCTGGCCCATTGATTCTGGACTAGGACTAAATTTAGACCCAGAGCAGACCCATCGATGCTGCTCTGCCACAATGATACCAAGTGGCAAAGCGCGAGTGCTGAACACAACACAGCACACTTCCCCCTTAGGGCCACTGGGACAGACCATACCAGTGAGACTTTACTGGTACATGTGGGTGCTTATTACCACAACTGAGTCACATACTCGCTATAAAGACAAAACAATCCTCTTTCAGTTTTCAGGTTTTTTTTTAATTTTTCCAGTTACTTTCACTGATGTTTCCTGTAAATGTTCATTGTAATTATATTTTTTCACTTTGCTTCACTATATACTACCAGTCAAGTTTGGACTCACTTGGTTTTTCTTAATTTTCATAACTATTTACATTGTAGATTCTCACTGAAGGCATCAAAACTATGAATGAACACATATGGAATTATGTCGTTAAAAAAAGTGTGACATAACTCAAAGCATGTTTTATATTTTAGATTCTTCAAAATAGCCACATTTTGCTTTTATTACTGCTTTGCACATTCTTGGTATTCTCTCGATGAGCTTCATGAGGTAGTCATCTGAAGTGTTTTCCAAAAGTGTTGAAGGAGTTCCCAGTAATGCTGAGCATTTGTTGGCCATCTGTGGTCCATCTCATGTCATTTAAATGAGAAGACGAGTCCAAACTTTTGACTGGTAATGTATGTTTCATTGTTTGACATACTTTTACCAACACTATCTACATTTTACTATAAACCTAGGATAAAAATTAGATTAGATTCTAAAATTACCCTACGGTGGTTTGGTTAGATGTAGGTGTAGAATGTTTTTGCCTTTTACTTGTATCAGAAAAGTTTCTTCCTGCAATATTGACCCAAGAGGCTGGTATTGGCATGGCTGGTATCATCGCTAGTCTAGCCAGTCCTGTGCTTTTAATTTAATGTTGGCAAACTATCAGCAAGCATATGATCTTTGTTCTGCAGCATGTGAAATTCTTCGTAGATTGTGCGTAGTTTGGATGGAAAGTTGCTTCACAGTTTGATCAGAGAGGTACTTTTGTAAGACTTCTGATACACCAGATGTTTAGCATTTGAAACAAACAAGCTGTTGGAACTCTGGTACTCACTGGCTAGCTGGAAGAGTGCAGCGATGGCCTCCTCCCACCACTGTGATTCCTGCGTGATGAAGGGCAACTCCATCAGGCCTAGAAGGAAGATCAGCTGACCAGCAGTCAGGGCCATCGTCGCCATCAGGTTACAGGCTCGCATCATGTCAAACTGCACTTGAGGGACAAATGAAAGAGTTGTGTCATGTTTCTTGCACTGACATCTAAATGAATTAATTAGATGTGTATGACGATGTGGTGACAGACTGAATGATTGTATCTAACAATAGAAAAAAGATTAATAGATCAGTAATTGATGGCTTGCTCCACCTAATTTGTATTGATGTTGTAATGCAACATGAGCTTGTTTTAGTTTTTTTTCTTGAGTTCAGTCCAAAACTGACATTCATCTGCTGTTGAATGGTACTTCTGTGAGTGCTAGGTGGTGCTGCCCATTGTGCCCAGTAAAGTTGGGCAGTGTTTCCCAGGCTTGTTCTTGAATGGGATTTTCTCAATGGAGCTTTATTTAGTGAAGGATATAAATATACGACAACACTGACTGAGTCCAAAAGCACATCTAGATTATTTTTATGCTCAGACTGGTGCAGACTACCCAATATGTTACTGTCCTTAAATTCAGTACATTCTGTAAATTCTTGGCTGGCTGCCACAGAATCATGTTTACATGTTTTAATACATTAGTCTGCAAGCAGTCTAAAGCAAAACATTTAGGTATAATTTAGAAATATATCGTTCCTATTGTGTTAATTTTATTTTATTATGATGAGTTACCTGATAGTGTTTTTTTATAACATATCAGAGCTTCTGGTTCTGCAGAATGTTTCAGTTTGGAAATGCAAACAAAAACAATCACACATTTTAATGGATTTAACAAAGTATTGTTTTTGTTGCTCCCGAAGCTATTTGTCAGTCAGTTCAACGATAGAAAAACAGGCAGGTGTTTGTTCAATAGAGCATTTTTAAAAGTGTTAAGATAGTGTAAAACTTACATCTGACAGTGCTGCGGGATTCTTGGTAGCCTGCATATTCCGACCCCCATCCCAGCCCCTCGCACTGTCTCTGTGTCCCCTGTCCTTTTCGTCCAGCCTGCAGGTCATCACGGCCCCTCTCCCCACCAGTGGGGCACATCCTCCACAGCCCCACACTCCGCTTGCGTCCATCCTCCAGGGCTTGCAGGACCCAGCTGGGAGTGAAAGCTGCAACATTGTTTAGGACCAGGGACAGCAGGGCTACTGCCACCGCCGCCGCCACTAGCCTTTGTACGGCCATGGAACGCCTGGCGGCCGCCACCTCTCCTCCTCCGTCTTGTCCCTCTTCCAGTCCCTGTTCCTCTTCAGAGTTGTGGCTGCTACCCCTCCTCTCCTCTGGGGTAGAAGGACCAGAAGTGCTCTGGACCTCCTGTCTCCTCTCCACCTCCCCCGCCACCACCACCTACTCCTCCTGCTCCAGCTGTTAGCTATGCTGTCTCAGCTCACACAGAGATGGAACTGGTAACGGTGATGTCTTGAAGTTTAGCTAAAGAACATCTCCATTCATCGTCATTCAGGTGTTGGTTGGTTGCAGGTCCTTATCCCTCCTCCTCAGACAGCGCTGCAGGCACACAGGGGTTGATCCAACAGTCACCTAGGTCCATTCCACTGGCTCTGGGTGGCTGCAGCTTGGCTCACTCCTTGCAATTTATTGCTGTTCTTTCAACCCTGTAGTTTCTTCTCTCTTCCTTTTGTTCAGTGCTCTGCTTGTTGCACAGATGTGTTGTCTGCGTGTGCAGCTTTTTCTTAGTATGGTGACTTCTTTCTTTTGAGTCTTTCCTCTTCTGCACTCCACGTGCCAATGGAAGTGTACTGCTGCAAAAAAGCACAGACCGGACCGTGTTGTTAGATGCTGATCATACCGAGGCTTCACCAAGACTGTCACATAACTGGAGGAGTCCCTGCTGCTTGGAACAAAAAGTCCTCCACTCCAGCTCCCTTTGTTTCTTTTTTCTCTCTCTCTCAGTCTCCCTTTGCGAATCCTTGAGGTCAGAGTTGAAATGTGGGGGAGTTGATGTCCGTCATAATCCCAGACTTCAGCCCAGAGTTGTAGCCAGCTTTAAACAGGCAGCATGCTTCTTCACGATCACTTTAAAAGTGTGTGTATGTGTCAGTGTGTTTGCGTGTCTGTGGGAGAATGTCCAAAAGACCCCCTCTTAGACGTCACTGTTGTGTATTCTTTTGTCTGGAGCCCAGGGGGCGTTCGCTGAAGTCCTCTCTCTCTCGTGTGCAACAAACATATTGGCCGCCCCAGTCAGCCAGCAACAGGATGTGTTTCCTGAGAGGAAAAGAGGATGGGAAGAGAGGCCAAATGTAGACCTGTTCCTTCTCTTGTCTTTCCTTTTCTGGCTCTCTAGATCTTGCCGCTCTGTGTGCAGCAGATTCCACTTTTCTGAGCAAATTATCAAACTTTTTCTTGGTATTCTGTGCCCATATAGGGCAGTAGTTTGGCTGAGCGATAACTATTCAGTGTTTATAATTGTCTGTCTCTCATGCCCTTGCTATCTTTGATTTGAGTTGGCCTCCATTCCCCCTCTCATACCATGGCCCCTAAAGATTTGGGGTATTTCCTGTTGCCTTACTTTAATAAACAGCCCACATCTGTATCAGCTAAAGCGAGGAGGTAGGAGGGGACACAAATAGAGACCAGATGGCTGTGGAATCTTATATTTCCAATAGACGCAAAAGACGAGGGGGTTGATTTACGTCAGCAAGAAAAAAATAGGAAAGACAGAAAGGGAGAGAAGTACATCATGTATGGAGTCTGAAATCCTGCTTTTATTAGTCTTTGTAACTGAATGTCTTTGGGTGTTTTCTTGTAATTTATGATCTGTTAAATATTTGATTCACCCTAGGGCCAGAACATAATGAAGCATTTCAGATGTTTGGAATGGTTTCAGGTCTTTTTTAAATGTGTACTCCAAGAGTTCAGGCACAAATGACCTAGAATATAACACCATATAGCGCAGTGGTTCAAAACCTTTTTTGGCTCGTGACCACATTTTAACATCACAAATTTCTGGCAACCCCAGACATTCAAATCAAAGACTTTTTTTTTTGCTAAAATTAATTTGTTTTTGACCATGTAATAGTTTGCTATACTATGTTGCAAATAAACATTAATTTTAGACGACATTTAGGCAATATAATGTATATTATTCTGGACGGAGGCAGAAAAGCCAGGTGTAGATTACTGCACAAAGTGAGAATTTTATTTTCCTTGGTCAGGATATGTACAGTCAGTCCAGCTTGGATTTACAAGGCTGACAATTAATACTGAACAAAGAATAACTCAAACTATGAATTATGAAAGAGCTGCAGCATCTGAAACCGACCACAATGAACATTTGAAAGATAAACAGTACCACAGTGTTTCAGTTTCAGCTTCACAGTTTGTCATGTCTTTTATGTATTGGGATCGTCTCTCTCAAATCACCATATATTTTTTCTTCGTAAGTTTTTTTTTTACTTTTATCAATTACTAGAAATTTCTGGCGACCCCATTTGAATTCCAGGTGTGGGGTCCCGACCCCAAGGTTGAAAAACACGGCAAGATCTGAATATGATGTGTCAGGGTTGTATCTTTAAAACGGGAACAGTTCCTGTGATATCATATTGTGTTTTATTGTGTGTCTTTATATATATTTTAAGTACAGTTTTGATTGATTGATTGATTGATTGATTGATGCATCCTTAATGGCTTCCAACCCTGTACAGCAGATGAAAATGATCTTTTAGCTATATCTGGTATATGTATTATATATTTTACTAGACTAATAAACAATAAAATAATAAATCCAGGAAAAATGTTTACAACTGATTTCTCTGTTAAATATCAGTACAGTGAGTGAAACATCACCTCCCGTTTCTCTTCTTCCTGTAGTAAAGCAGTATGGGAGAACATGGCACGGATGTGTGTAAAAACTCGGCGGCTGGATGTGGCACGAGTGTGTCTTGGGAACATGGGAAATGCCAGGGCAGCAAAAGCACTGAAGGAGGCCGAGGCTGAACCTGAAGTAGAGGCCCAGGTGGCCATGTTGGCCATTCAGCTTGGGATGCTGGTAAGATACTCAAGTTGTAGTGTAAATGCTTTACTCATATTAAAGGTGATATATTTACATCTACTGCAGCACACTGACACATCACATTTCTACAAAGAGCAGCCCCGCTTTTTAGGTTTAAACATTCCACAACACAAATGACTACGGGACTTTCCGCACTAAAAAATCTCTTTCCATCGTCTTTTCCTGTCTTCGTACAGGAAGATGCAGAAAAGCTGTACAAGAGCTGTCAACGCTATGACCTGCTCAACAATTTCTACCAGGCTTCTGGCCAATGGAAGCAGGCTTTGGAGACGTCAGACAATCATGACCGTATCCATCTGCGTACCACCTACTACAATTATGCAAAATACCTGGAATCCATTGGTGACAAGAACCAGGCAATTGTATTGTAAGACAGATTCATAATAATAAAACAACAAATTTTACCATTACTTTATTTGTCCAATAGATAACGTTCAATTATTTGCTTTTTTCATAGCTATGAGAATTCAGACACCCACAGAGTTGAAGTGCCAAGAATGCTGCAGGATGACACATCATCTCTTGAAATATATGTCGACAAAATGAAAGACAAGTAAGTCCTGTCATTCAGTTGGTTAAACCTTTGTTTTAAATATTGAAAACAGTTAATACACTAGTTGTCTAAGGAGTGTATTTCCAGCTTGGATACAAACAACAATGATCCATTATGTTTTGTTAAATGGTATATTATTTGCTATAAAAATCAAACTATCTTATCAATTCAGGAACATCTATAAATGGTGGGCCCAGTATCTGGAGAGCCAATCGGAAATGGACTCAGCGTTGCGTTTCTATGAATGTGCTCAGGATTATCTCTCACTGGTTCGAGTTCACTGCTACATGGGGAACATTCAGAAGGTGAATCAGTTTACATTTGGACTGTCATGCAGCTTTTATGTTTCATTAACTACAATTTTATTTCACTCAGAAACTATATACAAAGATGGAAGTTGTAACGCTTTTTACCTCTACTGTGAAAAAGTCAAAATGTAGCCAAAGGCGCTGTCGTGTTGTTTTGTCAGAGTGTGGTAGCGACTCAGGGATGTCTAATGCCCACCTGATTGGTTTGTGACGTGTGGTAGATTGTGGATCACATCAACATACTCTTATTAAAAAACGATCAAAGGTCACAATTTGAAAATAAATCAGCCTCATGGAATTTAACCTAGAAGACAAAAAAAGCAAAAAAAATATTGAATGTGTTCTAAAACAGCAAGGTTGTATTTACATCACATGTAAATGAACATGGACAGGGAAGGTTTGCATGCGCTATGCTGCACACAACCACTAGGGGGAGAACAAAATTTTTTGACTACACTTTTAGAGCTACCACAGCATCCATCTGTGTATGCTGTCTTAGAATTGACTCCAGAAGGAAAAGTTGTCTTCTTCAGTGTCAAGTCTCCTTTGTTTTTAGCTTTTATTTATCTATTGATTAACCAGGCATCTGAGATAGCCAATGACACGGGCGACCGGGCAGCATCATACCACCTGGCCAGACACTATGAGGGTCATGATGACATCAGACAGGCAGTTCACTTCTACACACGGGCCCAGGCCTACAACAACGCCATACGGCTTTGTAAGGTAAAGTCCTCACAACAGGCCCAGACATCTAGAGTGATTCTCTTATAGATAACTGAGGAGCCTTTTTGACTTGTGTACGCTGTGTCTGACCAGGAGAACGGCTTGGATGACCAGCTGATGAACCTGGCTCTGCTCAGTAACCCGGAGGACATGATGGAGGCCGCTTGTTACTATGAGGAGAAAGGCACTCATATGGACCGAGCAGTTGCATTATACCACAAGGTCTGTCACTACCAGAGTTATAATCCATGTTTATCAGGTTTTACTTTTATTTAGTCTTTCAGTTTCCCTTTGAAGAACCGATTAGTCTTAGTTTAGTCTTTTGTTTCCTTTTAGTTAGTTAGTTCAGTTTAATTTGTAAATGCTAAAAAACATACAGGATAAGGTTGTTTATTAATAGTG
This sequence comes from Sphaeramia orbicularis, assembly GCF_902148855.1. Lineage (NCBI taxonomy): Eukaryota > Metazoa > Chordata > Actinopteri > Kurtiformes > Apogonidae > Sphaeramia > Sphaeramia orbicularis. Next base: position 34,655,042 of record NC_043975.1, on the reverse strand, counting down.
GAATTGCAGCCACAGTGCATGCAGTTGTATTTTTTATTTTCATTTATTTATTTTTTTGGCTTGTGTTGCATTTTCATGTTTTTCATATCTGTACTTCTTTTTTTTTTTTTTATCAAAATGATTATTCACTGTTAGTTTAGTTTTTTCCCTGGCAGATGCTCCAAGTCCATTAAGAGTATGCATTCTAAATCAGTCCACAAGGAGGCAGTATTGCACCTTATATGATTTATGGAACAGCGATAAGAGACAAGAGAGTTCAAATACTGTCTGTTCTGTGTGCAATGTTGTAGGCTGGATATGTTTCCAAGGCTCTGGAGTTGGCCTTCGCTACACAACAGTTCTCTGCGCTCCAGCTGATCGCAGAGGATCTGAATGAGAACTCGGACCCTGCGCTCCTGGCACGCTGCTCAGACTTCTTCATAAAACATTCCCAGTATGAGAAAGCTGTGGAGCTTCTGATAGCAGCCAAGAAGGTACATGTGTGTGACACGGGTGTTTGAACCTACAGACAGTGGATACCAGATGAATGTGTGACTTTAACATGCATTAACATGTGAATCCTTCATCCAGTATCATCAGGCCCTAGAGCTGAGTGTGACCCAGAACCTGACCATCACAGAGGAGCTAGCAGAGAGAATGACTGTAACTGAGCGAACAGATTTGTCTGAAGAGGCCCGTAAGAACCTGCTGGAGAGGATAGCTGACTGCTGCATGCGTCAGGGGAACTACCATTTAGCTACCAAGAAATACACACAGGCAGGCAACAAGCCCAAGGTAATACTGGACATATTTAGTTTATTTATGTATGTATGTATTTATTTATTAGGGACAGTGCATATTAATGAACATCTACAACAATTACAGCTGTAAATATGCCAGATTGTAGCAGCAGTGCTAATTTCCATCTGTAGTCCCTAGGCAGGTGACAAGAAAGACAGTTGACAACAAGACAAAACATCATAAAAACACACAGAACAACACAGTGAGGACAATCTACTGATGGTCATAGGCTTGGTTTTCCTTCATCCAATGTTTAAGTTGTGATTTGAAGGAGGCATATGACTGAGTCACTTATATTGAGTGGTAAATAGTAGGATCCATGCATGCACCAAACACTCACAAATGTAATAATAATAATAATAATAATGGATTATATTTCTATAGTGCTTTTCTATGAACACATACTCAAAGCGCGTACAGTGGCTCCATCATTCTTTCACTCACACCTTCTCACTCTGGTGGTGGTAAACTACGTATGTAGCCCTGGGGTAGGTTGACGGAAGCGTGACTGCCAATTCACGCCTATGGCCCCTCCGACTACCACCGAACATTCATACACCAGTGTGAGTGACACTGGAGGCAAGGAGGGTGAAGTGTCTTGCCCAGGGACACAACAGCACATGACTAGGACAGAGTGGGATTCGAACTGCCAACCCTTCGGTTATTGGGCAACCCGCTCTACCTCCTGAGACACTCACAAATGTCTGGATTTAAGGAAAACTGATAAAAAATATCTGTTCTGTTGATAATGTTCACAATACCGTCAGCCTAAATGTGTAAATGTGACTGCATGAAACTTTAATGAAATGTTTTATTATATGTGTATTCCAAACAGGCAATGAAGGCGCTCCTCAAGTCCGGTGACACAGAGAAAATAGTATTCTTTGCCAATGTTTGTCGTCAGAAGGAGCTTTTCATCATGGCTGCCAACTACCTCCAGTCTCTAGATTGGAGGAAGAGTCCGGAGATCCTGAAGACTATTATTGGTTTCTACACTAAAGGCCGAGCACCAGAACTGCTCGCTGGCTTCTATGAAGCCTGTGCTCAGGTAATTCATTCAGTCCATGTTATGGTGGTTATCAGCGGCAGTCAAAGGGTAGATGGCTTAGATTTGTATTTCCACTGCCCAATAAAATGGAATAATTTTGTTTTCTGACACATTTCTCTTTTTGTTCCTATGTATACACATCAGTAATCACCTTTGACCAGGTACAATGGTCACATATTGAGTCACAGTTACACTTTATCAAGAATAAATCACATTGTCACAATCATTTCATGAGAACAGGTCCAAATATTTTAGTCCAACTTTATGGGTAACAGTGTATTAAATAACAGAATAGTGAAACAAAAAGCTTACTTGAGAGAAGACTCATAGTAGTTGCTAAAATATGCAGTCTAAATGTGAAATTACAAATTCACCTTCATGGTAAATCTGGTAAAACACACTTTCCAAAAAACACTAGGTTTTAGTCATTATTTTAGGTGCAATAATCTTTCAAACAAGAGAAAACATATAAGTTTAGATTTATGCTTTACATTATTTGTAGCAACACAAAATGTATTAAAATTCACTTCTGTTTTTCCTCTGTTTCTATCCTTAAGGTGGAGATTGATGACTATCAGAACTATGAAAAGGCTCTGGATGCTCTGACTGAGGCTTACAAGTGTCTCTCAAAATCTAAAGACTCTTCAAGTGGAAACCAAGAAGTTCGACTGACTGACCTGCAGCATCGGATCACTTTGATCAAGAAGTTTGTCCATGCACGCAGGTAAGAATAGATCTCACACTTTTGTGTCGTGACAGGTTGCGCTGCTGTCAGATTCAAATCTGATCTGTCAAATCTGTCTTTGTCTGCAGGTTGTATGCGGAGGATGCTGGAGAGGCGGTGCAGTTATGTGAATCTCTGTTGGAGGAACCGGATTTGGACCCGGCTGTCAGGATTGGAGATGCATATGGTTTCCTGGTAGAGCACCACTGTCAGCAGGGCCACTTCCAAGTGGTATTTATCGTTTTTTCATACTGAGTTACATTTAAAAAGAAGGAAAACACTTGCAGATTGATGATAAACATTAGAATTTACACACATCAGGTATTACATTTTTTCTTCGATTCTCAGCTCAGCTCTCTGTTTTTCTTCTGTGTCGTCTGTCCTCAGGCCTATCGTAAACTGGAGGAGCTACAGAAGTTGTTGCCATCCCTGAATCTCCGGTACTACATCAGCCAGGCCAGCCTAGAAGCCCTGCAAAAAGAGATGGGAGTAACCATCGACCGTTATGAGCGCAGGAACAGCGTCAAGGAGGACGATGAGGTGGAGGAAGACTTAAACGAGACATTAAACGAGTCTCACTCGTGATTCTTCTCTTTTACAGCAATATTCACAAAATTTTGTATAAGTTTGGATTCTTCAGACATGTATGTGGATATGCAAGAGTCTGCACTGTTGCATTCTGGGAAATGACAGTGTGTGTCAGTCACAAGTTACAAATGTTTGACGTGATGGTGAAATCTACAACCATATAAAAGAAGGCGCTTAGGTTTCACTTAATGGAAACGTACTGAGGAAAAGATACAGAAGAATCTAAGTAAAAACCATATGAGGTTATTTCAGACCTGATGATGCTACCTCGCAAAACACTAGTCAGACCTGCAGAAACTGTCAATTAATGTGATCATTTCTTCACATAGAAATAGAGACTCATAACCTTCCACATTGTCAGTCTAATGTCGGGGCCATGCTTTTAGAAATGCATTCAATCCTTTCACATGATTGTTTAACATAATTATCGTTTTTTTGTTTGTTTGTTTTTTTACAACAAAGCCTTAACATTTGTCATATAAGAAGAATATGACAAACTACAAGATAACAAAGATAATATACATGAATAATAATGAGATCTGAAATCCTGTGTTTGTTTTGTCCTTTGTGTTTGATGCAGACCGTTACAGACTGATTTTTGCCTTTATTATAGTTAATTTTATATTTTCACTGTGACTTTCTTTCCTGTTTTTTCTCATTCAGTACAATTTTTTTTTTATTCAACTATTGTATTCATTGTAAATATCACTTGAGTGGAAAAAAAGTGTGTCAAGCCTTTTGCAGATATTTTTGATAAACTGTGATGCCATTTTTACACATAATCTGAGGGAATTGATGTATTGATGCATTACATTCTTCTCTTCATAGACAGTAATTTGTAAGGTTACAATAAATAAAGTTTTTTAAAAATAATATTCCATTGCATATATTTTGAAATATTATTTTAGAAGTGGTATTGACGAGCCTTCCTGATGCAGACCAAACTGACCAGGCCAATAAAGTCCACAGTCACATTAGGATTTTAACAGTTTTCAGAATCTTAAAATGGTTTTCCATTTTAGTTGTGGGTCAGTATATTATACAAAACAAAATGCTCAGAACTGATAGAAAATGGTGCTTTGAAAAAGTAGTGTAAAACACTTATACACTGGTTGAAAAGCAGAAAAATTAGAATAACAGTTATAAAACGCTTATAATACTATTTTGTGTAAATTGCTCCCATACTTTTGTAGTGGTAGTAGTTCATGCAGAGTAAAGTTCTGCCTAATTCATACTTTTATTTTCAGCAACAGAAGCAGAAAATACCAACTAATGTGAAATAGATCACAGGAGATAAAATCTACATTTTCGATCATTATGCAGTAAGTTAGACATTATATCTAAAGTTAAGTTTAGTGTTAACCTCAATGTGATTTTGTGACTGTAATGGTATTTTCTTAAAATTTAAGAGACCAAATTGTGAAAGAAAGCTCGAAGTAAATATAAATGTCTATTGTTTCCGATAGAGGGCGCTGTTGCACTTCGCAGCTGTCAGACTTTCAGTTCTTATGTTTGAATATGTTGGAATTAAAAAGTAAAGAAAAATCCACATTTAATATGAAATATGTGCAGTTTGGAGAGAATAAATACTTAGTTTTTTCTTTTGATTCAGTGTCAGTAACACTATCTCGCATGGCCGTACTTGGCACTTATTGGCTCATCATTCATTCTCTCACCAAACCCTTATTGTTGCTGTAAATTGAGGTATGAAAAACGACCTCATATCCAGACTGATATGTCAGTAAGCTTTGTTGTCACGTCCTGACAATATAGTGCACCTTGGCTACATACTGTTGGTGGCAACATGGGAAGGTGTTCCCTTTATTGAACTTGACCAAAGATGGACTCACAGGACCAACATCCTTCAGATAATCCCCAGAGTCGAATTCAAGCTCTGACAGAGGAAAATGTAAGTTTAACAATTTGTTTTTTATGCAAAACTGTACAAAAGTCAAGGCCACCAATAGGTTTGTTGTTTTTGGAAGACCATACATATGTATTTCTCAGTGTGTGTCAGTATATGTACAACTGGACTATACACAAAATATGTAAAAAGCTTTAAAAACAACACATTACAGAAAAAAAACTCCATATCATATACAGGGACATCTAGACAGAGAAAAGAATAAGAGTGACGAAAAGTTTGGCATAATATACCACAAGATTATTTTACTCTTTTAAATTTAAAACTGCTTTTGTGGTGACATCAAACCAGCTTTTTCCTTTACATTCAGTCTTACATATGTGATTTATTATCATTTACTAAAATATGATCCTCTACATTTTATGTTTTTCAATGAAAAGTAGATATTCCTTAATGCTTATTATGTCAAAACGTGACTTTATCAGCATATTAAACTACAAACATAAAGTTAAGGATATTTCTTTTTTTCGTCTTTTTTTTTGTCATTTTTGCCATTTGTAAATCAAATAATGTCAGGTCATTAAAAAAATGTGTTTCAATTCAATTCACACACAAAAAAGTAAAAAGCGCTGTACAAGAATCCCAACTGAAAAAAATAGCACAAAAATTGAAAATATCCTTAACTTTTGTTTACAGTGTATATCATGAACTGAAAATAAAAATCAAGCATCTACAACCACTGGCATTTATCAAACTATGGATTTTTACTGGTGATTCAATGTTGTATAATATGACAGTGTTTCTATGTTCACTGCAGAGCCTCTAAACGTCCAAATGGGTCATATGTGATGACCATAAAAAACTGAGAAATTGAATTTTACCCAAATTATTATCAAATGCATTGATAGGATCAGTGGTGCAAAAGTTACATAACATTTTACAGTCATAGAAACCAACATTATGTCCAATCCAGATGGGAGTTAGAAGGGAAGGGAATTAAAACCACTTCAACTTCCACTTTTAGCTTCAGCTACGAGACAAAAACGAACGTCTTTTCACCAAAGTGGGCTACCTGGAGAGCAGACTGAGCCACCTGGCCAGCTCCAACACAGACCTGTCCTGCAGGCTGGTTCAGAGTGAAGAGGAGAAGCTGAAGGTAACGTGAGCACCACCACCTTCACTAAATCCTAAAACTACAACTAAATCCATCACCAATTCTCACCGCAGTATCAGGAGATTTCATTTACCTTCCCTGTCTGCATTTACAGATCTCTAAGGAGTTTGTGGAGGAGAAAATTCAGACTAATAAGATTAGAGAGCAGTTTGAAGAAGAGCTGTTCGAGCTGAAAAACAAGGTGAGTGGTTACCTGAAGCAGTGGGTTAAAAATACCATTTAATGATCATAATATGGGAAGTATTAGTACAAAATATTTGCATGTTTCCTCAGAACATCTTAGTGAAGCCTTTCATGCATGAATTATTAATAAACTTACGGTATTTCTTCGGTGCCTTATTTCTTTAGCATAATACTGATCTATTCACTGTAGTGGATTTCATGTATCAACAGGTTTAACATGTAATGGAATGAATTTTTAAGCGTAAATACATTCATCCAAGTTCTGTCCACAAAGAGTTATAAGAGTTATTAAAAAAACATCATTTCAGTGTAAGATAGATAGATAGATAGATAGATAGATAGATAGATAGATAGATAGATAGATAGATAGATAGATAGATAGATGAAGTAATGTACATTGGGAAATTACAGACTGTAACTGCAATTGTAATTGTAAATGTAATTGTCCACTGTGTGAATGTCATTATTTATTTATTTATTTATTTATTTTTGCACACAACAACAAATCAAACATTAGGACAAGCAAAGAAACAAATTGGGCAGGTGAGATCAGAAAACCCAGTGGGGCTTATAAAATTTATCTCACCTCATTACAGTATCAGCATAAAGAAAACCAAAAGAAATAAAACAACAGTATACAAAGTACAACAAAAATATAAACAAAAAAATTAAGAAAAATTAATTGAACAAAATGTATTTATGCATTTACTTTCTGATTCTGATCCTCTTTGTAAACCTTGATAGATGAGATGCAGGGTAGGTGGGCTGGGACTGGGCTTACTATAGTTCATACTGTATGTACTCGCGGCATTGTACCCGTGGTGCCATTGTACGATAGTGCCCTCCCGTGGTGCAACAGCGGCATTGCACCCGTACGCCCTCCCGTGCTGCAACATCGGGACACACGTCGAACGTGCGTCCTTGTCCATTTTGTATCTATGTACTGTGATTCTAACATTCAAAATTTCAATAAACATATGTGAAAAAAATGCAAAACAAAACAAAAAAAACCAATATATCAAGATAAGGTAAGACTTTATTTATCTGACAGTGGAGAAATTCAAACGTCACAGCAGCATTTACACTAAAGTGAGTGTAACAAATATCAGAAAACACAAGGACACAACAGTTAAAAGTTGGAGTCATTACTGCAAACAATGTAGTTTTAATTAAAGACTGAATGACTGTCCACTGTAGTGATGTCATGTATGAAAGGGTTAAATAACCTACAACTGTTTGATACATATTTAGAATAAAACTAAAAATGTTTAGACTGTATCACCATGATTGATCTGATTGACTGATCTGATATGTTCCTGTCTTTGCCAGATCCTGAACCAGGACAGTATAATATCAGATCTGGAGCTGCAGAGACAGAGGTTACAGGGTGAACTCCAGGCAGCTGAGGCCCGTCTCAAAGTGGGCGAGAATCTGACCCAGGAGTACACCGCCCTGAAGGAGAACTACCGGACCCTGACTCAGGCCCATGACAGGGAACTGGTCCAGAGTGAGGAGCTGGGCGCTGAGCTGCTGGCCCTGGCCCGGGCCCAGGACGCCCTCCACAGGCAGCTGGAGGAGCAGCAGCACAGTGTGAAGACCACCACCCAGGACCTTCATGGGGAACTTGACAGGGTGCGGGCCTTGATCAGCCGCATGTCACTTAACAGAGTCAAGGTGTGGTGATCAGTATTCTACAGGTTGAACTAGAAAAGCACTCGGAGAGCGCAGACCTCCGCCAAGGCTGATCAGTGGCCCCCCCCATGGGCCCCACCACGCCAAGGAGGTTATGTTTTTGCCAGGGTTTGTTTGTTTGTTTGTCTGTCCGTTAGTGTGCAACATAACTCAAAAAGTTATGGACAGATTTTGATGAAATTTTCAGGGTTTGTTGGAAATGGGCCCCCCCGTGGGCCCCCCCCCACCCCCGATCACCACCAAAATTTAATCATTTCTTCCTTATCCCATTTCCAACAAACCCTGAAAATTTCATCAAAATCTGTCCATAACTTTTTGAGTTATGTTGCACACTAACGGACAGACAAACAAACAGACAAACAAACAAACAAACCCTGGCAAAAACATAACCTCCTTGGCGGAGGTAACTACTACTGGCCATGCAAACATGATGGTTTATTACTATTTTTACCCGATATATATAAGTAAATTAATTTACTTCTTCAAGACCTAGAAGCATTTTTGTGGTGACTTCCAAATGAATTTCTCTATATGTCTAAGCTTTATTTTGTAATGTATCACTATTTATTATTATATTATCTTCTACATTTGGTATTTTTCATTGAAAAGCAGATATTTTCCTGTGTTTTATTTACAGATTACATAAATGTGCATAAAATGTTGGAACAGATTGAAAGGTTATTACATCAAAACAAAGACGACATCAGAAAAAAAGGACTTTTTTCCAGCAAAATACATCATTAACTGAAAAAAACAGTTATCAAAATACATCTATATTATAAAAGCCATGTGGCCTCTGCGTGCATGTGCATGTGGGTGCGTGTGTGTGTGTGTGTGTGTCTTGGGAATCACACAAAATACAGAAAGAGCTGACTGCTGCGGTTTGACACACTTATGTATTTTTGGTCAAGGAAGACAGTAGTGCAAATGGCAAGTTGATAGGACCAATATTTTGGGAGATATTTATAATTTTGGAATACAATAGCCTTACAATCACGTTACTATGACCAGAATGCTTTGGTGGTGACTGTTGGATAAATGCGGTACAGCATGCACGAATACACAACAGCATAAAAACTACCACATCTAGAACCCATGGATCTCCACGGGTTAACGCGCTAGTTGGTTTTATTGGTGAATTAGAGTTGCAGAAAACAACAGTGTTTCCACATTGACTATGGAGCCTCTGAACGTCCAAATGGGTCATAGTTCACGCTGCTAAAAAGCTGAAAAACTGCATTTTACCTGAATTATTAAATGTATGGATAGGATTAGTGGTTAAAAAGTTATTAAACATTTTATACCAGTAGATAGTTTTGGTCATCGGCAGCTGATGAGGACTTTGAAAATTAAAATATACAATTTTGTTGTTTTAGAAAAAGCACTCTTTAAAATAAAGACATAATTTCAAACACTGTTGAATTATTATTGAACTGCTATGAAGTGACCTGCTCGTGCTGCTACCAAACGTGCGCTCTGCCCTCATTGGAGCTAATAGAGCCACCTGATTGGTTGGCAGTGGCAAACAGCAGCACAAAGCAATCAGTAGTTTGGCTATATTTTCATGCAAGATTTTGAGGAACTGTGTTCATAAAATGTAACGAGTAACAGCAAAAATTGAAATGTAGTGAAGTAGAAAGTACAGATAATTGCCACAAAATGTAATGGAATAAAATCAGAAGTGTGTATTATTATTTTTTACTTACGTAAAGTACAGATACGTAAAAATGTACTTAAGTACAGTAACAAAGTACAAATACTTTGTTACATTCCACCACTTCTCATATATTGGATACCACTGTTGTTTTGCACCCATCCTGCATTTGCACTATAGTTTATATACTGCACTATTGTCTATGTGTTGTTGTTTTTTTTACATTATTTGTACAATTTTGCTGTTTTTTTTACGATATACTTTTTAACTTTTATTCTATAATTTATTTATTCTACAGTACATGAGAGCTAAGGATAATCCGGAGTCAAATTCTTTGTTTATGTGAACAAACTTGGCCAATAAAGCTGATTCTGACTGATTATAAATAATGTAAAGCAGTAGTAATCCTGTTGTTCAACCCCTGAACTGTTCATAATTCTTTAAATATTTACATTACTTTAAATATATACTTACACCAGCCCCCATTTTTTAAAATATAAATTTACATGAATCTTGTTACACCATATTGACAGCCTGAAGATCTGGCAGCTCTGGACAAGGAGCAAAAAACTATGGAAGAAAACGTGAGTGTTTCATACAACACACTGCTTTTATGTGATGTCCTGAGCGCTGACCAGCATGTGTTTTCTTCAATCTAATAATTATCTAATATCTAACTGTGGTCTGTCATTTATGTATTCTTACAAAGCTGCTTGGAAACCAAGATGAAATCAAGAACATGTTGGAGAAAATGAAAGGCACCTACGAGGAACAGCAGAAGAAACTGGAGGAGAAAGTGTGAGTGCAAGAGTGTGTTTGTCATTTAGTCCATAAAGCATCATTATCTTCCCATTTCCAGTCATCAAACAGCCCAACCTATCTCAGGATACATGTTCTACTGTTCATCCCCCTGGCATCTGCTCTGCGGTTTCCATTCGGACTTTGTTCTGAGCTGTGGTTTTATGAGTTGTGTGTATGATGTGGTCTCTTTGTGTCTGCTTATGATGTGGCTGCCTGTGCATTTCTGGTCACTACTCTGTTGTGGTTGTGCCTGTGTTTGGTCATTAGGGTGGCTATGGGTAAAGAACACCAGCAGAACAAGAAAGAGATCCATGATACCCAGCAGAAACTGTCCGAGCAGAGTGCGGTGAGCATGAATAATCCCCAAACCAAAGTATATGCCGTCACTATTTAGATATAAACAGATTTTGTGATTTTAACCCATAAAGACTCAAACTGGTGACTAAAAGTATCTATTGATGTAAAATGCTTAATTACTTTACACACATTAATCCTATCAGTCCATGTAAATAATTGGTGTAAAATACAGTTTGTCATCTTTTCATGGTCATCAGAAATGATCCCTTTGGACATTCAGAGGCTCCGTAGTTACTGTGGAAACACCATCATCTTCTACAACACTGATTCACCAGTAAAACCCATGGAGTTGGATCAATGACAGTGGATGGAAACACTGAGTTTGTGTTCAGTTAATAATAGATTTTACTGACAAAGTCACCTTTTCTTAAGTTTTCTCTGTTTTTGGTATAATAATCTTCAAATGTAGTCTTAGCATGATGATTAAAGTCTATGATAAGTAAATTAAATATAGGAAAATGCCTGATTTTCACTGAAAAAGTGCATAATAGACAGGATTTATCATAACTAGTGATAGATCACTTAAGAAAGCGTAAACAGAGAGAAAAATTCATTTGGGAACTGCTACAAAAGTAGCACTGGGTCTTAATGGGTTAATAACTTCTGATCCATCAATCTTATCAAAACAAGTAGATAACTGGTGTAAAATGCAGTTTGTCAACTTTTCATGGTCATCAGATATGACCCGTTTGGACATTCAGAGGCTCCATAGTGAACGTGGAAACACTGTCATCTTCTACAGCATTGATTCACCAGTAAAACCCATAGAGTCTGATAAATATCAGTGGTTGGAGGTGCTTATTTTTGTGTCCAGTTTTTTTTTTTTATCTTTGCTTAAAAAGTCACTTTTTTTTAGTTTTTCTTAGGTTTTTTTTAACATAATAACCCTCAAGTTTAATCTGAACCTCCATGAACATCTACGTGATCAGTAAATTAAATACAGAAAAATACATGATTTTAACTGAAAAAAAAAAAAGCAAAATACAGAGGATAATATTATAAGAAATGGTGATAAATCATTTAAGAAATATTCAATCTAGAGGAAAATTCATTAGGGAACTGTCACAAAAGTAGCACTGGGTCTTTATGGGTTAATTCCAGATTTACAAATGCTGAAAATGCTCTTAACCTATTAATGTGTTTCTAGGCCCTGATGCTTTCCCAGAACCAAGTGAAGCAGCTGGAGGAAGATAACTCTAAACTGCAACTCAAACTTAAAGAACTGAATGAGGAATACCGCGCACGGCTGCTGTGTTATTTACAGGACTTAACTGTGAGTAATGGTTCATAAACACACTCTAATGACTGAGGACTGAACCCAAAGTGGATACTGACTCTGATACTTTACTTACATGTAAATGTAAATGTAAGGTCAATTTCCACAACTATCAGCTATCTAAGTTGGGGTTGATGTGGCTTCTCGATTGGAGATGCTGACTTTGAGGGACAATAAGACAAAGCTCAAAAGATAATATCACACCTAGAGTTACACCTACATCATCATCATCCATCAACCTGCATTTACACTCAAGAGATCCTTTATAATCTTCATTTGCAGAGAAACTGAGTTACAATAAAACAGCAATGATGCATCACACAAACATAAATTACATGGATGGATGGCTGGATGGATAAAATAATTAGAAGTGGAAGGGTGGATTAAGATGATTTTTTTAAATGGCTGAAAGGTACAAATGTATTCATTTCAGAAATGTATAATAAAACAAATCTAATTACTATTTACACATAGTTGTAGTTAGTTTTATTGTTGTCCACTCCCACTTTTATTGATCATTTGCTTTTCATTTGATGTTCAGTGTTTCAGATTTATTTAGGTGCTTATTACTTTAACTTAATCTTCAGTTCCAGAGTCACTTTGTTCATAATAAAGTGATAGTATTGATATTTTTTTGACATACATAAGGCTTTTTCATTGTCATAGTTTTTGGGTGTGAGGTGGGATGATGTGCCTTTTCATGCTCCAAACCATCTTTATTATATTCCTTTAAATTATCTATCATTCAATGTCCAAGTACACATACTTACCCTGAACTCCGAATATTACTAAAGTAAAAGTATTATCAACAAAATGTACTTAAAATGTAACAGAATCAAAAGTTAAGATGCTCATCATGAACAACAGCTCCATTCCAAGTGTTATTATAAAATATGATTACTCTGTTTTTATTACTAATGAGCACATGTAAGAGCATTTTAATGTCGTAATTCACCAATGTGGATCCGATTTTACATATGTTGAATACTACTTGATAGATAGAAAAAGTATGAACCTGTATGAAACTGAAATGTTCAAGTAAAGTACCACCAAACTGTTCTTTAAATAAGTACAGTACTTGAGGAAAAGTACTTAGTCACCTGTCAGTCACAGAACATGTATCCTGTTACATCCATCTGCATGTGTTTGCATCCAGGAGTACATAGATGGACTTGGAGAAACAAAAACGCCCTCAGGGGGGAATAAAATGAAGAAGTTTGTGGACAACATGCTGCAGGATGTGCGTTCATCATACAGGACTCGGGAGGAACAGCTCGCCTCCGCTGCTCGCTCCTATAAGAAGAGACTACAAAGGGTCACCAACACACATCACACTCTCCTCATAGCCTACAGGTAATGTTTAAGGGTGACAGTTACACAGTAACTCATCATAGAATGCTATCAGAATAGGTTCCCATCTCAATGGCATCACAACTCAGGGATTCTGTGATACTTGTGCACTGCAACAGTCATCTATGCTTTATCAAAATGAGAAATACAAAAGAAGGAATCATGTATCATTGCACTGAGGTGTCAGCTGTATAAAATCTGAACAAAAAGTGCATAATTTTAGCTCTTCTTTATCTCCACCTTAATAAATACACACTAAATGTAGCTGTCATATCCATGTGTGCCATCGGTTATTAAAAACAGCAGTATTTGGCACAAGTGTTTTAAAAGAGGAAGCACTTAAATATATTATCTTATCTATATTTTCTATATTATTTATATCTCTTTGCAGGCCACCAAACCTTTATGTACATACTGTCAACTGATCAAACTTCTGGTTAGATGCTAAACTGCGTTGTGTTACCTTGTACTTGTACATGTGTAATGATAATAAATTTAAATCTAATCTAATCTAATCTAATCTAATCTAATCTAATCTAATCTAATCTAATCTATATTTTGTCCCACACCAGTTATATGATTGTTAGTTTCATTAAGAATAAATGTGTGCTTTTATGCTTATTTCTTTACTTGTGAAATGTAAGAATGTGAAATGTAAAATGCCAGAATTGAAACACGTTCAAAGTCATTGGTTTCCAAACAAATTAAAATTGTGGTTAATAATAAGGAAACAAGTACATTTTGTCTCAATAGAGCACAGGTGTCAAACGTGGCCCGGGGGCCACATCCAGCCCACCAAAGGGTCCAGTCCAGCCCTTGGGATGAAGTTGTGAAATGCAAAAATTACACTAAGATATTAACAATCCTTTTAGTTCAGGTTGCACATTCAGACTAATTTAAGATCAAGTGGGTCAGACCAGTAAAATACTACCATAATAACACATAAATAATGACAACTCCAAATTTTTCTCTTTGTAAATGTAAATATTTTCATGTATTTACACTAAAACAAAGTATAATTAAAAAAAAAAAAAAGTGAATAACCTGTACAAATATGAACAACCTGAAATGCTTTAAGAGAAGTAAGTACAATTTTAACAATATTCTGCGTGATATTAAATGTTTTGTGTATTTGTAGATCCATTGTGATCTGTACGTTATAATGTACATGTGTAAATGATAAACTGAAGCAGAATATTGTTAAAAAAACACTTATTTTTTCAGTTTGTTCATGTTATTCATATTGTTTGAAAGGATAGTTTGTAGATGTAAACATTTTCATTGTTTAATTTTACTTTTTTCACTCTAAAACATAAAGAAAATTATGGAGTGAACATTATTTCTATATTATTATGTTATTATTTTACTGGTTCGGCCCACTTTAGATCAAATTTAGCTGAATGTGGTCCCTGAACTAAAATGAGTTTGACACCCCTGCAATAGAGCATCACTCAGTGACTGGACGTCTGTGGTTTGAGCAGGAACTCAAGATTTTTAAGGAATAACACACACCCAACTATCTGTATCTATTATCAGCTGATCTTTTGTGCTTTAGGGCTCAGAGGGAGCAGATCGTGGCCAAACCAGAGTGTGGTCTGAACCCTGGACCCCCTGAAGGCACCTTCAGCCTGGATCCCAGTGAGCTGAGAGATGAAACTGAGAAGGAGCTCCAGAACCTTCGCCAGGACAAGGCCAGGCTGGAGGCTCAGCTCCAAGAAGCCCAGGATCAGGTAGGTGAGACTGAACTCAGATGGCTGCTTTGACATGGGTTAAATCAGAGATGTCAAACATACGGTCCACAGGCCAAAACTGGCCCACCAAAGGGTCCAATCTGGCCCTGGGATAAATTTGTGTAAGATAACTATCAAGAATGTCAAAGTTTAGTTCAGGGGCCACGTACTGCAGTGGCCCAGAGGTGCACCAGCCCAAAAAATTATCTATATAAGAAAAAAAAAAAAGACAACAGCCCAAAAAATGATCCATGTAAGAAAAAAAATAGAACAGCCAAAAAAGGATCCATATAAGAAAAAAAAGAGAACAGCCCAAAAAATTATCCATATAAGAAAAAATAACAGCCCAAAAAATTATCCACTATAAGAAAAAAAGAGAACAGCCCAAAAAATGATCCACTATAAAAAAAAAAGACAACAGCCCAAAAAATGATTCTTGTAAGAAAAAAATAGAACAGCCAAAAAAGGATCCATATAAGAAAAACAAGAGAACAGCCCAAAAAAATATCCATGTAAGAAAAAATAACAGCCCAAAAAATTATCCACTATAAGAAAAAAAGAGAACAGCCCAAAAAATTATCCGCTATAAGAAAAAAAAGAGAACAACCCAAAAAATGATCCATGTAAGAAAAAAATAGAACAGCCAAAAAAGGATCCATATAAGAGAAAAAAAGAGAACAGCCCAAAAAATTATCCACTATAAGAAAAAAAGAGAACAGCCCAAAAAATTATCCACTATAAGAAAAAAAACAAAAACAAAAAAACAAAAAAAAAAGGCATCTTTTTCAATTAAGGGGGTGCTGTTTACCCAAGAAGTCTCTTGCTTTAAAATTAAGTCCATCACAAAAAATAAAAGCATAGGCTAAAATTTTTTAAGGCTTTCAGCTAATGTGGCTAATGCTAAGGAAGTAATCCAGTGGAAGTGGTGGTCAGTGCGCTAAAAACACAGTTATTTTAAAAATATTTACAGTAATATAGTTTGCAGGTTCCCGTGTCTGTTTAAGGTTAGGTCTGGGTGTTAAATGGTTAAGGTTAGGGTTAAGGTATGGTTGGGGTTAGTTTTCACTGGTAAATGACCCTTGTATGCGCTGTGTGAAGGTTCGTGGCTAAGCTAATGCTAACGCGAAAAGTTGAGTTTGTAACTTTGTGAACCACCAGTGCGAGTAAGCAATTGTGAGATTACAGTGTTGAATTGTTCAGCTGTCTGGCATTTAATATTAATATGATTAATATTAACTACAAGAAGTTTTAAAATTATTTTATTTTGAGAGGAGGAGAAGTGGAGCTTCCTGTGGAGCTTCCTGTGGAGCTTCCTACTTTTTCACTCTAAAACATAGATACAAGTATTTATAAGTGCTTATGTTATTATTTTACTTGTCTGGCCCACTTGAGGTCATATTGGTCTGTGTGTGGCCCCTGAACTAAAATGAGTTAGACAGCACTGGGTTTAATGCTAATTTAATGATGTAATAACAGGTAATTTATTGCAGCTAATATTGTGTTTACTGTACTAAATGCACCTGAGATGGTTGGTTCGTTTCCAGTTTCTGACTGACAGCCTTCAACTATCCGTCTGTTGCAGGTGGCTGTCCTCAAAATGCCTGTGTATACTTTGTGTCTGGAGTGAGTGTAATTTGGTATTTTCATGGATGACATGAATAACCAGCTGTGAATGTTTCATGTATGATAATAAATAATGTAACTTTATCAGGCCAGAGCAGATATGTGAAGAATCCATGGCGGACATAAGCAAACAGCTGAAGGACATCACAGAGTCGTCACTGGTAAAATGAATCTGTCTCATCACATTTTTCATTTTCTCATAACAGTCCAGGACAATATTCTGCCATGAATGAGTTTTGAAAATGTCCTTTGTCCAAACAGATGGGTTTTGAAAAGGAGCGTGCACTTCTCATCACCAGGGCAACGGTTGCTGAGGCGCAGGTGTCCGAGTTGCAGGACTATATTGACAACCACCTGGCAAGGTCAGGATGTCTGTTGATGTGTTACAACACGCAGACATGACACATTAACATAAAGTGTTATGTTTATGTCTTATGCTCATTGTATGTCATTGTTTGAAGAACAATGTACATTAATGAATGGAAATGTGTAACATTTAGTTTTACAGGGAGATTTTCGTCTGCAGTGTGTCAGATTTAGAGGCATAAGGAGGATCTGATTAGCCTACAGAAATGAAATATAATATTCCTAGTTAAAAAAAAAAAAATAAATTAAAAAAAAAAAAAAAAAAAAAAAAAAATATATATATATATATATATATATGTACACATAATCTAAGAATCAGTGTGTGTTTGTTACCCTTCTATATACACACATACACACATATACACATGCATACTTACACACACACACACATACATACATACATACATATATACATGCATGCATACATACATACATACATACACACACATATGAACAGACATACACATGCACACATACATGCATGCATACATATATGCATACATACAGGCATATACACACACATATACATACACGCATGCATACATACACACACATACGAACATACATACATGCACACATACATACATGCCTGCACACATAGATACATACATGCATACATGCATACATACACACATACATACATACATACATGCATACATACACACACATACGTACATGCATGCATACATACATACATACATACATACATACATGCATGCAGTTGATAGTTCAGTTGATAATTCATGTGTGATAGACTCATAGTGTCCGTACACAACTATGAGGCCCCTGTAAATTAACTATGTGAAGTGTGTGAAGTGTTACATTGAGCTTTGTCGCCATCTCACAGGTATAAACAGGAGATCAACAATCTCCACAGACGACATGGGATAGAGGAAGCACAACGGTCCCAAAGTGCTCATTCATCACTCCTTTGAGGACCAAATTCTGGACACTGGTTACTAATATAGGTAATATGGTTTAAGTAATCATTTTTTATGCATCTAGATATTAAAAAAAAACTTGACTTGCACAAATTAAATGTAAAATAGTAAGTGTAACATGATTATTGAGGTTAAAGTTAAAGCTACTTTGTGCAAACCTACTTCCACTTGATTTGCAGAGAGGGCATGTGAATGGATGGACTTTCACCATCACTAGGTGGTGCTGTTCATGCTGGTGGGTTTCTCCATGAAAGACCCCCAAAGAAAGCCGGCCTTGAGAAAAAAATGCCTGGAATGTTTGTAAAGCTTATGTCAATTTCACGAGCTGGGGAGAAGAAAGCGTGGTGACAATGAGGGGTCACCCTGGTGAGAATAATGTCATTACATGTTACCCAGACACGTACACGCCTGTGAATACTTTCCCTCAGCGCTGCTCTGAGAACTGTGGGGCAAACAAGCCAGGCTTTTGCAGAATGAAGGTTCATATTTAGAGCCTCAGTGTTGTAGTGAATAGGCATCTATTCCCTTTAAATCCCTTTAACAGTGAAAGGCTGTGCATTTTTTCTGCTGTTTGGAGGCTGAGTTTCCATGCCACTCTTCACAGCTGATGTATATTCACATTTGGAAGGAGTTGTTTAAAAGCGTACACAGTAGAAACGTTTATTTAAAAGTGTCAGTAGATTTACATCAAATTGAGTTGAAAATGGGTAAATGTTTAAGGAAAAAATACCCTGGGGAATGATGGGAAATAAATGGTTATGGAAAGCAGTGGAGTCATACATGTCACCCCAATCCCATTTTCAGGGAGCATGCCAGCCGCGGGAAGGGGGAGGGGGGGGGGGGGGGGGCGAAAGTTTGAGAGGAATGGGAAGTGGGATTTTGTTAGTAATGTATTACACTCCCAGGACCCTGGGAAAGGGGGGTGGGGGTGTTCGGTTTGGGTCTGTGCCAACATAGTCACAGTGCCAAAGAGCTGGGTGCTGCATGGGGACCACTCCTCTCTACGGCAGATCTGTGGGAAAATCAAAACCAGGTTGTTCTTTGCTGCTTTGCCAACAAAGATGGACAAGTGATGTGCCTGCGGAGGCCTCTGCAGACTGTCACAATTGAAAATGTCCTATATGTAAACAAAAAGACCCCAAAAAAAGACAAAAAGGCAGAAATAAATGGTCACAAATGAATAGAAGCAGGAGACCACAGCTGGTTACCAGGCAAAATGCCAAGTCTTTTACAGCTTCAGGAGCATTTTGGAAAAGTTGAGTGGTTTGGACTGTGAGCAGCTGTTTATTTGCCTCTGTATGTGGTCACTATTATGATGGAAATAGTCATAATAAATACAATTAGTCTGATAACTATAATAATCATAATGTTAAACAGTGAAGTTTAAAGTATTATTCTTTTAAAGCGTCTGCAGCTGTTCTATGATCAAGTGGATGATAATCACTTTATTTTACAGCCACTAGGAGACGTCCCTGACATTATCTTGGAAGATCCACTCTAGTTAAAATTTCTATTAATTTTGAGGTCATCAGTGAGTCATTATGTAATAGTGATTAAATGTAGGTTAATCACATGCTTTGCTCCAGATAAATTTCACATTTTCAGATATTTGCATGTTGACATCTGATGTTACTACAAAATGACTTTATCTTAATATAAGTCTCACAATACTCCCATCTTTGACCATAGAAATGAGCAGAGTCCTGATGTGGCCCTAAACAGTTGTAACCAGAAACATCGACTGATCTAAAACTTTAAATAACTTTTGCGTCACTAATCCTATCAATACATTTAATAATTCAGATAAAAATATTCTCAGCATTTCCTTGTCATCAGATATGATACATCTGGATGTAAAGAGGCTCTATAGTGAACAAGGAAACGCTGTCATACTCTGCAACATTGATCCACCAACAAAACCCATGTAGTTTGACAAATAAGTGATAGTAGGAACTTGTTTTTATTCAAGATTCAAGATCCTTTATTGTCATTCAGTGTGGTATGATGAACAAAAATTGCAATCCACAAGATCAATAGAGAATGAACATTTAAAAACACACACCCTTAAAAATAGAGAAAATAGAAAACAGAACACACACATTCAAAATAAAAAAGTGCAGGTAATAATAATGAATAAATCAACATAGACGATGAGAAGACATGACTGAATGTAAACAGATTATTGCACATTCTATGTAGCATTCCATTATGTTCAGTTAATCAATCAATCAATCAATCAACTAGAAGCATTCGGAGAGCGCAGACCTCCGCCAAGGCTGATCAGTGGCCCCCCCCGTGGGCCCCCCCACCCCCGATCACCACCAAAATGTAATCATTTCTTCCTTATCCCATTTCCAACAAACCCTGAAAATTTCATCCAAATCTGTCCATAACTTTTTGAGTTATGTTGCACACTAACGATCAGTGGCCCCCCCCGTGGGCCCCCTCACCCCCGATCACCACCAAAATTTAATCATTTCTTCCTCATCCCATTTCCAACAAACCCTGAAAATTTCATCCAAATCTGTCCATAACTTTTTGAGTTATGTTGCACACTAACGGACAGACAAACAAACAAACAGACAGACAAACAAACAAACAAACCCTGGCAAAAACATAACCTCCTTGGCGGAGGTAATAATCAATCAATCAAACTTTATTTGTATAGCACTTTTCATACATGGTACATGTAGCACAAAGTGCTTCACATCAAAATCCCCACTGTCCTGCAGTTGCAACTAAAAATAAAAGCAACAAAGTAAAGTGAAGTTTACAGTAAAGGTTTAATTAAAAGCTAGACTAAAAAAAAAGATAAGTTTTGAGTTTCTTTTAAAAATATGAACACTCGTAGCGGACCTCAGATCCTCAGGTAGACTGTTCCATAGTTTGGGGCCATAAAAGCTGAATGAGGCCTCACCATGAGTTTTGGAGTGGACTCTAGTAACAGTTAAGAGATTACTACCTGAGGGTCCGAGAGGGCTCGTATGTTAAAAGCAAATCAGATGAATAAATAGGGCTAAGACCATTAAGAGTTTTAAAAACCAATAAAAGTACTTTAAAATCAATAAAAGGAATATAAAAGTTAATAGATATATTTTGCTCAAAAAGTCACTTTTACTTAAACATTCTCTGTTTTGATTTAATAACCTTTTAATTCACTCCGACCTTTCATGATCATCTGCATGATCTGTAAATTAAATATCAGAAAATACCTGATTTTCACTGAAAAATACAAGTTGCAGAGGATAATATTGTAATAAACAGTGATAAATCACTTTGGAAAGTTTAAATATAGAGGGAAAATTCATTTGTTAAGTTGCAACAAAACTAGTTCTAGGTCTTTAAAGGTTAACCAATAATTGCATCATAAAAGCTGTGATTATGATCACCTTTTGTGCTAAAGTCCTGGTGGAACACAGGAGTCCAGATCAACCACTGAATGTTTCTAAACAGTCTCATATTAGCTCATATATTGCAAAAAACTAATGTATGTTTTCCCTTTTCACATTTCCTCTCATTTCAATGTCTGTGGCTGAGCTAAGCTTCCTCTTAGTTTGCTTTGTTCAACTTGAAATAATGAGAAGAAATACTCCAATACTATTGAGTTTTGTAAAATTATGATAGGTAATTCATATTATTTAGTTAGTTTAGTTTTATTTCGAGCACAGAATCAGATCACAAAGAACCATCGCGCTCGAAAAGGAGTGGGAAGAAATATAACTAATAGACTCCCACTCCTTTTTACAAACTAATGATTAAATTAATTCCACTTCCTTTGCTTTAACACACTTTTTTTCCCTATATTTTTGCAATAACACAAAGCATCCATACAAACTATTCACATTCCTCTTTTTTAGTCATCTCATACACAAGCCGTTTTGCATAATCAACCTTTTTTAATATAAACTATAATATTTATATGCACTTTCATTATTTACTACAAATACAATCATTACTAAATGTGATAATATCTCCTAATCATGATAGTCTGTATTAATTGATTAATTACAAATAGGCAATACAGAATAATATCTTATTTTATGCATTCTTCTATAACTAGATTTTCACTTATTTGGATAATGTGCTATATTTTGTTATTATGATGGATTTATACATCCTTTTAAATGCACAAATTGAAGAAGACATTTTAAAGTTTTGGTCCAGATTATTCCACAAATGTACCCCTCAAACAGAGATACACTGACTTTTTATGTTTGTTCTACACTTACTTTTATTGTTTATTGTTATTGGGAATCCCCATATGCTTCCACTGTAGTGGTTGCTAGTCTTCCTGGGGTCCCTGTTAAAAAGACATCAAAAATTGATACATCATTCGAAACAAATGCAGTGACAATGCAGTAGCAATAAATAACAGTTAACACATCCAATAAGTACAACTTTCACATATGGTACACCATAGATTTTAGTGTTCTTTTAAATACATGTAAATTAGATGAGTCCCTCAGCCTTTTTGGCAAATTATTCCAGAGTTGCGATGACCTTTTCTTGAAGATTTCAGTTCCCCATAAATTGTAGTATTTATAGTAATATAGCATCTGAAGTTTGATAATCACTGTTTTCTGCTCTAAACTGACAAATAAACAGCAATAGGTTATGACAAGTTTTGCAGCGCATCATATTCTAGACCTCTGTTCTGTGTTTATCAGAGTTACGGCTGCAAGTAAACATTTTGATGCTTCTCCGCTGTCACTGCTCTGTGCTTTTTCATGATGACACTTGTTCACAGATTTGTTTTGTGAGCAGCACAGTGGGAAAAAAGGTTGCATGAATGTGTCACTCTGAGGATGGGAAGCAGGGTGGAGCAGCGCAGAGGAAGTACCTCACATGGCCTGCGACGGGCTGCTCGTCAAGAGGCCCTTTGTTTTAGGAGGTTAATGCCTAATTGATACAGGCTTAATGAGAGCGAGCTGTGTGTGCAGTGTGTGTGAGCCGCGGACTGGATGGCCCCGCCATAATTGGAACGGACAAGCCTTGTGTATGTGTGTGTATGTACGTGTGTGTTTGTGTGTATGTGTGTGTGTGGAGGAGTACATGGGGATGGGGTTTATGGGAACGCAAGGAAAGGAGTGGGAGAGTGGGAACCAGGAAGAAAAGGTGACAGTGAGTAGGAGGAATGTGGAGGCAGTGGGAGATGAATCCGCTAGGATAGTGAGAAAATTGCTAAATCATGTCAATGAAGTGCGGAGACAATGAAAGTGCATGTATGAGCCAGTGCATTCCCATGGATATTCACTCAGGGGTCCATTCAGGTTTTCTGCACCACTTTGTACCTGGTGCACACATACACACATACACACATCAGTACCATCTGTCATGTGGTGTGTTCTTTCCAGAAAGCAGCAGTAGTGCTACATAAGCTGCTACTAACTGTCTGTTTTTTTGAGACACCTGTCTTTTCTTTTCTGATGAGCTGTCCTCTCGCCCCCTCTTTCAGACCGACAGTCTCAGACTATTCATGTAAGAGTCCCCGGCTTCCCTCCAGACAAGCTTTCAGTATGGAGGCTAGAGAGGCATTAAGAGGGAGGAGGGAAGGGGCAAACAGAGGGGAGCACAGAAGAGCCGTGCACTTCAGAAAACCTTGAAGAATTAGGCCTGAAAGCTATGGAGATTCTGGGTGGCTGCAAGAGAGAGACACAGAGAGAGAAAAGAATGAACAGAATAAAAAATAAAGAGGGCCAGTGTGCTGTATTATAAAGATAAGAGGGGAGAATTAGATGAGGGGGGGGCAATAAAAATGGATTACTTGAGGTGAGGCTTAACAGTGAAACAGCAAAAAAAAGAAAAGACAAAAATGGAGAGAATATAGGGTGAGAAAAGAGGAGGAAGAGTTACTGTAAGGGTGAAAAAGACAGGGGAGGGAGAGGCAGCTTGATGAACAAGAGCGAGTGAGAATGAGGCTGAGTGTCGGTGAGGGAAGGAGAGAGGGACAGACCCTCCGCTTTCCCACACTCGGCTGGTTCCCACAGTGGACCCGGCTAATCCCTGTCTTAATTGGGGGAGAATTCCAGCGCACATGTTCCCCTGGAATGAGCGTAGAGCTGAGGGAGAGGAAGGCCCGGCAGCTCCAGACACATCACACAGGCCACGGCGGCTGGCCTGATGCACAATGTGTGAGCGCACTTTTGTTGGAACATAAACATGCCACATGACTGTCAGCACATCTGATGGATAAATGGATTCACTGCTCGCTCCATTTTTTCTTTCTACTTGGATGAAAAGAGACCAGTGCTCTTAGCAGCCACTTAGCAGCGCTCAGTCACATTCCACTAGAGCTGAGTGTGGAACTTCAAGTGTCATTTTATCTTTGTTAAGATGATACGTCAATTTTACAACTATTCCACTGCATTAAATAGTTATGTAACCAAAATTACAAGACATTTTCTCATGATTCCATTGTTGCAATTAATCAGGAATACTTCTTGTTTCACGTCTTTTTATTTGTCTTCAAGATTTGAAGTTAAATGACAGTTGTAAGCAGTTTATTCCTTTCATTTACTTTATATGTTGCAGTGGTGAAGACTCCAACTATCTGTAAGGCAACATTCCACTAGATGTGGGCAAGAGCAATTTGATGGAACCTTTAAAACCTTAACTCATAAAAACCCAAACCTCCACCTGTGACCAAAATCATCTACTGATCTAAACTGTTTAACCTCTGATCCACTTATCCTGTCAATACATATAAATTACTGGTGTAAAATACAGTTTGTCGTCTTTTCATGGCCATCAGATATGATCCATTTGGACGTTCAGAGGCTCCATAGTGAACGTGGAAACACTGTCATCCTCTACAACACTGATTCACCAGTAAAACCCATGGAGTTTAATAAATGACAGTAGTTGTAAACCCTTGTATTTAGTTCAGTTATTGATATCTTTATTGAAAAAGTCACTCTTTCTTCACTTTTCTCTGTTTCTGATATAATAACCTGCAACTGTAATCTGAGCTTTTATGAACATCTACATGATCAGTGAATTAATTGTAGGAAAATGCCTGATTTTCACTGAAAAAACACAAAATACAGAAGATAATATTACAATAAATGGCGATAAATCCCTTGAGGAAGGTTAAATATAGAAAAAAATTCATTTGGGAACTGACACAAAAGTAACACTGGGTCCTGATGGGTTGAAATAAAATAGCAGCTTTCAGATTTAGATTGATCTGCAGTTATTTCCAACTGTAGCTGTATTTTAAGATATTCTAATACATTTTAAATGTTTAATGTGTAAGAGAGAATCTAATGCAGTCTGCAGCATCATCACTTTTTTCGAAATTACAGCTGAAAATTTTCTTCAAACATATATACACTGTTTCCCATAAAGTTGGAATAATTTTGTTTTCAGACACATTCCTCTTTTTATTCCTGTTTACATACATCAATAATCACTTTTGACCAAATGTAATGATTACACACAGAGCCCCAGTTACACTAAATCACACTGTCGCAATTATTCCAGAGGTAAAAATATTTTATTCTAACATTTTAGGGCAACTTTTACCTTTACCTTTTTGGTTTAGATATTATTTTTATAGTAAGTAAACCTAATTTATTTGAATATGTCTAAATACTTACTGTTATTCCACTAGTATTATAAAAATGACAATATTCTGAATTCGACAGGTGTCATGTAAACAACATATTTAACTTGGGTGTTCTAAATTAAGACTTTTTCCAAATGTGACATTTTTCGATTAAGATCAGCAAAAGATCAGACATACAGCACAATTTGGAGAAATAATTTAATTTCTGTGTTTTTTGCAGGTTGACACCCGCAGTTCGTGTTAACAGTCAGCTCGAAGAGATCGATGCTCCAAATAAAAATCAACATTACTCATTGGTTTGAGAAACAGACCTACTTGAAAGCATAAAAGACAATATCAACAGTTTTTTGGATATGTGCAAATATCAAAAACTGGACCCTCATCTAAAGGAGGAAGGCTGAGTTCACATAATGGAACTATTTTTATGAGTTATGCATGGCTGCATGTAAATGAGAATATTCAGTTTTGTCATCCATGTAAACAGCTTATTAGGAATTTTACTTTTTCAAACTAACAGTCTATTAAAATGTTAGTGTTGTTGTCCAGCTCCAAATATTACAGATTTAAATTTTCCTATGTATAAAACATCTCATGGTCAGTTTTCACATTTTGTGGGATGAAAATGTCATTTAATGATTCTCCTGTGTCATTGTCAATAAGAAAAAGAGATTTAGCCATTCACTGAAAACCTTCGACTTATAACATACATGTTTAACAGACTTCAGTGATATGTTTCCATTTCCTTATTGGGTGTTTTCATGTAAGCATCTGATTCTACCACACCTTTATATGCACTTTTATGTTGTTAGATATTGTATTTTTGGAATGGATGCCATTAAATATCCCAACCAAAGTATGAATTTGTAAATATATTTGTTAAATCAAAGTATTAGAATTGTTTTAGTTTTCCTGTAGGTAATAGGAAATCTGGAAATGCAGCAGCTTGGTAATCGAGTTGAATAGGGCGTTAACAGCACTAAGCAACACAACAATAAACTACATGCCCATAAACATAAAAATAACTGTAGTTTCATTTCAGTCTGAAGTTCCTTCAATACATGTGAATGAACACCTGCAAGAGTTTTATAATGAGAGTGGTTTTAAATATCATCAAGTCTTCACATATTTCACAGGACTTGTACCGTACAGGCGTAACTCTCACCCTGAAGCAAATAAACGCAGGAGAAAATGCAAGGAGATACTAGTAACATAACAAAACAACTGTGAGTGGCAGTTTCGTTCCTGCCTCCCTCTTTTCCTTCATAAACAGTACGAACAATAGGCACAGTGCAATGTGTCTCTGAGGACGTAACCGGAGAAGACTTCTCTGAGGTGAGAGATAACAGACAAAAAATAGGTAGGCTGAGCAGCGCTGTGGTATTTGAGGATTAGAACAGGGAAACACAGGGGTGGGTGGCAGGCATTGAGAGGGGAGCTGAACTGATCTGCCAGGGAAGTTTCTCCCCTTTGTGCAGACAATCAGACGGGTTTTGTCAGAAAACCATAATCCTGCTGGTTAATTGGCAGGGTCTTTGAGCACCAAAAGGACAGGTGTGTTTCCCTGTAGGGGTAGACTCTCAGTCTGGGGCTTAGGAACCAGGAAGCAGGAACCAGGAGGCTGAAGGCTGACGTCAACCACATGACGAAGCAGATCTACCCATCAATCTGTCTGTCTGTTTAAAAGTCATTGTCCTTCTGGGTGTTTCAGCTGCTTGTGTTACACTTACTATCACATATTTAAACTCATTTAAACTATTTCACCTGGACCTGGACCACTCAGTCACTTTGGATTGGTATTTATTGAATCACCATTAAATTTTTACCTCCACCAAGGAGGTTATGTTTTTGCCAGGGTTTGTTTGTCTGTTTGTTTGTTTGTCTGTCCGTTAGTGTGCAACATAACTCAAAAAGTTATGGACAGATTTTGATGAAATTTTCAGGGTTTGTTGGAAATGGGATAAGGAAGAAATGATTAAATTTTGGTGGTGATCGGGGGTGGGGGGGCCCACGGGGGAGGCGCAGACCAGAAAATTTCATCAAAATCTGTCCATAACTTTTTGAGTTATGTTGCACACTAACGGACAGACAAACAAACAAACAGACAGACAAACAAACCCTGGCAAAAACATAACCTCCTTGGCGTGGGGGGGCCCACGGGGGGGGGGCCACTGATCAGCCTTGGTGGAGGTCTGCGCTCTCCGAGTGCTTCTAGTTCATAATCCAATCTAATCCAATCCACTTTTATATATATATATATATATATATATATATATATATATATATATATATATATATATATATGTATATATATATATATATATATATACATATATATATATATATATATATATATATATATTTATATATATATATATATATATATATATATATATATATATATATATATATATATATATATATATATATATATAGCACATTTAAAACACACAAGGTTACCAAAGTGCTGTACAATGCAAAAGACACACAAAACAAAAAGACACTAGAAGACAGAACCAAGACCACACACTTCTCATGCTGGGTTAAACACCAAGGAATATAAGTGACCTTTAAACCAAGACTTAAAAGTTTCCAGAGAAGGAGCCATTTTGACATGGGTGGGTACTGGGGTGTCATAAAGCGGGGGTAAACATGACAAATTCATGGGGCCCAGCATTTCCAGGGGGCCCAGTAGTTATATGGTTAGAAGTTGTGAAAATTTCGTGTAAGCTCCGCAGTAGAAGAGAGGCATAGAAGCTGGGAGTTGGATGTTCGAAGTTAGGTTTTACTTTCATTTTCATGCCTGTTTGTGCTGCTTATGAAATGCACCCCTATACCTCCAGTAATTACAGTACGTTCACACACCCCCGATGACATATTTACAGATAATGTCTTTTCTGAAGGGCCCATAACTTTTACCTTCCATAGGGTCCACAATTGGTAGTGGCTCCCTGGGGTGGGTAGACTGAGAAACCTCGGTCACCTCGAGTTTTTAGCCTTGTTTTCGGCACGACAAGGAGAAGCTGATCTGCAGACTTTAGTCCCCTAGAGGGAGTATACCACTCTAAGAGATGTCAGGTCAGAGATAAGGTCAGAGATGTTCTGAGGTGCCAAACCAATAAGGGATGTAAAAATAAACAGTAAAATCTTAAAATTTATCCTAAAATATTAAGTGCATTTCACAAAACAATATGTGCCAACTGCAAAATGCAGTAGAAAAGCTTAGTTTAGGTGTAAAAAACATATGCTTACGCCAGTGAGACTACAGGATAACCACAATGTTATCAGACATTACTATATTATTAGTGTCAAGTTTCCAATGAAAACTTTTAGTTATAGTGAATAAAAATGCACGTCAACACTTCTTTTCTATGTTTGCCTGGTAATTTCTAAAATGCAAAGTTACACATCACTGTAATTGGGGGATTGATTTGACGACACCGGATAAACTTCAGTTTTTACTTTTCTGTTTGTATTACAAGCCATCTGGAGCGCTGCATAATACAAATAACATATTCTAAGAGAGAAAATCACCCCATGAGGAGAGCTGTGCATACAAATGACAGTACACTGTACTCATTCTCATTCTCCTATCTGTTAGACCATAGATTTCCATCCTTGTCATAGCAGATATTATCTCTATGCAGTGTGGAAAATATCATCTTGCATTTTGGAGCCTCCCTCTGCAGGAGTCTGCTGCGATGTCTTCACATACTGCTTTCATTCAATATAGGACATATTTATACACAAAAAAGCATAAAATGTGCTTGACAGATTATGATAACCATAAGTACTGATTTAATGCCTAAATATTTCGGGGGGAAGGACTATTCAACAGAAAAGCTGCATATAATGGACTTTAACAACATGACAATGCAACTAATAGTATAAAACATAACAGACAATTGAACATAACTGTATGGATGTGTGGATGTAAAACATATTTGCTGCTTTTCTGATGTGCAAAAGTGACTATGTGGAAGGTCACCTAATAATTTTGAGGTTTTCTGTTATAATCTGAGATATGCACCAAAGCAACAGAGAAAAACATATACAGAAGTGCAAGGTGTTAAAGATATGTTGTTGTCCTGTGGGATTCACATATCTCCAAAAAGTTGTAATGAGCTCAGAAAAACAGCTTTGTAATGTATTCAATTTTTATTTTTTTTTATTATTTTTATTTATTGTATGTATTTGCATTGTATTTTCCAGCTCATCCAAGAGGATTTTAAGGAGAGAACCATAAATGAACACTTAATCCTTGATCACAAACAGGAAGCGAATGAAAAATCTGAAAAGTAGTGGTCAAACGATGGTGGATTTTAAAGGCTGTTAAAATAATGACAGAGGAGGAACAATGTGAGATTGCCAGAGATGAAGTTTTTGACTTTATCATGAACTGGGTAACTGCTGAACTGAACAGCTAAGTGAAAGTAATAAATCAGTAAATGTTAAAATGAATATAATACATACAAACTGTATAAAACAGGTGATTCTGAGAGTGTTTTGAACAGTTTAACTTTAATTACAGAGGCCTAATATTAGACACAAGTTGTTATCAGAGCTGAATTCTGCCAATACCAAAAGTTTTTCCTCTTCCTAATGGCATCCAAAATGATTAATGAGTCTATCTCTGCTGAAAAGCAACAAAAACTGACAAATTTAATAGATAGATAGATAGATAGATAGATAGATAGATAGATAGATAGATAGATAGATAGATAGATAGATAGATAGATAGATAGATAGATAGATAGATAGATAGATAGATAGATAGATAGATAGATAGATAGATATGTTCATTTGTGTTTATTTGTGGTGAGAATACACCACATTACTCACAAAACATATGACATAACACAACCTAAAAACAGTAATTGCACACCATATACTTGCCCAAAGCAGCAGAGACCCTTTATTGGGCAAGTGACTATTTTTGGTCATTTCTGCACATATTACAAGATAGTGACAGCAACAGTTCCAGTGAGGACAGTGAGTCAATAATCTCAGGTCTAATGTGGTCTACAGGGTCTGTAAAGTCCACCTCTGCATGAACAGTGAGTGTACCTGCTTTGTTAGGTACCTTGAAGTAATGGTACTAATGTAAAGAATGATGTTCAAAGGGATAATGTGGATGTGGACAGGGGTCTGGATCAGCACTTATGTTTGTCTAATGTTCTAAAATACATGTTCCTTTCACATGACGTGTTTTTCTTGTATTTTTTATATATACTTCTTGGAGTTGGAGTTTTTTGCCACATATGGGCAAGGAACCAAATACAGAAAATTTTCATAAAAGTAATTAATTCTTGTTATGTCCTCCAATAACACACTAAGGTTGACATTTGGAATTTCAGAGTATTGCTATGAGTGAACTATAAAGGGTAAAAAGCACATTTGCATAAAATGGAAATACTCAGTTCAGATCCAAGTGGAGTCGGAGCTGAATTCAAGCACTTTCATTCCTGGTTTCATCCATATTCAGATTCAGATACATGGCCTACAGCTTCTCCTAAGTCCTTATTCTGACGCAGCGAGTGCCTCTAAGTAGCCTTATTAGTGCATGATGTCAGTGTTTGGAGGGTTTTGTGGTTGTACCCCCTGCAGGCTGATGTCAGCCCCAGGATGCTGTGAGGAGATGGCAGCTGTGCTCAGCTCAAACTGAGGGGTAGCGGGCCTTCGTTGGAGGGGGTCCTAATTCATTCCCTCTGTCTTTCCTTACAATACTTTTTTGGCGGGAAACCTCCAAAGACGTTGGTTTGACCCAACTTGTGTTTCTTTGCGGGACCCCCTCCCTGAGAAAAGTGTCGCCCGCCTCTGCACTCATACACCATGTCCACCCTGTCTTGATTGATTTTCAGTGCGCATTTTGGAAGGGATTACAGCCATCTGCAGGCTCTTGAGGAACAAAGGGGGCTCCTCACTCTCCTCCCTTCAGTACTTCAGAGGGATAACATGGCCAGATAAACATGCTCTTACACCGCTCTACTCTCCTTCTCTATTCTGCCTTGACCTCTCAACCCACCCAAACTGCCCACTCTACTTTAAAGCTGACCACATTCTTCATCCCCACCCTCACTCTCCTCTGTTAACGGGGTCTCTTTGCTCATCACTTTTTGCAAATTGCTCACTGCAGAAGGACCTAAATGAGTCACTGCCTCGGAGAAACTTGCTGCGGAAAAACTTTTGTCATCAAATTAAGAGGACAGTGTAAAGTATTTTGTTTGGTAAAGACTTGTGTTTCCCTGCCAAGAACATGTGAATTAGTGGGTAACAAGTTGCACGCTCTCAGACTTAAACATTCACAGAATTTCCATTTGGGAACCATCATTCCCAGCTGTTTGAGGGTGTTATGGGAACCAGAAATTGTCAGCTGGGAATCTGGGATGCCAAAGTGTGGTCATGGATTTCATTTTCACCCTCAGCTGGTGTTGAGCTGATGGAGAGGTGGCAGGATGCACAACCACTGACTCACAGGAGGAGGTGGACAGATTAGGACTAATGCCTGAATCTAGGGGTTTGGGTTACCACTATGGTAGAATCAGATGTGTACGTGGACCATGACACAGAGTCACCTCCAAAATGTCTTCCTGCTGTCTTTTAATCACACTTATCTAGAGACAAGTAGAAGCCACAACTTCGTCTACTTCCAGTGTGGAGGGAGAAGGGACAAAGAAAGTCAAAAACTCTAGCAGCATTTACAGTATTAAACAACTTTATTAAAGCTACAGACAAGTTTTGGAAGAAGTTCACAAGCCAAAACATGTTGGTGCAGCTTTAATAAAGTTGTTCAATACAATAAATGCTGCTGGAGTTTTAAACATTTTAACCCATAAACATAAGCATCTACTGATCTAAACTGTTTAATACCTGCTGATCCACTAATCCTATCAATGCATATAAGTAATTGGTGTAAAATGCAGTTTGTCATCTTTTCATGGTCATCAGACATGACCCAGATTCTCTGTAGTAAACATGGAAACACCATCACCTTCTGCAACATTGATTCAACAGTAAAATCAAGTATTTTGACAAATGACAGTGTTTGTAGATGCTTGTTTTATGTTCAGTTATTGAAATCTTTGCTGAAAAAGTCACTTTTTCTTCAGTTTTCTCTGTTTCTGATATAATAACCTTCAACTTTAATCTGAGCTTTTATGAACATCTATATGATTAGAAAATTGAATATAAGAAAATACTTGATTTTCACTGAGAGTTTGCAAAACACAGAGGATAGTATTGCAATAAATGCTGATAAATCACTTAAGAAAGGTTAAATAGAGACAATTTTGGGGGGGAACTGCCACAAGTCACACTGGGTCTTTATGGGTTAATCAAGGTTCAAGGTTCAATTTATTGTCATTACATGTATATACATGAAACGAAACCAGTACTCAGGACCAGCAATGTACATTGTAAAAATTCCTATAAAAATTAGTCCTATATTGAAATAATAACAGTAAAAACCTGACAATAATAGTAAAACCTAATAATGAATAATGAATAAATAATGCAGTGTAAAATTAAACTAATCATACAAAACCATTTATTACCATTTATTTCATTATATGGAAGTATTCAACAACAGACTTTACTTGGATGAAAATATTCTACTCAAAGTGAAGCTTCAGCATTATTTACATAAAAGTTTGTAATTTAATCAGCAGTCTACTTACAGTATGGAAAGTACAAGTAATCACTCTGCACTAAAATGGTACTGGGTAGAAGTTTTTCAATTATCTACAATATTTTTGCTTTCATATTACAGCTGCATGAATCTATTTGTCACATTTATTTTGTTTTCATGAGCTTAGTTTTAAGCTGTGTGTAAATGCATTTCCTAGCCAATCCAAGAGGTGTTAACCTTAGGAGCAGGAGAATTCTCTCAATGAGTTTTTAATGCTTCAGTTAATCACAGACAACAACATAATGAACTCATTTGGAAGTATTTGGTTTTCACTGGACAGGAATGGTAATGTGAAATGTCCAGAAACATGTCACTGCTATTGTAGTGGAGTAAAAGCTACAATATTTGCCTCAGGGATGTAGTAGTAGTAGTAATAGTAGTAGTAGTAGTAGTAATATGGTGACCTATACTGTTCCATGAGATAGAAATCTAATAAAGTATTAGTACCTCAAACAGTATGGAGACACACCTTATTGAATTGGTATGACTTGTCTAGAAAGGGGTACATCAGACGTGCAAAACATATTTTATTCAATCAGAAAAAGTAAGTGAACATTTAGTTTAGGCTTCTATGGTTCAACACCTGAGGAGAGATCCAAGTGAGCCGAACCATATGAAAGAAATCAAGTTATAATCACATAGATGCAGTGAAATTACAGAGGCAGAACTACCACTGCAGAGTATTTTGTTCATCCTGCAAATTTGATGAAATCTACAGACTGGGAACATTCTGAACTGAGGGCACATTTAATGTGTCAGCAAAACTGCAGAGAATATCCAAGAAAAATCCTCAAACCTGCATGGGCAGCAAGTACCAAAGTAGATGTCATTTTGAAGGTTTAGAGCAGGGGTGTCAAACTCAGTTTAGTTCAGGGGCCACATTCAGCCCAATTTGATCTCAAGTGGGCCGAACCAGTAAGATGATACCAGTGAAAAAAAGTAAAATTATATTATGATCAGGTTTACATCTATAAAGTTTCCTTTAAAATCTGAATAACATGAACAACTTGAATTGTCTTAAGAAAAACAAGTGTAATTTTAACAATATTATGCCTCGTTTTTATCAGTTTATCGTTTACACACGTGCATTACAATCACACAAATAATTTAGTAACAGGCAGAATATTAATAAAATTGCATTTACTTTTCTTAAGACATTTCCGTTTGTTCATATTCTTTCAGGTTATTCACATTTTATAAACATTTTCATGTCATTTTACTTTTTTACAACAAAAAAGTCAAAGAGAAAATTTGGGGTTGTCATTATTTATAGGTTATTATGATAATATTTTACTGGTCTGACCCACTTGAAATCTAATTGAACTGGATGTGTCTGTATGTGGAACCTGAATTGGAATGATTTTCACACCATTGATTGTTAATATCTTCAGTGTAATTTTTGCATTTCACAAATTCATCCTGCGGGCCAGATTGGACCCTATGGCGGGCCGGATTTGGCCCCCGGGCCGCATGTTTAACACCTGTGGTTTAGAGGTTTAGACCACATCAGCCAGTCTGGTATCAGTATTTTGAAGATCTTGATTTACAATATGAACTTTATACTTGTACAGGAGGAAAAGCTGCTGCTGGCAACACCAGACCTGAGCACCGGGTGTGGTGTTGTTCTACAGAACTCAAAGGGAGTGTCCAGAACACTTTTGGCCCTGTCCATGCTCTCATCTCTGGAGCTTTGTCTCTGGCCACTTCCCTCAGAGTCCCCTAGGGGCCTACGGAAGTCCACACCCAACAACTCTCTCCCATCTCTTTTGATTCCATTTTCCTGCTTCCCGCTTTGCTGTGTCTATACCTCACCTCAGCCACACAAAAGGGGAGGGGGGGGTTATTGTGTCTGCAGCACACTGCGGAGTCAGTACAGAACAAATAAAAACCCACAAAGCATTAAAGCATTGGATCACAATGTAATGTTGGTCAGTTGGATATGAATGTGATCGCAAAAACACATTGAATTGGAAACGGGAAAATAATGTCAGTATCGTTCATTCAAATGAGCAATTTCCATATCGATGGCCAAAATACAAAACCTCCTAGCTGAAAAAAATCATTTTTTTCAGGAAACAAAAAAACGTGGATCCTTGAGGATTCTGTTGGGTGTCTGTAAATTGGCTTAGAGTCTGGTTTTGACCAACTCTATATGTAAAGTGTCATGAGATAACTTTTGTTATGATTTGGTGCTATATAAATAAAATTTGAATGATTGATTGATGGTTTAGTTTTATTATAATATGGTCTTTGTTGTTGTTGTCAGGTGACCTTCATGTCATAAGAAAGGGCGGGATTATCTTGCAGATAGACTGAAAATGTGGAGTCATCCTTGTTCTCACCATTTAATGTGAAAACTCAAAATCTAAAAATTTGCAGATCAGAGGTTTTGTTTTTTGGCCATCGATATGTTGATTTTGGATTCACATGCATGCAGCGGTAATGCGGTCAGTGTTACATGTGATGTGTAATACAACTGTGTCACTGTTGTTGTTCAGTGTTTTTGTAGATAAACTGACATCAGTGCTGCAGTTTTAGGGGTTTAAGCCGGGGTCACAAAAAAGAAACAACAATGCAGGAAGTTGGGCTTTGTCAAAATGTCACATGATGTATTAGTTGAGGGAGTATAATTTGAGCGCTCTTTGTTTTGGCTTATCAGCCTTGCAGCAGTAACCTCAGATGGACGGGGGGTGAAGGGAGAAGAAGAGAGGACCCTGTGTGTAGGGCCCCCAGCTATGGGGATGTTTTAAAGGAGCACTGAGGCAGTAAATAGCTGGGGAGGCTGGAGGTTCACCCACATGAACTACTGATGCAGTGGAAAACCAGTGTCAGGGTTTCTATGGGCGATAGCTTACCAGACATGGGAAGCATGTCGCGCTTTTGTGATTCTTTTTCATTTCACCTAAACACCATGTTAATTCCCCAGCTGCTCTTTTTCAAACGGATTTACAGTGTGTTGTAAATCTAACATTTTACTGAGGTGTGTATCTTAGCCGTAGATGCACCAGGCAGGGTATGTTTATGCAGAAGTTTCCAAGCAACAGAAACAGGTGTTAGATTTAACATGGAGGTTCAGTGATATGGGTGTTTCTGTGTTATCTCCTGCACAGATTCTCACCTGTTACATGACACTATAGATAAAATCCAAGCTGTTTGCTCCAGGGTGAAGCTGTATACCTGAATGCAGCAGAAAAAAGTATTTGGTTTAATTGTGTCCTCATGTGCACGTGTTCAGGATAAAGGGAGCGACTGTGTGGCACCTCGGTCCAGCCGAGTCTGCCACGCCGCTCCCTTAATGGCAATTTATTGCTTCCTGAATCCTGAAAATGGAAGGCTGAGGACAACAGAATTCCAACCACTGTTTTTTTTCACCTCCTTCCACATCCAAACACCCTCAGGGTCCTAAACACTGCTTAAATCTCATGGCCTCTCACTCTCCCTGGCATGTCGTTTGTTCTGAGCCTTCAGGGGTCTGATTTATGGGTACTCGAAGTGACTTATGTCTCAGAAGAGTTTACTATGGTAAAAAAAAAACCTTTGGATCCACACACTCTAATGAAGGTAAACAGTTGAGATGAGTTAAGAGAGGGGGTTAGTGTCTAAATCCAGACACTTTATGGTCCTGAAGCATTAACTGAGCTGAACTCAAATTAATAATATTAAAATAAAATCTTGGAGAAAAGGTGATTTCTTACAGTATATTTTAATAACACAGACAAACATAAAAATATTCCACAATACTGAGACATTTCCTTTTTTCCACAGGTTTTTCTTCTAAAAATTCTTATTGACATATTTACATTCACACACATATTAACATAAATTCACAAAATACAATAGCAAAAATGGCAGTGTATGCATTTAAGACGTAACGCTTCAGCACAATACGGTAATTTGGTATGAACCCCTCACCTTGTTGATATAGTGCACATTAGATATGAAATCATCTTACAGAACAGAAATTCTTAAAATATATGCATATCCTTGTGTTGAGCTAGCCTGGTCCAGTGTATGAACTGGTTTTCCTCCAAAAGCTGGTTACAGGATGTGAACTTTTTACTGTATTTTGCTCAGTCCTTAGTATCAGCTGGATCTCCATAATGGACAGCTGTTGTCACATTTTTGATGACTATACAGAGGTGACAAATTATCTTTTTTTTTCTTCTAGCTTTACAATATAAAATGCAACTTAACAAACTTGACAACCAGTTTTATAACAGCTTTGGCAACACTGCAGCTCCTCAGCTCTAACACATTTCAACACAAATAATTCTCTTTAAAGTCACGTGTACTTCAAATGTTGCAGTGACGTTGCATGGCTACTAAATTTAATATATGCTTTCTTGCAAAATTATGACTTGTTCGTGTAATTTTTACAGGGTTCGTCAAAGTCTGCAGAAAGATGAAGTGAGATGAAAGTGCTCTTAGCACTAGTCTGAGCTGTGAAACCTTCTACTGCAGCCTTAGCTTAGTTACTGCTGCACTGTATTCGTGCTCACTTTATCTGTACATATATTAAATTCTCAATGGCTCCACTATGCTACATATAGTTGCTTTTTTTTTTGGTTTTCAGTGCTTGCAGCATCATACTTGCCAGATCATTCACTTTCTTTAATCAGTGCAAATTTTTTTTTCATATTTCCTTTTGTGAGGACTTTTAATAATCTCCTTAAAAATAGTAACACTGAGGATGAAGGGGAAGCCACCAAAACAGGATGCTACTCTAACTGTCCCGGAGCTGTCTGACGCAAGCCAAACATTTTGTGAAAAACACAGCGGACAAAGGTAGCTGTTTGGAAATCTCAGACCACAATAACACCTGCATTAAGACTAGGATATCAATTTACTGGCAGCATGCTTTCAGTGGAAGCATTTTGTACATTTTCCTGAGTTTAATAGCTGTGACTGAATTAATAGCTTAATTGATCCCCAATGGAAGACTG
This sequence comes from Sphaeramia orbicularis, assembly GCF_902148855.1. NCBI lineage: Eukaryota > Metazoa > Chordata > Actinopteri > Kurtiformes > Apogonidae > Sphaeramia > Sphaeramia orbicularis. The sequence goes on along the minus strand of NC_043975.1, from coordinate 34,616,697 downwards.
CATTGCGGCGTCTCTGTGTCCAGTACCAATGCTTATAGTCTTCATTTCACTCATGACTCTTGTGTCACAGCTCAACTGAGTCTTTTTGACCAGGTGACTGCATATTGCACTGAAATGGTGTTGGCACAAGTCCATTTCACTCCTCAGTCCTTTGGGAAGATGACATCCATTGGTGGCTTCATCAGCACCGCGGCTTCTTTTTCCCAAACATGGAACAGGGCTGAGTTAGGGCCTGGCTGACAGTGCAGCCTCTATTCTGCGTAGTAGACGAGCTGTTTGACAAACTGAACTCAGTCTACGGGCAGTTCACATGGTATCTGCTGGGCTGCTTTGGCTATAATATAAGCCTGCTGGAAGTCCTTGTAGCGGGGAGCGCAGCCCAACCAGGCCTCCCCGAAGTGGACCCGACCGGTGAACAGGAAGCTACCGGGCCCCGGTTTGACGCCACATTGCAGCAGAGTCCTAATCTCACCCTGGCTGGTCAGACGACTGTTACCGGTGAAGAGCGCGTACTTCTGACGAAACACTCGGGTAGCGCTGACCTTGATCACAGCTGCCCGGAGGTTTTCGTCTTCCTCTACGGAGCGGATGTTACCTCGCACCACTGAGAACAAAAAGGACATTCAGGTTAACTCAAAGCTCATTTTTTTATGGACCTTTTATAATGTACATCTGTAACTGATGCCTTTTAAACAACATCTTTTGCATTATTGGAATTATTCAAATCTTATATTATAGGTCGACCAATGGGGGATTTTTAATCACCAGTTTAATAACAATAGTTTGGAACAGGAAAAAGCTAATAGCAGATTAATTAGCCAATACCACCACCTACTTCTATAAATCAAAACAATGAACTCTAAAATACATACATGGACAACTCTACTTCTGAAAAATAGTTAATCAACAAGATTATGGCAGCAATGTTTGACTTCTTTCAGCTTTTGTTTTTCCCCTTCAAATCCAAGTTCTGCTGATACCAATACTCTTGTTGGCACCCTGTGGGTAAATGTTAATCAGACCAATATCTACCTTTATGTTTTAACCTTTTTTACAAGCAGTATGGTTCTCTTAGGCTACCAACTGATGGTAAAAGCCGTACGAATGCCCAATACCGGCACTAATCCTTCTAACTTTTGTTGCCAGTTCAACTCCTCCTCACTCCCATTACAACTCAATCAGATTAGGCCACTGCTCACTCTCTGGGGAGGGGGGATGCTAGGATTAGTCCACTACAGTGCCTTCCATAGGGGTTCCTCTATGTGGGCTGGGGGTGCAGAGAGTTGCTGTTTCACCTTTAACCTTTGCACTTTTGAGAGGAGAGGATTTGGAAGCGCTGGGGTGCTCTGCATTGAAAAAACGATTCAACGCAACCGATTTGTACCCGAAACCTAACGTGAAATTGCTACTTTCGTTTGGTGGTCCAGGTTTAATATGTTAATCCTTAGTGAATTGGTATTGGGGGGATTTCTGTGTGACAATTACATTTTATTTTAGATTTTTTCCACATTATTTAGGCCATTTAAAAAGGTGTTACAACAGTCAACTCACCAAAGTCACTGGTACATACAGCCATTAAAATCTCTGTGTTGTTGCAGGGCCTGCAGGCATCTGGAGAGACAAAACAGAAAAGGAGAAAGGAGAGGGAGAGTCAGTTGGTGACCTCAAACAACACTGAAAACTGGTACAAGACACCTATATGCTAATACTTATACTGATCCTGTGATGATTACAGATTCCAGATAAATGAGAACATGCCCAGGAATGTGAGATGTGAAAAACTTTGTGCAACAAAGGAGAGACCAACCACTGCGTTTTAACAGACAGCTGCTACTTTTACAATTTACAGGAGGACCAGTGGAGCTTTAAGGTGCAAGAGACGATTTAAAGGCCAAATGAAACTTCCCCCCTAAAGCCTTCCAGGGTGTCTACAGTCACACTCCATCAAAGCCTAGACAGGGGTGGGAGAGGAAGGGGAGGGGGGACTTCAAAGATTTCTAGAGGAGAACAATCCCACTTCCCAGAAAGTAAAGCCCTCTTTTACTACCGAGGCCTGATGGTTTATGTGAAAAAATGGAAGATTTTTTTTTAATCTGGTGCACCTTTGTGATATTCTCTACTGAAAATGCACATGGCCACAAAAAAAAAAAAAAAAACTTTAAAAATCAAACCAGCAAAACTCTGGCTGTCTGCACTGACTGGACTGTGGGTACAAAAGAAAAAAAGTCCTGGCATTTTTTAAAGTTCTCTTCTTCTTGTGGTTCTTCGGAGGCCCCTTGCCCACCCCACACATTCTCCTCCTTAAAAAAAAAACCCTTGATAAATGAGATTCCTTCCTCTCTAGTCCAGAGCAAACCCCCTTCCAAACCTAATCAGTGTGTGTGTGTGTGTGTGTGTGTGTGTGTGTGTGTGTGTGTGTGTGTGTGTGTGTGTGTGGGAGAGAGCAAGAGAGAGAGAGAGAGAGTGATGTGGGGAGGGGGGGTACACTCCTACAGACAAGTCTCCCCATAGAGAAGCAGCTCAACAAAAGAGGGGAGCATCTCAGCTGGGCAGAGGCCTCCCTGTTGCCTAGGTGACAGCAGTAATCCCAGAATACTCATGCGGCACCCATTCAAAGGGCTCTGGACTCTGGAGAAAGCCCCACATACTGTGCTTTTGTCCCCCCCCTACTCCCACTCCACATCTCTCCCCTTCTCCTCCTTCCAAACCAGTACGCCTCTGTGGAAAGTTTGGCCACTTCCTCCTCCTGCACTCGGCATGGGCTGTGGAAAGCCCAACCAGCCCACAGAGGCCTGTTATGAATTATGAATCATCAACTGAGGGGATTTTATGCCTTAAAATGAATCACCGGTCACTAAAAACATAGCTTTTCAGGAAATAGTAAAAGAGCTTTGACCTTATGTGGCCTAAGTTTAGCTAAAGTGGGTTTTTTACGGCATTTTAATCACTGTTTCTTAAATTATTTTTATCCCTGCCGTTTATTTTAACCACTACCATTGCTCTATTTTCAACTTTGTATTGTTTTTCTGCTGTTTCACTGTTGCTCTGAAACACACTTTGAGCTGCAATTTTCAGCCGAGATCAGAAGCAGAATCTGAATGTTCTGATGTGTTCACAGAGCAACAGACAGATGCATTTGTTTTCAGAAAATCCACTCAGGTACTTCATAGAGATCAGTCAAATGCTGTTGTCTTGCTTTTTTAATTGGATGCCATTACAGCTTTGCTCACTCCAACATGGCCACCTTCTTCACTGACTCACCTTCATTGCTGATGGGGTTGGAGTCCAGTGACAGGCGTGCGGTCCAGTCACCTCTCAGCTCGTATCGGAAGGATGCGATCCTCCTGCTGATGTCCTGGTGAGGTGTAGCCTGCATGAACAGGGCCACCCTCTCCCCAGGCAGCCGGCTGAAGCAGCGTACCCTTGGAGGTGGGGAGGACTCCAGCCGGTCTCCCACCAGGAGCTCCAGGACGCCGTCTCTCTCCAGGTAGAGCTGGGCTCCGTGGAACTGCTCTGAGGGTTTGACACAGGCCGTGATGAGCCCAGAGCTGCTGCCTCCGGGTCCCACCGCCACAGAGGGCAAGCGGGGTGAGAGGGTGAGACGCAGGGCCCCTTTGGGGTACAGCCAGTCCAGGGTACCCTCAGAGCAGTGGAGGGAGATCTGCTCCACACTGCCCTGCTGCTGGGACAAACCACTGCGTAGAGAAAAGAGAGTCAGTCAAGTTGACAGTTTTGCAAAAAGAAGTGACATCACAATTTGGACTTGAAACTACTATCATCAATGGGAACCTTCCTAAAACTAAAGAAAGTTTCCTGCAGACTGATTTAGCCAAGGCAAGGCAAGGCAGATTTATTTGTATAGCACAAGTCATACACAGGGCAATTCGCAGTGCTTTACAAAAATGGAAAAGAGACAGATTAAAAACACACAATTACAATTAAAACATAATCAATAAAACATAAATAATAATCAATTAAAACAAGGTAAAAGAGACATGACAAACATGAAAAAAGCTTAAATCATTCATGAAAAAAGCAGAATTATTTAATAAAAGCATTAAAAAAATTGCTCATAAAACCAACTTTAATTAATCAGGACAATCTGACAAAACACGCCGCCTACTGGCAGAACTGTGAAGAGCCAGAGCCGTCAGGGGCCACTAACAGGGTCTTTGGGGGGACATGCGTTTATTCAATAAAGTTCTGTGGAGGTATTTTAATTCATGCACTATGATGACAGAAGCCCTGAACAGCTCCGTCCACAGTGTTTTCTGCACCGTCTATCACCATTAATCCTTCCGTCTCCTGCCTGTCTGGACCGTCCATGCCTCCTGCAGACAGCCCTGCGGCGCAATGCTGCAGAACTGCGCAAACACTTTAATTGCGCCCTAATGGCATGTCTCAACATGATGCATTCAGACATGGGGGCTCCAAATCCACCTGTAGCATCTCGTAGACAATCCTATTTATTGCAAGACAGATGCAGAAAAAAGGGAATAAAAGAAGTAAATAAAATACTTGCCTGCCTCTCCAGCTGCACTGGTCCTCTGAATAGTAAGACTGGACCAAATCAACACCGGCAACCAGTAAAATCCAAAATGCGTAAATCCAAACTCCACCACCAGACATCTTCAACAGCAGAGGATGCAAAGTGAAGGAAAGTTACAGATGGGTAACTCCGGAACAGCGTCCTAAACCTTTGCAAATACAACTCCCCTATAAACCAAACCTAATTCTATCTGTGATAAACTCCATAGTTTTGCATCCTCTTACCCCTGACGTGATAGATAAGAGAATACCGACACACACTCCGCACACGCTCTACAGACGCTCCGAGCTGCTGTGCGTCAAGAGGACTCAGAGCTCTGAAGTTATTCCCCCTCGGATAAACTTCAGGGACCAATCAGAGCACGACAAAAGAAACTTTAAACCACTCACTCCGTAGAGGGGGAGGGACGTGTGCCCTGCAGGGTGAGTAACAGTATGTATGGACAAACGCAGGCCTCCATTCACTATTGTGTTGGACGCGTTTGCTAAACAAACACTGAGTGTTAGTTACATGCTTAGAGAATGACTCCAGAATAAATAGACCACAAATACCCAACTGTTAATCATATCCAATAACTTTTCCAATTTTTTTTTTTTTGCAAAAGTCAAAGTTATTCCTCCTTAACCCTTTCATGCATACTGGTCACTGCAGTAGACAGCTATTCTACAGCTGTTCTCTTGTATATTCATGGATTTTGTTGTTCTTTTTTTTTTTTTTTTTTTTTTTTTTTTACACATATCTTTATTAAAGTTTTTAGACACTACATATCTTTTCTGACATGAATTGGTAACATTATGTAGACCTCTCCTGAGCATAAACCCCCAGAATCACAAGCCCTCCCCATAGTTTTCACACAATTTATCTGTAAATTTATGTTTCTGTGCGTCAAAAATTAAAAGTGTGGTGTCCAGCTGAATGGACATTTTTGCAACTTCATGAAAAATAGGTTCATAAGAATTTTTTTTTTTTTCATTATTATTTTTTTAATGTATCTTTTAAAATTTTTAAATTATTTTTATTTTATTTTTTATTTATTTTTCAGAAGAAAATTTTCGATTGCATTGTTTTTTTCATGCCTAAAGAGGAATAAAAACACTCAGGAAAAAATTTTGATTAAGGTTCTCATAATTCGTGCATGAAAGGGTTAAATTTATCCTCAACTAAGGCTGTAAATTAGAAATTGCACCTTAATACCCTTAAAAATCTGTATTTGTGGTGAATTCCAAATGAATTTTTCCTCTAAATTTAACCCTTCCTAGGTAGTTCATCACCATTTATTTTACTATTACACTCTGCACTTTGTGTTTTTCTGTAAAAATCAGGTATTTTCCTCTATTTGATTTACTGATCATGTAGTTGATACAATCTGCGAGTAGATTCATAAATTGTTATATCAAAACAGAGAAAACTAAACAAGCATTTAGACCCAGTGCTACTTTTGTGGTAGTTCCCAAACAAGTTTTTTCTGTATTTTTAACATTTCTAAAGTGATTAGTCACCATTTATTATGAAATAATCCTCTGTATTTTACATTTTTTCCTGTGAAAATCAGGTATTTTCCTACATTTAATTCATTGATCATGTGGATGTTCACAAAAGCTCAGATTAAAGTTGAGCGTTATATCAAAAAACAGAGAAAACTGAAGGAAAAGTGACTTTTTCAGTAAATTATATCATTAACTGAACATTAAACAAGTGTCTTCGACTGCTGTTATAATATGATAGATATTATATTATCCTCTGTATTTTGTGTTTTTTTCAATGAACTTCATGTATTTTCCTACATTTAATTCACTGACCATGTACATGTCCGTAAAAGCTCAGATTAAAGTTAAGGGTCATTCTATCAAAAAAGAGAAAACTGAAGAAATAGCAAAATATATCAATAACTGAACATAAACCCAGTGTGTCCATCCACTGTCATTGATCCGACTCCATGGGTTTTACTGGTGAATCAATGTTGTAGAAGATGACGGTGTTTCCAAGTTCACTACGGAGCTTCTTAACATCCAAATGGGTCATATCTGATAACCATGAAAAGATGACAAACTGCATTTTAGACCAATTATTTACATGTATTTATAGAATTAATGGATGTACAGGTATTAAACAGTTTAGATCAGTAGATGGGTTTGGTCCCTATTGGATGTTTGGGTCTGTAAGGGTTAACTGAACATAAAATGAGCGTCTACAACCACTGTCATTTGTGAAACTACATGGGTTGTAGTTTTATTTATTTATAAACTTTATTTGATAGGGACAATGCAAATTACATAGTATAACTTCAACCTGTTACAAACAAGCTGTAGTAACTGATGATTTACATAAAGAGATTATAGCTTTTGCTAGTTTCCTTCTCCAGTCCCTAACAAGTAACTAAAAAGTTAATAAATAAATGTTGCAGATAATGACAGTGTTTCCACATTCACTATGGAGCCTCTGCACGCTCAAATAGGTCCTATCTGCTGACGATGAAAATCCAAGACACTGCATTTTAGGTGAATTGTTGACACATGTTGAACTGATTAGTGGAACAAGTTATTAAACATTTTACATCAGTACATGCATTTGGCTCCTGGTGGCTGTTTAGATTTTTGAAGGTTAAGAAACTTTAAAAAATGTAATAGTTTGCTTTATTCATGTCTTGAATTCACTAAACTTTTATTTGGAGCCTCACGCAACTGTTTTATTCTGCAGCCTTTAACATTATTTAATGTTTAGCCATTTGCCAAACAGCATTTGAAAAGTTGGTCATAAATTTTTCCTCATGAAATCTAGAGTAAATGAAATAAGTAGAGAGATGACATGAAGTGCTTTTCGCATTGTTCAGTAATTGTTCTCAGAAGTAACATGCTGATGATGATGATGAAGATGATGATGATGATGATGAACGTGAAGGTTTTGCCTCCCCTGGTTGTCGTGCCCTTTGACCTTCACCCTGCTGGGCTTCTCTTTCATGTTGTGGTATTTATAACCAAATCAAATATTCTTTTGTGGTATGGCTGCCATCCATCTCTCCAAGCCACTGACTTTGGGTGTACGTGTGTGTGTGCGTGATGAAAGTCTAGTCCCTGTGATCGAGTTATGACAAGGCTTCAGACCAACACAAAGGCACATGTGCAGAAATCCAGCTGCTTTATTGTCTGCAGCAGGACGGAGCTTTGTTTTCTGCAGGGCATTTCAAAGAGGCAAAGTTTAACGCGTAGACTGACTTGGGGGGGGGGGGGGGGGGGGTGAACCAGTCAAAGAAGTATGAATACATTAGTGCCTAAAGTTAGTTATGGACTTTAAAAATATGTCTGAGCATCCACGTGTGCACATTGTGCTCAGACACGGACATTTAGATTTGCACACTTTGTCAAACATGTCAGTTTGCAGGAATTCATACACGTGTCTGTTAAAACAATGGCACACACATATGCTTTGTGACCCTGAAGTAAACAGATCTACAGCATTGTCAGACATTCTACTGATGTTAGCGTTAAAACAGCCTGTAATTATCAATCATTTTATTATAATTTGAAAGTGGATAATTTTTTTTTACCATCTCAATTCTCATAGAAAAACGTCTTAATTTATCATGAATTACTGGTTATACAAAGAGGAAACAGTGAATGCAACATTGATTGAATTCAACGTAACTGTGGCCTTTAACCCATAAAGACCCAAATACCCACCATCGACCAAAACCATCTACTGATCTAAAATGCTTCATAACTTCTGGTACACTAAACTTATCAATACGCTGAAATAATTGGTTTTATCTTTATTGATTTATCTTGTCTCTTAGCTGTCTTAACCCTCTCTTTTTAATTAATGTGCTACAATATATTGTTTTTTTTCAGGTGCCTATTGTCATCAGGCCAGGGACTACAGCAGGATACTAGCCATGCTGGCTAAAGCTGCCCTTTTTACCATTATTGATACAGTTAATTAACTGGGATTGTCCATGATACAGTAAACTAATAAACTAAAAAAAACTAAACTAAAATGCAGTTTGTCATTTTTTCATGACATTAGATATGACCCATTTGGATGTTCAGAGGCTCTGTAGTGAACGTGGAAACACTGTCATCTTACAACATTGATTCACCAGTGAAACTCATGGAGTTTGATAAATGACAGTGGAGGGAAACTTTTGATTTTATGTTTAGTTAATGATATTTTTGCTGAAAAAGTCACTTTTTTCCTAATTTTTTCCCTGATTTGAGCTAATAACCTTTGAATTGGCCCTGGGCTTTTATGAACATCTACATGATCAGTGAATCAAATATAGGAAAATGCATAATTTACACTGAGAAAACTTAAAATAAAGAGGATAATGTTAAAATAAATGGTAATAAATCATTTTAAAAAAGGTTAAATATGGCAAAAAATTCATTGGGAACTGTCACAAAAGTACCACTGGGTCTTTATGGGTTAATCAAAACATCATCTAAAGGCATTGCTTCATTAGATGATGATGCTGTGACCTTCACCATATCTGACCTATAATCGTTCATCAGCCTTATGTCAACATGTTAGCATCACATGACCTTTTCAGTTGTGCACGTAAAAAACATCCCAACAGCACAAAGCCACACTCAACCAACATCTAAGTTACTACTATTCCAGGTCAGTTTGAGTGTGTGAAATACAGATCAGGCTGTTTCTCTTGTGCCTCCAGAACAATGACATCTTTGAGTTGAATGAAACTGTGTCTGTTTGTCCTCATACTTTAACCACTGAACCAGATTCCCGCTGTAGAGTTCAGTTCTCTGTGGGTCAGCTGCGTTCTCACCGTCCCGCCAATAGGAACGTCTTCAAACAGGGCTGCTGTATGCATACAAGAGTTTGCATGCATATGTTAGTGCTGTGTCTATTTACTTGATGTACTGTATTCCTCTATGTGTGTGTGTGTGTGTGTGTGTGTGTGTGTGTGTGTGTGTGTGTGTGTGTGTGTGTAAACGCTGAGCTGTTGTAGTGACAGTGTGGTGTTACTGGTATTTATTGAACCTTGACATTCTCTCACTGCCTCTTCCCACATACAGTTTATTTACATCATAAAACATTTATAGCTACTTTAACTTAAAAAGAGGCAAACTTTTTTATAGTTATGGTACACAGGAAGTTTCAAAAAGGCAAACTTAGATAAATAGTTTGGAAATGTTTGTATTTCTATTTATTTGACACGGATAATACATACGGACATTGTTCCATTTAAACAGTATGAGGCTGTTGTACTGTCACAGCTAATTTGAAGGCTTTTAAGAATCAACTACAAGCATATAGACAAGAACGGGCATAAAAGGCTGGCAATAAAAACAATTTATAACTGGTGCAAAGATATTGTTGCTGTCAGGCAGAAACCTCTTATGTCCAAAATGGTCTTTTTTTTTTTTGTATAATCTAAATAAATGAATGGAGTTAAGAGATGTAGTCAGAAGCCGCTTTCAACACTTTTCATTGATTAAATATTTCTAAAACCGTCAGGCCAATGTGAAGACTGACCGATAGAATCGTTTTATGACAGAAAAAAAAAGACCAATGTCATCCATGTCAACCTGACAATGACGATATGTATCACCTAGAGTGAAGAAATCCAAAACTGAAGCATATTTTGAGATTTATGAACCAAAAAAATAATGCTTTTTAAATCCATGTGTGATTTTACTGATCATAAATAAACTTCTAGAGCAGGGGTTTTCTAATTTTTTTGAGTACAAGACCTAAAATAAAAATGTGATGTCTCCCCCCAGACCCAGATTTACAAAAATACATCATAAATTGCCATAAAAATCTTAATTTATCCCTATACATCTACTATGAAAACAATGATCCATCACATTTTCTGGTCCAGGTTCAGAAGGATCTAAGCAACAAAGAACAATGTAGTAAAAATTAATTCTTAGACATTTTTAATGCATTTTACTTCGCATCCCAATATAAACTGATTCTGACCTGAAATTTGAGAGTTAATTCTTTATTTTGGTCAAAACATCCTGGTTTTAGAGGGTTTTCAAGCATGTCCTGACATGTGCTGCACCAGAGGTTAATGCTGGGGAGCTTTAGAGATGTTAAGGTTTGGTATAACAGCAGTATTCCATGTAGAAACACCAGAGCCGTGTGTTGAGAAGTTAAGATGTCCCTGTTCCCAGACCTCTCAGCAGCTTCCCATGGCACCTCGCTGCTAATCCAGTTGATCTGACATCGCTGCTGTTTGTTTTCCTGCACAGAGTCATCTATTTGCTGGTAATGAGATCTAAGACCTAGTGAGCATATACTCAGATAATCAGCCTCCGTTCAGGGTGGCTGAAAGTATGTCCTTTCATTCACAGGATGGTGCTTTGTCCACTGTTCTGTTGGCGGGAGAATTATGAGAATGAGATGAGGCCTTGAATATTACAAGAAAACGCAGATTATCAAACTAAAACAGGGCTTTTACATTATTTTTGAGAGAAGTTTAGAAGTTTACTGTGTATTGTTACAACATTGCATTCAGCCTGTTTTCACTTGGTTAAAAATGAAAATACTCTGAGACGTTTGTGTCAAAGCATTATGGGCCCCCGGGCAAAACAGTGTACTGGGGCCCCTACAACAACCACTCAGGAATTATTATTGGCTTGAATTCAGTGGTCTTCAGGATGTTATTTTCCATGCACATAAGTGAAAGGCAGTTCAGACAACAGTGCCCCAATGTGCTACGAGGCTGATTTTTTAAATAAGTTTCAGTCTTGAAAAAGAACGTTCTCCTGTACAGTTGATCATCATCATGCACATGAACACTCTGAGTGCAATTTCAGCATTCAGGAATAAAGACTTCAAATTGTCGGAAATTATCTGTACAAACTGTCATACAAAAATTTTACATCTGAAAAAAATTATTTAAAAAATTCTAGTACAAAATAGAGTAATCTATATAAAATGACTGAGAAATTCGAGTACAAAATAATTAATGCTGTCAAACGATTCAAATTTTCAATCAGATTAATCACAGGGTGGCTGTGGATTAATTTAGATTAATCAGGATTAAATATCATTCATTTTGCATGAGCAAACAGACTCAAGAAAGAAGGGAGTTATATATGCACTTAACGTGTTTATTAAACACTTTCAACAGTTTCAACAAAACAACTTGAAACAAAACAACTTGAATCAACTGTTCTATCTTGCTTTTGTTTTTTTTTTGCCCTCATATTTCCATCCAGAGGGCCAAGATGCTCTGTAGCGTCTTCCATCTTTATCAGTTGGTTCTGCTGTCTGTCACTACTGGATCAACTGCCCATTTGCACATGTGCGACAGTAACTCGACTTGGTTAAACTGACCCAAATGCATTGCCAGAGACATTCAGAGTCATTCTGTGCTACAGATTGGTTAATTGCATTAAAATTTTTAATCAGATTAATCATAATGATGGATTAGTCTGCGTTAGTGCATTAATTTTGACAGCCTTAAAAATAAAACAAATCTATATAAAAATAATTCAAAAGTTCAAGTACAAAATAAATCTATATTGAAATAATGGAAAAATTCAAGTACGGAAAAAAAAATTAAGCAATTGAAAAAAAAACAGAAAAGAACTTAAATCAGCAATTAGTGAAGTAACTATATGCCTTTGATGGGCATGTATCATATATGATACAAGGTGCACTGAAGGGTTAACATACACAGATTAGCATGGGTCCCTGTACTTGTGGAGTCCCCATCAGGCCCATGTGTTAAGACGGCCCCGTGTAAAAGACTTATCTATCTGGGGCATTCACACACCTCACTTTGATTTTTGTTGTGATGACTCAGTGAGAGCGGCAGAGTTGTTGTTTTCCCACCTCTCCATGCTGGTGATGGGTTGCTGGTCTGCAGTCAGTGAGTCCAGCGATGGAGGCTCAGAGCTGATATTTATCCTACGAGCCCCCATGAGATTCACATGTGAAAACTGACACCTGCTCTCTCATTGCACTTTCTCAGGGTCCTGATTGTGTATGTGTTTGTTTATATGACAGTAAATTTCTTTTTGTGCCTCTCATCTCAGTTTGTGTGTGTGTGTGTATGTGTGTGTGTGTGTGTTGGTGTAAAGCCCAGTGGGAAACTGAATACTAGAGGGCCTTATAGCAGATAAACAGAGTCAGACAGGGTTGATAGCAAACGCAGCTGGAAACGCGCAGAGACACCCTGAGAATGCACTCTAATGCTTTTCCAAACATGTAATAGATCACTTAGATCCACTGTCACAACGCTTTAATCTTCTCCGTTGGGATGTCCCGTAACTTCTGCGTAAAGATTCGGTCCACGTGGAGTCACAATCAAACGGATTAAATGAATTATCCCATGATTCGGCCAGTATGACACAAATCACAAGAGATTTGTTTGTGTCAGCCGGGATCAAGGCTCAGTTTACACATTTTTCGTGGCTGCTGTAATCTCCCACACACTTCCAACAACTCTCATCTTGCATCTCGCAGGCTTTTACACACATGGACACATGTCCCTGTTTTAGTCTATTATGTTTCGTCAAATCTCTTTCATCATTCGTCTACTCCCTTTGTGTCTTTTAAAAGTTTGTGGAGAACCCATAAGTAAAAAGTGATGCTAAAAATAGCGCTCATAGCTGTTTGCATTCATCCATTGTCTTTCTCTCTTTTTTGTATCCAGCAGCTCCAAATATAACCTAATTATAGTGTCTGGGGTCAAAGGTCACAGCTGGGTGCCCTGGGGACTTTTCATTAACAAAATGGAGGGAAGAAGCTGCAGGTGTCTAAAGTGGCCCTCTCTAGGGTTTGTGAAATAATCCATTAAAAAGCAATAAATGCACATTTGAGCCACTTTAAACTAATCATTAATGCATTTATATTCAGATAAATTGGATTTTCACATAACAGAAGCAGCAAAATACCTATACAGGATTGTTAGGACTATTTACTAGAGAAAATAACTTGTTTTGCACTGCAGGTTTACTTCATTTAAGCTCATTTAAGTTGTTCTTCCTTTAATGCTCTAGAAAATTTCAGGTTTGCATTCAAATGACTGTAATATTAGGAAAAAAAAAATCTTTACTTTACATAGATCACATGTCTTTTAAATGGTTTGCCTCTGTATTGTATGTAAAAAAGACAAGTGTTTAAAGTGTGATGTTTATTAGATTTACTTATCTCAGCGTAAGCAGATAATGATGGTGTCATTGAACCGAGACTGACTTTAAACAGTGACAGCGTCAATAGTGCAACCAACCTTGATGCCCTTTGCGTTGATTCTCACATTCCTCTGTGATCAAAAACACACAAGGGAATAGTTTAGCTGGAGGGTAAACAGGATAGACTCTTTTTAAGTGGTTTTTCACACAGTGTTGCCAGTACTAAGGGAAGCATTTTCATATTTGACAGCCAGCGCTTGATTGTGAGCACCAGACATGGAAGAAAGGATGAAAAAGGCGAATGAAAACACACACCAGTAGCCACAGAATGCAAAGGAAGTTTCCTGTGGTCCTTGAGGTTTGAGGGTAAATTTAGACTACAAAGCGTCTGCAGTCGGTTTTGCTGCTTTTGATTGTACCCAGATTGAAACAAACATGTGGCGTGCTCCTTTCTAAATGCTGAATGCTCTCATTAAAGACAAGTTGGGTGGGTGGGTGGGTGGGTGGGTGGGTGAGCCTGTCATGATACCCTGACATTTATTTGCAAAATCAGTTCTGTGAATGGTTAGGTCTGTCTTGTTTTTGGAGGGACAGCCCACTTTTGTTGTTGCTTTTTGTAGAAAACATCATCCCCGGCCCTTTTTACTTTACATTTATGACTCTCATTAAGAGCAATTAACAGAGCTTCTCCTAAACCTGTGATTTGTCCTCCAGATGAGTATTATTATCAGCAGCCCACTTGTGCTATAGTAATGCATTAGGCTTGGAGGGGCTGATGGGCAGTGTTGTTGGAGCCCAGCTGGGGGTCAGACAGAGGTTCTCCGCTGTCTGTCTTAAAACTACTCTCCCACCCCCCACACTTACTCTAATTGGCTGAATCAATTTGGAGGGAAACTTTAACAAGAACCAGGATCCCTCCAAAATTGACAATAGGTAGAGTGTTTTACATATGTCCACAGGAAAGACAGATGTTGTTGGTCTCAACCACATCCACATTTCAATAGCCTTATTTGGATACAATGGACCCCAACACAAAGGGCCTATATTTTGGCGGTCAAGACAGATGCATAATTTTAGCAGCCACATCAGGCCCACGCTCTTAAAGGAGATACTAGAGACTTTTCATACTTTATTTCCTTATTATATTCTGTTTAGTGGATGGTCTTTGGCTTATATGGTTAATATTTTCAGCTGCTATAAATACAACTGTGGAAACAGATGCTAACATCTGTGACAGCTGTAGATCTGAACATCAGTTGGATCAAATGAGCTCTGATACATTTCTGATTTGGAAAGTGGATTACATTCTGAGAGTTGGATAATTTCTATGTTTTTGATGTCGAACGAAGTGAAAAATGAGTAAATCCTTAACTGAAATTGGAAACTTTTCTGGAGAACTTTGTTTTTTTCATTTAATTTAAACTCATTTTTGACCACCAGTGATGCACTTAGTTTTTTTTTTTCAACATCTTTTAATTATTATTATTACTATTTTTTTTTTTAATTTAATAGTCATTTTAAAGAGGAAAGTCTTTTTTCAAAATTATTCTTGGATGATGTTTTCTTTTGAGCTGAAAAAAAAGAAAAAAGGTTAAACTCATGATCTGTCTGCCACACTGAAAAAAATGGAGATTTCTTTTGAGTTACCATCACACAACTGAAATAACAACTAAACTAAAATAATCTAACTAAAATCAATTACTAAAATAAAGGAATTTACTGAACTCTAAGCATACAATATAAATAAGATAAAGCGGGTACTATGTAGAAAAGGGCAGAGCGCAGTCGGAAATATAAAACTTGTGCAAAATATACTGACACAGAGGTAAGACATTCAGATTGTGTATTATTTAGATTGTATAAATGTGCAAAGGATGTGTGTAAGTGTCACAATGTCACAGAGATTTTCAGATTCAGCATTAAGATGATATATGATTAAATGATCCAATTTGCAAATGTCAGAATCACAAAAATGCATACGTGCAGGTCTATTCTGTAGCATCGATGAATAGAAACTATTACTACGCCACTTTTAAACACCTCAGGGTGTAACTCTAGTAAAATGTTACAAACAAAAAACTGAATGGTCACTTTTTTCTTTTTGTGACTGACTGCACTCGATGTCCTCCTCCTCTTTCACCTCCTCCTCCTCCTCCTCCTCCTCTTCGAGTCCTGCTCAGTGAATTGAGGTTGGTCAGGGCAGGTCATCCTTGGCTGTGCAGAATATAATTAGCCAGCCAACACACACATACACACACATGCAGACTTTAAACTTTAAACCCCTCTCTACAATGGCCTGTTCAGACAATAGACACATGCCAATACTCTGACCCCCTTGGCTATCTCCTCATGCACAAAAACCTTCCCTGTTCATCCTTAAACCTGGTCCCTGTACCCTCCGCCCTCCTGCTCACTCAGCAGGATAATGAGGCTGATAAGATTACATTTTTACATAGGTATCGCATTTCACGTCATATCGAAGAAATAATAAAGAGCTTAACAGGTGCCGAATCTCAGCTGTTCCTGTGGAGACTTGAAATCTGGCGGTTTTATCGGAATTATACACGACATCTCCTCAGTGGATTCAATTTCAGGTGATAAATTTAATGTGTGTTACGGCTCCAAAGCTGGATGCTGTGAAGTTTATGAGGTTGTAATCAAAGACGGAGCCGAGTTCCATTTTCAGCTGTGAAAAATAAAGCTCTGAGGAGAGTTGTTGTATTTGTTTGCTCTTTATTATAAGTATGAGAACATGTGAAAATACTGCATATAGTATTAACAATAAGTTTAAACTGATCAATTTAATACTTAAACACTGAATCTTGGGAGATTATTAGAAGGTAAGCCTCTTTTACAATGATATGGAAGCAAATTCACAACAAATGTTGCCTTGAAAGCTGATGCCACAAGTATTAAAAAGTTGGTACATAGATAGATAGATAGATAGATAGATAGATAGATAGATAGATAGATAGATAGATAGATAGATAGATAGATAGATAGATAGATAGATAGATAGATAGATAGATAGAGAGAGAGAGATGTACCACAGCAAACATAGAGTTAAAAACAAAATAAACCCCCCCCCCCCAAAAATGGAGTAAAAAAGAAATACAACACGAGCAGATAGATAGATAGATAGATAGATAGATAGATAGATAGATAGATAGATAGATAGATAGATAGATAGATAGATAGATAGACAGAGAGAGAGAGAGAGAGATGTGCCACAGCAAACACAGTTAAAAACAAAACAAAACCCCCCAAAACAGAGTAAAAAAGAAATACAACACGAGCAGGTAGATAGATAGATAGATAGATAGATAGATAGATAGATAGATAGATAGATAGATAGATAGATAGATAGATAGATAGATAGATAGATAGATAGATAGATAGATAGAGAGAGAGAGAGAGAGAGAGAGAGAGAGAGAGAGAGAGAGAGATGTACCACAGCAAACATAGAGTTAAAAACAAAATAAAACACCCCCCCCCCAAAATGGAGTAAAAAAGAAATACAACACGAGCAGATAGATAGATAGATAGATAGATAGATAGACAGAGAGAGAGAGAGAGAGAGATGTGCCACAGCAAACACAGTTAAAAACAAAACAAAACCCCCCAAAACAGAGTAAAAAAGAAATATAACACAAGCAGATAGATAGATAGAGAGAGAGAGAGAGAGAGAGAGGGAGAGAGAGAGAGAGAGAGATGTACCACAGCAAACATAGAGTTAAAAACAAAATAAATCCCCCCCCCCCCCCCCCCCAAAATGGAGTAAAAAAGAAATACAACACGAGCAGATAGATAGATAGATAGATAGATAGATAGATAGATAGATAGATAGATAGATAGATAGATAGATAGATAGATAGATAGATAGATAGATGTACTTTTATTTTATCCCATTCAATAACAATATAATACCACACATATAAGGTGGACTCTCATTAAGAGGAAGAGATAATCTGGTAAAATTAAGATGTAACATATAATTACACAATCAGATCAAACTTCTAACATGACTAATTCATTCTAAGATGATGTAACATTTTCTTCCGTGTGTTACTTGCACTAAAATGAATAAATTGCCTGCTATTAGAGCGGATCTGGTATGTTAAAAATACTCAGATTAACTAAATTCAGGCAACATGTGGATGAAAATAACAGGATTAGGGCATTGAGCAGTTTCTAAAAACCAGAAGTGTTTAAAAGTTCATCCTTCCTTTTATGCGTTGAACGGTATCTAAGCGCCTTCGCATTTTGGCCCCCAGATCACAATTAAAATCGATGAAAAGGGTTTCCGTGTGACTCTAATTGCGCTCCCCATCTCAATCTGAATAATCTTTTATCTCACACTGTTTTTCATCAACTCCATTCAGGACCCTTGGTGACCTGCAGTTCGTCTCTGTGGCCCCTTTTGATCTCATTTTTTTAATGCCTTTGCACACGAGCTGCCCTCCACACCGCCCTTTCCACACCTGCACTTCAGTGCCCCCCCCCCCCCCCTCCTTTTCGTCAATGGAACCTGTCTTTTAAAAAACGTATGCATCTGTTGCTAATGCGCAGCTTTTGTTGGGGTGGGGGAAACCCTTGAGGGGACCGCCAAAATTTGGTGTTTTCCTGGCTCCATCACTGCAGAAACCCCCACCCCCATCTTCACATACACACATACACCTCTCACTTCAGGGATATCATATCACCCATCCCTTGGGGTTTGCTGCGGTGCAAGGCTGGATGTTCTGGTGAAAACAGGTGTATTTGAATGTACACAACAGGTGGGAGGAAATGCAAAAAAAAAAGTCAGTTTTCTTGCCTTATTCATTAAAATCTATGTTTCATAAATAATAAGAAGAATATTTTTGCTTTATTTCTCTTTGGATGGGAGCCTTATGGTGTTCTTAGCTTTCAGTTTTCCTCTGCTGAAGATAGTAAGTGTTCTGAAAAGCATTTCTTAGTAATACATACAAACCCTAACTCAAGAAAAGTTGTGACATTCTCTAAAATGCAATTAAAATTAAAATCTGTGACTTGTGAATTTGCTTAAACTTTTATTTATGGCAAAAGTAAAGGAACACATTTTCTATATTTTCCCTGACCAACTTAATTATATAAATTATAGTATATTATATAAAATACTGCAGTCAAAATAACTAACCCAGTAGGTTAAAATATACATTTTACACAGATAATTCTATGTATAGTAAACACACTGTTGCTCATAAAGTTGGAATAATTTAGTTGTCAGACACATCGATCTTATTCCTGTTTATACCTTTGACCTGGTACAATGATTGCATACTGAGTCCCAGTTACACTTTATCAATTAAGAATAAATCACACTGTCATTATCATTTCACAAGAAGTAAAATATTTTATTCCAACTTTATGGGCAACAGAGGATGAATACATTTTGGTTTTGATGCCTATAACAGACTTGAATAACATTGTAATAGAGATAAGATAAGATAAGATAAAATAAGATAAGATAAGATAAGATAAGATAAGATAAGATAAGATAAGATAAGATAAGGTAAGGTAAGGTAAGATAAGATAAGATAGCATAACATGACACGACACGACACAACACAACACACCATAACATAACATAACATAACATAACATAACATAACATAACATAACATAACATAACATAACATAACATAACATAACATAACATAACATAACATAACATAACATAAGGTCAGAGCATTTATAGAGTATATACAATTAACACTATTCTGTAATAAATATTCCACAGTAAGCATTTTGACTTAAGTAAAGTGAACAGTAAACATACAGATGTGATTATTTCTGTTAAATATAGCTGTATCCCATTCAGCTGTATCACCTTCAGACCTCAGGAATGTGTATCTTGGTTCACAGGAATGACCTTCTGATTTAACTACATACAACAGATCATAGTTTACTCTATCAGTGACGCTTGTACTTTAATCTGTTTTACAAACCTAAATGTCTGCTGGGAAAACCATCTCTTGGTAACAGTTGAAGGGGTCATGCATAGATGTAAAAGCACATCCATCTAAAGCTCCAGATTATTCAGAACTCAACAGATTGTGCCAACTTTAAGAGAGAAAAAACAGGACTATGAAGACACATTTATAGCATATGTTTGCAGCAATAAGACACTCTGAACTGATCGGTGCACTCCAACTTCCCTTATATATTCTTCAGTCTAAAGGGAATATTTCTCAGTGCAAATTTATAAAGAATGTAGATTATTTTTAATAATGTGAAAAGATTCAGATCTCAGTGCATAAAGTCCAATGGTGGAAACTATTGACTGTGAGTGACCTTAGAGTCCTTCGGCAGTGGATGATAGACTATCATGGATCATGAAGACTTTGGAAAACTGTTGTCGCTTAATTCAGGCCACCACTGCATCAGAAAATACAACCTAATACTGGACATAGTCAAGGGATGGTTAACATCTGGTCAAAAAAATGTAATTACAATAATCTACAGCAAACTTATATTTTTGGGTAGGTAATTATTTATATTTTTTTGGAAAATGTATTTTGAAATGAGAATGTATTTGTTAAAAAAAATTGTGTGGAGTTTTATGAGTGTGAATGTTTGGAAAGTGATAAAGTTTTCTGCCGTCATTCTGGGTTCATTTTATAAACTCTCATAAATAAACTAAATTTATTCCAAATGCATTGATATTTGACTATCATATTATTTATGTCATATTCTAAATGCACACTATTTAAAATTAATAAATGCATATATCTTTGCAAAATACATTTGAATATAATGTTAATACTAGAAGCACTCGGAGAGCGCAGACCTCCGCCAAGGCTGATCAGTGCCCCCCCCCGCGGGCCCCCCCACGCCAAGGAGGTTATGTTTTTGCCAGGGTTTGTTTGTC
The DNA here is from genome assembly GCF_902148855.1 of Sphaeramia orbicularis. NCBI lineage: Eukaryota > Metazoa > Chordata > Actinopteri > Kurtiformes > Apogonidae > Sphaeramia > Sphaeramia orbicularis. The sequence goes on along the minus strand of NC_043975.1, from coordinate 34,596,149 downwards.
TGTTTGTTTGTTTGTCTGTCCGTTAGTGTGCAACATAACTCAAAAAGTTATGGACAGATTTTGATGAAATTCTCTGGTCTGCGCCCCCCCCGTGGGCCCCCCCACGATCACCACCAAAATTTAATCATTTCTTCCTTATCCCATTTCCAACAAACCCTGAAAATTTCATCAAAATCTGTCCATAACTTTTTACCTCCGCCAAGGAGGTTATGTTTTTGCCAGGGTTTGTTTGTCTGTCTGTCTGTCTGTCTGTCTGTCTGTCCGTTAGTGTGCAACATAACTCAAAAAGTTATGGACAGATTTTGATGAAATTTTCAGGGTTTGTTGGAAATGGGATAAGGAAGAAATGATTAAATTTTGGTGGTGATCGGGGATGGGGGGGCCCACGGGGGGGGGGGGCGCAGACCAGAAAATTTCATCAAAATCTGTCCATAACTTTTTGAGTTATGTTGCACACTAACGGACAGACAAACAGACAGACAGACAGACAAACAAACCCTGGCAAAAACATAACCTCCTTGGCGTGGGGGGGCCCACGGGGGGGGACACTGATCAGCCTTGGCGGAGGTCTGCGCTCTCCGAGTGCTTCTAGTTGAGTTATGTTGCACACTAATGGACAGACAAACAAACAAACAGACAAACAAACAAACCCTGGCAAAAACATAACCTCCTTGGCGGAGGTAATAATTTGTATGTAGTAAATATTGTAAAGAAAAAAAATGTATGATATTGATAACTGAAACAAAAAAAAATGTTTAATTTGATATTTACTTTTGTTGTCCATCCCTGACGCTGCCATTTGTCAAAACTGTTTCTATTTAGGTATGATCAAATATTTTTTTCCTCTAACCAATTATTAGGTTGTAAAATAGAGGGTTTAAGGTATACACTGAATACATTTTAGGATGAAAATGTCATAGGAACTTCACTTTTGAGAACTTTGTAATTCTTGCAAAAAAAAATAAATGTTAATTTTTTTGTCCATCCGTGAACATTAGTTTTTGCTATTTTTCATTTAAAAATATTTGAAACTAAATGTCGCCCTTTGAGTATGTTTAAGATGGCATTTAGACCTTTCTAATTATGTGTAATATTTATCTTAAACTTGTCTGCTTCAAAAGTTATGAGTCAAAAAGTAGTGGGCTGTCCATCCATGATGCCCTTGGCCTTGCCCTACTACATTTTGCAAAGACAAAGCACTAAAATGATTCCTAGTTCTCTGGGTCTGATTTAAACTTAATGGAGTGAAAGACAGTAGAAACATATTGTTTTGAATTAACATTTGAACTTGTTTTCAAGGGAAAATGATGTCAGATTCTACCTGTGGAGTGGTAAAAACTGTTGTACTATCACAGCATCTGTGATGGTCTGGGCTGCATCGACTTCATGTCTGAAATGCAGAAGTGTGAAGGTACCATCACTGTAACGATATGGTTAGAATTTTACAGACACACATAATGCCATCATGTCAACATTTTTGTTTCTCTGAAGTTTGTGATTATTTCAGCAGGACAATCCTAAGCTTCATTCTGCAGGAGTTAGAACAGTGTGAGTCCTGTCCTGTCTGCAGTCCACATCCGTGTCCTGCTGAAAATGTATGGATATTATGAAGAACAGAACCAGACAGTGGTTTCCATGGACTGTTGAGTAGCTGAAGACTTGAAAACTACAAAAAATGAAATTGGAAGAGTTTAACAATTAGAATCTTAAGTTCCCAAATGGTTCATAAGTGACATAAAAAGGAAAGTGGATGAGACACAGTGGTACAAGTAATCTAAATTTGTTTAAAATAGAATTAAGTTGGCCTGTGAAAACATTTGAAGTTCTTTTCTTGGTACTTTTGTCTGTTGAATTAAACAACAAATGACAGACTATAGTTTTTACTTCATTTTAGAAAATGTTCCAACTGTTCTGGAGATGGGGTTTGTATTTATCTCACAGCACCATGAGGTTCTCTGGCTTTATTTTCTGTCTGACCCCAGACAGATCAACACAGGAAGCTGATAGAGGAAAACACAGAGAGAGACTAAACGTACGCTGTCCTCTGGCTGAGAGCCTCTTCTATAGAGGTGGTTTCTTTCTGCACTCAACTGTGTCGTCCAGCAGAGAAGTGCAGACGAGTGAGACAGCAATGACAAGAGAGACAAGAGAAAAAGGGAAACTTGTGAATAATTAGAGCATGGAGGATAGTCCTGAATTGCTAGACACATTCATGCATGCACACATATGCATGAGCGCATGCACTCACTCATACTGGCTATATACATGAAAACACACATTCATACACAGTCCCGACTATGAGGATTTTGGGCCTATCTGCACATGTATGCAGGCTAATCAGGGCCTCTTCACAGACAGAAAGCAAAGGGTCACTCAGGGTGAGATGTTTGTGATGGAAATTTGGACGGCAGGCGTAGGAAAACAAAGCTAGAGACAGGACGCCCCGGAGACGACATACTTTACACATGAGATAACACACACTGAGGAGTTACCAAAAAAATTCCTTAAAATAGGATCACAAAGCCTGTCTCATTTCGATAACAAATGACACATTCCACCACAGACACTTTAGACAAAATTATACAACACAAGAGCCTGAATTTCAACAAAGAAATTCAATCTCCTGAAAAACTACGACTAAAAATTCTTTAACACTCATTGGGTTCAATACAAAACTCATCTTCATTTTGGTACGGATCCACCCTAAGGTATGCACATTACTCCACATATTGTTAATATTAAACCTGTGATGCTGCTCTGGTTGTTCCTTCACCAGTAGAAACCAGGACATACAAGTTTTTATCTGGGCACAGCATATAGACTTTGGGCATCCACTGGAACCACAGCAAACTGAGAAATCACACAAAGATAGGATTTAATGGCCCTTCGATTGAGCAGTTCTGAAAAGCCAACCTCTGACCCCAAGCTCTGACCCCTGGCAACCCCTCCCATCCTCCAGGGTCCAGTGCTTGTCATTGGTCATTTGTCAAACTCCTCTCACTGATCTGATTACGTCCAATTTGGGATCTGCCGACTACACACTTCTGGGATCAAGACAAGCTGCTTTCAGCAACTTTACATGACAACAAATAGCTGGATTGTTGCGGGAAGAGTAAAGGGACAAGTATTTAGTTTATTCAGGGAAAGGAGGCTGACAAAACGTCAGATGAATGCCAAGTGTTTTATTATTTTATTCTGGATTATTCTGGATTTAGACCAAGAAAACTATATAAAAAAAGAAAAGTTTTGATTGAACTTTTCAGTGAAGGGTTTTATTATTTCATACTGAATCACAGATAACAAAAAAGGAAGAGGATGCAAACCAGAGGACGTAATTTAATAATCAGACTAATCATCAGAGGTGGGGAGTAACAAAGTCTAAGTACTTCGTTACTGTACTTGAGTAGATTTTTTAGGTATCTGTACTTTACTTGAGTATTTATTTTTCTGGCAGCTTTTTACTTTTACTCTCTACATTTTTGCATAAATATCTGTACTTTATACTCCCTACATTCTCAGAATGGGCTCTTTACTTTTTCAAACTAAACGAATGTGACATGTGATATGTCACTTCAGAGGGAAAATCAGTGTGAGAGAAGAAGCACAGACTGAGACCAGGGTCAGAACCAGAGTCCTGCACAGGGTCAACACCAGAGTCCTACACTGGGTCAGTACCAGAGTCCTGCATGGGGTCAGAACCAGAGTCCTGGACGGGGTCAGTACCAGAGTCCTACACCGGTCCACTTTTTCCAAACTTTTCCACCCGTACCTGCACAGCTGAGTACTGCGACTCGACCCATGATTGAACACATTGTCTACACAGTAACTCACTTTTAAGGGCTTTATTTTTGTCTAAAACGCGTGCCATCAATAAATCTCTAATATGTGCTGCTCAGTGACATCTTTAACCATATATAAACAGAGGTGAAGCTCACTTCAAAATACGTGGATCCACCACAGTCAAATTAGATGATGATCATCTTCATTTCACCATTGTACTTCATATGCTACGGCTGGATTCCCTTCTCTGTATGTTCGCAGGTGGTCTCATCAGTTGATTTTCATTTACAAATGTATTCTTGGGCTCCTCCCATCTTACCTCTGTACTTATATGTGGAAAAACCAACAACAGTATGCTCTGTGGTCGCAGAAAAACATGCTGATGGTGGTTCCTAGAGCCAGAACAGAGTTGGGTTAGACTGCATTTCAGTATGCTGCCCCCTCTGCAAGGAACACCCTACAAAACAACCTAAATCTATCTGAACTAGTTACCATGGGTGAATTTAAAGCTATTTTAAAGGAGTGTGAAATCAGTGAGCTTGGTCAATGTAACTGTTTCTAAACTTGCACAGCTGATTGTTTTGTCACTATCGATTGTCAGTTTTTATTTATAATGTGTTGATTAAGTCTTGTCTTGTTATAAACTGTGTGTTATGCTGCTTTTCTTGGACAGGTCACTCTTGAAAAAGAGATTTGCAATCTCTCTATGCTGATAGCAGTGTTCATATTAGTCTGAACCAGATTTCATTTTAAGTGTCTGAAATAACTGCTCATTAAACACCTGGTTCAAGTAAAATACCCAAATTTTAACCACTTTCACTGCACTGATCTCAACACTACACACCATGAAGTAAAATTATATAAATACTGAGCATCTATTTTAACATTCATGAAAGCAGTGAAGATATCAAGTAGTTGCCAAATTGGCTTCAATTATTGGCTTAAATATGTTGCAAAGAAACTGAACATGTAACTTACATCTTAGACAGTAAGAAAAAAAAAACTATAATAATAATAATAATAATAATAATAATAATAATAATAATAATAATAATAATAATAATAATAATAATAATAATAAATTCATACATTCTCCTTTGACATAGTGTATTATTGTCTATACAAGATCAATAACACATTATGGTTAGACATAAGATTGCAATCACAGTATTTTGCCTCCATGTCAGCTGTGAATAAACCTGAAGCCATTATCTTTCTATTCTATTTAAAATGGACATGTCTGTGAGCTTTGTGGTTCAATGTAGTTGTGTCTCTGGTAATAATGTAGCTTGATGTGCACTCAAAGGTTTTGGAATTACTAGTCATATCAGACAAAAGATAAATATTCAGTTTTAATAATCTTATACATCTACTTTTGTGTTGTACATTATTCTCAAAACAACAAGCAGTAAGATTATGGTGGAAAATTACAAGTTTGGGTACAACAGGACCCCCCCCAAAAAAAAAAACAAAAAACAAAAACAAAACAAAAAACAAGGAAGTAGATATTAAAAGACAAGGAAGTAGATATTAAAAGATTCTCATTTTGTGTGTTTACATGAACAAACACATAATAATGAATATTCGCTGTTGCAGTTCTTCAAGTAGATCCCCCTTAATCCTCCTAAATCTTACCTCCTGGACCTATACAGTTCATTAGCATATTCACTGTCGCCCATGAACTTGGAATAAAATTTTTTTTTCCTCTTTTCATGAAGTGATTGTGACTATGTGATTCATTCTTGATAGATATAGTGTAACTGGGACTGTCATTGCACTAGGTCAAAGGTGATGATTACTGGTGTAAATAAATAGGAATAAGAAGCAGAATGTGTAGAATATCTGGATAAGATTTTTTTTTATTTCTCTTTTTTTTGTGGGGGGGTCTATATCTTTTTTTTTTTCATTTGTTTGTTTGTTTTATGGTTTTTTAAGTTTAGTTTAGTTTTGTGATTTTTTCTTCCCCTCTTTAACTTGTGCAATTCATTTTCTTCATTTACTTCTTGGAATCTAACTGGTACAGTTACTAACACTGTTAAATGAGTTTTGTTGTCAAGGAGTGCTCATGATTGTATGTGATCAATGTTTGACCTTGATGATCAAGGAAAGTAGTCCGAAAAAAAAAAAGTGGAATGTGTCTGAAAACAAAAGTATTCCAACTTTATGGGCAACAGTGTATGTACTATACATATATGAATCTGTGTACAGTGTATATCTAAAGCTACTGGATTAGTTATTTTGACTGTGCAGTGTTTTTCGTCCTCTGTAAAAGACTGTCAGCCAAAAGTCTAATCCCAGTCTGCCCTGAAGGACTTCATGTGCACTCACATACACACAATTAGCCCCACAGCTCATTATGTCTGCTTTAGCTCCTCTGGATTGTGTTGAGGGAGGGGCCGGGGATTGGGGCAGGGTGGGGTTTGGTGACCCTGGAGTGCATGACCTGAGGGGACACAGAGGGAGTTAAAGGAGGAGAGACACTTGGGGACAGGGGGAGGGGGCTTCTCCATGCAGGGAGTAAAAGTAACTTGTAGTGCCCCTGGCAGTAGGGCTAACTCCTGTAAACATCCTCATTGATTTTGGAAGAGAAAAACACACTGATTTGTCATCACAAGTGAAGTGAATGAGCTGAACCAGAACACTTGGTTTTGACTTGATAATGTAATGTTGTAGAACTTTAAAAAAAAAAAAAACCTCGTTGTAATTGTAAAAAAGACATATTGTGTTTTGTTATCTGCAAAAATAACAATACTTAGTTACTACAATTTCACAGTTTGGGATCTATCTATCTATCTATCTATCTATCTATCTATCTATCTATCTATCTATCTATCTATCTATCTATCTATCTATCTATCTATCTATCTATCTATCTATCTATCTATCTATCTATCTATCTATCTATCTATCTATCTATCTATCTATCTATCTATCTATCTATTTATCTATCTAGACCGTTTAATACTTCTAATTTATAATGTATAGTGTATAGTGTTTGCTCCTGTTGTATTTCTTTTTTTTTTTTTTTTTTACTCTTTTTTGTTTTGTTTTCAACTCTATGTTTGCTGTGGTATTCTTTTTTTGTATGTGTCATGCTGCTGTTACACTGTAATTTCCTAGTTTGTGATAAATAAAGTACATCTGTCTGTCTGTCTGTCTGTCTGTCTGTCTATCTATCTATCTATCTATCTGGACATCCATTGGTTAAGGTTTCAATGAATGGATGACTTTCCCTCTGCATTTCAGGAGTTTTGATTTCCCTCCAAAAACTCTATTGTAAAACTTCTCCCCCTCCACTTCTGCAAGCACAGCGGTCACCTCCACCCCCAGCCGTCACACATCCATCCACAGTGCGTCTGTGTGTGCGCTTTCAGCAGGCAGGGGTCTCTCAGTTAGAGTGTTGTTAACCCCCCAGGGTGCGAAGGATTTTTTAGACTAACACAGCAGCTTTCACAAACAAACTCTTTGATTTCAGGTTGCTGTCTTTCAGAGGGGCTGGACTTTAAACCAATGGGCTTTTAACAGAGACGCAACAGAGGAGACACTGAAGTGAATAAATCAATATGACTCTGTGGAGTAAAATATATCTGAAGGGCTGTTTGATCATGATCATGTGCAGCTGAAGTTCTGAGTTTAATTTGACCCCATGTAAGAACCAGCATAACTGAACTGTACACAATAACTAAATCTGTTTGTGCATCTACAAGTCTGAAATCTAAATATAGGTTATGAGTGTATTCTTTGGGAGATGAGTTATTCCACCCCCTCCTTTTGTCAGGAAGCTTAATCAGAGCCACAAAGGTGTGTGTATGACCTTTGAACCCTTGGGTGTATTTGGGATTTCTCTTACTTGCCTTGAGGTTAGCGTCAGGATATCCCTCATTTAACTCTTAACCCAAAGATTCTCCCTTAGCGTGCAAGGGTTCAGAGTCAAACTGTGGTCTTCTATTTATAATTGATTAGTGAACACAGTTAACAGGGAGAAAATCCCAGTTTGTTAGTCTGATCAGTGAGTTATGACCTTCAAGAGTCACACTGCAGCCTAATTCACTCACTTTTATTTCTAGTACAGCTACTATAGTACCTTCTGCATACATTTTTTATTTAATTTACATTTTCTAAAACAATGTATAAGTGGGATGAAGGGATTTAGAACTCCATGTGTATGCATTAATACCACACTGTGAAAATACTCCACTACAAGTAACAGTTCTTTATGCAACTTAAGGAAAAGTGTGTATGAAGTTGCAGGTTATGTGTGAGTATGTGTGGAGTCTGTGTATTGCTTAAAGAGAATGCCTTGGAGTTTTCTTCCTGTTTGTCATCTACTTTATGAATCCCTTTTTCCAAAGAGCACCTCGAACAAACTCTTTTTCTGGACCTCGAAGCATTCCTTCACATGATTTTTTAAAAACTTATATTTTTATGTAAAGATAAGGTTCTATCATGTCAATGTTTGGATACCACTCGATAATAGGAGCAAATACGTAAAAGGTAAAAACTGTGAAGTGCAGCAAGATTAGAATCTGAATATATTGCTGTTTATTAAAGTGCCTCAGTGACATGTCCTTCACTACATCAAAAGAGGCTGCAGCTGTTTCATCACTTCAGACATTAAGTTAAACAATAATTTCCTGCATTTGTGTTGTTTTTTTCAGTCGAGACAGTAAAACCATTCTTTTTTTTACATGCTGCATTCAGACCCACTTGAACAAACTGCAATAAGTCTATGAGCCTTTCCCCTTCTCAAAATGAGCAAGCTCACCAAACAAAAGGCCACCATTGTGGATAAATACTGCTTTTGTTTTACCCATTTGAACTTCAGGTTTCCCTTAATGCTAAGGAGAGTGTGTTCGGCCTTTTTCTCTTTTCAGGAGCTTTGGCGCTGAATAGTAGAGACCACTGCCAAATGGGAAAACGACTACATAGGCAGAAAGAAAGACTAGAATCAATCAGGAAGTGGCAGCGATTCAGCTCTGCCAGAGGAGCCAGGCAACTTCCTGGTCTTGTTGCCAAGGTGACTAGAAGCTCAGCCAGCTGGTGCAGCGGGCAGCAGTTGGTTTGATTGGGGGTGGGGGGGGGGGTGGCAAAGGATGACGGTTGGGATATTGGACAGGAGAGAGGATGAAGAGCTGAGGCAGTTTAAACATAAACACTGAGCACTTCAAACAGTATTCATAAGAACTATAACAATGAAGAGAATGTGTCTTTTCTTCTTATAATCCTTGGCAAATAAGCAGCAAATCCCTCATCTCTGTAATTATTTCAAGTACTTCATAGTTTGAGTTTGACCTAATAATATATTGATATGTCAGATTTTGACATGATCCAAACATTTTCTTTTTGACAGACAAGTTTAGTTGAATTTTGCTCCTTGGTTTTTGCAAGAATAAATAATATAAATACATTCTTTTACATTCATGTTGGTTTTTTTATACTATGGGGCTTTAAAACAAACTTTATTTTAAATTAAGGGGTGTCAGAGAGATGTTAAATCAAACGTATGCTTAGTTTGGAAGGTAAAATTGACCTTAGTGTTTGTTCTTCTTGTTTCTATTTTAAACTTTCTAATACTGGCTTTAACAGAGGTACATGTTTTGAGTATTTTTTTTTAAATTTCTGAATCAGACCTTATCAAAATAACAAAAAATAGTAAAATGTTCTAAACCAAAAAAATATTAGCTACTTAGTTACTGTGTGGCGTTGCCAAGATATGTACAAGTGAATGTGCTTTAACATTTTTCAATTTAAACTTCAAATATTGGGGTGTTTGTCCTCATTAGTTTTTGGTGAATGGTCTAAAACCCCACTTTTGCAGTAAAGGGACCAGGGGGTTGGTTGGGTCGGTGGGTGTTCTCGGGGATCAGGGGAATAGAGTGGCAGAGATAGGTAAACACAGCTGGGGACACACAGAGCTGGTGGTGGGTTTGCCGCTCAACGGCCCCCCTAACACATTTATCAGTATGTTTGCTCAGGGGATGTTCCCTAATCTTCACCCGCTGATGTCTGTGCAGTGTCTTCACAGAAGCCTGACAAGCAGGGATGAAAGTGACCCTGTCCAAAGACACAGCCCCAGTAATTCCTCAATGGATAAACTTGAATGTTCTTAATATAAAGGCCTGTGGGTGTACAGGGGTCATCTATGGATCTGTGTGTGTGTGTGGCTGAATCTCTCTGTGGGTGGGATGGCCCTGGTAATATATACTAAATTCTTGATCGTAATCTCATTTCATCTGTCTGAAAATGGCTTCAACAAACAAATAAATCATTGTTATGAAGTCTTTGAATTAACAGTCCCTATTTGTGGTACAGAGATAGTTGTATCCTTCATCTGTGCGCTGCATCTGCCGTAACAACAACTCATATATGAAATATTATGTGTCCTTTTGTGCATTTATATTAATGATGACAGTAAGGGAAACACTGAAACTGACCATGAACCTCGGGATAACTTATCTTATTTTATGAGTGAACAAAAAAATTATCTGCCTGTTCTCTTAATGTCGCTAAGCATAGATTTACTTCTTTACTTTCATGTTTTCCTGTTAATTTCTTTATCAAACATAACATTTTTACCATTAGAAATCCTAAAACAAAAAATGAAGTATTACTCGCCAAGTATTCTCAATTTACCATTTTATATTTCTAACATGAGAAATATAAACTATTTTACAATTAATGTATTCATCAGTGATATATCTGTGCATATTTGTGATATTTGTGTGTATCTGGATGTGCTTGATAACTTTCTAAGTGAGAATCTGAGTATTCATGATAGTCAGTAGTGTATATTCTGGAGGGGAGAGTGGGGTTTTTTTTTTCTCCACATAACCATCACTTGCATCTTGAATACCAAGTAGCTTGGTAGTTGAGTGTCAGATGACTGACATCCTAAAAGTTTTGGTTGTATTTGACCATGTGCCAGTCAAATTTTGCAGAAAACGTGTGAGTATAGAGCGCCATCTGCTGTATTATATTGTGTTTTACTGCTTGTCTCTTTTCAGATCAAATAAATGCAGAAAAATTACGATAGGTACCTAGTCACACACCCAAGATAGGCAAACGTTACAGCGCGGATAAAGTAAAAAAAAAAAAAAGAAAGAAAGTTTAAAACACATTTTTGTCTTAAAATGTCTCTATAATGGGACAGAGTTTTGAAATGAGACTATAAACGTGTCGGCTTCCGTCGTCGACGCGCGTAGTCACTTGACGTCAGCATAACAACAATCTGTCATGACAGCTCGTATGGAAGAAAATAATCGATTACGGTTTTATATCGATTGATGTAGAACACGTTTCAACTGTATGTAAAGTTTCTTCTTCGAGGTGAGAATTAAAAATGGTCAAACTAGATCAAACGTTCAAAAAAACGAAAATTAAGCAGCAGCAAGCTGAGTAAAAAGCAAGCTAACCTAGCATGAGCTAATATCAGTTTTCTGAGGTTAGCTAGCGGTGTTTACTGTAGCTAAGTGAAAAGACGACTTTTGAGGCCTGTAATAGCTATATTCTGTCATTTTACTTAAGTGGACATCAAACAGACAAACGTTTCACATCTGTAGTCAATAACGCCAAATGGGAATGATTTCCTTTCGACGACTACACCCCCCGGAGTAAATCGACAACATAGCTTAGCATGCTAGTATAGCTAAATAGCTAACATTTAAGCAACGATCTCTTCTTTGCAGTTTACTTTAAGTTGGCGACGTTGTCAGTCTGTCACTGCGCTTCCCTCTGCATCATAGGTGTATGTATAATGTGTGAGTGAAACGCTGATAAGTCTGTTTCTTGTGTTACGCTTTCTGTGGACAACATCTACACCAGTGGTGTAACGTTACATTTAAAAGGCTCGCGCAGCCTGCTATCGTTAGGACTGAGTATGTGTGTGTTATGTTTGGTGACGGCTGGCTAACTAGCCCTGCTGCTCATTTGGTCCCTCCTAATGTCCGTCACATTAATAGTTAATTTGCCGGCAGTCTAGCCACCTCGCTGTATTTTTCAGCTGTGTGCACTGTCAGCGAATTAAACGAATGCCTTTTGGGTGGCATCGAGGCTGCACCTTCTGTAAAGACGCGCATTGCAGGTGTATTGCAGTGAATAGATGTCGTGAACATTGACTTTATTTTACATGTATTGTCTGTCTTCAGTAGACAGTGAGAATCAGGAGGGATAGGGCATTCTTGAACCTGTCTGTAAGCCAGCCGAAGAGACGGGGAACAGGATAGGGAAGCAGGGCGAGGCGGGCCCCGCGGAGCCGGTGGAGAAGATGGCCGGCAGCCCGGAGAAGAGTTCCACCGCGCAGGAGCTGAAGGAACAGGGGAACCGGCTGTTCCTCTGTCGCAAGTACCAGGAGGCTGCTACATGCTACAGCAAAGCTATTGTGGGTGTCTTCATGGATGAATGAGTGAATTTCTCAGAATATATCAGAGCAACGTTTCCTTTGTCATAATATTATTGTGATCTATTCTGTTGTCTTGTTTTTCTAGAACCGTAATCCATCAGTGGCAGTCTACTACACTAACAGGGCTCTGTGCCATGTGAAGCTGCAGCAGCATGACAAGGCTCTGGCTGATTGTAAGCATGCGTTGGAGCTGGACAGTCAGTCGGTCAAGGCCCACTTCTTTTTGGGCCAGTGTCACTTGGAGCTGGAGAACTATGATGAGGCCATTGGCAACCTGCAGAAAGGTCTGAATATAGTTTCAGAGATGACACAACTTTGACAGGTTTATATGGAAGTGATAAGGGAAAGCTTTCTCACGAATTGCACAGTCTAATTCTTGTTCTTACTCATATTTTGTTAACTGCACGTCTTTTTTATATATCTTGTTAGTCTCTCATAGAGTGTTGTTGGAGTTGAAATGGTGATGCAAGAATCAACTATAACCATTTCATATAAGTAATGATTATAATTCATCTTACCTAAACTCTTTTGGGAAAATTCACAGTACAGCCACAGTGGGTATTTACTAACATGCACCACAACAGGGTTTATTAATAAAATATTTTACAATCAAATGTTAGCTGTAGAGATCTGCATCAATGATGTGACATCCTTGGAGTTTAATAAGTAAAAATATTTTGAGAAACATTTTACTGGTAATTCATCTTTGTAGTAATGATGTTTTTATTATGCAGCTTACAATTTGGCAAAAGAACAGAGGCTTAATTTTGGAGATGACATCCCCAGCGCCTTGCGTATTGCCAAGAAGAAACGCTGGAACAGCATTGAGGAGAAGCGCATCAACCAGGAGAATGAGTTACATGCTTATTTGACAAAACTCATACTGGCTGAGAAGGAAAGGTGAGACTGAGAAACACGACTGTGAAATATTCAGCATGAACGGAATGCTTGCTTGATGATCTCGTGATGAAGTGTCAAATAACTGAAATGGATTTGGCATGCTAGTGAAATATTATTTGCTCAAGATGTTGGTAACTTTTTCACTTATGCAGAGAACTAGAAGAATACAGGGAAAAACAGGACGACAATCAAAATGGAGGAGATGCTGCCAAGATTTCATCAAAACACGTACGTTTTACTTGTCATTTGGATTAACAGGTTGACAGGCACTTAACAATGCATGCAATTAACTAATATAGGAAATGTAGATTGTAATATAAAGTTAGAACATGTATAATAATTGGTCATGTGCATTTGTGACCTGCTTAGGACAAGTACCTAATGGACATGGATGAGCTGTTCTCTCAAGTGGATGAGAAAAGAAAAGTGAGTATAAAAGTGATATTATATAAGTCATTGTAAGAGTAATTATTTGTATCTAATGTTGAGCATGTCATTATATATAACTTTAGGTATTTGGAGGCCATCCAACACAAAGAGAGAGATACACACTGATCACCTTCATCCACATGCGCACACATTATAACCATATACACCTCCTTCACACTACTTTCATTGATGGTTGATATAGCAACAACAGAAATAGCCTCTAACCCACTTACATGTGCACACTTATGATGTCTCCTTTCAGATACATCTTTAATGTTAACGTATTCTTCCTGTGTTGTTTTTGTGTCGTTTATTTAATCTCCTGCCTACCATTTAAGGCTTTCGAGTTTAATTTGTGAAAAACCGTGACAGACATGTCCTATTTCCATCCTGAGTTGTTTCTATAGTAACCATCAATGTTTGTTTGCTGATGCCTGTTGTGATGAATTATCTTTGCTATACATAGTTGTTGACCCAGTGGTAGTAGTTGTCATGTAATTGTCAGTTGAATTGATACTGCCAGTAGGGTGTTTCTCTTCTGCATGTGTTAAAAGGTTTAACTGACAGTGTGGCCCACTGCTGACCTAATAAGAATAAATGTCACAATATGTTTAACACAGTAACTTGACTTTATCGTTTGGATGATACTTTCAAGTATGAATGTCATTGTACGCTGACATATGAACATGGTTTTATATTTCAGTGGAAAATCAGTCAGGAAAGTAAAATGTTGGTCACAAGAGTTACAATAATGAACTGTATAAGTTGAGGGAAGACGAGCAAATCATTCTACTTCCATTTCTAATTTGTAGATCAGAGTGACTCATGATGTATTTCAACATTTCAACAGAAACGGGAGATCCCAGATTACCTTTGTGGTAAGATCAGTTTTGAGCTGATGAGGGAGCCCTGCATCACACCGAGTGGAATCACTTATGATCGCAAGGACATTGAAGAGCACCTACAGGTAAATAGACCATCTATTTTAGAGAGTATTCTTATTACTAACTAAATATTATAAAATAGTCTTTATACAGCCATAGAAAAATAGTACAAACACAACAATGAAATCTCTGGTGCATCCTGTCTGATGCAGCACCCACAGGTGAAGGTGGTGTATTTGAACATAACTACCACAAATGTTTTCATTAATTTAATCAACCAAAATATCAAGTGAACTAGTATTTATCAATGCAAACATGTAAGAACTCCATTATTTGAAGATAGTAGTCCTGTGTCCTGAAATAAGAATATCTTGTAAGTGTTTTTGTGCATATTGTCCACTGGTTTCTGATATTGGTTTGGTAAATTTCTGACCTCTATTCCAAAGTGAAATCAGTTACAAGATATTTCAAGACATATATAATGTTTCAGTAGTTCTTAACATGAAATTAAACTGTTCTTGTCAACCCTTGGCCCAAATGTTACTTTACAAATGATGCTATCATAATGAAGTATCATGGGGTATCCTGTCCAATTTATGTAGTGTTCTTATATGGAATTCCTATATCTGAATAGCCCTGCCCCAGAAGTCACGTTAACCGAAAATATTCTGTCGTTGACGGATTTTTAAAAAAAAAATGACTGAAAATTCTGAAGGCCGTCCATCATTTTGACAGATTAAAATACTGAGGGTAATCTACCAAAGAAAGTTTTCACACAACACTGAACAGAACCTGCTCAAAGGATTGCTGGTCTGTCTGTCTCTTAACAAGGCATCAAACAGTCCATAACAGTAGCCTACCTGTATAGAACCCAACAGCACCACTGTTCACAACTACGCTGAATACAACAGTAGTACTTCAGTCAAATGACTCACCGTTAGTTCACCTGTAGTAGACCCCCTGTTCAGTTGATGGCCAGTGTGTATATTAATCAGTCAGTGTCAAGCCTTGTCTTGTTGTTTTGCTGACTTTAGTCAAAATTAGATGCTACTTTGCTAGTGCAAAATGTGAAGACAGCTGAGTCTCCTTAGTTATTTTAGAAAGCCCAGTAAATGGGATGGCATTGGTAAACGCGTTGAAAAAAGAGGGACTGATGTGGTGAAGGATGACAGACACGCAAGGAATACGCCAGTTCTTATGGTGTTTAGTGTGCTTTATGTACGCATTTTCTACCTTTCATGTGTTATTTGATGGCATGTCAATTTGTGCCAAGATCTCGGGTTCACATAACCTGAACCCTAACCCTCAGTGCATGGTATTTGACACTGCATGAACATACACAAGGAAAGCTTATAATGTCTACAGATAACACACCAATTAAAAGTGGCGTATATAATTATGCAAGTCATGATATCACGTTGGTTTATCAGCCAGCAGCAACTACAGTTGCTGCATCATTGAGATGTTTTTGAACATTAAATACTACTCATTCTCATTATCATTAAAAAATAAAAATTTGAAATGACGGATAATAATATGTTATGATGGAATTTTTACGACCCTGTCTGTCAAAATGACGGACAATAAAAATGTCTACCGCAACCTCTGCCCTGCCACCTAGGGTGTGTGTCCTTCCATCCGAGATTATAGTCCGACTGACTTCTCAGACACTATTCACCCAATTCTTTTCTATTGTCTCACACATGTTCTCTACCACTTGGAGAGATGCAGTGTACAGTTGGATGACTGAATTTCGATTTTGAAATTTTCAATTTAGAAAATTTGTCCAACCAATTTCTTCAACACACATGTTCTTTACATGTGCCTTTCTCTCAATTTTTGCATTTTTACAATTTATTTTTTTATTTCTATTTTTGACATCACAGGACAGAAGCAGTCATACGTGTTATACTGCTAGTTCAGACACCTAGGTATTAGAGAGGATGCAGAGCACTGTTTTATCATTGGAGAAATCCAATATAATAAACAACAGGTTAGTGCATTTATTTCAAGCAAACTACGTCAGTCTAATGCCCTTTTCAGCAACTTATCAAACTGTAAGACTTTTGCAGAATTCTGACAGACACACCTTCCAATTTTCACTGACCATGAAGAGTAACGTTGTAAAATGTGCTCCATAAATGCATTCCCCTCGGTTTATCGAAGATCACTAAAGATGTTACCTCTGTTTGTTATCTGCATTGACAAATACTATATGTAAATGTGAATCCTAACGCTATCAATTAACCTCGTCCCTGTGCAGCGAGTGGGTCATTTTGACCCAGTCACCAGGAGTCCTCTGACCCAGGACCAGCTGATCCCAAATCTGGCCATGAAAGAGGTGATCGATGCCTTTATCCAGGAGAACGGCTGGGTGGAGGACTACTGAATGGGCCCTCCCCTCTGACCCTCATCCCCCTGATACTCAACACAAAGCCTGGACAACACAAGACTATAGAGAACAGATCACCCCTTGCCTGGATGCCTGGATATGTACTGTACACGAACGGGAGAAGCCACATTTATGGACTACCGAACGGGAGCCGTGCATCTCGATCTGCCTCTTCTCTCCACGTTTTATCTTTGCTGTAAAACTTCTTGCTCTAAACTCCTGAGGCTCGCTGTTCATGGCCTGCTGCTCCCTTTAAAACCCCTCAGTCAATCTTCTATTTCTGTCCTTTCTTCTTTTACCTCCTCTTATTTTCTCATGCTGTTACCCCCCCCCCCCCCCCCCTTAAAGTTCTTTATCTAGAAAAAAGGGGCCACGTGTTCAGGTCTCTACCTGCTTTCTTCCTGCTCTCTCTCCTTTTTCTATCTCTTAGTGCCACAGTTCTTGGAAAGCATCAGCATTGCACTCCAGTGTTTCACACACGCCATCGGTATAGAAAAGACACATCAAGGTGGCAGAGTAAATTTAGACATCAACCTTTACTTTGTTGTTAATTAACTCCAGTTCTTCATAGTATATTTTCATTAAACAGAGGGGCATTTGTGCACTTCTAAATCAATATTTGCTGAAGTGGTATCAAAAATGCCAAAAGCCTGTTTTTAATGAGTTGTGTGAAAGTTTTAAGAGGTGATGATTGAAAAACAACAGTGACTTTATTAGTTAAATAAGCTGTCTGTCAGTTTTAACCTAGTATGAGTTAGTCAACCTGGAAGAACAAGTGAGTCAGCTGAGACACGGGAACCAGGTCCCCTGTCGGCCTCCAGGAGGCGCCACAAACTACAGTAACCACACATACCATCATACTGTAGTCCTATGGCATATCACATCCCATTACAGACAATTAAGATAAGTTGAATGTAATAACGCTTACGTTTTAACCTGCCGTAATTCAGAAATGTTACTTATTATTTTTATCAAGACAATAAGGTGGTCATTTAAAAAAAAACGTCATGAGGTGGATACAGAAATGAGAAGATTTCACACTTGGTTTTTACATTGCTGGAAATTAATTAAAAAATGTTGAGCGGTTTTCTGGGTGATGACATCAGCTGTCAGGGTTAATGCTAAAAAACCTGCTTTGAAGAATGACCTGCACTGCCTGTGTGTCGTTCATAGATCGATTATGTGCTGGGACTTTGTTTTTGCCTGGAACGACCGTGGACTGGACCCCTACATCAAGCATGAAGTCTCTGCAAAGACGAGAAAATGGATGTAGATTTTCCACACCCTGATTGTATTTGCTCCTTGTTTTGCCCTTCCACCCACACAGATACACATTTGAGAAAGAAAAAAAACGTTAACATAAACCAATCACCAGTGTGAAACTAACTTTAAATGGTGAATTACAAGGATTTAAAGTTGATCATTGTACCATGATAGAAATGCTGGATCGATCATCCAATCTCCTCCATACCTCAACCATGGTTTCCGTGTGCTGGTTCTCTGGCATTCTTTGTAAAACCCATTTTCAGTTCACTGCTATTAGTTTACATGTGTTTGAGCTGAACGTCTGGTGTCTGGTGAATTAGGCCTGTCGGTGGTTCATGTCTGGGTGCAGGCAGTGTATATAATTTGCTTGTGTATCTGAAATTTTATTTCTTGACAAAATAGGGTTCTTTTTTTCTTGAGAAATCCTAGAGCTTGAGAAACTGTATTAAATGTAGATATGTTGATAACATAATTGCCTGGTTCAGTTTTCATTTGTCCTCAGTAAACCATGAACTTTGTTTATTGCGGTGTTAAAGACACTAGAGTTTCACTAAAGAGATACAAGTATGAATTTCTGCAGCTCATTAGAATTATATTATGCTTTTTCATAAAACAAATAGTATAACCACATAACAAAATAAATAATTCAATGATTCCACAATCCCTGTAGTGAAAGTCAGTTTCTCTGTCTTCTCTCTGTGGCAATATTTATTTCCTCAGATGTACATTTTAGCTGGTGTATAGTGTCAAAGTGCAATCCATGCAACTTTGAAAATGGCCTAGTTTTATATGTATAATGCAATTTTATCATAGGTAAACTGAGCCGTGTCCTTTTTGTTCACATATTGTGTGATTACGCTGCAAAAACAACCATAGTAAAAGAAGAAATATTATATATATTAAATTGTCTAGTAGTAAGAAAAGAAATCTGCCAATAAGGTAGAAAAATTTTGCTTTGCAATGAGTTACAGCCATTGAAATTAAATTAAAAAACAGAAAATCAAGCAAGTTGTATGTATTATAAGCAACTGAAAGAGTTCTTTTGAGAATAATATAAAAAATATATAATATTAAATGTATTTAAAATGAGGAAACAAAAAAAATAAATAAATAGGTACATCTAAGTATCAGCTTTATGGTTCATAGAACGCAGCTCCATCTCCAGTGCTACTAATGAGTTTTAATATATGTTTAATATGTGCACAAGAGGGGAACTTAAAACACTTAAAGTGAACTGATGGAGAACCAGCTCTGGGTCAAACAGAAGACAGCCTCCTATAAAGAGTCTTTTCCAAAAGAGGGTATTATACTGATGCCCGTATAGATAATCTGGACCTGCTGGAAGAAAAATCAGAACAGTTTGACAGGAACAACCAGGACTGGAGGAGTCACTAAGAGGCAAAAGAAGGAGAGGCAGATGAACGAGGAGACCACACTCAGTTCAATGTGTTATAGTTTTTTCTGTTCAGGAGACTAACTTCAGAAGAGGATGGAAGACAGTGTGAGAAAGGTGTAGATCTGCCTCCTCCAAACCATGGAGACAGTCCAGATCAGAGCTGATACAAAGGCTTATTCTAGAGGGGATGTGGGCACTGTACAGAAGAAAGAGTGGAAGCTCTGGAGGTGATCCTCAAACAGCAGATGTCTCAAAACGAGTGGCAGGAGAAGCCGAGCCACATGGATGAAAGAATCATTTGAAGACCAGGGTACAGAGGCCCTGCTGGTGGTTCACCTACAGAATACAGGCTCAGTAGAAACACTGTTTATTCAGTAGTGTGTCAGTATGAAGGAGGGGCGGTACGAGTGAAGAACAGAGCAAAATGAAGGAGGGAAAAGATGCTCAGCTATTTCACAGCTGGTGAAAACTGAGAACAACAGCATGAAAGAGGTGTCTAAAGATCCACAAAAGAAAACAGTTCCATTTAGATTTTTTCCAAGACGTAATCTATGTTTCAACAGGAATTCAGCTGTGCATTCTGAACACAAACTTCAACTGATTCTTCTGCTATTTTACACCTCCTCCTATTTGGCACACTAACTTTTCCACCATTAGATGATTTGATCCAGAGTGTTTAACATTTTTAAGGCTTACCTGATATCGTTCTAAAAGTTTTCTTTATTTGTATAAGGTTAATTTGCTAAATGTTTGTTTGTTTATTTTGAATTTACATTAAAACCAAACAACTAAAGGATTTTCTAAAAGAAAGTCCAACATTTGAAAAGGAGCGGGATGAAGTTAGTTTATAATCTCCTGCCCCCTTTCCTCATCCTTCAACCTACCATAAATTCCTACACAAAACATAAAATTGCCATACATATCAAGGATAGATTGTCCATTTTGCAGCAGCATTTCACATTAAAGTAAATTCTGTCATTTTTGTATAAATGTTGATCCTATCTACTCTACAGTATAAATCTTATCATTATTTCTGTACTCCTTAAGTTTGACTAATATGCATTCCTAAAAGCTCAACTATATCATTATCGTGACAAAATTATATTAAAAAAAAAAAAGAAAATGTGTAATTTTCCCATTAATTATGAGGCCATAATGCCAGTGCATATGAGGACCAACTCATATAAATAAGTCTAATATCAAATCAAACTAGTACCTAGTGCACCAGGATCCATCATAAACACAAAAGGGAAACAAATGCAGTTTTGTTTCCCCTTAAACTTAAAGCAGTGGTTCCCAACCTTTTTTGGCTCATGACCCCATTTTAATATCACAAATTTCTGGTGACCGCAGACATTCAAAACAGACATTTTTTTGCTTAAATTAATTTGTTTCTGATCATGTAATAGTTTGCTATGCTATGTTGCAAATAAAGGTTAATTTTAGACAACATTTAGGCTACATAATGTATATAATGCACCTTTTTGGTGTCTGCTTCTCAGTTTCTCTTGGAGATGTCTTTGTGGGGCCAGGTGGGTGGAGAAATCTTTCCATTCTCTGTTTGGTCCAGTTTTCTGACTGTGACTGTGTCTGGGCAGGTTGAGGTGTAGTAACACATACGGTCACATGATTGGGTCGATCATGATATGCCCTCTCAGATATTATACCCTGCATTTTATTTGAACTTGATTTTTCTTAGGAAAAGTGTATGGTGTTTTAATTATAATGAAATATATATTGAATCAATAAAAAATGTTTTTTATTAATAATTTAAAAAAAATTTTTTATAATTACTAGAAATTTCAGGTGACCCCATTTGAATTCCAAGTGACGCCACATGAGGTCGTGACCCCAAGGTTGAAAAACACTGACTTAAAGTAATGAAAACTCATCATGTTCAATGCACAATATATTGTTACCAGTTTCTTTTAAGTACTTCCTGTGGAAATAATTCCCAGTGAACCTTGCTTTTTCTGTAGAGATATGTTGACTTGTTCATGTCACACACAGTAAGCTGGTCCAGTACGATGTGTGTCACCAGGCCCTCACACACCGAGCCTATTGTCACAATGTCCACTGGAGAACAGCTGACGTCGTGGCCGGTGTCAGGAGGGAAGAGGACTGAGCACGGGACAGCAAGAGGGGTTGACTTAGCAACACCAAGAGAAACAACAACAAAATGGTAAGAAAATCTGTATCCAAGTGGAATTTATTTTATGTGATTCAAATATCCAGTGAGTAACAGGATGGAGTGTGTGTAATATTGTCTGAGGATGGTGCTTGTCTTGTGTGTTTGTTTGCAGGTTGTCAACACACAGAGATCTGTTCTGCTTCTTCTGCTCAGTGTCTTTGGCTTCGGTTTGAGTCTCTCCGCTACGCAAGGTACGCTTTCAACAAACAGAAAAACATCATTAAAGTAGAGAACTGTTTTAAAGACCAGCTCCAGACATGGTATTTGATTTACTATATGGTTTTTCCACCAAAAACCTGCATGGCTCTACACATTCTCTAATAAACTACAGTTTAGGGAATAATTTGTTCACAGTTTAATTCGCATGGTTTTGGTCGTTTTATTTCATCGACTGAAGTTTCCCAGAATATAATCACTGATCCATGACATTCACCACAGTATTTTACAGTATCTTAAACTGAAATGATGTTTTCTTAAATCAGCTCTTATAGACCTTTATGGATGTGTTCATGCTTAAAACATTGTGGTGTGCTTTCCACATTGCATTGTGGGTATTGTACATTTTGCTGTATTATGTTCTGTTTTATGTGCAGGGGTTCAGGGGGGTTATTGTGTTTATCTGTGTGTATGACAATGTTTATCAGCCTTTTTATATTCATTTTTATTTTTTTTTATGTACACCATAAGCAAAAGCTGTAGTTTGAACAATTCCTTACATGATTGTTGATGTTTATCTGATGAGCATGTGCTATTATTCTGGGCTTTGTGCTTATTAAAACAAAAGTACTTCCTGTGCTCTTCAGCTCTCAAAAGCACACTTCCTACCTTCATTGCCAGATATGTTTTAATATTACATGTAAACAGGGCCGTTTCTAGCTTCGTGGGGGCCCTAAGCAAGATGCTGTTTTGGGGCCTCTAGTTTGTCAAACTACAATGAAGAGACTCTTAAACCCTTTAGATGGTCTACTAAGATGCCACAATCTATTACACTTCATAAGTAAAACAGGCTGCAGTTAAAATTAAACATCTTAAGTTGAGCCACTCCGGCAAGTTAAACTGATAAAAACTATAATACATGGAAAACAACAATCCTCTATATGTCAATAAATAAAAAGATTTTGAGTGTTTATTAAAAAAATGTTTACTTTAAACAAGAAAATACAACAACCGCTGAGATAACTTCTTTTTGATGCTATTACGGTATTTGTTTTGTTTAATACTTTCATTAACGGTAGTTGTCAATCATTCCCATCATACCTGTCAACGGCCCATGGTCCAACGAATATGACCTAATAATGACACAAAAACACCAGACGCAGCTTATCATTGCAGTTTATTTTATTTATATCCTATGTTTATTTTTTTAAGTATACAAGGGATGTAATAAACACATGAGATAGCTACAGATAAAGACAGGACATTTTAATTTTCCTCAGATAAGGTGAACACTCAGCTTCGGGGCCCCCTGGTGGCTTGGGGGCCCTTAGCATTCGCTTAGTTCGCCTATAGCAAGAAATGGCCCTGCATGCTAAGCTATTCATATCAAAATCAATTCAATTTTATTTGTAGAGCCCTATATCACAATAAGGTTGCCTCACAGGGCTTTACAGAATTAGTTGGATATGAAAACAAACAACAGTCAAATAAACAGGAGATGAAGAAAATGGATTAATGTCCTGGGCATCCCCCGTCCTTAGACCCTCCTTCTCAGCAAAGAAAAACTCCGAAAACCCATTGGGAAAAGAGAAACTTCAGGGAGAACCACAGTGAAGGAGAGATCCACTCCCATGGATGAACAGGCTGTAGATGCACCAGGACTGATGACCGTCCATTTGCAGATGTAGTTCCAGTCTGTAAAGATGCAGTAGGGTGGGGGCACATGAGGGGGTCCATCTAGTCCGATGAGACTATTGATGCATGGAATCCACTATGTTGGAGAAATTCAATCGGAAATGTTTTATGGAAAAAAATACCACTAGTTTATGAACCATTCATGCTGTGAAAATGGTTAATTCTCCTTGTGTTGCAGTGGGTCTAGAGGACAAAGTCCTGGTCTTCCCCTATGAAACCGACTTCAGCTACGTGGCCCTGATCCCACAGAAGGAGATGGCGCTGAAGGCCTTCACCCTGTGCATGCGTGTTGCCACCGAGCTGCCAGAAGAACGTCAGATCATCCTCTTCGCCTACCGCACGGCCGACTACGACGAGCTCAACGTATGGCGTGAGAAGGACGGCCGCGTCTCCTTCTACATGAGCGGTGACGGTTCCTTCTTCCACTTGCCACCTCTCACCACCTTCAGGACCAGCCTCTGCCTCACCTGGGAGTCTCGGACCGGCCTCGCTGCCTTCTGGGTAGAGGGTAAACGCAGCACGTACCAGGTCTACAAACCGGGGCACACCATCCGCCCCAAAGGTACCGTTCTCCTGGGGCAGGACCCAGATAAGCACCTGGGTGGTTTGGAGGCCGTGCAGAGCTTTGTTGGAGAGGTGACTGACCTGAATATGTGGGACTTTGTGCTCTCCAGGAGCATGATCCAGGCCTGGCACTATGGACACAAAGTCCCTAAAGGCAACATCTTTGACTGGGCCACTATTGACTATGAGCTGAGCGGGAACGTCATGGTGGTCGACGATGACTGACGTGGACTGGAGTCCCACGCAAGGAGGGATGAGGCTGTAGAGATGTGTGTTGGACTGATACTGATCTGTCTCATCGTCTTTCTTAGATTCAGTGTTGTTTTCTGTTGAGACCCTTTAACTTAAACTTGAACTCATGAAAACAGGAATGCTTTGGGACTCCGAAGGCCAATATCTAATCTGAGATACCACCTTCCTCAAACTTAAAGTTGTAGCACTTTAGTGTTTTAGCATCATTGGGCAAAAATTCTATAATTCCCTGCACCTACTTCTTACCTGTGTTTTAGGCTGTAGAAAATCTACCCTGTGACCAGTGTTGGGAGTAATGTGTTACAAAAGTAATGCATTATAGTAACTGATTACTTTTTGCATAACACAGTAGTGTAAGGCACTACTAATGAATTTTCTTCAATATTTTACTCGGCACATATTCAAGAGTACTTGCGTTAAATAATTTAATTCCTCAAATGAAAAAAAAAAAAAGAACAGCAAGATCGTGAGACCTTAAGGAGTCAAAAATGCAGCGGGACAGTTCTATTTCCTGTTGGTGATCAGCCAATGGGTGAAGATGGCAGAAGACAGTCCATTGTCCTCATGGACGTATGTTCATTACTAACCCTAGCCCTGCTTTACAGCAGCTAGTTAGCATGATCAGCAACGACAAGGTAAGCTAATCTTTCTATGACTAGTTGGAATTCTTTATCAAATGCAGATTTATATACCAGCATCCTCGGCCCCGCCCCCTGTTTGAACATGTAAAATGTTGAAAAAAAATCCAAGCATTTCTGCTGGGATTCGAACATTGTAGACTGTAGCATTACTCACTGAGCTACTGTTCACATGTACTTAGACATGCAAATGTATGCGTCCCAAGGCTCTCCTATCTTTTGTATTGGGGGAGTTCTGCTGTGCATGCACCATTTATGATAAGAGTCTGTATGTAACTCAAAAGTAATACAGGAGTCATGTAACGCATTTCTGAAAAAATATTCTGAAACAGTAATATTATATAGTAAGGAATTACTTTTAAATAACAGTAACAAGTAATCTGTAATCTATTGCAGTTTGGAAGTAATTTGCACAACACTGGTAATCACAGACATTTTCAGACAAGTACGGGGTTAAATATGTCATTGACATCTAGAAAGGCTGATTGCTGATCAGATTCTGTCACATGTGACCTGGACATGAATCTCCTGCACCATGGCTTCACTTTTCCATAACAGCATGAAACAATAATGTAAGATCATCTGTATTTATATTTGTATGTGCCCTGTCCACACTAACATAGAGTTTTGTAAGCAGATATTTTTTCCTCCACATTAAAAAAAAAAAAAAAAATGCTGTCCACATGACCTGTATTTTCAACACACAACACAAAAATGACCACAAACCAGTACAAAAAGTCAGACAAATTGTTTCATTGACAAAGAGGCTTTAATCTGTCGTGAAGAAGAGTAGCAAAAAGTTCAGTTAAGTTACCATAAGTGATGGAGGGGGTTGCTGAAGTGTATTCTTTACATGATGTGTATTTGTCCATAACATCAGTCCAGTCCATCTCCCAAAGGTATCTGTACTGACCTCGATCTACTGCAGGTCATACACTGATTTCTACACCGGGAATTGATGTTTCAGGTGCAGCTTTATGTTCACAAAAAAGGGGTTGTGACATCCATTGTTTTCCAATCTCTCCATTTCTCTCCAACACAGAGATACACACAAACCAGAGTTAGTCAAAAAAAAATTCTGTTTTTACATCCTAAAACAATGTTTCCACATGGACTAGAGGCCTAAACATAGAGGAAAATATCCATTTTACTAAATATTTGCATTAGTGTGGATGGGACATTATTATCTGATTTGGACCCAGAGGAGTATGTTGCAGAAGGAAGGTGTGTATTTGCAAATGATGCTGTTTTTTCCCCTGATCTCAGCTCCTGCAACTTTAAGGTTGGAACCTGTTTTTATTGGCACATTAACATACCAATAATCCCAACTAAGTATTCTAATTAGTCAAAATAATTTTTTCCTGTATGAAGATGAGACATTCAAGAGACAGTATTCTGATCTCAGTCATTGTTTATATGATTTGTTGATTTCATGTGAATTGGTGAGTAGTGTTGTACTAACTACCTAATATCACCTGTCAGTCTGAGCTAATGATATCTGTTGGTGTGATTTGATCCAGACGTTGTGTTCCTGCCAGAAAAATCCATTTATTCAACATTTCCAATGGAACAAAGCTGAGATATTCTGTGTCTCTGCTGAGTTTTCTCTACTATGATGGAAAATAATTAAATAGATAATCATATAAACTGTGCATTTTTGGTGAAATAAGTGAATTGTGTGAATTTGGACTTGCAAAGCACCTAAACCTTCCACAAACCTAGAGAAAACTCCACTTAAGCTTTGCATATTAAATAAACACAGTGTTCTTATTTGCATCTTAAAACATGATCCTCTAGTTGCAACAGCAGACTGCTGCAGATCATGCACAAAACGGACTTCCCTCATGTATCCATAGGGTGGCACTCTGCACTAGTTCCAATCAAAAGCAAAGTTATGACAAAAACCATGTTATACACACTCCTAATAATGCCATTTAGTTAAATCTTATGCACATAGGTTATTAAAGAGACCATAAATAAAACTAAATTAATAAAAAAAAAATCAAGCATATTGAGTTTTGATTGAAGGATGAAGGAGAATATTTTGCAAAAAATGAGTAAAATAAATAAAATTCCTCATCTTGCTTTACTATAATACAGTAAATGTATCTGGCAAATCAGCAAAGGATCTAATAAAATACATTTTAAATGAATAACTCTATTGAATTTCAGTTCAGTTTATTAAGTTCAGAGAAAAATCAAGTGGGACAATAAATAAAAATCACCATCACTAAAATAATGTTTTCAGGCAGAACTATATATTAATCTAATACACTGCTTCAGAAGTCAATACACTGTGTTTTACAGTCAATTGTAAAATAATACTGATTGAATTAGAAATAGACATTAAAACAGATTTATTATTTCCAGAGGAGATTTAATAGTTTAACTGCACTCAGAGATAAATAGCAATTATCACATTTAAAATCCATAGCCATAATGTTGCCTTTGGTTAACAAAGTCGCTCATGAATTTTCCATGTTTCAGATGACGTAAGAACGCTTTCAGGTCTGAAATAAATGTTGCCACGTGCATGACTAATAATGTTTGGAATTGAAGGGAATACTTCTTCTTTGAACTCTTGCAGCTTCCTTTCTATAATCATCCCCCTCTGACACATTTTGAAGTAATAATCATTTGTTTACATAATTCCAACAGGGGAATAATTTCATTCATTTTATATTTTATTGCTTTTTTAATTTAGGAATTAGCAGAATAATTAAAATTAATTTCCCCTTTTTGACTGGAGGAGGAAAGAGATGCTAAATTTGCTCTTTTTCTGATCAGTTGTCAGTTATCTGAGAAAATACAAATAATATTGACTCAAATTTTTTTTGGGGTGTATATTGTTTTTTTTTTTTTTTTTTTTGCTAATTCTTCAATAGTAAAATCTCTTAAATTAAAGTGA
Source organism: Sphaeramia orbicularis (assembly GCF_902148855.1). Taxonomy (NCBI): domain Eukaryota; kingdom Metazoa; phylum Chordata; class Actinopteri; order Kurtiformes; family Apogonidae; genus Sphaeramia; species Sphaeramia orbicularis. The sequence continues at coordinate 34,568,300 of NC_043975.1, read as the reverse complement.
GTAAATTTTATTTATAAAGCACTTTTCACAGACAGGGAGTCATAAAGTGCTTCACAATGCAAGACAATTAAAATACAGTTAAAATGCAATAAATACATTAAGTGCATTCTGTTTGTAGCAGCCCTGAGTCAGTTTGGATTTAAAATGCCTGCTTAAACAAGAGTGTCTTAAGATGTTGTTTAAAAGTGTCAACAGAGTCCATGGACTGAAGGGACAGAGGGAGGATATTCATTAAAAGGATGCCCCCCACATAATTCTCCTGGACGTCCTTTTAGGCCTTTGACATCTGGGCACATATTAAGCATCAACCTATTATTTCTTAATAATAATAGAAAAAGCCTAATGAGATAGATGTGTTACACATTACTTGCAGAAGTCATATGGAACTGCCACACTAATAAACGCCCCTCAGACTAAGCTCAAGGTCAGATCTTCTCCATCCAAGTGTAACACAGTAACCCTGAGTTCCAGAGCGCCGTCTCCATTCGTCTCCATGGCTCCCTGCACTCATTCTCCTCTTGCACCGCCATCGTGACCTCTTTGCAGAAACAGGGAGAAGTTTCCAGCGCACAGCCCAGGCTCCCTTGAGGGTGGGAAAGTGCTGCGTTCCGAGTGTATGTTTATTCTGACCAAATCACCCGTCGGCTTTCTCGCAGCAGCTAAATAAGGAGAAGGCAGGGCCAATGAGTTCTGACTGCGGGTCAGCAGCCAAATGTTCCACCTTCTTGGATGTTGCAATGCATCAATCCCAATGCCCACTCACTGTGTGGTAACACCTTTGTGGACCATCTGCCCAAGCCTGGCTTCTTAGCCCTCTAGTACGTACACACACACACACACACACACACACACACACACACACACACACACACACACACACACAGCCCGTTAGTTCCTTCTTTGTGCAGCTTTCCATAAGAGGAGTGCTAATTCTAGTAGTAGTATTCTAGTATTAAACATGCAAGAACTGCCACTTCAAAGCTTTAACTTTATGACTTCATTTTTAACATAACTGGCTCTTTCTTGTGATTCTGCGCCAAACTAGACTAACAATTATATTTTAGTATAATGCAAATTTTTTTTTTTTTTTTTTTTGCCTCTTTTAGTGTAAAATATTTTATCTAAAAACACACATGCTTCCCCTTTTTTCATTCTTTTTTGCAGATATATTCATATTTTAAGGCTACACGCTCATGCTTCTGCATCAAAGAAGAACTAAAAGTATTATCAGTAGGACAAAAATCAGTTTGTGCACAGTGGATAATTATTCCCTCTGCATTGCATGTATTATCCAACTGAGCAAATAGTTTGAGGGCTCCTTGTCCTGCTTGCGGACAGGGCCAGCAGTGCGGGCCTGTGAGATCTGCATATTGGCCCATGGTGGTTTAAGCTGTCTGAGGCAAGGCGGTGCCACTGACTGTATGTCCATGCGTGTGGAGCTGGTGAAATGTTTCCACGCGAGAGGAGATAGACGGCAAGAGGGAGCCCCGCGTGAGCCATGTGAGGGTAGACAGAAGGAGGGCCGTTCTGGATTCCTTCGAGCAACTCCAAATAGATTTCCAGGCAAAACATATTTGCATACGCAAGACAGTGCTACGAGCTATCTGAGTGAGCTGTGGCATGTGTGCATTGAACAGATGGATAATTTTTTTAGAGCTTTCTTGCAGAAATTTCAGCCCATTAAATTGAGATCTTGGCCATTATTCAACCTGCTTTTGTTCACGAAGCTCACAAAGAATCATCAGGGTCAAGCTGCTCTTGTTCTGTCAGATTTAGTTGATTGTCAACACAATGACGAGATGATTTGTACAGTTTAAGCTTTTTGTGTCCACATATTAACAAAACCAAAGCATGTGAACACGTAGCAGAGATTCAGTCAGAATGATAATAACATATAAGTAACACTCCTTAACCCTTTATTGGGCAAGTGACTATTTTTGGTCATTTCTACATGGATTACAAGACAGTGACAGCGCCAGTTCCAGTGAGGACAGTGAGTCAACAATCTCAGGTCCAATGTGGTCTACAGGGTCTGTAAGGTCCACCTCTGCATGAACAGTGAGTGAACCTGCTTTGTTAGGTACCATGAAGTAATGGTACTAATGTAAGGAATGATGTTCAAAGGGATAATGTGGATGTGGACAGGGGTCTGGATCAGCACTTATGGTATTCTAATGTTCTAAAATACATGTTCCTTTCACATTACATGTTTTACTTGTATATTTCAGTTTGTTTGGTTGTTTGTTTTTTAACAATCTAGCAGCAAAACTATAGGTTGAATTCATACAAAATTGGGTTTATAGATTGCCAATGACCCAGAATAGATGTGACTACATTTTGGGAAAAGTAGGTCAAAGTTCCAATTTTTTATGAATTTTTTATTACCGCCAAGTGTAGCAGCATAGGTTATGTTTTCATCGTTTGTCTGTCTGTCTGTCTGTCTGTCTGTCTGTTTGTCTGTTTGTCTGTCTGTCTGTCTGTCTGTTAGCAAGATAACTCAAAAGGTTATAGATGGATTTGGATGAAATTTTCAGGAAATGTTGATACTGGCACAAGGAACAAATGATTAAATTTTGGTGGTGATCGGGGGGGAACTGATCTGCCTTGGCAGGTCTGTACTCTCCGAGTGCTTTCCTAGTTTATTTTTTTACTTATAATACTCAAAAATTTAAATGTTTATAAAAACATCAATTTTGTTTCAATTTACTTCAAATTTAGCACATATACTGCTATACTACATATATCAGCACACACATAGACATGGTGACATCAGCTGGATTGATCCCAAAATAAGCTACGATATGTGTGAGGGGTGGGGTTTGTTGTGCCTGGCATCACTTGTTTATATACACTTCTTGGATTTTTAAAAAAAAAAATTTTAGCCACTTATGGGTAAGGCACCAGTTGTGGTAACTTCATTGACCTTGATTGTTTAGATATCACAAAAAAAAAAAAAGGGAAATTTCACAAAGTAATAAAGTCTTGTTATGTCCTCACACTAAAGTTGACATTTTGCATTTTCAGAGGATTTCTATGAGTGAACTATGAAGGGTTAAAGTGAATCTGTCAAAAAGATGACTGAGCACTGTTCACCCACACGAGAGAAAGTAAATCAAATACAGACTTTTCATTTATCTTTTCTAGTTTAATTAAACTAAGATGTAATTTCACAAACGGATCACCAATAGTCTAATAACAGGTGACAATAAAATCTGAATGTGTGGTTGTTCTTTCACTCTGCCGCTCTCTCTCTCTCTCTCTCTCTCTCTCTCTCTCTCTCTCTCTCTCTCTCTCTCTCTCTCTCTCTCTCTCTCTCTCTCTCTCTCTCTCTCTCTCTCTCTCTCTCTCTCTCTCTCTCTCTCTCTCTCTCTCTCTCTCTCTCTCTCTCTCTCTCTCTCTCTCTCTCTCTCTCTCTCTCTCTCAGAGGTTGTAATCTGCTAGTGTGGTCGCTCGTCCTCCCCCTCTGGGCTGTATGAAAAATTCACCAGGCCTTCCCATTAGAGTCAGTCCGAATCAGGGAGCAGGCGTTACTGTGGTCACACACATGACACTTTTATCACTTGAGACTTTGCAGCGTAAATGTAAATGTTCATAAAACAAACAAATCATAGTAGTTCTAAATGTTCTGACTGCAGTTAAGGTCAAACCTGTACTGTACGGAGCCAACTATACGGTACAGACACACACACACACACACACACACACACACACACACACACGGATCTCAGAAGTCCTGAATTGTTAAAAACAGATGGGCTATACCCTTTTCACGTCAGTTTTTCACACTGACGGTGAGAAACCTGACCTTTAACTGTGTGCGAGGGTGAGAGCAGTTGGCTGTGTCCGGTGTGATCCCTCCAGGCAGCGTGGTCAGCATCACAAAGACCACCTCAGAATGGACTGCACGACCCACGTCAAGGAGCCGCAACAAAAACCACTGAGGGAACAAATAAGAAGCATGTCTGACAAGAACCCCACAGTGTCTGCTGCTGTCTGTAAACCTTTGTCTACCCTCAAACTTTATGGGATCGCCTCAAAAATACCCAGTATTCCTATGTTTTTAAAATCTAATCTAATCTAATCTAATCTAATCTAATCTAATCTAATCTAATCTAATCTAATCTAATCTTGTCTTGTCTTGTCTTATCTTTTTTTCTTATATTTTCTTTCTTTTCTTTTTTCATATTTTATCTTATCTTTTCTTTTTATTATCTTATTCTCTTTTCTTTTCTCGTCTTTTCTTTTCTCTTCTTATCTTTTCTTTTCATTTTATCTTTTCTTTTCTTTTCTTTTCTTTTCTTTTCTTTTCTTTTCTTATTTACTCTTAATTTAACCACACAGATGCCACTGCCATGAAAGCTCTTCCAGTTGCACAAGAAGTTTAACAAAATTACAGTGTTGTTTTCCAACACATTCCTCTTTTTATTCTTATTTATACACATCAGTAATCACATTTTATCAAGTGCAATGATGACGTACTGAGCCAGTTTCACTTCATCTATTAAGAAAAAATCACATTGTCACAGTCATTTCACAAGTAGAAATAAAATATTATATTATGTTATTCCAGCTTTATGGGAAACAGTGTATTTACTTTCAACACTTTTTATGATATTATTTATTAGCTATTATTCTAAGGTGGATTTTTCTTGACTTTGATCTTAACAAACCTTAGAATTTTCCACATTTTTGAGCCACGAATAATTACAGTAGAGAAAACAGATGAAAGAATAATAATAATTGCAGCCACATTTACTCAGGGCAGTGTTAGAATGTTTTGTCTTTGGTGGATGGATGGATGGATGGATGGATGGATGGATGGATGGATGGATGGATGGATGGATGGATGGATGGATGGATTTTATTTATCTGAAACTGGGAAATTACAGTGTAGCAGCAACATGACACACTTACAATAAAAATAGTACCAGAGCAAACATACAGTTGCGGAAAAAATTATTAGACCATCAAAAGTCATCAAAAACAATGGTTATATAATCAAGTACTAACTCCTGTGTGTATCATGTAATTAAAACAGACAGAAAAGAAAACATGGAATGTCTAAAAGCACTGTTTTTGTCAGTACAATGCCTTAGATATTGATGTAAGAACTTCAGTGATTTTGGTTATTATCAAGAAAACATGGAAAATGAATAGATATCATCTCTGAAATTAAACTCTTATGAGCTATTTTTGTTGTTATCATTATATTTGTCCAAACAAATGTACCTTTAGTTGTACCAGGCATTAAAATGAACAAGAAACTGAAGAAAACAAGGGTGGTCTAATAATTTTTTCCATGACTGTAGTGTAAAAAACAAAACAAAATGGAGTAAAAAAGGAATACAACATAAGCATATACTATACATAATAAATTAGAAGTATAAAAAGGTTTGGGTAGAATCTGGATATTTACTGTAATGTGGTAAAATAGAACTGTAAGGTGCAAAACAAGCTGTAATATTCAGAATGAGAAGGTGCAAAATGACATTTAAGTGCAAATAGATTTATGACCAAAGACATCAGACAGTAGGGGTGTGTATTGGCAAGAATGTGGCAATACGATACAAATCACAATACTAGGATCACGATACGATACATCACGATATATCATGATACTGTTAAAAAGGCAATTTTTTGTTTGTTTCTTTTTTTTTAAATGATTATTTTCTTGAGGAATTGAATTACACCAGAAATATGCACAAATACTAAACACATTTGTATTTGATTATAACAGGATCTAAGGCTACATCACAAAATGTTCCTGCGTTAAAACTTAAATTATGTTTTACAGACATTACAGTTTAAGATCCTGTTCAAATGTTCCTATTCTATTAGTTCAGAACTAACATCAGAACATTATTTTTGTGCAATCCCAACAAAGGAACTATGATTATTTAATAAGAGTGTTAAATAATAATAAATAAAACATAAACAAGAAACAAAACCAGAAAAACAAAAAAGAGCCTCCACAATGTCTGCATTTGAATAAATACCTAAAAATATCAATATAGCACTTTTTAATATCAATACAGTATTGTGAAATGAAATATTGCGATATATTTCAGAACTGATATTTTCTTACACCCCTATCAGACAGAGTCAAATGGAAAGACTTAGGACTAAATAAACAAAGGAAGCATTGTACTGAAACTGAAATTACTTATATTCTGGAATATGTGTTCAGTTGTACAAAGCATAAAGTCCAAATTAAGTACTGAATAGCAGCCCATCTCACTGCTTCCCCGTCTCCTCTGCAGCAAAGGAACGTGACTTCAGAGAGTAAGAGCGAGCCAGCGCCTCTGTGGTTGAATGTGTTGCGGCTTTTAGCAGTGAATACCCTTCTGTCGCCTCTGGGCTGGCCTCTCCTGTGAACATATGAGCCATGCCACAGCGTGTGGCGCTGGGAGACGGTCCAGGGCCTCCTGATTAAATATTACAGCCCTCTAAATGGATGGAGATTAGCCTCTGTGGGAATGTTAGGGCTTAATTTACCCCCCGGCCAAAAGTGTGTGTATGATAGAGTGTGTGTGTGTGTGTGTATGTGTCTGTGTAGATGTGAGTGGGGGGTGTAGAGGGTAGGGGTTTGTAGACATGTGCCCTGGTGTAAATGGGCTGCATGTCTCCAGGAGTAGGTCAATGCTGCGGTTTCATGGGGTGAATGTTCTAAGCAGGTCAAAGGTGTGAGATCAGTCATGTTTACTGTAGAAGAATTTACATCAGCTGGAAAGTGTTCACTCATTTTCTGCTTTTTTTTTCTTAACTTTGTTCCTTGAGATTTAAAGTATGACATGTGCTATAATAATAATTAGAACAAATCCAATTTAGTAGCAATGAAATTCCATTACAAAATATTTAATTCATGGACTGAGATAAATATATAAATTGATAAAAACTAGTAAAGTAATGCAGAAAATGTTAAACTGAGACATGTAAAGAGGTAACGTTTAAAAGAAAAGTGGATATACCTGCAAGTGCTGTATATTACCTTCAGTTATTTAGAAAGCATCTTAAATGTATTTCAGTTTTCATACACTTTTGAAATAAAGTGACTTATTCTTTCAGGTAACCTCCACCACAGAACAAATCCAAAAAGCAACATTTCCTCTGCATTCATTCCTTTTAACCACAGGTGTAAAACAGTAAAATGATTTCATTCACACTCGTAGATTAAATGTCGTTTTAATTGCAGGCTGTTTTCTGTGTTCTGTTATGCCACATCAACGTTCACTCTGAATTATTGATATGTTGGTTTTGTCGTTCACCACATTTAAAATGCTTTTAAGAACGTGAGTGCGTGTTTTGAGGTCTTTGCATGAAAACCCTGAACTTTATTATTTATAAACACACATCACCGTTATGGAAAGGGGAATCTATTTAATCACCCACTCCAGTGTTCGTCTTCCCCATGCAGGACTGGGTCGTGTTGTGACAGTCTGATAAACATATGTTTTTCTCATTCTTCTTCTGCATCAGATGTACCACTGCAAGGCCTTAATTCTGTGGTAATTTTCTTCTCATAATGGACAAACACATTCATCAAACACACACCACATATGTGAACAGCATCCGCAGACAATGACTGTTCGACATAAATGCACCACATGTGCACATGCGCACACACATACACACAACGAAACACCATTTCACACACATACACAAGCACTCTGTGCCACTGGGCAGGGACTAGCCTGAAAGATTGAAAGCAATTAAAACTATCATCTGCAGTGGCTCTGGGCAGGCCCGTGGCTGCGAGGGGGGAGCTGCCACTGTGCATCAGCCTCTCAGTCTCAGCAACGCGCAGCGACATGAGAGGGAGACTCGCAGCCCTCTCCGAAACACACAGGCCCTGCCACCGCTCCCCTCCTAACATGCACACATACGTGCTCACACACAGCTTTGTCATACAACTGCCTTAACACTTGATCCTGCTGCTGATCTTTCACTTGCCTCCGTGTTACACTGTCTTTTTCTGAGAAGTGAAAACACGGTGGCACCCAGAGTTGAAACATACCATCACAATAAGTCTGCATGAAGTTGGACAACTCCATCCTCTGAGCGCTAATATATCAGCCAGTTCACAATATATAACATTATTTCACAATTTTTAACACAAGTCAGTGTGGACTGATGTATACAGGTCTGGTGCTCTTGTCAAATTACTCATAACATAAGATAACATAACATTTACTTGAAAAGTTACATCGTAGCATTTCAAGTAAATTCAGTGAAAACCTTATTTAACAAAAGTATTTAAGGTTTTCATTCAGCAAAATATACTTTAAGAATGAAAAGTAAAAAAAAATATCTGCCACATTTTCTATATGATGGTTTTGGATTCATTTTATTTCTGCTTTAATATGTATTTTACATTTTACTACAGTAGATGTTTTAGGTAGAGTTCATTTTCACAATTATTTGTACAGTTTAATCTACAAAATGCATCATATTCAATAAGATCATCATATGGTTGTTGCACTGCATGTAAGAACCTAAAATGTTAACTTTTTATGATTTCAGAATAACCCATACAGAGGATTTTCTCAACCCACAAATTAACATGAAATATTATCAAGTTTATGAAAATAATCCAAAAATCAATACAATTGGAGATACATTGCTTTCAATGCACAAAATAGAATGAAAATTATAATCTGAAATAAGTAAAAAGTGTGTAAAGTTTTATAAAATGGGAACAATGAATAAGAAAAGTACCTCAACTTTGTACTTAAGTGCATTACTTAAGTAAAAATAGGTATATTTCACCACTCAGATATAGGTACAGAGTGTCTGGCCTCATAATGGCCTGGCCCCAAGCATGACTCACCAATATGGTAACAGAGGTGAAGTGACAGTAAAGAGATAAAAAAAGTTAAAGTGAAAAGATAAAAAAAGTCACGATGCAATAGTATGAAACGATTATGCTCAATGCCTTCGGTGTCCAGGTAAGTGCTTGTTTTTTTTATGTATATGTGAGAACAAAAAATGAGCAGAGCCTTGGGTACATGTGCTGATAAAATAAAAGGCAAACAGAGGAAATAGTTATTGTTCCGGTAAATACTTCTGTGGTTTGGGATGTTTCCCTGCACATTCACACACACACACACGCACACACACACACCTGCACTCACAGCTCATCAGTCTGATCTCATTAGGTGGAAGTAGTGTAACTCCAAGCTGTTTGGGCCAAACTTGGAGCAGTTTACCTGTGTTCAGATCCTTGGGAATGGTGGCTGTCTGACTCTGTCTGGACTGGCCCTTAACAAGTCTCCTCAGGACAACCACACCACCATTATCAAGTGCAGCTACTGTTTCTCTCTCTCTCCTCCTCTCTCTCTGTCCGTTCCCTCCGATCAGCTCTCAACCTGTCACTCCCACTTAGCGTCTACATTAGCACCGGTGGTTTCCTCATCCTGGTTCTATTCAGCCCTCCCCGCCTCTATCTCCCCTTGGTGCGTTTGAATACATATCTCCGATATTCAGCCCCTACTTAATTTGACAGGCCCCTGTTTTGTCAGTCTGACAGGCCCATAGCAAGACACTAATAGGCCACAGAGACCACCAGCAAAGGCACCAGCCAGGGAGGCCCCTGCGGTGCCAGTCCCCATCACCCTCCACGTCTCTCGGGGCGATGTAGGCAGGAGAGAGGGGGTCAGGGGGGCGGGTGGTCAGGCGGCAGTGCTGTCACACCAGGCCACGGCAGACTGGACTAGGCTTCAGTACTGACACCCGTCACTGCTCCTCTGGATCCCCCTCTGCTCAGCACACACACACAAAAGAGGTAAAAAGAGCAGCCAGTGGGGGCATCTAGGGATCTAATGACTGCGCCTGCCACTCACAGCCACGGCTGCAGTCATCACAGACATGGCAGCTGAGAGAGGAAATTAACTCCACGCTGTTTGTTTGCTGATGGAGCCACAGTGGAGCAGCTGGGACAGGGATGTGCGTGTGCAGGTCTAGCTGGGTCTGCGTATCCCTGTAGGACTCCTGTCGGACTGATCATGACCTGCTATGCTTTGATAACGTTTAATTGGTAGCCAGTGGTGATGGTGGTGAGGGAAGCCATCCTAAATTAAAACAGCTCTATTGTCCTTCTTTTGTTTGCTTCCCAGACAGGTACAGGGGGGACAAGGGCAGCCCAAAAACAACACAATGCGATGTGACCTCTATTTTAAATCTGCAGCAGTGAATGAGGCCGTCAGCCCCAGAGTCTTACACTTTATTCATGTTTATTAGAGTGGAGGCACAATTCAATGCATTTCAGATCAATACAATTGCATATAACAAATTGGCAGGATTGTTATGATTCTATCTGTTTGGAGTCGATGCCAGCTTTTCCTGAGTAACAGAAGTAAAGGAAGCCTGTCCTGAAGGATCAGCATCATCATCATCCGTCTGTTGTGATTGATCTGGATGCTTCTTGTCCTTGACTTTGACTGTTAAAAGGAGATCTGATAGAGTCAGAGCCGGGATGAGAGCCAGAGACAGGGGCTTGGTTGGGGGGGACTCCAGGGGTCGTTGGTGTAGTGAATTATTAAGGTTTACTAATACTTCATAAATCCCCTCTTTGTCCTGTCCATTACCGGCCTGTCACATCCTCTCGCCACTGCTAGACTGACTCACTTGCTTCATCTAAATGACAGAAGTTAAACTGTGTTCCAGAGGAGATGGGGGTGGAGTTGGGGATGTGGAGGAGTGGGGGGGGTTAGGGATGTGCTGGTGGGGTGGCAGAGGGGGGGTTAACAGCACTCTGTAAGTAGGCCCCAGGGCTGGATGACTTGGGAAGGATGAGTGTCGGTTTAGATTGTGTGCTTGTATGTGCTTTTGCAGCTGCTTGTGTTGATTTGTTGTCTTGTTGTGTGTTTCTTTTTAAGTATGAAGCATCAGTGTTTGTGCTTAAAGACACTGAGTGGGAGACTGATGTGGAAGTCAGTGCAGATCAGTTCTCAGATGCATGCCTCCTATTAACTCTCCGTGTATCTATACCACCAGCTCACTCCCTGTCTTCCCCCTCTCCTTTTCCCTTCCTCCTCCTCCTCCTTCCAAAACAGCAAACCTTGCCTCAGTGCGTGCCTGGCGGACTCTCTCCGCGGTCTCGACAGCCGAGCTGGTCGTTGCCCCAAGCACTGAGGAGCTGTCGCCTCTTGTTAGTGTCGCCGTGGCGACCCGGAGTCCTGCCTGCCTGCTCCTTGATTAGAGAGTGAGGTGGATAGAAGAGTGTGTGTTTGTGTGGATATCTGTGTGTGTGTGTTTAGTGGAGGGTGGTGGTGGTGGTGGTGATGTGGTAGGGGGGTACTCAGCCCCACTCCTGCCCGCAGAGCTGCTTTTAAAGATCAGTGATTTGGTCAATTGGCCTGGCAACTCCAATCCCACGGAAGGTCACTGATGACTCAATGGACCAGTCAGTGAGGCAGGCTGTGTGTGTGTGTGTGTGTGTGTGTGTGTGTGTGTGTGTGTGTGTGTGTGTGTGTGTGTGTGTCCATGTGTATCTGTATATGTGTGTGAGTTTCAAAGTCAGAATCGATGAGGCCAAAATCTATAGAGCTGTGATCAGGACATGAAAAAGAGATCATACAGGCTTGTTTCAGTTGTAAAAGGCCACTCAGACCACCACCCACAGGCCAGTGGTCCAACCACCCTTCCAATAAACTGTACGTTATGAGGGTTTTTTTAATATACTGATGCAATTGTTTCGTTTAACTTACTGTTATGATGGTAACAGTGGTATCAGCTCTAATTCACCACCTGGTGGTTAGTTTATATCATACAGAATTACCAAGACCTGAAAGTAAATATGTCATTCAATTGCAACAGAATGACATAAAGAAGTAAAAGATACAATCTTGTTTTAACATACATAAGTCAGAAGGATAAGAGCTCCACCATTTTGTACTAAAAGCCATTGCCAAAAAATGTCTTTCTACTACTATATTCTGGTTCTTTAACTGTTTCTTGAACGTTTCAGTGTGTAATGTGTGATTTACTGATATCTAGAGGTGCTCCCTCATCTATGTCAACATTACAACCAGTGCTTATTGTGTCTATTCTAGGTTTTTTAGTTTTGAGGATATTAACTGTGGTCCATATTCTAATAGAGGGTGATACCAATGTACCGCAAAAGATGAAAAGAGGAACAAAATTTGAAGGGAACCACTGTAAAAACAGAAAAGTACAACATAACGGACATGGTCGTGACTGTGTAGGTAACAACTGATTCTAAGGTCAGGAAAATACAATGGTTGTAATTATTGCAAGATTATAAACTAATGAAAAGACAAATATAAATATTCCATTCCATTTCCTTACTTAAATCCTGAATCTGACACATTAATCCTTGAAGAAGTCCAAGTGCATCTTGCAGCTCTAAAATGCCTATGAAAAAGAAAAACAGACATGTACAAAACTTTTACAGATTCCCTCCCAAACTTAAGGGTTTCCTTCCTATTTTATAATCATAATCAAAATAATAAATCTTGATTGTAGACACCTTACAAAACACTCAGACACTGAAAAGTGAAGAAATGAAAATGCAAAACAAAAGCAAAAAAAATAAATAAAAATCTTCCACAACTTTCATGATAAAAGGTTTTAGTTTTTGTGTAACCCACTGACAAGAGTGGATGACAGGCCAGGACTGATCACCTATCTGACACTGATCATATTTTAATCATCAAACATTGTAGTTAATGATTTACATGCAACTTTAGTCTCAGAGACAAAAGTAAGAAATATCCTGCTCAGTTTTATTTAATTTAGTGTCTGGATTTGTCTTTCCTTTACATTTTCCTTTCATTCCTTTTCTTGAAGGATCATCTGAGGACTTCATACTAACATTTGAGAAGCTGATGTTCAGATGCACTTAAACTTCATCTGCTGATTTTCCAAAACTTGATGAATGCTGACTGACCTTGTAAAAACTGTCCCCTTCTGGATGGTCAGGTCAGTGAGTCGGTAGCCCCTGAGGATGCCATAAATACTGTGTGTGATTTCACTTCCTATGCCCTGCCCTGGGCACAGCTGTCCATCTCTGGACAATTTCTCTGCCCAAAGGGAGGACTGACTGGCTTCATGGACCTCATACACACGACGGCCATCTGTTTGTCTTTCATTCAACACTACAGAACCACACCACTGGGTTCATTTTGGATTGAAAATGTAGGCTGTAGGAGTTTGGGGGATTCATTTATAGAGGAAAGAGTTTTTCATGCCATATTGGTGCCATTTATTCCTAAAGAAGCACAAACTATTAATAGTGAGTCTGTTCCAAGAAGATGTGAAATGTAGCCCAAGTATAGTGGAAATATCGTCGTTCTCAGGTAGAAACCTCTTATGTCCAAAACAGTAATTTTTCAGGAAACTGGAAAATAATGTACATTCTATATAAAAGAATAGAGTAAAGAGATAGTCACAACCTGTTTTCACCACTTTTCATTGGTTAAATATTTTTAAAATGGTAAGGACAACGTTAAGACTGACTAATAGAATCGTTCGCTGACAAAAAAAAACGGCCAACAGTGGACTTATGAGGTTTCCACCCGACAGCAACGATATCATACTGCAAATTATTTGACTCCAACCAAGATAAAAAAAACAAACAAACTTAGAGTTAGAAGTGTTGGATAATTTATCTTGTTTTAAGAGTTAATTTCTTATTTGAAGTGTTCATACATCTGTAGACGTGCTTATTTCTAGATTTAACAGTCTTAATTCAAGAAATTTTGTCAAGTGAAACTATCTTGCTGCATGGACAGGTATTTCATTTGTTTTTAGTACCTTTTTCCTCAGATTTGGTGTTAATATTTTGCTTTCAGACACCCCTTTTTAGCAGTGCAGAGACTTAATGATACAGACTAAATCTAGCCAAAAAGTTCTGATCTCACTCATTCTCTTCTCTTAACTTTTTAAACTCTAGGCCTAAAATGGTCTGCCTGGACGTTTTTCTTATTTTGACAAATTAAAAGATTTGAAAATATGTTGTGTGAGTCCGTTTGTTCATTTTTCAAGAGCACTTTTTCCCCCAGATCTTTAAAAATCTAGCAATATTACTGCATGTTACAATACTGCTAAAATGGCTTTTTCTCCAGCTTCTAGTAGGGGCATGAGTGAAATTACCGTAATGATCCAATAAAACCTATAAAGTGCAACGACTCATGTTTCAGAAACTGTTGGAATTTTTCCAATTGCACAAACAGTGAAAGAGTTACAGCCACCCAAACTGTATATGCACAGGGTGTGTCAGCGATGACCCGTCAGGTTTTAAAGAGTTAAAACATAAATCCTGATTAAAAGAGTGCTCTCAAAGCAAAAGCACATCAAAATGTCTCATGTTTTACGTCACCCGTCCAGTTTTCATCCCAGCTTCACATCACGGGATATGAGACCAAAGAATCTGCAAGCGCCAGTGAGAATCTGCAAGAACGACAGCCAGTGAGAGGGAAACAAGACTCGCCCCCTAGCTATGGCTTCCTGACTTGTTTATTTGCTAACTGGGTAGGAGGGAGGGTGGTGGTGGTGTGGTGGGGGTGTGTGTGCAGAGTGGGGGGCTGCAGTAGAGGGTGAACATATGGTTTGCTAAAACATGGACTTGTAGTTGGGAGGCCGAGGCACCCTAAGGGATGGAGCTGACGGGCTTTGGTCCCTGTCTCCCTCAATTCCTCCCGCTTGGACAGCCAGAGCCGAACAGCCGTCCTCCAGGAGTTAGCAGCACACTGCAGCCTCTCGCTCTCTGTTTCGCTACTCACACACCCCCACACCAAGTCAAACCAGAGATCGTGAGGGGGAAGGGTTGTGGGGGTGTATGTGGGGGGGTACACGCTTTGGGGTGTACACAGGGAGGGCCTGGTTGCAGCTGGGAAACGGACTGACACCATCCTCTTGTCCCTGCTCCCTAGAGTGTGTTGAGCCCTGTTGCTGAGGGAATAAAAGCCCTGGTCCTGGTAAGAGGACATGCTGGTACTGCGGTCCCTACACATATGGACATTTGCTGTTCATTAGTGTTCAGACTTTTGGTCACGTTTGTCGAGTAACAGATACTGTGCACTCTGGGAGTTTGTCAGAAGTAGATGAAGGATGTTAGGAGCTTTCGTTTTAGGAGTTGAGGATTGTCAACGACTGACCAGCCATAGCAGATATCTGATACAGATCACTGCACTGAGATAGACAGTTACACACACATACTCATACACACCCCCTCAAGGTCTATGTGTTTACGGACACACTCACTCCCTGGGATCAAGGCGCTAATGTACACACATGGGCTCACACACCCTGCATTGATGAACAAACATATGCACACACTCACACCCACTCCCTGTGGGTCAGTGACTTAATATGCACATACACACACACAATGGGTCAGTGTGGTTGTTGATAGGCTCGCACATGCACACACACCGTCACGCACGCACACATCCCCTGAAGGTCAGCGTCATGATGGACAGCAGGCCTGATGTACTCTGACAGAATCGGCTGCTTCCTTTCATTTCCACTTGCTTTTCCCCCATCAGGTGACACCCACAGGTGCCTTGGCAAGAAGTCCCCACCTCCTGCGGGTGTGTTTGGGGGCAGCTGGTGAAAAAACGAAGGCGGAGACTGAGATGATGAGCGAGGCACCAGCTGCTTTCTGTCAATGACCCATAGTGCACCTCTCCTCACATGTATATACGAACAACAAACAGTGAATGATAGGCATCAGCTGCAGCTCAGTCCAAATGAATAGCTCTGGAACACTCTCACCTACTGGTTCAAAGTAGAATTCATATCTGATGTTTTTCATTTCAAGTCAAGACTCGGATAAGGCCGTAGATATCTGCAGAGAAAACTCCAACGACTCATATGTCTAGTCATAACTGAACCTTGACATCTGCCCTTTTCAGATATCAACCCAGCTCACTTTGAAGGCTGCATTTTCACCCTGGAAAGTGGCCAGCGTTCATCTAGCCTTCATCTGTATAATTGTGTGTTCATTTAAGTGTGAAGCTGAAAATGCCTCATTGTGTGCTCCCAGCGCTGTTCCCTGACATACTGAACGCAATTCACCTCAGGAGATGACACTTGTGTCTGTGTGGTCAGGACACTTGGATGCAGAAGGTGGGTCGGAAAGTGTATGATCGTAGTGAAAAAATGGCGGTGCACTAGAGACGAGCCAAGGCACGGCCCAATATCAGCCCTGATAGACTGCATTTCATTTTTAGTGTTTCCAGAGGGACGGCTCAGGTTGGACGATTTGGGGACAAAGTGAGAGAGGCCAGACTGAGGTGGGACAGGATACAGGAGACAGGGTCAGACGGAAGCAGATGAACTACTGTGTCCGAAAGTAGTAGTAGTTTCACCATCATATGTATCAGTATTTGTTTTCCAGTATTCAATAGATTAGGTTAAAATGTTCTGCTTTAGTGCTGATGTAGCTGCCTCTGCATGTGTAGGTATCATCTGATCTATAGCTCATCTGATTGGTTATATGTCACAAACAATATTCTATCAACACTGAAATAAAAAAAGAACATTTATTTAGCTGTTAAGAAGATTAATGTAAAAACTATCAATATAAACATTATTTACTTCTTTTGCCTTTCAGCGTAAAGACATTTTATGAAAATTCTAACAGCTCCAAATATTAGTTATCTGTGTTATCGATTACTCATTATTGGTATCAGTACATAACATATCATTCAGGCATACAAGTGATGACCAGTGTTGGAAAGGTTGATTTTGACATGTAATAAGTTACAGACATTTATCTTGTTAAAGAGTTATAACATTAGTAACTTGCAATAATACACTGATCTACTTGACTCTCCTAATTAATGTAAAATTTAATCAAAGCTAAAAAAAAAATCTGCGTTGGTGCAGTGGATAGGACTGTCACCTGACATCAAGAAGGACCTGGGTTCAGTTCCAACCAGGGACCTGTTTGCATGTTCTCCACATGTTTGTGTGGGTTCTCACATGCACTGATAGTCAACTGATTGGTCAACTTTAAATTGTCCATAGGTGTGAATGTGAGAGTAATTGGTTGTTCTATATGTCGGCCCTGCAATGAACTGGCAACTCGTCCAGGGTGTACCCCGCATTTGCCCGTGGGTAGCTGGGATAGGCTCCAGAAGATGAATGAATGAATGAATGAAAAATCTGCAAAAACACACAATAAATGTTAGAGTATTTTATAGATATCTGGGGAAACAATTATATTTGTGCTTCCAGTGCTGAAAGACTAGTAGTTTATCATCAGCATCAAAACAGCTTTTTGATGCATTTCTCTTTCTTCATGGAATGATTTACAGAAGGAGCTGAAACTGTCAGAACTTGTTACTTTGGTTGTATTTAATTCTGTTTAAGGGATAGAGAAAACAGTCAGTGTGATTACTTCTACATTTGCATTGAAATCATTATAGAACTTGTCCTCATTGATCTTGAATTTTCCTCTCCTGTATTTGCATGTGTATTTGTGTGTTTGCTGCTGGAGGATTCTGTTGGGTTTCTGTAAATTGGCTTAGAGTCTGGTTCTGACCAACTCTATATGTAAAGTGTCATGAGATAACTTTTGTTAAGATTTGGCGCTATATAAATAAAATTTGATTTGATTTATTTAACCAGATACTGTATTCATTTGCAGTGTACAAAAGTTATTTGTTTTGTCTTGTCTTTGTTGCAACTATTCTGCATTCTTGGAAAAAAGATTTTTAATTTGAATGAGGATTTCACCTGTTTAAAAAAAAGGAATTCTTGTCATCAGTTTAGTAACTGTAGTTTAATTCTGTATTTAATACCTATCTTGTAGCTTTACCTGGTACCTTTATGACAGTTTATCTTTTTATTATGAAAAGTAGTTTGTCTTTAGCTGAAGCGTTTGTTCTGATGAAGTGTCCTTGAGCAAAACACAAAGTTGCCCTTTTTCTAAAAAGCAAAAACTTGTATTTTCACATATATTAACCATGTACTAAAGTAGCTCAAACGCAATTATACAAGGAGGAGTTACTGTGTATATGAACTCTATGCAACAGTGATGTAACAGCGATATTAGCATGTCAAAGAATATTCTACTAAGTTTCAGCTCTAAAACACACTTGGAATGAAAACCAGAGGAATGATGGGTCGTGTTGGTAAAGCCGGGCATGGCTGTTGGAGTTGTTCTCCTTTGAAAATGAGGTGAAGAAGGGAAAGTGGGGAGGGGGTGGTGAATAATTGATAGTGGCTGAGAGCGATATGAGTTTAGTTAATGTGCCCAGCAGCGCAGGCTAAGAGTGGAGCTGTTAGCTATTCCACCTCAGGCCTAAAACTCAGGCAGTGGAAGGAGCAGGAGTCTCTCCCAGGGTTAGATGGTGCCGTTTAGTTATCGGCCGTTCAATCTATAAATCTTTCTTTTTAGAACATATAGTCCATCTTGTTGAGTGCATGTGTGTTCTGTTAATTTGCATGGGTTTTGTTAGTGTGTCTATGCGTATTTCTTTGGAGGCATGTGCACAGCTGGATCTCCCTGCTAGCGGTGTTGTTGCAGCCCTCGGGTTCCTTTCTCTGAGTGGTAATAGAGTGCTCCTGTCAGCCTCCCCAGATGCTGCTCCATAAGGACCCTCAACTCTCTCAACTCGCCAGGAGAGTTCTGTGCTCACACTGCGAGTCTCAGCCAACGTTTCCCTCCCCATACTGACATTTCTACTCCTACTTTTCCCTCTGAAGGCAAACACTGCAGTTAGAATTGAAAATTTAGGGATAAAACTTTTTTGTTGGCAGGGTGTCTGTCAGTTTTTAGGTTGTTAAGCTAAACAGGAAGCATAACAGTGGAAAAAATGAAAATGAAATCAATCAAATATGCCAAAAAATACACAAAGAAGAGGAAGAAAACTTGCTGCCAACCTGATTGCACATAATTTGGTAATAATGTAAAATCTTTTACATAGAAATTCTTACTCTTTCTCAGTTTGCTGCAGAGCACACTCACACTGTAACATCCAAAATTATACAAATTACTAGCACGCACGGGAAAAAATCTAAATCTTACAAAGTGTATTTTTCTCATTTTTAGTCAAAATATCTCATCACACATAAAGTAAGACATAATCCCCTCAAAAGTAACTTTTCAGTGAGATATAAGAACTTACATTTGGACAATAATTCTTGAAAATGTTTTTTCAAGAACTCTTACCAAGATAATTTTCATTTGTTCCATTGGCAGATTTTTTTGCTTAATTCAAGATTTTTTTTGCTTAATTCAAGCAAAAAATCTGCCAATGGAACGAGTGAAAATTATTTTGGTAAGATTTCTTGAAATACCATTTTCAAGATCTATTGTCTGAAAATAAGTTCTTATATCTCACTGAAACGTTACTCATTAGGTGATTATGTTTGTTTGTTTGTTTTTTTTTATGTGGGATGAGTAGAGATGGGAATCGAGACCCAGTTCTTTTTGAGAACCGGTTCTCAGTAGCTTGATTCCTTGAACTCGTTTGCCTGCCTGCTTAACAATTCTGCGTATCGATTCTGCCTTCGTTGTGCATGCGCGATGACGTCACATGTACGCTGCATTGTTTTGGTCAGAACGTAGCCAACATGGCGCTGAGGCAGAAACGGTCTAAAAAAGACGACGCCAGGTCCACTGGAACACTGTCAAAGCTTCCATGTCTTCAAAAGGGTGGAATCCCTCCAATATCCTCAAAAATTTGTCCACAGCATGTGATTCATTTACAGCAGGGGTCTCAAACTCCAGTCCTCGAGGGCCACTATCCTGTATGTTTTAGATGTATCCCTCTTCCAACACACCTGATTCAAATGATAAGCCTACCATCAAGCTCTGCAGAAGCCTGATAACGACCGTCAGGTGTGCTGGAAGAGGGAAACAACTAAAACATGCAGGATACCGGCCCTCGAGGATCTGAGTTTGAGACCCCTGATTTACAGGAATATCACGAATTTGATACTCTACTTAGCTACGCTTGTGTATGTAGCGGCAGAGTGAATGCCGGGCCAGTTCCGGTGCAGGCAACAAAAGTCGTAACTCCTCAAATACAAGTTTCTGAAGGTAAGAAGGGAAAGGAAATGAGGTGCACAACAACGGGAGACAAGCCACATAGTTGAAATGCAGCAATAGAGGAATTAGTACAGCGTCTTTAGTTTCACTTTCACTGTACCCCCCCCAACCGGCCCGGCGTCATCTGTTATTATTATTTGTACATACTGTATATGTTGTATGTATACTCTTTTAATTCCCTCACCCAATGAGAATTGATAAGGAATCGGATCGATAAGCAATATCGATAATGGAATCGGAATCGTTAAATTCTTAACGATTCCCATCCATAGTGATGAGATCTTTTGACTAAAAATGCGAAAAATACACATGGTAAGATTTTGATTTTTTTCCAGTGCGTTGACCCGTGGGGCACCACAGGTTCTAGATGTGGTAGTTTTTATGCTGGAGAGAACTTCATTTTGCATCACACAGCGTGGTACTGCACTTCCCATCAACCGTCATGGACATAGCAATGTGACTGTAAGGCTATTGTATTCCAGAATTACTAATATCTCCCAAAATATCGGTCCTATCAACTTGCCGAGATATTTAATGTGGAAATGGGACTATTCCTCAACTGTAGGTACCAAATTAGCCAGTTAAAAATGTCTCAATTTCTCAGAACTGTGCAGATACACACACACACACACACACACACACACACACACACACACACGCTCCGAGACCTTCCAGTATCATGATATAGATCATTATTTTTTGTTATTTTCAAATGCAAAATAACTCCCCTGAACCACTTAACACCATATTACACTATCAGACAGGGAGAGACAGTATCACTCATGCACTAAAATCTGGACACAGATTCCACACCGTCACACCCTTTAACCCTCAAAGACCTAAACAGCAACCAGCAATCAAAAGCATCTACTGATCTAAAAGGTTTATTAATGTTTTAACCACTAATCTTATCAATTCATGTAAAATAATTCAGGTAAAATGTAGTCTCTCTGCTTTTCAGGGTCATCAGATATGATCCATTTGGACGCTCTGTAGTAAACGTGGAAACACCATCATCTTCTACAACGTTGATTCACTCATAAAACCCATGGAGTTTGACAAATGACAGAGGTTGTAGACTCCTGTTTTATGTTTGGTTATTGTATATTTTGCTTTAAGAAGTCATTTTTTCTTCAGGTTTCTCTGTTTTGATGTAATAACCTTAGGATTTTACTGAACATCTACATGATCAGTAAATTACACACAGGAAAAAAATATGTACTGAATGGTAATAAATCACTTAGGAAAGGTTAAACGCTGAGAAAAATTCACTTAGAAGTTGCCACAAAACTAGTTCTGGGTCTGTAAGGGTTAAATAGGGTTAGAAACTGTGTACCAGCATACCCTCCTTCATTTAAGATCTCTCCCTTATTAATGTATGCATCATAAATGTGTTTTGCGCTCGTGTTTCTGTGACTTTACATTTTCATTTTTCGTTTTGCAGAACTGGAACATGCACACAGGAAAAATGACTGAGCATTTTTTCCAGAGTCAAAAGTATTTTCTTCAAAAAGAGTAAAATTGACTTTGTATTGAGTTTGGAGAGCTCTCCCCAAAGAGTAACTTTTACACTTTTTAGAGAGGGACCAAATGTTAGCTGAGTAGAGTAAAATTTTCTTCAATTTGAGTAAATTTTACTCAGGCAAATTTTCTGTGCAGCAAATGTAGATACAGAGATGCTGTGATAACTTTTTAGTTGTTTCACCCTGTATTATGACTATACTTAGGAAATAGCTCATATAGATACAAAATAAAGAACACTATTCTATTCTATTGTATTGTATTCTATTCTATTCTGTTCTATTCTATTCTAAACACCACTATGCAAAAGCTTATGTTTATAAAATAAAATCTGTCTGTCTGGGCACATTTGGCTTTTTTTCTCTTCAAAGTTTTACAGAAATCACAGACTTTCTGTTTCTTCTATTTAGATGCTGTGCTAAGGTCGTATAATACCAGTAAAAACATTGAAATCCAGTACATTTTGATGTTACTTTTAAGCTTTTCCTGTTGAAACAGAAGAAGATAAATTGAAAACAAGCATGTGTATCTTGTCGTCACGCATCCATATATAATAAACTGGGCTGTTTGATGGGCTCAAGCTATTGCTCAGTCAAATATTTGAAAAGAGAGGCCAACCATTTTTACTTCTGATACAGAATTCCAGTTTGGTATCTACTCTCTTTTTTAATTTACAAAACTGACATTTCTAATACTTACAATCTTTCTTCAGAGCAGACTTGTGACAACAGAGTGTGTTGATAAAGATGCTGCGGATCGTGAGAACACTGCAGGAGTCAGTCCTCACTTAGCACATTTACGCTTAACAGGAGAAACTGACACCGTCTCCCAAGTGTTCCTGTAGTAGGAGAGAAATAGTCTCTTTCTCTCTTGGAAAAACTGACATCATCTCCCATGTGCCTGTGCTCTAAGATGTGGAGAGTCTTTCACTTGTTTCTCTACACTCTCTACTTCCTCCTCCATGTCCTGTCGTTCCTCCTGATTTACCAGACATCCTCTTTCCCCTGCTGTCACATTTGGTACAGATGGTTAGGCTCTACGGAGTGGCCTGTCAGTCTCCATTTGGCCGCCTCGGTGTGACAGCGGGCCTGATGGCTCGTGAAGGCCCCCCGACTTTCCCAGCACACGGACACTGACATTTCTCAAAGGGGCTTGCATGCACGTTTCCCACCCAGCCAGAGGAGGAAAATGAAGAACCTGGAGTTGACCCACAGCCCGCCACAGGCTAAGACAGCCAGGGGTGGAAGGGAGAAGGACCGGAGGAGGGGGTCAGATTTAAAAGATATTAGCATGAGTGGTCAGAAAGAGGAAAGAGAGGAAATGCAATAATAAAAATTAAAAAAAAAGGAGGTCAAGTCAGGTAGAAGACAAAGATTTGGAGTCGGAGCAGTGAGTCTGAACTGTCAGAGGAGACATATGTCAGTCATTGCCTGTGGATGTGATGTTGCAGCTCATGTCAGTAACCCATCCAGTGCGCTATTATCACATCCATCTGAAGGAGGCTGCCTTAAATGTCAACCACATGACACCAAACACCGGAGGAGAGAGAGTGAGTGGACAGAAAAAAAAACAAAACAAAACTGGTGATTATCTTAAACATACACAGGTTATCAGGCATCAACACACCTTTGAACAGACACACACACACACACACACACACACACACACACACACACACACAGGAGCATACAGACCTGTCACTGCCAGTACACACTCAGAAAAGATTAGGTTTGACCGAATATATATAATACATTTTTTATAAACATTTTTGTAAAGATATGTGTTCTAATGTCAAGTAAAATTATTTAAAGAGAAAAAAAATTAGGATAGATAGATAGATAGATAGATAGATAGATAGATAGATAGATAGATAGATAGATAGATAGATAGATAGATAGATAGATAGATAGATAGATAGATAGATAGATAGATAGATAGATAGATAGATAGATAGATAGATAGATAGATAGATAGAAAGTGAGAAAGAGAGAGAGAGAGATGTACTTTATTTATCACAAACTAGGAAATTACAGTGTAACAGCAGCATGACACACATACAATAAAAATAGAGTACCACAACATAGACTTAAAAACAAAACAAAAAACCCCAAAATGGTGTAAAAAAAAAAAAAAAAAAAAAGAAAAAAGAAAAAGAAAGAAAGAAAGAAATACAACATGAGCAAACACTGTACACTATACATAATAAATTAGAAGTATAAAAAGGTCTGGTCTGATTTTTTTGAAATACATATTTGAGGTGTGATCGTAGCAAGAAAAAAACCCAATGATCCCACATCTTTAACAGGTTTTAAAATGTGAAAATAAGACAATTATGGCCTACACTACTTAAATAAATATCAGTCAGACAATAGGAAGTGTTCAAATTCTCAAGCAAATAAAATAAAATAAAATAAAATAAAATAAAATAAACATGCTATCTGATGCAAATGATAAATTTAAAGAATATATTTAAGTAGTGAATAAACAGGTATTGGAATAAAGGTCCACATGAGGACTGAGCTCAGACAGAAGTCATGTCTGTCCTCCGTCATAATAAGACGCCATCCCATAATCTAACCTTTTTGCCAGTATTGTGTAAGTTGTTCGACTGCATCCTGGCTGCAAGGTAGAGACCACATTTGACAATCTGGGGGGAAGAGGGGAAGGGCTGGGGCTGTGGATGTGGAGGAGGGGGGGTGGGGGAGAGCTGCTGTATTGTAGTGCCTCCGGGCACTGCTCCCAGTCAATATATATGTGTGCACAGTGGCTCGTGCGCTCCCATTTGTGCGGGACGCGCCGGCCTGTCAGAGCCGCAGCAGAGGAGGAGCAGTGACAGCAGCCCACCCCGGGAAACTCTCTAGGTACGGATCAACACATCTCCTCTCCACTTCCACGGCATGCGAGCAGGTTCATTTCATGTGTTTTAGGGGAAATGACAGTGAGGCCCGGCGCTTTTTGGCCGTTAAAAAGGCGCACGGGTGCATTTTAACCATAGTTGGCTTTAATTTGACTTTTTAAGGCAAGTAGTTTTCATGTTTCTTACTAATAAGTTAAAGATATATTTAGTAATCAGATGTCGCTACTTTTTCTATTTTACACTTGCTTTATAGCTCTATCAATTGTTTTTTTTTTTTTTTTTTAATGCTTTGTGTATCCAGGATTACCTCTGCATTGTTATCATCTGTCACTATCACCTAAACAACTACATTTTCATGGACAGTTTAATTTATAGCTATTTAACAACACTTTTTAGCAATATCAAACTCAGAGGTTGTTATTTGTTTCTGCTTATGTATAACTAAAATGATAAATGACAATAAAAAAAAAATCTTTCTTCCTTTACAGGATTTGCCATCACAGAAGGAGACATCTATCAAATCATCCTGATCATCATTTTAGGTAAAGTTTTTAATCTTCAGTTGAATTTTAAAAAGACAGAACTGGTTAGAAACTGCTGTGTCTTGTTTGCATGAAAAAGCTGCACATATAGAATCCCTTGCGAACCCTCTGGTCCATAGGCTGTCACTGGTGTGGTTGTTGCTGTCTTGTCAACATGTCAAAGCTTTTAGTGTGGTGAACCTCTTTAATTGCAACAATAGATGTTCAAGTGGTTATTGGCTTGTTTGATCATCAGCCCTAAAAGCTTAAAACAAGACCGCAGGGTTTGGATATGGGACAGCAGGGGGGCCAAAGTGCACAGTCAGTGGAGAGGCGTGTGGATGGCAGTGGCCAGAAGAGGGAAAAATCTACTGTAAAAATGATTTTTATTGATTGACTCGTAGCTGCAGCTGTTAGGCTCCATTATGAGCTTAAAGCTCAGGTCAGAGCCCTGGGGCGGACAAGTGAACCAATCAAATGGTCAGGCACTAACGGGGCAATTCTGAGGGTCCAATTGGGAGAGCAGTTGGCAAACGCCTGCCATCCTGTGTTAGAGTCAGCGGGTCTTTCATCATCAGCCTTCAGTGCTGTGGGTTTTACAGATGAGGTTGTCCGCTGTCCCTCGACATCACGGCCCATCCATCACCTCTGTGTCTGCTTCACTGGACCTTCTCATCCTAAACTTTGTCATGATCAGGCTGTGTAAGACAGGAGAGACTGGCCGCTGAAGTGTTTCTGTATTTTACCTCAGTTTGGACTCTGAACATCACACACACTTTCATCTGTGAATGACCTGAGGAAAGAGACAAAATAAAAGCCTGAGAGCAGAGTCTTTTAAATTGAGGAGCAGAGTCCTCACATCTTTCTCACTGCAGGGTTCACCCAACGGCTTGGCTCAAAGTAGAAAAAGATCACAAAGTTTCTGTCTTTTTCAGCGATGAAGAAAAACAAAGCACAAAAAGAGCAGAGATTTTAAGTAAATTAGATGGAACAGATTCTTGATTGTCTTTTTAACTTTAACCTTTCAACATTAATAACGATTTTCTATGCATTTCATACAAGACAAAATGGGAAAATGAATTAGAAAATTAAATTAGATTAAAAATATATAGATAATAGTTTAAAATCTGAAATGTGACTGATCAGATCAATTTTAGCTTCTTTTAGGAATAAATGTAATCATCAATGTCAAGAATTTAATTCTCTAATAATTTCTATAGAGGTTTTGATCTCTTATATGTAAAATTCATCATCAACTAACCCTTTACAATTAATTCATTTTACATGAACATTCTAAGAGCAGTAGTACGACCTGTTCAAATTCATGTTTTACTGATGATTTACTAAGTGCAGAACATAACTCCTATTCTAGAGATGGTAGGACCAGTCAGTGCAGGAACAGTTGAACTTATGCACCATGTCCTGACCCAGATCCCAGTCCTGGCACTAATGACGCCCTATAGGCATTAACGCCAGGCTCTCATTAGGAACCAGGCCTCAAACCCCCAGCTCCTATCCCTGCCATACCCACCACCATACGTAACACTAAGCCTGGCTGCACTGTGCCTTTAGCCGGCCTCCGAGGGTCCGGCCCTAAACTGGATCAGGCCTGTGAGTGAAGCCCCCTGCACAGGTGCACGGTCCCCTGTGACGGCCCGTTTGCCCCCCAGCCCTGGGCTCTGCTCATGTGTCGTACTGCGCTGGAACTAATGAGTAGTGGCAGGTACAGTGAGAAAAGAACATCGCGGGCCTCCCTGCAGTTATGTTAGTGGCATCCCTGGGCTTAGACAGTCAACAAATGCCAACATAGAAAACACATATGTGCAGAATGATCTATACTCTCCTTCAATGCACACAAAAGGAGAAGTTTCCTTAAGGTGTCTGCTCAATAAAGTTAACCCCTCAAACTTATTCTTCTGGAAAGAGAAAAAAGCCTATTGGGACGTAGAAGTGTGGAATGAGAGGAATGAGAACAGGATGTATTTTGATCAGCGGGTGTATTTTAACTGTAGTTGTATAAGGTTGCATTTACTTCAACTTGAATTTTTGAATTTTTATGTTTCTTACTAATATGATGACAAATATATTTAAAAAGCAGATTTTGCTCTTTTTTTTTTTCTTTTTTCCACTTACTCTATACCTTTGTGAATTGTTTTTCTAATGATTTTTGTAACCAGAATTATCACCTACATTTCCTGAAAAATCTTAAATAAGTAAATAACTTTCTTTTTTTGTTTAGAGGACACATTTTGATCAACCAAAGAAATTATATTTAAGCTGAAATATATGAATATTTGTGAATTTGTTTTATTTAAATAAGTATAATGTGTTATTAATTTGTATATTGTTTGTGTTTGTTGGAAAGAATCAAGTAATGTGTAAGTGAAAGATCCACTTTCTTGCTAAATAATATCGCATATTCATACAAAATCTTGTGTGTTTCACAGGTTCTTCTCCGCTCTTCTGATGACAATGCTATTTTTTGTCATCCAACACAAGTGAAGAAAAGCTTCCGTCAGCTCGAAACAAAACAAAAACCTTGAATTTCTATCATTTGAACACAACTGTAACAATCTTCGACAATCTCAACACTCAAACATGTCCAAGGACGACGCCTGTAAAGTGTCATCTGCCAGCAAACACAAGGAACGAAAACCCAAGAAGCCTCACTACATTCCACGGCCATGGGGCAAACCTTACAACTACAAATGCTTCCAGTGTCCCTTCACCTGCATGGAGAAGTCCCACCTGTACAACCACATGAAGTACAGTCTGTGTAAGAACTCCCTGTCTCTGCTCATAGAGTCAGACTGGCCCTATAAGAAGGGGAACATCCTGCACCCGGACCAGCTGAGACCCTTTCAGCAGACGCATGGGCTCCACAATACTAGCAAAGATGAACTCGAGGTGACCCGGGCTGAAGAAAGACAGAGGCAGCGAAGGACCCTCGAGGAAGAAGGAGAGGACAAAGACAGCCAGGGACCAGAAGAAGAGGAAGAGGGAGGACAGGTAGAGGTTTCAGAGGTCACAGGGTTGACTAAAGAGGGCTCTGCTAACAACAGCAACAGAGGAGATGCTTCTGACCCCAAGAAATCCAAACCACCAGACTCTGACCTTCTCATGGCTGATATGCTCTCCCTTGAAGACCAGCTTTTACGGGCGCGCTCAGTGGAAGTAGAAGCCCAGCTGAAGCACTACAAACTATCCAAGACATGTCTAACGGCCCCTGGCCTACTGTCAGAACAGTGGCGACTGCTAGCATCCAGCCACACCAAAGCTAAAGCCGAACCCAGAGTGAGTAGCTCAATCCCTTGTTACCCCCCTCCGCCAAACCTGGTGGACTACCAAGACCCCACTGGACTCAACCTGTCAGTGCTCGGGGTGGGATATCCCATCAGCCCTGGCCTCTTCTCATACATGAACTCAGCTCTTCCCACAGCTACCTCCGGTGTCACCGCCCAGACCCACGCTCAGCTCGCCCAGCTTCCCTTCCTGGCTTCGGCCGCTCAGTTGATGCACCCGGCCTCCAGCGCACACACTCACAACGACAGAGCCCTCATCCCCCCTCGGTTTTATTACCCCTTCCTGTGTGAGCACACTTTTGGAGCAGCCTCCGGTCAGAGCGATGCCAGTAAAGCGCTCAAGACATCCACAAATAGTGTCGAAGCAAACCCCTTGTCAGGTTTCCAGCCTAAAGTAAGTCTGTGGAAAGTGCCTGCTCTCCGACCGGGGACCACCGCGGTCCCCTCTGCCGGCTGGGTGTCACCTCAGAGGGACTCCCCCGACCAAAGCTACAGGCTACAGAGTGATAAAATACAAGCTGGAACCAAGGAGGGTAAAGCAAACTGGGGTCTCAAGAGGACAGGGGCTCCGGTGGGAAACCATGAGGCACCTGTGGAGAAGAAGCCAAACATGGGCTTTACTTTGGACCTTCTGAAGAACATTCAGACAGGGTCGAGTCTTAATGTGACGGCAGACAAACTCCTTTTTCATAACAGGTAAAAATGTATTTTCTGGTTCATTT
The DNA here is from genome assembly GCF_902148855.1 of Sphaeramia orbicularis. Lineage (NCBI taxonomy): Eukaryota > Metazoa > Chordata > Actinopteri > Kurtiformes > Apogonidae > Sphaeramia > Sphaeramia orbicularis. The sequence goes on along the minus strand of NC_043975.1, from coordinate 34,539,354 downwards.
GAAATAATTACTAACACTGATTTGTTTGTAAGTTTTCGTTTACATAAGTCCCTAACCTCAGCCCGTCTTCAGTTTACAGGACGCTCAGCTTCAGACTCAACCTGCTGAATTATGGTACAACGATGCTCTCACCAGTCCCAACAGCGAAACCTCCTCTCTGTCCACTTGTGGGGGACCCAACATCCAGGACTCAGCTGCTTTGCGTACAGTGGGGGAGGGAGCGTCAGAGTCAGTTGCCACCCTCCTCGGTGACCTCTCCAAGGCGTTGCAGGACTACCAGGAGGCCGAACGCAAAATCTCCCACCTAGAGAAGGAGGACCTCCCTGCCCAGCGCCACCTCTGGGAACACCTGAGCAAAATCCGCAGCGAACTGTCCCACATCCACCAAGCCCTAGAGCGGACAGCGCGCCAAAGTGACGGACCTCTGGATCTCTCAGTCAAGAGGGACCAGAATGATTCGGCTGCTCATGTTGACCAGGGCCTGAGAGAAGACGGCAGCTTCAGAGACACCACCACGGAGACGGAGGAGGAGGACGAGGAGCTGGAGGAGAAAAAGGACGACGAGGACGATGAGAGTGAGAGAAAGGCGATGAAGGCTTCGCTGGAGAGTCGGAAGCAGTCTTTGGACATGCTGATCAAGATTAGTCAGGCAGGTGCGTCGGTGGTAAATACAGAGGTCCTCACTCCTGGTGGTCTGTCCATCAGAACCAGTCCAGCTGAAGCTCTGTGGCCCAGCAGAACCACCAAGTGTGAGGCCGACTCCAGCGTCCTCCTCTGCCCCGACGGCCGGTCAGTGGTGTTCACCGACATCCCCTCCTCTGCCAAAACTCAGAAGAGACCCCCTTCTATCCAGCGACTGGAAGCCCAGTGCCCTACCAGTCCTTTAACAGCTACAGACAATTAAAGCTGTTTCCCTTCGTCTGTTTGTCCATAATACAGTTACATTCACACAGTGGTTTAATGCAGTTGTCTTTATTATTATTGGCATGCCTTTGAATTTCACTGGCCGGAAGAGGACTGTCTCATAGGACTCTTATTCTTACACAAATCTGAGACGTAGCACCTTATTAAACAAGCTAAGAATGAATGATAAAATATTTGAACGAGTGGATTATTACTGCACTATGGACATTGATTGTTATACAATGAAATCCTCCTAAGAACAAGTTGAAAATGTAACATCAGCTCTTAGCATCAGTTTCCATTAAAAGAATAAATATAATAAAACCAATAAAGACATGCTGAGAGACAATCTTTTAAATGTATTTGTATATATTGTAATTGTTTGGAATAAATGTAAGTAAAATGGTTTTATATGGATGACGTGTTGGACTGCATCATTGACTTGAAACATACACTGTATTATACACACTGTATCTGAATAAATGAGGAAAAACTACTTTTTTGTTTGATAAAAATGAGACGGAAAAAGAAGGCGAGGGCATGATAAATAAAAGAGTTTGATTTTATTAAAGGTGATTTTTTTTTCTGTATAAAATAGCGATACAGATTTATTTGCTCTCCAGCTCAAGGCTTCATGTTACTATCACTATCGATGTGATCTAAAGTCCACACAGATCCACGGTGGCAGCAACACTTCCACTCTCAACTACATGTCCTGACACCATCAGGCGGCTGAGCTAAAGGTGAAGCAGCTCCCGGGGGTGAACCTCCATCTGTGGGGTCACCTGGGCCCGGGTCCTGGACCTAAAGGAGTAGCCCTGTAAAGGTCACGGCCCCAGGTCTGAGCACCACATGAACTAAACAGCTGAGTACCTGTCCACCTCCAGGCACCTGCAGATGGGGGGGCCCGGGTCTGGTGGGCCCTTCATCGCCTTCACACCCAGAGTGGGAGTGGGAAAGGTCATCTGCCACGAGTACAGGAGTAGAGGAGCCCACAGTAAAAGCTGAGCCTGAAGAGGTCAACCTGACAGTTGGCTCGTCCTTCTCATCTCCATCTGACACTTAAATTACAAATACAGGTAGAATTTAATGGACCGTGCAAATGTTGCATAAAGAGTTCAAATATAGTCTGTAAAATGTTTGAAATAAAATGTATGTTTCTGTGAGTTAAGAAACGTCACAAGACTGAAATTTTGTTAAAAATAAATCTGGAAATATTCCCCCGGTTTGAGTTTCATTTCAGTTTAGAGCCAGGCTGATAGCGCCCTCAAGTGGACAAAAGATGTAAAGACAAATTATGTATGTTTACTGAAGAGAAAAGAAAAGAAAAGAAAAGAAAAGAAAAGAAAAGAAAAGAAAAGAAAAGAAAAGAAAAGAAAAGAAAAGAGCATTGTATTTCTTGTTAATAATTAATTTTACTGGGCAATGTTCTCTTGATAAAATAATCTCTGAAGATCATTTACTGAAACTTAAACACCAACCTAAACAGAACAAAAAAATTACAACAAAATACTCAATAGTCTTCAATGTGGAACATTAAATAACAATAAAATAAATCTATTTTTATCATTTCAAAGTTACATTAATTCTTTCAGAATTTTCACTTATTCTTGCTTAATCTTTACACCGTCCACCCACAAAAACAGAATCTAAATAAACTGTGTCCAAATAATGAATACACTTAGATTTCTTGAAAAGTTAGAAAAATTTGCATCAATTATTAAAGTAAATTTTGATTAAAAAAAAAAAAACCAAAGTGATTCTATTAAACATGACTGGAGACATTTAATTTAATTTAAAAATTACAGGCCTATTTCATTAATCACTACAATTTTCCAAGATATAGAAAAAAATATATATATATATTAATTGAGAGACTATGAGAAACACAAAGAAGTGACAGTCAGTATGGACTCACTGAGCTGATCGAGGAAATCACAAACAGTATAAGTATGCACTGACCTTTAAAAAGCATAGTGATGCAGTTGGTCACAACATTCTTATTAATAAGCTGAAAGGTATTGAATCAGAGTTTATAGAAGAAGGTAAAAGCAGAGATTTATACTACTATTAATGATGATTTAAACCATAGTAATTATTTTAAACTGAGGCAAAATGTACAAGCTGATGTAGTTACACCAATGTAAGAACCTTACATTTCCTAAAAGAACCTCATTTTAAGAAGCTGTTTTAGTCAGTAAAATAAAGGAGGTAACAGAGTTTAACGTTTGATGCTTCATCTCTTCGATGGCATTTCCTTTTCTACATCACACATTTAACAGGCTTTAGTCTTTTTTTTTTTTTTTTTTCAAGACAAGTTAAGAAGGTGTCAAACACAAATGTTGTGATCTTCGCTTCTCTTACTTATGCCCCACATGTCGGCTGGTTGTGGTTTTGGTTTTGTGGGCTGTGCTCATAACTTTCCCATATGTAGTGTAGTGGTTATGACCACAGCATTGCCAACACACCAAAAATGAATCTGTCCCAGAACAGCAGCAGTCCACACTGAGTCCTTCAGTCAGCTGCATGGACTCAAACAGTCGGACCTGAGCTGTTTTCTCTAAATGGAGGAGAATTTAAAGGCCTGAATTTTGCATATTTTCCACACATCCACATCCAAAACTAACCTTCCTTCTGTCCCAGAACCTGACTGCAACAATGTTTTCTAGAGTCTTTAATTTAAGGCCAAATTCATATTAAATAAACTCAAGGCTTTCATCTGTGGAGAGTGTATTCTGTAGCTCCTCCACTCTTAGACAACTCCATTTTTTTTGCAAACAACATCCAGAGGTTAAATGTGAGCTCTTTCCCTGCCCTTGAGTACATCCGGCTGTCCAACAACTCAGAGCTGGAGCTCCAGGCAGATGTTTTTGCCTCCAACCATAGGCTGAAGAGTTTCCTTCTCCAGGGAGTTCAGGCAGAAGTGCTGAAATGACTCTCTGTGGAAGCAAAGAAAAATCTTTGTTGGGTGTCATTTTCTCTGTTTGCAGAGAACTCTGCTCTATCCATCTGCAGATTGCTAGAAGAAATAGTCTATACTGAGAGATCAGAAGTGTGTAAAAATAATACAGCTTTTCTTTGCTTCTGCAGCATCTCGTGCTTTATTTTGTGGTTAACACTTAAAAAAAAATCACAACTATTTTTGTCATGACTTCCAAATGATTTTGTTTTTGTCTTTCCCATGTGAACTACCACCATTCATTATAACATTAAACTCTGCATTTTGGACTTTTCAGTGAAAATGAGGTATTGTGCTATATTTAATTCAATGATCATGTGGATGTTCATACAAACAAAAGGTTATTATAACAAAACAGAAAAAAAAAAAAGTGATTTTTTTTTTTCAACAAAATATATCATTAACTGAATATAAAAACAAGTGAACCCAGGTCTACATATGAAAATGACCTGAATCAGAATTGAAAAGATCAGATCCCATGTGATTTGTGAAATTCACATGTATGTTGTCAGATATGGGCCACTTCTACCTGCAGTGTGAACAGTCATACACGTGATCCTGAATCAGATACAGGTCTGATCTGTTTTTAGTCCAACAACCATGTAACTCTCAAAATGTACCATTCCATGAGCTCAGAAAGGCCTGTTTTGAGCTTCCATCCTTCAGTTTATGATAAGCATTCAACAATCGACTCATTTTGAGATAGTTATTCATAGATGAGCAGTAACTGGAAAAGTAACTGAACTTGTCATTCGCTAAAGGTGAGAAACATAGTAAAATAATAAGTATGTAATGGACTAGAAGTACCTCAGATTTGTTCTTGAGCTCCTAAATCAATGAGATGCAAAGATGAACACTCCAAAATGTCCAAACACTTCATTTATTTGACGTTATACATTCACATGAAAATAAAAAATATTCATATATATTTCATATAGAGCTAGTGAGCAAGGTACAAGTTTAAAACAAAACACAGAAGTTTTCTGTGTGGCATATATTATATACAAGGCGTGGTTTGAATACTATACAGTGTGTATCCATAGCTGCACAGGTTTTATGGATGTTTATATTCTTCACTCAGTTGAGGCACGACTAGATTTCAGTGAGAGGTCAGGGATTGGGCCAAGTGCTTCAAGACTGCCGCGTACAGTAAAACATTTCAATCTCAACACCTAAACAGTAGGACTTGCAAAGCAAAGCTTATTAGTGTAAAGAGAACCACACTAAAGCATAAAAGGAGGAAAATGAGGCAACATGATCATTCTGCAGTTAAAATTATACTGTACAGTCATGCAAAGTCCTAAATAGTATCAGCTTTTCTGAGATGATATTCTCACACCAAAGTCAAAACTGAGCAAACACAAATCCATGTTTTAGGAAACTTAAAAAAAAAAAAATCCAGTACCACTAACAAGTCACGTTTGTTCACTTAATTTGACAGAAGTCATGATGTTTGGTTGCACTGCAATAACTGACTTAAAGTCACTACACCAATTTTTGACAAATAAAAAAAGCTTCCTCAAGTAGTCAAGTGATAAGTGCAATCCCACTCCCGTTTCCCCCTTCACACAGACACACCATCTTTATAAAACTCTCATACATAAGCAAGTTAAGCGTCACATTGTTTTCCACTATCAATCAAACCATAGTTATAGTACAGCAGATGCCCCAACAATCAATAGCAAACCTTACTCTTACATATATCCAGTAGTTATGTACAACACAACTGGTGCAACATTAAACGCATTAAAAATTATTATTAGATATAGAAACTGTAACAATGATAAAATACAGCAGATACTTAAGTCATATTGGGAAATATATATTATTCATAATGTGTATTGCTGTCTGTTTTGGCATTTTGGAGAATCAGTAAAAAAAAAAAAAAAATGCTGTCATGAATCTCTCACAGCTTATCTTCACATCTCCAACTATTATGTAATGTGAAAGAAACCTTACACAGGATTGATTCAGTTGTTTTCTCATTAACTATAATAATAAATGATAACTTATCAGAGGCATGAAAGCAGCATGTCCAGGGTTAGGATGTGACATTGATGCATTTTTCTATTTCCTACATGAGTCTTACGCTAACGCCGGCGTGGTCGCCACAGTCTGACCAGAATCAGAGTCAGGAAAAGAGAAAAGAAAAGTTCGGATTGTTGATAATCAGATCTTTTTGGAATCTTTTGCCTCAAAAAGCTTCATGCGTTCCTGCACGGTTAGTCCTTCTTTCAGGCTCTGTAGACAGAAGAGAAGACAAAATGAAGGAGGCAACACGAAGGAGGAAGAGGAGAAACACACACCACAAAACCTGTCAGTAGATGTATTTCCATCCAGCTGTTTTAAAGGCATTTTCAGTTTGTGCAGTACTCTACATATGCAGGGTTTCTGCAGGTATCAGCAAATCTAATTTAATGCTTTTAATGCCCTTTTTAGTGCCACTTTAAACTAATTTAATGCCCATGTCCAACTGCAGATATAGTTTTATATATAGTTTTATGTCGATTTACCGTCGACGGGCTTTAACCAGGTTCCGAATAGTTCCTCTTCCAACCACTTCTGCTGAATCTTGCATTTTCCCATTTTTCCGACATCTGCTAATATTCCCACAGCACATTGCATTCCAAGTATCCAGTGTTATGACTTCATGTATCGGCTGTAAACAATAGCCAGTTAAAGGGTTCCGCCTGTCAATCAATCATCACACTATGCTTCTGACCAAAATTATTAATGTTTATATAATCAAAATAAATCGTTAATAACAATGCTTTTTTTTCCATCAAGTGCATTTAATTGTTTAATGCCTCTGGACATTAATGCTTTTTAATGCCATTGAAGGTCTTCATTTTCACAAAATCTATTTAATGACTTTTAATGCTTTTTAATGACCTGCAGAAACCCTGATATGGTAATAACAGTTTAGTAGAAATAGAAACATAGGTGTGTCCATGAATGGAAAATAACTGCATGTGTGGACCAATGAGGAGACCACAGACATGACAATCTGTAGAAAACAACACGAGACAAAGGTTCCAACAAACCCTGAAAGAGTCTGAAACAGCCTTGTATGATCCAGACCTGCAACTGTGTTCAGTTCAGGGACAAAAGGTGTCTGTGCACATGAAGGTTGGTGTGAAATGCCTATTATCATCTCCAAAATCAACAGCTGTGGTTGTATGTGATTGTATGAAACACTCCATCCAATGAGCAAACATTAAACCGCAATGATGGTGAAAAACAAGCTTTTAATATTTGCAACTCTAGCGGATGGAAACGAGCATAAATTTGTGATACCATTTGGATGGAAACTCGACTACTGTGTAATTGTGGTGTGTTGTAAGAGGCAGTTGTCGATTCCAGACATTTTTCTGCCCAGCTCGACAAAAGTGGTTAAACTGAAAATGTAGTCATGCGATTTAATAACACCAGACGAACTGTGGGTGCAGCAGACACAAACACATTCCACCAGAAAAGATTAAAAACACACAAGACAACGGTTATGGAACATTTTTAGAGTACAAAAACAAAATATGTTGCTGAAAATCACAGCTGTCGGTGCTCTACATGACGACCTCAGACCCCCAATATACTACAGGAACTGGACCCACTGCTCCGTTGAAGTGGACTACATCACAGTTAAACCATCCTTCCTAAAAACTGCTAACGCTCCCACCGGTGACATCAGCTGAGGGGTTGACGCTAGTAGTGGTGGTGCAGAAAGAAGTGGCTATGAAAAGGAGGTTCATGCGAGGACGGGTGGGGGAAGGGGATTGGGAGGGGGCATGCTTTGGTCTACATCATGCTATACCTACAGCTCATCTTGGGGCAGGGGTTGGAAGGGAATCACCCCACATTGGGAGTGTCAGCTATCCCATGAGACCTGTTCAGTGACGGACTGATGGACAAAGCAGACAGATGACAGGCTTACAGGACGGACAATCAGTCAAAACTTCCCCAACACTTTTCTGTCTGGCGGCTGAGTCACGACAAACCACAATTATAAATGTCTTCACAACAGAACCACATCACACAGGAAATGGTGCTGAAACGGTACATCGAGTTAACGGCACCAGAAATGTTGACTTTTAAACAAAATGCAACAAAGCTTACAAGAAAAAAATAAAAATCAGGGTAATTTAACTCGACTGACCTTTGACCTTAGGCCTCTTGATTGCTTGGAGGAGGATGACAGTTCTTTTTTCATGAAGTCTGGATTACTTTTGGATTTCATAATATCTGAAAATGAGAAAAAGCCACTTATATTATTAACACAGCAAATTTATTACAAATAAATAGACATTTTCTTAAACTTCAGTTACTAACTCATATTGAACTAAGTTGCAAAAAGACCAGTTTGAGCTTCAAAAGAGACAAAACTCTGAACTTTCGCTGTAACTCCATTCATATAGAACTACTAACCGTATCCAGATGTGACTGTTCCGTCCACAGTCCTCTCGCCTAAAGCTTCTGTGGCAATGAGTAATTTTTCCTTCAGTTTGCTGATGTCGCAGTCAGCTTTTGCTTTCACGATACTTAATTCTGTATAGATGTCCTTATATTTATCTGTGGCATATTTTTTGTCCTGTTCACACACAAAAAAAAAAAAAAAATCAGTGATTCAGTGTCTCAGTTTTAATGAGAAAATTAACTTGAACTCAATTGTGAGGCCACATTCAGTCTTTACCCTTAAAGCAGACTGCAGTTCATCTTTCAGAGAGTGGATTTCTTGTTTTAGATACTGAATCTCAGACTCTTTAATGCGAAGCAAAACCTAGCAGACAGAAAAAAAATACACTCAAATTAAAGAGCAGATTCTCACTGTGTGTGTGTGTGTAAGTGTGAGTGTGTTCCACATACCTCCAGTTCATACACATCTTTGCCTTGAGTGACAGGTGACATTGCGGTTTCCCCGCTGAAACAGGATCGCATTCGAGTGATCTCTACACTCAGTCTGTTATTTAGTTCCTGTTGGGCAACATTCGGTTGTTTTTCAACTGCGTATAGAAATGTGTTTGTATGTTTCAGTGCAGATGCATCTATTCAAACCTGGTTGTGAGCGTTTAGTTCCTGGTTCTCTCTCTGACACTGCCTGAGGGCCTGCCTCTCGGCCTCCAGCGCCTGGGCCAGGTGAGCGTTTTCCAGACACTTCTGAGAGTACTGCTCTGACAGCACCTCCAGTTCCCTCTGGATGGACTGCAGCTCCTCCCTGAAAAGGCAGATCATCATGACATCAACTGAAATTGTCATCTCATGAAGTACAGGGGTTGGACAAAATAATGGAAACACCTTCACCTCAAGATGATAATGCCCCAATCCATACAGCTAGAATTGTTAAAGTATGGCATGAGGAACATTCTAATGAAGTTGAGCATCTCGTATGGCCGGCACAGTCCCCAGACCTCAACATTATTGAGCATTTATGGTCAGTTTTAGAGATTCAAGTAAGACGTCGATTTCCACCGCCATCGTCTCTAAAAGAGTTGGAGGGTATTCTCACTGAAGAATGGCTTAAAATCCCTTTGGAAACAATTCACAAGTTGTATGAATCAATACCTCGGAGAATTGAGGCTGTAATTGCTGCAAAAGGCGGACCTACACCATATTAAATTATATTTTGTTGATTTTTTAAGGTGTTTCCATTATTTTGTCCAACCCCTGTAACTAATGCATTATATTATTTTCCATCCACAAACATCATGTAGTAGTGAATGTTCTAAAAGCCTGTCACACGAGGAAAGTAGACTATTGCACCTCATCTCAACTCAGTTAACAGGCTGAAGAAATCCCACACCTGACAGAAGGTTCTGGTGTTTTCAGGGAGTTAGGGGCCTCAAATATGTAAGATTATCTCAGACTCTCCTGCTCTTTTCTGTAGCTCAGAGGCAATATAATATCTCTCCTAACTGTGGAATATTGGCATCACATTTCCATAGTGGGATGAAGTGGAAACATCCATCTTAATATTTTGTTTTTAGTTTGAACAGAAAGGAGAGAGCTGCAAAAGGAAGGGTTCATTAAAGTGTTCATTAGATCATTATCTTTTTTAAAGCCTTTTGGTGGGGAATTCAGTCATATCTTTACTCCAATACCTCTGGTCTGATAGTAGGAAAAGTTATTTAGAAACATCAGTAAAAACTGTCAAAAGCTTCTTTCACACACTTGAAGAGCAACAAAAAACAAGATGTTTTCTTTGAAAAAACATACTCGTATTGCAGGCGAAGCTCATCAATGTCAGAGTTCAGGCCACTCAGTTGGGAGCGCTGGGTCTTCTCCAGCTCCTCCTTGTGTGCATTCTTCATAGCTTCAATAGCTACAGTAAATGTAGATGAGAAAGGTTTAATATTATTGATGACATTCAGGGTAGAATGGTTAACTTTGGTGCTTCATCTGGTTTCATTACCAGCAATTGTGGCAGCGGTTTCCTCAGCCAGTAACCTCTCTCGCTCCTCCATAAGTTTGGAAATCTCCCTCTGATGCTGCCTCTGGAGGTCGTCGATCACCTTCTGGTGAGTTTCTTCCATTGCAGCAAAGCCACGTTCACACGTGGCCTAGGGAATGAAAGGATCCATCTACTATCAGACTTACCGTTGATATTGTGTTGATATTGTAAATTCAGTGCAATATCTATGACTAGATTATCAAGCTACACAGTGTGTCATGCAAAATCAGTAGTAGAAGCCATGCAAGTTTTTTTATGCTCTGTAGCTCAGCTATGTTAGTAAGAAAAGTTAAAGCAGTGAAAAATCTATTGCAGAAAGGTCAATTTTGCCACCTGAAAGATTATTCACTTTATTCTTCTATGAGGGAAATGGTGTGTTTACTGATATTTAAAGTACAGAGAATATGAGACATGGACTTTTTTTCATTTGTTGAAATATATTAATTGTTTGTGATGTCATGAGCCAATCCACACAGTGAGGAGTTTTTTCAAAGAAAACTCTGGCTAAATTTATTAATTTTCATGATTAAAATCTTGTGTTGAGTGTTGACATTACACCATTTCCCAATTCCAAATCCTTGTGAATATTAATAGAGTGAAAATGGAAGCTACAAAGTAATTTGCATGTGAAATTTGTGAACTACATTCACTAAATCTATACGTCCTATATACTAAATCACTAAAATAAAATTAAAGAGCAAAAACCTTAAGACTTTCAAAGTCTCTCTGGTATTTCTCTCTTAGGCTGGCCACATCTCCTTCCAGGTGCTTGTTCTCCAGTTCGTCCCTCATGGTGTTCATCTGAGTCTCCAGCTCCTGGACCCTGTCCTTCAGAACCACCATGGAGTCCACCTCTGACATGGTCTGTGCATCCATCCCCTTCCCCTGCTCCTCCTCTTCCATTGGTGTCGTCTTATCACAGTGAATTGAGTCACAAACCTCTAGATCCTTTTTGTCCCGATGATGCTCTTGGACACGTTGAAGGTTGTCCATATATTGGGAGTGTAACCTTTCAATCTCCTCTTTGTGGATGTGCTGAAGCTCACAGATCCTCTGCTCAAACTGTTCCTCCAGTTTCCTCACATGACTCTCATGCCGTTCCTCCATGGTGTCCATGTCCACAAGCAGAACTTCCAACTTCCGCTGGCTGTCTGCTGTGGTCTCCATGAGCGCCATCTCTGTAGATGTACGGCCCTCCTCTGCTTGGCTCAGCTCTTTTTTGTGCCTTTGCTTCAGTTCTTCAGTCTCCTTCTGAAAATGCTCCTCCAGGAGAGACAGATGTTCCTGCTGCTGGGAAAGCTGGTTTACACGTTGGCTGATCTCATTTTTAAGCGTTTGGTTCTCCTTTTGGAGAGTAGTCAGTGTTTGTGTGAAGTTCTGTCGCTCCTCCTGCAGTGATGTTTCATATTTCTCTTGGATGGCACTGACATTGCGAGCATGCTGCTGGACAAGAGCATCCATGTTCTGCCCTGCCTGTTTACACCAGCCCAAGTCCTGTTCGTGCATGGCCCGTAACCTGCATGCCACATAAGCCACTTGGGCCTGGATAAGGGCCTCACGCATACAAAGAGAAGTACTAGTGAAGGTTTGTGATGTCTGGTGACCCAGAAGTGCATGGATCATTTTAGCTAGTTCAGGATGGTTGCCACCACTTTCTATCTCTTGAGCATACTGGTTTAAAATTGCTGCCTGTCTCTGCAGCTCAAGAGCCAGGCTGTCATGTGCATTTTGCAGCGACTGAATAGACTCCACACCACAAGAGGGCATTTGTCCAGCCAAGTGTCTGTCTACGATTTCCTCAGCCATGTCTCTAGCCTCATCCACTTCGATCTGCTCCATATACGGAGCAAGTTCAGGAGGGCGAATGTCAGCTAACTTTTGTTTGCCAAAGCCAAAGTTCTTTTTGACTTCTTTGATGACATTTTTCAAATCAGGCCTTTTGGAAGCATCAATAATTGCTTTCAAAGCCAATTCCCTTTGCTGGAGGTTATTATGGGCTTCAGATAACTCCCTTTTTAGTATTCTGAGTTTCTCTTCATAGCAAAGTTTAAGGTTTTGAATTGAATAGGTTAGTTCTGCTTTAATGAAGGTGTTTAATATAACTGTGCCATCCAAACCTACATCAAGTGAAACACTTTTAGACTCTTTTGATTTAGCATCATCTGTGTATTCATACTGCATTTCAACTTTCTCCATTTCTTTCCAGAAGGCACTCTCTAACATCAACTTCTTGGTCAAGACATCAGCATAAACTATAGCCAAGCAATCTTTATCACTCTTTTTGATGTTCTCTATATCTTCCCATATCTCAGACAGAGACTGTAGGAGGTCAGACTTTGAAGTCTGTATTAATAAAGCCATCTTGTTCAACACTACTGCTTCAAAAGACAAGATTTTGGCAAAGAGGTGCATGGCTTCGTTATCTAGAGACTCTGGGGTTTGATTGTGAGGGATAACTAGTGAGTGCTCTTCAATGGCCTTTTGTCCTTGTTGGATGTACAACGATGCATTAAACAAATCACTCTCTATCTCTGACAGTGAATGTAGCTGTGAATCAGTAGTATCATGAGAACCACTGAGAATAGCCCTCACTTTCTTTCTACTGTTCTCCACACATACCATTGCCTTGGCATAATGCTTATCGGCAGAAATAATCTGAGTCCCACTTTCACAACTAATGTCTTTTTCTGTGCATGGTTTTTTTTCTCTCATGTTAACATCAGTGTTGGATGAGTCTTCTACTTTGGTTGATCGTTGCCCTTCAAGATTCTGAGTGAGGTTTCTTAATTTATCCTCAGTAGCAAGTAATTTAGACTCTAGAGCATGTATAATAGAGATAAACTTCTCTGGGTCACTTGTGTGAGTGAAAGTGATATCAGAGGAGATGTTTCCTTCACTTAGATGGACATCTTCATTTATATCTTGGCTTGTTTTTTGTGTTGAGTCTCCTACTGTTTCAGGACCTTCTAAGCTGATGTATTTTTGGCACTGAATACTGGAAAAACGTATCCTTGGTCTTTTAGCCTGAGACTCCTTATCATCTGAGGAGCTCTGTGTCTTGGATGAATTGTCAGAAGAAGGTGAGAGTTCTGTATTTGGTGATAAAGAGCCTGATGTATTGACTCTTCCCTTCATGCATTGTTCTGGAATTTGTTCCCTTTCCATGCGTAGATCAGCATAGCCCAACTGCAGGGCATTGAGGTGTTGTTCTAGCTCTGCAATGCGGTCCTCTGCAACCACAAGCTTGGCTTTCAGATCCTTCTCTGCATTACAAGGTTCAAACTTCTCAGAGAGGCTTTGACTCATCTGACACAGAAGCTCCTCCTTAGCTTGCAACTTTTGTTCAGTTTCCTCTAAACTGTTGCCAAGAGCTGTCATCTTAACAAATGCTTCTTTTAAGTCCTGCTCTTTGCGTTCCATTAACCTCTCATACATTTCCTTTGTCTGGTGAATCTCTTCCTCTTTTTCCCTTAGAAACTGACTCATTTTCTGGAACTCTTCAGTAGCCCTCTCATATGAGTGCTCTAGGGTGTAGTAATCAGCCTCTTCTGTCTCCAAACGGTTGCGGAGCTTGTTCACCTCACGATCTGCCTCTGCAATCTGGTTGACAAGTTCCTGACAGTGACAAGTCAGCCGGCTTTTCTCTTCCTCTAGCCTGCGTACACTTTCCCGTAGTGACTCAACCATGTCAGTCTTATGGACCAGCTCTTCTTGTAACTTCAGCATTTCCTCTCTGCATTCCTGCCCTCCTGAGGTTTGCCTGCCCCTTAACAGGGCCTCCACTTGCTGCTCAGCCTCCAGCAGTCTGTCCTCCATCTCTTTTCGTGCAGTTTCAGCCTCTGCTAATCGTCTACACAGATTCTGTTTTTCTCTCTCATGACTGTCTTGCATACTAAGCTGTTCTTTCTTCAAGCGTTCTTCCTTCAGAGCCTGACCCTCTTCAGTAGCACTTAGTCGGGCGGTTACTTCTTGTAGCCTGTCCTGTAGTCTCTGTATCTCTCTTATGTGGTCTCGCTGTAAGGCCTGTTGGTGCTCCAGGTGCCTAAGGGCTTGGTTCCTTTCTAAAAGACTGGCCTCGACTTCTCTGAGTCTATCTTCACTGTCTTTCAGTTGAGCTCTTAGGGTGGTCTCACTACGTCCATATTCCTCCTCTTGTTCCCTTGAACGCTCTTGTTCTAGCTTGAGCTCATTCCGCATACGCGCCACAGATTGTTCACTTGCTAAAATTTCTGCCATTGCAGATGCCAGTTTAGCTTGAAGGGCCTGAATATCACCCTCGTGTCGTTCTACTGCATCCTGGGCTTCGGTGTAGCTTCTCTTGAGTGATCGAATCTGCTGTTGGGCAATGTCTTGTTTGCGCTTCTGCGATTCCAATTCCCCCTGCAAATCTTGGTTAAGTCTGTGTAAGCGTTGCCAGGGCGCTCTATGTGGTGAAGAGGAAGGGGGTGTTGCACTCTTGAAAAAGATTGATGAGATAGTTTCATTAATGACAACACCTTACTTCTACCATATACGGAGAACCACATCTCAGGAGTTACCAGGAAAATAAGTTTTCTTGCTTGTGGACATCAATTTGGGTTTTGTTGAGCTTTTTTTTTCTAATCCAAACTTCCACTGTGCTTTTTCAAAGATGACTTGAAATTGAAGATTAATATATACTCACCTCTATCCAATATCAAAGAGGAACAAAACAAAACTCAGTGGGCATCTTACATGGTAATTTTAAAATAAAAATATTCTTCAAAATAAACATGATGATGTAATACAACAGAAAAAGTAGGTGATTATTTCATGTATTAACTTAAAAGTACACACAGTAAAAAAGCAATTAGAAAACACCAAAAAGCATGCAAAAATCAAGCTTGCAAAGGACACAGAAGAAGCACAGATGAAGAAAAAGCCCAGTGCAAAGCTTCTTGATCAAGTTTCTTACCTCAAGCATCGGTTCAAATCAATTATTTTCCCAGGAGATGTGAAACTCCGTAAAAACAGTTAGTGTTAAAATCATGCTAAGAACACCACAACCATGCGTTTCAGTTTTAGGAAACAAGCACCCACACCTGTTAGTGACATTTCTTACAAGGTTAAAGTAGCCACATATAAATCCCATCGTTCATGAGCAATAAGATTGTATGTGAAAGACAATTCACCGTTCATTAAATGGCACAGTCTTAAAATAATGCATGTTTGCCCAGTACAAGTACTTTATCTTCCAAACCTTACATACTTTTTTAATTATTGTATGTGGCTCAAAATTTACTACTAGAAAAAATCCTTGTCAAAGTGTTTGTAATATACTTATGGTTGATAGATGAATATAATACCTGTAACACATATCCCTCTCTGGCATTCTGTTCTCTTCCTAGTGCATCTTCCAACTGCTCTTTTAAAAGGTTGTTCTGCTTTTGAAGTCGGTCCAGCTCCTTCTGCTTCTGTCCCAACTGAAAAAAGAAATAAATAATAATAAGTGATGCTAGGCACAACAAACCCTGCCCCCTGCACGTATTGTAGCTTATTTTGGCATTGATCCAGATGGCGTCAAGTCTACGCATGGGGTGATGTCAGCGTATCAATTGCCTCTATATATGTGTCAAGTCTGAAGTAAATTGAAACAAAATTGATGTTTTATAGACATTTGAAATTTTGCCCATTATAAGCAAATGGGAGAAGAAAAAAAGATTTAAACTAAAAAAGCACTTGGAGAGCGCAGACCTCCGCCAAAGCAGATCAGCCATCCCCCCTAATCACCACTAAAATTTAATCATTTGTTCCTTGTGGCAGTATCAACATTTCCTGAAAATTGCATCAAAATCTGTTCATAACTTTTTGAGTTATCTTGCTAACAGACAAACAGACAAGACAAACAAACCCCAATGCAAACATAACCTCTTTGGCGGTGGTAAAAATTCATAAAAAATTTTTAACTTTAACCTACTTTCCCCAAAATGTAATGACATCTATTCTGGGTTCTATTCTGGGTCACTGGCAAAAAACGCAATTTATATGATCATGGTTAAGAAACACACCTCTTTGTCCAGCAGTGCAGCGAGCTCATGTGCAGGCAGCCTCTCTGAGTTAGAAGTTGTGGTGATCGGCACTTGCTTCTCTTCTCTTAAAGGTGTTGTCTCCACCTGATGCCAGCGCTGCTCAATTTCTTCCCGGACATCAGAGGTTTTATTGTCCCGTTTGTCTTCACCAGCAGTGTGCATGGCCACAGGGTGGTCTACTTCCATCTTTCCTTGCTCTTGGCATTCAGTGGCAGGTGACTGCACTGCCGGGACAGTGTTCAGTGTGGATGTAACGCTAACAGTAAAGGTATTTGGCTTGTGGATTGTAGTGGTTGTGTTATGTGGAGAAATTCCCTTCCTAACACACTCTTTTCCTACTTCTTCTGTGATAGAAGGTGGCTGAGCACCTGATACAGAAGACGTGTGGAGGGAGGAGGTAGAGACAGGAGAAGATGCTAAAGAGGAAGGGGAAGAGGAGGGAGAACAATATGAAGAAGTTGTAGAGAATGAGGAACTGAGGTCAACTGTGTCCGCTCTCTCCTTTGGAGGCTTTTCTGTCTGTTGCATTTTAAATTCAGACCAGTCAAATGTCTTGGAACGGCCCTCTCGCCGGCGCTCACGAACCCGACTTTTACGTGGCTCCGAGGGTGGGGCAGATGCATTGTTACCACTTGGCTGCCTGTGGGCATCAGTCTTGGTTGCATCAGGACTGGGATTTGGCTCAAGGGTGGCCTGTGGACTTGGCTCCAGCATCACTTGGGCTTTTATCTTTTCGTCAGGAATGGACCTGAATGAAATGTACACAAAATCACAACAAATATAAATAATATGCAGAACGTGATTGTGGATTTTCCATTCTATTAGTTCAAACTACTACACATCTACATAAAGGTTTACTAGACAACAAAAATATGCATTCCACTTGTGGCACTGCAGCATCATTTAACTGTGCATTTAAAAGCATGGTTAAAACATATGTGAAGCATTAATATGAGGACACTTGAGGCACACTGTGCACAGGCCTGAAAGCAGCTTTGGCATTTACAGGTATGATCAGTAGCAAGCCTAATGGCAGATGCCTGCTTTTACTTACTTTAATACTGTTTTTATATATATATATATATATATATATATATATATATATATATATATATATATATATATATATATATATATATATAGGCTGTAAATTACAATTTTGAGTGTTAGGGGAAAGGACAATTATTAAAAAAAAAAAAAAAAAAAAAGAGACCTGAGGGAATAATCTATTTTCATCATTTTGTGTGGAGGTGTCAGAAAGTGTGAGTAAGGGGAAAATGAGAAGGGACAGAGCTCAAGGATGACAGGGAGGTGTCTGTGAGGCGACTGCAGGAATGCCAAAAATATCACACATTCTCCCCTTGGAGAGAGCGGCCCAGGAGACACACCGGCAGAGTAAAGTGTGTGACTCAGTAAATACAAGTCAAAGCCTGTATATAGAATATGTCACATTGATGAGCTATCTCACAGTTACGGAACAAAACAGATCCTCATTCCCCAGATCTTCTCTATACAGTCAAGAAGTTTTGTACTTAGATTGTGATTATTCTGAGCTCTGATGTCTTAAAATCAGCCTCTACTTCTGCTACAGAAAATGCAAGTTACTTGCACTTTGCTGCTGTGATTGCAGTAGGTGTCTCTACAGTGGCACAACTGACAGGGAGACATTACTCAACAATCACATGACATAGAGAAGGACGACAAACACGCTGGGGCTGACATTGCTGAGCAATTACATCACTGTTTGAGGAGGGGGAGATACGTATTCAACACACAAGCACTCCAACCTGGGCTTCAGAACGGATAGTTTCAGAGAGATGTTTTTCCTGGAAGCAGGTTGTAAATACCGGTTGAGGGAGGAAGAGAAAGAGGAAAGAGAGGGTGAGGAGGAGAGACGGATTTAGATAAAATGAGTGAGAAAAGCTGGTATTATATATGCCACTGCTTATGTGTTGAGCCTCTTTGGGTATTACCGAGTGACATCAGGGGCAATAGTAGGTCGCACATTCTTCATGATGGCCTGAATCCAGTTGCGACGGATTCCAGAGGTCATTGCTGACAGGGTGCATGCTCCCTCTTTACACTGAAAACAGGCAAGCATGACATGGATGAGATAACAGGTAGCTTAAAATACCATTTTGACATGCAAAAAAATGAAATGAATGGATGTTTTTCTACAAGCTAAAGGCAAAATTAAAACAGGATATGTGCCTATATAATTTCCAAATGAATGCAAGACATATCCTGGTTTAGTAGACAGGCTCTGAAGAATACATCTTACTATTAGAAGAGTAAATGTTTAAGGGGAAAAGCCCTTTTATGACCTAACGATCAGTTTAATTTAGAATGAAAAAATTTTCTATTTACCAGATGACCAGATCCCATTCTGCAGTTCTGTCACTTCAGTCTTGTTTTGCTGATACTTACTGAAATAAACACTTAACTCAAAACTAGAACTAAGCATAAATTAAACCAACATTGTACCTACAATTTTAACATAAACCTTAGTACAAGTAAAAGAGAATGTTTATGAATAATGTGCAATAAATTAGAGATTCAAGATCAAGATATTTTCTTTGCCATTTGTGCACAAACATACAATGCAGGCACATACAAATTGTTGTACAGAGCTCTCTTGGTGTCAGGGAAAAAAGTAAAAAAGCCAAAAAAAAGAAAAAAAACTAGTCTCAAATAGAAAGTACTCAGACTGCATCAGAAAAATGTAAAATGGTAGTGGTTATGTGGTTGACAGCATTTTTTTTCTATTTTATTTGATTATTCTTACACAGTGTTTTGAGAGGTCACTCTTTGTGGTTTAACACAAACTGTTAAATGTTTCACTTTATGTTCCACATTGAGTACAGATTTGTACTTGGCTCTGTGAATCACATTTGTTATTATTTATGGTTATGTCCAGTTTTGATAGTTTTCTTTTTGCTTCTTGAACTCCCTTTCCATGTCAGAAATATGTGGCTTTAAGAGCAGAGGAAGCCAGTGTGATACAGATAAATGGGAGGTACCTTTACATCACATCAGACTGTAACACATAACCTTTTAAAAATATTACAATATTCTCAGCAGTGAAAAAAACTCCACATACAAAAGGATTCCACTGTGTGAAACTCTTTCACTAAAACTGCATACACAGTGACCTCTAGTGACAGCTGATTTCAGCCTGTGAAATGATGTTTTGAAAGGTACTGAGTAATTTCCAGATTGCACAAAGCACCCAAACCATAACATCCACCTTTATACTGCAGCTTTACTTTGCAACTGACAGAACAACAGCTCCTCCCTGTCTGAGTAGTGGAGCTAAGAGCAGATATAAATACTGGAGTTATTAATTTCTCGTCACCAAACCCAGGTTGTTCAGCCAAAGACACAACGATCCCCTCCACTACTCTATTTCTGACTTCCTCTAGAAAAGCCAGGGATGCTGCTTTAAGCAAACGTAAACAAAAGAAATGACCTTGTAGCTGCTGTTCTTCTCATGGAGGCTGGATTTGTATGGCACGTTTAAATCTATATGTGGCATGAAACAAACCCCTACTGACATCAAATAAGTAACGACGGCATTGCAAGCATACAAGTCTGGTAAGCATTTTGCCAGCAACAAGTGCTAAAAATGTTTAATGGTCCAATGATTACATGAAGACTGCATTAACTTATTACGTTCATATGATGATCCTTTGCACTTCATAGCTGTTAAGCTCATTAAGCTACACTTCACTATAACTACTATAGTGGAGGGTAAAGCTGCTGTGGTGCATCAGTGTTTTAAAAACATGTTTTTGAACAACTGTGCACAAGGACAGGTCTTTTGAATGCAAGAGGTTAGGTAAACATATTGTTCAGGATGAGAGGCACATGAGCTCAGAGACAAGCAGACTGCAGCAGATTTAGACTACTATGAGGTCAGCCCTTCAGAGATGACAAGTCAAGTGACATCCTTCATGACAGACAAAGAATCATTTCAAAAAGAGAAATGGCAAAACCTGATACCTAAAGTTGCACCACATGGTGTCTATGGCTATTTGTAGACTGGCAGGAGACAAGCAGAGTTAAACTGTGCAGACAATGAGTTCCATCTTAACACGTGATTAATATCACAGAGCGATCGATGACACGAAGAATCAACACTTACCAGGATTTGAAAGCCGTAATTCCTCTGGACCGGGAACTCTTTGACATCATAACATGTGGAAAGGTCGATTTCTCCATCTAGTTCTGAGGCCTATGATAAAGGCACAAACAGAAAAATCATTATTAAATGACTTTCACTTCATGCTTTCTATCAAACAAACGATTTCTGTTATAATTTTACCTCCTCAGCTATGGAGTCTTTGTAGTACCTCAGACTCTGGTCTGTAAGGACAAACCAGTGTTTCTTCCACTAAAAAGTAAACAAACATTGTTACTTTAATTTCACCAGTTCTTTAGGACAGTGAAGGAAAAATACTTGTCATACTAGTGATAACAAAATACCATCCCGTCTTCATACAGCTTTGTCATCCATCCTTTCTTGAAGTTTAGAAGATCTGGCTGCAGTGGAGACAAATTAGACAAATGCACCATCACGCATTCCATCCACATTCATTTATGACCAATGACTGATAGGAAATTCTCTGTTCTTCTTTTTTTTTTTTTTTTTACATTTTACTTTACTTATATTTTGGGCTAATATCTCACTGCATTGTAAGATCTCATTGAATGGCCACTCATCTGTAATATAATGTGAACATATAACCAACATCTAATATTTGTTTACATTTAGGTCAACACATCAACTGTAGAACTGTAATACATGGCTCCAGCTAAAGAGACGGACTGGCGGGAGCTGGACTGTCCCTGTGAAACACAAACTGCTGCACATTGAAACCAAGCCTAAGTCTGTTTATAGACTCTAAAGTAAATCATTTGTCCGTAACCCAACTTCTGCTCACTCAATAATACCTTGTTTTTGTTGAGCTTCATCCGGTGTGGTGTCACTGCCTGGCAGAGAGTCATTCTTATGGCTAACTGCCTTCACTTCATATGGTGACAATCAGTTTCTTTCCGTCTGTCCCAGGGATATACACACAACTGTGGCTGCTTCTGCACCGGCTATTTATAATCATCAGTAGCAGTGGCAGCATTGGGGTGTGTGTGTGTGTGTGTGTGTGTGTGTGTGTGTGTGTAGTTAGGTGTGTGTGTGTGTGTGTGTGGTTGAGTGGGTGGGGGTTCGGGCAGCTGCAGCTTAGCCAAAGAGATGAACCACACACCGACTGGATTAGTGTTATAGCACCCACTGAGCTCATCTAAGATCACTAACAGTTTACTCTTATGGTATAGTAAGTCTGATGTGAGTCACAACCCAGGGACAGACTGGTTCAGCACCGTAGCACCTGGAAGCACTTCGGTAAATTTCAGATTTAATCACATTCTTTTATGCTGTAAAGGTGTTTGGGTAGAGTTGTTTTTAAGACTTCTGCAACATAAAAGTTTGAAATTCCGGTGGTTTTATTTTCAGTTCTAAGTCTAAGTTATGGTTGACTTTATGTTTTAGGGCAACTGTTGTAACTTACCGTCATGGAGGACTCTGTGACTCTGCGGTCCAGTGACTTTGCTCTTCTTAAATTGGCAAAAGTGGAGCTGGAGACATCAGGGACTGAACGGTCCTTTCCTGCATCCAGCGACAACTCCTACAAAAAATAAATTCATAACAATATCCTTTAAAATATAAATTGGACCATGCAGATTATGATTATATAGGCTATCTGGTGCAATTTTTTAAAAATTTATCAGTGTAAATTTGAGACATCGTACATGTTTGTTCGTGAGACAGCGTCTCTCGCTGCGGCCTTGTCTCTGGATTAGTGTGGTGTTAGAGGGCTCATTGGAGCTGCTCGTGTCCATACGCTCCACTTGTTGACCCTCTTCAAATCGGCCAATGATTTGTGAACGCCTAAAAGAACAGTGAAGGCCATGCTTTACAAAAACATTCACAATGCACATTAAACATGAACATATTAACATTAAAGTTGTAAAATGTAATAGTATACAAGGCAACAGATGAAATCTTAAGTAAAAATTTTATAAAACAATGATAAATCAGCATAAAACAAGACCAACTTATCATAAGAAAGCAAATATGAGCCACAGTCATTGAATCGCTCATTAAATATGCAGGTTCATAACACATGGCTTGTTACACAGTTTACATACCACAATGTAAAGAGTCTGATTTGAGACATTAATTTGGACTCAAAGTTCCTTTCATGCACAACAATATGCAATTTAAGGCTGACATCCCCAAAGGAACAACCCAAAGGCCCACCAAAGAACAAAAGAGCAGTGTTATAAGATGAGAGATTAAAATTTTAAAGAAAAAAAGAATGATCAAGATGGTGGATTAGACGAAGGCAAAAGTAGCAGCAATGGCAACACAGCCTGCGTTACCTTAAGGCACTGCACTTATGTTTGTGTATGTGCATATAGGGACAAGGAATGAGAATCTGTATCTGTTACCAACACAGTGTTCGCATAACCACAGTTTATACAGCAAATTAAGTATTTATCCTAAAAACAGTGTATGTGTGTGCTCCCAGGCAGTGCAGAGATGAAATGATAGAAAGCAGGAATCAGCGGTGACCAGCAGGGAACAGCATTGGGACAGGGGTGGAAGGGTTGGTTGAGCATTAGCTCTGAGAAGCTCCATTCAGAAGCCCCTGGAAAAGATCAAAATGACAAAACCAACTAGCAAAATAGCAAGAGCAAAGGTAGAGACCAATAGAAATGAAAGTAACTCATGCAATTAACTCCCCAGAATCATTAATGGAAAAACCACTGGTAAAAACTATGAAAGAAAGCAGCAGCAAAAGATGTTCAATCGACATTATTTCAGCCACAGGGTGGTGCTAAAAGTTTGTAGTATATATAACAGCTATATTCATGTCCAAATAGTTACATAAGGGTTAATAACCAGTGGATCATTAATGATCATTAATCATCAAGAGCTTTTCTGAACATATGATATGTTCATTACTATATTCAGTTTAATAAAAATCATGAAAAAAGCAGGTGCAAGACAGTCCTATTTTTTCAACGTGCTTTGTATAACTCATGTCCATGCCCCTCACCTGCGCTCCTCCCCAAACAGTCGAGCCACCTCTTCCCTGCCAGGGCTCCGTGTCCGTGTCCTCAGGTCTTGACGTTTTTTCTCTGAGCGGAAAGCTTCACGGTACGTCAGCCTGCGAGCTCGTGGCACATCTGACAGTGCTGCATACTCCCTGCCAGATCGGCCAACTCTGCTTCCTCCACAACTGATGCCACCACTGCGGCCTTCCCAGCTGGGGGCAGCAGTGCTGCTGGGTTCAGAGTCCAGTGAGCTCTGAGAGGAGCTGATGGTGGAGTAGCTTGGGGAGACAAGGTCACCTGGAGAAGGAAGAGGATCTTGGGAGGGGTGACAAGGGGAAGTCAGTGGTTCTGACTCAGAGCTGTACCTTGGACTGAGAGCTCCTAAAGAGGAGGAGGATGCTGACGATGAAAGGGGCAGGTGCTGAGGGGGCTGTAGAGGTTGGGAATGCTGCTCCAACTGTGGAGCAGGCTCTGACTTGGTCTTCTCCAGGGAAAAGTAACCGCTCTCCACTCGTACCTTGCGTCCAGTGCTCACAGTACTGCCATCTGAAACACATGTAACAGTGTCACCACTTTGAAACACATGATGCATATGTAGAGGATGTTCTACCTCTCAGTGGATGATTAGTGGCATCTAGAAGTGAAGTTGCACATTGCAATCAACTGAATATCACTTGATTTCCTTGCCCTGTCTGCTAAAATGCACAAAATTATTGTTAAGCAAGTGTTCAGTGTGGTACAACATGGCAGTTTCCATACATGTGATATTCGAGCTTCACTTTTCCATAGCAGCTAGTATAGAAAGAATATCAGTCACCTCTGTTTACATTTAGTCTTTGATTTGGACAGAGAGGGAAGAGCTGCAGAAGACAGATGAATATTTTCATATTGTAATGCTTTTTCCTGATTTCCTTCCACAGCAGCTTAAAAGAGATGGTAGCTCAAACATAGTAGACAATAGTTAACAGGCTTGATAAAATGGAAAGAAGAAAAAGAAGAGCTCTGTACTAAGCAACTGCAGAAACACGCTGGAAGTTGATGGCTAGTTCTAAGCTAACAAAAACATATATCTTATTTAATGAAAAGATAACTACAGCTATTCTGTTTTAATTGTGCTATTAGTTCTCCAATAAATCCCTCAAACCTCACACACTGAAACGTTTATGTTTTTATTTGCATAGCCTCTTCCTAATCCTTACCATCTTGACTGGTGGTCCTGGGGTCTGGTTGGCTCTGGCTCAGCTGGCTGAGGCAGGAGGCACTGCGGCTGCAGGGGATGGTGGCCCTACTCCAGCGACTCTCCTCCTGCCACAGAGTAGCACGGCTCAGAGGAACACGCTCAGCACTGGCAATACTGCTGGGGAGGCATGGGATGCTGCCTCCAGTACTGGTCACCGTCACCTTGGCAGGACCAGGCTCCTGGGTAGTTGGTGTTGGGGTTGGATGAAATGGATGGGAAGAGGAAAGGACATGGGAGGTAAGATCACAAAGACACTACAAAAAGGAATGCAAAAAAGGAAAGAGATTAAAAGAAGGATTAAGTACCAACAGTGAATGGGAAAAGCCCATAAATAAATGGCTGCATATGTTGGGAATCAGGACTTCTTGATGCATGCATGCTCCACGGCACGATTCTCTACTGTAGTGGTTTGCAATTATCTGCCAATCACAATACCACAGCATTCCATATAAACACACTTATTAGTTAAAAGTGGGGATGTTAGCTTTTTGGACAGTACAGATGTTCCTTGTGACTTTTGTTTAGAGAAAAATACAAGTACTTACGTTCACTGTCACATAATCAAACAAAACATTTCATTTTTACTTCTTTCACTAGATTTTTTTCCTTTTTTGTTGACTTGAGATCAAGTGCATTGCTTGAGAAAAATGCTAAATTTAGGGAGGAGTGTGAAAGCTGGAGGAAAGACAAAAGGCTCAATCATTGCTAATTTACCTGCATCACTGGACATTTCAGAAACAGAAGTGCACAAAATGTTATAATTATCATACAGATAATAAATGATAGTCATTTCACTGTTAAATTAGGTTTCCAGAGCCTTATTTTGATAATCCTTTACTAACCAGCAGAACCCACAGGATGATTCAAGTGCATAAGAAAAGAAAGGAAAATTTCCAGACAAAAGCAACCCGTCAAACGTCAACTTTTCAGCCAGCTACTTCAATTAACACAAACATGCATGTTGTGATATAAATGATTGTGTCTATATCAGGGAAAGAAGCACATAGTGTGACATTTTATTCACCCTTCACCTGGATCAATTGTGAATGTGGTAAATATTACTTATTAGGGCTGGGATTTCAAAGCCACTAAGGGTAAAGCGGGATAAAAGTTTGGCTGAGCTGAACTCACTGGGTGTCCATTCATGTCCTCAGTGGAAAAACACTGGCTTGGAGTTACTCCACCCTGCCGATCACAAAAAGCCTTGGATGTTAATGTCTGCTCTAGTGCTGATTAAAACCAATACAGATGATCCAATAAATGTGTCATATAACAACTTATTTTGGTTTAAACATTGTTTCAATAAAGGTGTTTGGCTTCTCTCTCATTTATGTTCAAATAGTTGAAATATATAAAATAAAGCAATATTACAAGAATGTTACTTTTTCGATCCTTTCAGTCACAATGTGAGAGAAACAGATCCAGTCACATATTTTTATTTATATGTGATATATGCCTTAGTTTGGGAGCACTCCCTAAAAGCCAAACATATGCTCCTGTGTCCATGTACAGATTTACAAAGTACATGTAAAAAGAAATGAAAAAGACTTAAAATGATAACATGATAAAAAAAAAATATATTGGTGAAGTCCATCTGTTGTTATACTGTCAGTACAGCTTATGACTCATTTCTGTTTTCAAATGTGCTGTTTACCAGTGTAATAAAAAAATAAATAAGTATATAATCCCTGACAGTCAGTCAGTAAGGACAAATAACTCATCTGAATCATATTTTAATGTGAAGAAATAACACAAGACAAAACCAAGGGAAATGGAAAATGTGATTTAACTGTAGTGAGAAACAAATCAAGACTTAAATGCTCAGCGGTTCAGTGAGACAGTCACCACTATCCCTCTACATATGAGCCTGTTTGTGTGTGCTTTACTCTGACTCAAGTTGCTGTCAGTAGAGGAACGAGACCATAAACTTCAGCTTGAAGGCTACCAACAATAGGGGAAGTACTGCTGGGGGGGCCCTGGGTGGTCAGTAAAATATGTGACAGTCATTTTCCTGGTCATTCTAACTTCTGTTGCCGTAAATAATCCTTACATAGAAGTATAGTTATTGTATAGATGTATTTTCATAAATTTGATTTAGTCTTTAAAGACACTTGATTGTACTCCAAAGGGGAAATTGTTTTTCAGACCACATCTACAGACTAGTCAACTAATGAACAGTACTTTAAATGATGTTGGGAATTCAACAGCCATGTCTTAAAGTCTCCAACTATGCACTCACAGCCTTATGTGATGTCAGCAAAAATTCAGGATGTGAAAAGAAGAAGACCTTACAACACTGTCTTACCTGTTTTGAGCCACTCGCAATGAATGTCACACATTTTCAGGTTCTACATTTATCAGTGAGCATTTGGTCTAGGTCAGGGTCCTGGTCCCTATTACCTGGATCTATGACATGAAGTCCTCCTTAATATTCAAGATTTTGGTCCAAAAGCACCTCATGTGCATGCATATTACTAAAACAGTCACTCTACATTATAACAAGTAAATGCTTATCAATTCTAATACATCTAAACATCTGTACATCTTTTACTGCCTTAAAAAATGTCTTTGTCCAGGTCCACAAGGTAACTGTCCATCAGGGCAGGACTCAGGGCAAAGGCCTGGCAGGTCAACAGCAGCTGCTGGATGTGACAATGAAACAGAATGTACCAGCATTTGGATTGTAGTCACATGAAAAATTGTGGTCGCTGAAAAAATATTGCTGAATGTTATTTTAACAGGCAGGTACTATCATTTGCTCATTGTTTGCTCAGGAATATTTTGATTACTAACCAGTGTCTGTTGCTCTGTAACATTGCATCCATAATAAAACTGAAATTTAATGTACCCATTGAGGAAGTTTACAAAAATGACAATAAGTACTACACAGCTACTATAAATATAGGTACTGTAAATCAGTGACTGCTGCAACTGAGTAAGGTGGAAAAGATATCATCTAACTAAAGAATGCAAATATGGAGAGAATAAACTGGTGAGTGTGTTGCTGGCAGAGACAATGCATAACTGTCTGTCAGGAGGGAAAACAGCTGGTGCAGAATGAGCGGAATGAAAAGCCTCCATCCTGAATACTTTCATGACACATGCTGTCTTTAAATATCTTAAATAATGTATATGTTTATATTCTTTGTTACAGTGATGACATAAGTGCCATGTGTGGATTATTTTTACATAGATGACCTGTCAAACTGCCTTAATAAAGTATCCAACGGAGCTTAAAAATGTGTGAATATATAATCTCTTATCTGTCATTATGACAATCTACATTTATAAACCAGATGATGTCAAGTTGCTCATTTAATCTTCAACCCATCTCAAAATGCTGCCCATCTGTGTCCTCATTAAGGTTAAGATCTCATCTCATCCAAGTTTCCATACAGAACTGATGAGGTTTCAGTTTGACATTTTCATGCAGCATTCAAGAGTCCACACAAATAAAAATAAGGAACTGAAGGTAGAGGAAAAAATTAACCACACTTGAGGACCCTGATCTGGATTTAATTGTTTACTCCTCTTAGATCAATTGATGCTTAATAAGACAGCAAGAGAAAAGCATTACCTGCTGAGTGGGAGGATCAACCTTGCGCTTCTTCTTCTGGTTTTGCTTGTTGGTCCGGGGGTAGACAGTCAGAGCCTCCTGCCATCTACAAAGAGTCAAAGTGTTGATCCTACAATACTAAACGCAGATATAAAACTCCTGCAATTACTTTGGATCCATTTAATGCCAGTCTAAACACTAGCTGAGCTTTTTATTTATACATTTATTGTATGCTGCAGCTGCCCTGGGGCCTGGAACACACCGGTCGCCTCAAGGCAAAAATACACTGGAAAGCTCAGTTGATAGTAGTGTAGATAAAATAACTCACAATTTATACTGTACACTGTACACAGGGTTCCTACAGGTTTCTTCAAGTTAAATTTAAGACTTTTTATGACCTTTTTAAGAATACTTGGAACAGAATTTAATGCCCATTTCAAAAAACATTCCCAAAGTCAGCTTTCTCGGGTGATTTCGGGGCATGACTAATGGGTGCGCGTGTGTTGGGCTGAATGTTCTGTAATCATTTCTCACTGTGGGCTGCAAAGTTAGTGACAATTGGTTCCTAATTTCAATATAATTTGTCGGGTTGGAACAGGTGGAACTGAGTCAAATAACGTTACTTTCTTTGCAGCTTGGACATTTCCCAGACACATTTAAACACAGTACAGCGAACAAGTTCATAGCAATATAACTTAAGACCCACCATATCAATTTTAATACCTTTTAAAGACTTTTTTTAAGGTGCTAAATGCAAATTCAAGACTTTTAAGACTTTTGAAGACAAAATATAGAACATGACCTTGCTAAATATTATGTGACTGCATCATCAGTTTTCCTATAAATTTAATTAACAACAAAATGAAATCATACTGAAGGCCATTATCACAGGGAAACACTGTGTAGACTAGGACTGGCATTACCAGCTCTACAACAAAAAGTTGCTTCAGTAAACACACACACGTGAGGTAGACAGTGTGTCTCAGGCATTACAAAGTACATACTGTTGCATGCTGTGTGCATACAAGAGGATGTGGTTGGCATGCCTCTATCACAGTGTTGTGCCTTAAACTGTGACACCTGCTGTGGACTGGATTGTAATAGTTTCATACACATATGCAGAGGATTGTGGGTAGGAATATGCAGAATACTATACTAGCTTTTATATGGCAAATTCAACTAGATGGAGTAGTGGCATACTCAATTTGATAAAAATATTGAGACTATGGTACTATGGTACTAATGACATTAAAAATGAGAGTGTGTACTGAACATTTAATGAGGTGACGTGTTCTAAAGCTTATCAATACGTATAATTTATTTGGGTGAATAAAAATACATACACGTAAGTAATAGCAATAGAAACAGGCAACTTCTTCTGTGCCCTTTAAGAATAAGAACTCAGTGTCTGTGGCCCACAAAGTCAAACACTATTGAATTTTTGTTTTGCTTCACCTACTTTGTAAAGAGTAAAAAACCTTGGTGTCACACTATAAACTGACACTACAAACACATGACATACGTATAAATGAATACACACAACACTGGTTTTGTACTAAGCATATATATATGATATAAAACAAAACTTATAACACTGAAAATGCTATATTAGTGTTTGCTCAGGCAGATATTTAACCAGTGGTTCATGAGGGTATGCAATACAAAGAGAAGTGTGAGGAGCTTAACACACCCAGGAAAATCAAACAAGTTTAACATAACATACATTTTAAAAAGTCATGAAAGACCATGGCAACCAAGCCCCTGTCAGATAGCTACAACCACGTCAGGGAAATAATGATGATGAGTTGGCAGAGAACCAACACATGGGAGCTAGATGATAGAAAGTGTACAGTGAAAGAGCAGGTAGCATACTGTAGCAGAGAGTGGGTGTTGTGAGTCACAGTTCTCTAAGAATAGCCGTAATATGTATGCTATAGCCAAGGGAGGGGGGGTGCAGCATCAAATGTGCAGCAATGGAAGACAGACAAGGGGCAAGATTTAATTATCTGTCTTAAAGCTTAAAAATTGTGATCTGTGTACAGGCAGATGGGGGTTGGTGAAAATGGAAAGAGACGGTACAGCAGCAAAGAAGGGAACGGTTCAAGAATGTGCACTGTCACTGCAGTGTAGATTACAACTCTCTGAAGAGCACTGCCCAAACAGGACAGCAGGGGGCAGAGCAGATTTGGCAGCCACAGCAGTTGTGCACAATCCTCCACTCTGTACCAACTCTCTGTCATCCCTTCCCATCAGCTAAAAGACAAACTCCACCGCCCACCTGCATAACAGCACTAGCACATAAGGGCTTCTTTTTTTTTATTGAGTTTACACCTGTCTTACCCATTGATGATTTCTTTACACTCAGCCCGGATGAAGTGCTCTTTGTCGGGGGTCAGGATGCACAGCGAGTTCTTCTGACCTGTCCTGGACTCTCCGTCAATGACGTCAGAACACTGGTTCATATTGATTGTCCCCTGGGGCAGAGTGCTGGGCTGGAGGACACAACACAGAGAGTCAGAAAAGGAGTGTTAAGCAGAGAGCTGAACAGACGTGCCCACTTAGCACTCCACATGGTCGGTCTGTCTTCTCACTCAGCCCACCCAGCATCAGTTTTCATGCCAAGCCTTGCAATCCCTGCACTGATATAACAGTCTGTGCACAAGGCTACTGTTCTTGTTAAAGCTTGCTGTGATATTTTTGATTCTTGTCAAACATAATCCTGCATTTAAGAGACAGTAATTACATAATTACATCATGTGTGTTGCCTTAAGAATATATCACTCTTACAGGGATTTGAAAGTGGAAACAGAGAACTTGTTCACAACTTACTATGACTTAACTCTACTTTATAGCTGTCACCTAACACAGAATTATTGTTGCACTTATGGTTGCTGAACAGAGGTGGACTATATTACAAATGTGTGAAAAACAGAGGCATCTGGAAAGGATTAAGATGCAGACTAATGGGAAAGGAGAAAATGAAACTAAATAGCACTCTTACTTAATAGAACTATAATCCTCTACAACGATGTGAATATAGCTCCTCATTTCTACACAGCCATTTAGAATATCATGCCACAGTGAAGAGCCTGAAAGGACCCATGAAAAGGACTGTCTGTTCCATTTATAAACAGTGCAAGTGCATGAGTTCACTGAGCGGGTTTGAGTTTAATCTGTCTGATGCTTAGCTGTGAGGTGTAAACCTAACTACGCACACACTGACATGGATGCCATTTAGTACCTATGAATAACACGTCCAAAGGATTTTCAGAATAATACTATATTGTGTACAATGACTTGTGGTTTCACATGCAGGTTTATGTAAGCACACAAAGGCTTTGTACGAAGTCATGGCTCATTTCCAGTGAATAGATACTCCAAACTTGACTTGAACAGACGGGCACTGCAGTAAAACAGTTACTAAGGCAGATTATTAGAAAGACAGGAATTTAAGAAAACTGACTTTTGCATGTCTGCCCTTCATATCACCTTCTCAACATGGGGAGAAAATGTGATAGTAGCATGTTGACTGAGGGATTTATTTACTCACTAAATGACTGCATAACTAAGCACACTGGGCACAGGCAACTGTTTGAACAGCTTTTAGGTCCTACCTTCACTACGCATACGGGCAGAATTATAGACAACAAAATACCACAGTGGTTTCAAGCTATAAGTACCAGTTAGCCACAGATGATAAATTACAGCCCTCAACAAATCAGAATATATTAGGAGATAGAGCTGGTAACAAAATTAAAAGGTATCACGTTAGTGACCAAATAAATCTGACACAACTACCAAATTTGTGCAACATAACCATAGCCTGTCAGTAACAGAGCAATTTGAGCCTATGGATGGCCTCTAATGTGGACAGAGAAGTCAATAGTTAACAGTTTGTGGTAATCCCTCCCTGAAGGCGGTTAAGAGGCCATGCTGACTCTGTCACTGTTAAATCTCACTTCATTCTCAACTTTTACCACCGACTATATTGTGAAAAACAGTAGTAGCAAAGCAAATTGGTACAAGGAGCACAGAGGAGAGGGCTTAAAAGGCAGAGACAAAGAGCACAAACAGAGACATGAACATCTAAGCAGCATGAAATGACAGGTAGTTTGACATCTACCTGTAAAACAAGAGAGCCACAGAGGGAGTGACTCAGTTGGTCTTTATGTTTTGGCTCAGCTTCTTATGCCTACGCTTTAAAATGGTCCATCAGCAAAGGGCTCTTCACAGTGAGGTGAGAGGCCAGAGCAACAGCCGGGGTTGACAGACAGACGGACAAATAGACCTTTCGGACAGCTGGGCGAGGACCTAGGCCTGCTTCAGACTGGGCAGAGAGATTGGCGTCAGCTTGACCTGAGAGCCCTGTCACTCTCAGACATGGACACAAGGAAGGAGGTTTGAAGACATAGAGAAGTAAGGATGACAGACTAGAGATTAAGTCTCAAGCTGGTGGTCAAGAGGAACAGCAGTGCAGCGGAAAAAAAAAAAAACGCGGTTTTGAGGACTGGAACTTTGGCCTGCTCGGCCATCTGTCTGTGTAAACAAATCTAGAGTACAACACACATGTGAGCTTGTCCTTGAGCTGGGAGTCAGAAGAGGATAAACAGCAAAATATTTCTGATTCTGGGAACAGTTGTACAAGCAGATTAAGCCCCTGGTTCTATAATCACAGTATCAGATTTTCATGAATGCAGAATATAAATCTGAGTCTAGCAATGTCTCTGATAAAAACCTAGTTTCATAAAGCTGATTCATGAAGCTCAGAGAGATTTGAGCGCTCAGTAGGTGGTGTAAAAGTACAGTATATGTTTAAGTGGTGGCTGGGTGACAAGCAGCACGAGACTCCTCTTACATACATGCACCCTCCCAACCCCAACATTGTGTCAGCTAAGCACCAATACAAGGCCCTACTTTGGGCCAGCCACCATGGATCTAGCCCCCAGACCCAGGCCCCTCAAACCCACACCTCTCTGTCACCTAGCCTAGACCCAGTCCCCTCTCTCTGGGCCACCGCTCTCCACAATGAGGCCTTTGTGAGGCAGCGCCAGTTCACACAATGTGGGATTGTCAGCTGCCACAGTCCACAGAGCCACTCCTCCCCTTAACCCTCAACAAGGAAATGACCGAGAGACAAGAGGCCCAAACAAGTGTCCTTTTGTGATTTGTGCATGGAAATTATGAAGGCAGCACAAACTTATTCTTGTCTCTGAAGTTGTACAGACAATAGTATGACTACTGTGTCGATGGGAGTCATTGAGCGGAGTCTCGAGGGACAAGGGACAAATCAGAAAAGAGATTGGATTTCCCTTGTCCAGCAGGATGAGTGGGACAGAACAGGTGGACATTTGCCATCAGCACCAACTTATTTTGGAATTGACTAATGTAAAGAGTTTAAAAGAAGTAGCTCTACATGAAAAAGGGTATCAGCATTGCTATGACAACAGTGAGTCTAATAATACATCTACTATCCTTGCATCAGCAGCATCCTAACAACCTATCTTCCAAGTTTCAAATCACTTACTTTAATTAAACTAATGTAAAACTGTCAAACTAACAAAAAAAAACTCAACTAGAATCCAAGCCAAACAAAGTCTAGAACAAAATACAATTAATGAACATATAAAACCATGATGACTATCATGAACAGAAACAATTGTGCAAAAGAAAACATCAAATTAAAATGCTGTCAATCCATGTTTTACTCAATAATAAGATGTAAATAATAATAACCTAACTCTGATGTTGTAATTATTATTATTATTATTTGAACACTTCTCCAAGTATAGCCACTCAGTGAGGCCATCAAAGCAACTGATAATGATCATTTACAACATTACAGCTAGCACGCAGTTTATACAACTTAAATTCTATCATTATGCCCTGTGCATAGTTTAGGCTTCGACCTTCTCCTTCATTATACACTATTTATGTATCTTGTGATCTCGGTCCAGATGTTGTGTAGCATTACAACTGTGCTCATTAGGCACAAAACCTCAGTTTAGAAAATAGTAATTAGTAACCCCCATGCAAGTGTGCCTCTGCGCCCTTGGCTTCCTTCATTCTTGGCCATTCCACATCTTAGCAAAACATCCCTCTCTCCCTTATGACACAGCGGCAGAAATATTTGCTTCTTTTGGCAGTCGGCTGATGGTCTACTTTCATTTTTGGTTGTGAAGCAAAATTCTCTTCCTCTGCCATCAACATTCAGGGTTTGACAGACTTATTTGTAGTCATGGAAAGCAGAAGTGCACATAAAATGAATAACTTAAGAATACAATGAGGGAATGACATGCCTTTTAAATATTTGATTTGGCCAATATATGTTTTATTACATTCACTTGATTTTCATGCATTTCATAAGAGAATGAAGATGTGTGTAATATTACTCACTGACCAAGATATGTGCTTATAAAAACATCATGGCATCATAAACATCTGTTATTTGATATTAGGTGCCTGTCTGTCTGTCAAACTCATGTGGTGACAAATTTATGTGTTACTGTGTCTCTTGTTAAGTTACGCTACTCTTCTGCTAGACATGTAACAACAGGATCCTCTTGCAGTTTCCAAGCTCTTCACTATGCATCCAAAGCCATTTGACTTTGATCATTAAAGAAGTGGAAGCCAAGAGTAAAGCTGATGAACTGGCACCGCTTCATCCTGACTCACCAACATGGCCCGGAATCAGGTCTCTTCAGGGTCCAACATCATCTGCTCATTGCCGATAACAGCAATTATGCAATAAATCTTTCCTTAGCAACTTAAGACAACAGAGGTAAACATGCATTTTTGATATGAGGAAGCATGCCAATGACCAGCTGCAGGGAAATGTCCTCAGGTGCCAGACGGATGGAGTCACCTCTATTGTTGCTACAGAGGAATATCAAACACACTGTCTCAGCCTTTCCTTCCTAAGTCCATGGTGAGTGATCAGGGATACAAACGCAGATGTACACAGCAATCATGCTTAGACCTAGAGCCGATAGATTGGTCATGGACAAGATTACAATCATCACTGCCCTAGAGTCTTCATGGTCCTGTAATTCCACCCCAGTGCTGAGACAACTTTACGCTAGCACAATCAAACATGATATTTACCTTTGCCTCAGCTATAATACCGAGCCTAACCCCTGCCTGTAATTCAGACAGACATGCAGCACTATAAAAATTAGACCAAGCCATATGGTGGATATCTGACATCTCTGTTGTGAGGCCACGTAAAGTCTTCCAGACATACTAAAATACACCTCACTCCAAAGGTATGCATGCAAGACACTCAAATTAATGGTACAGTATATGTATAAGCTGGAAAACTGGTTACACAGCAACGGTATTACAGTGGAAGCAAAATGCAAAAGAGCCAGATCAACACAATATATACTAGTATAAAGTAAGAATAAAAAAAACCCAAAATGCCACACATTTTACACATATTTGTACCAGGTATTTCAGAGAGGACTGTGGGTGGTAGAAATACTGCTCTCCTTATGGAGAATGGTGAGAGGATGTGGGTGGTTTAATGCTGTGTTAGAAGGCCAGCAGCCGACAAAGCTGAGGATGCAGAGGAGGATGAAGAGGAGGGAGAGTTGGTGGATGAAGAGTATTTTCTGAGGCAGGTTTAGCTTCAAATACTGCTTTGGACTGCACCCTCACTGATGTGCAAATATGAACCACATCTTTATCTCTGTGGTATTTGAAGAAATTAAGTTGTACATTACTTTATATTCCATTATATATAGTCCTGTCAAATGATTAAAATATTTCATCAGATTAATCACAGCGTTGCTGTGGATTAATTTTGATTAATCCCAATTAAATGTCATTCATTTTTAATCTATATTAATCACGTTTCATTTTACATGAGCAAACAGACTCAAGAAAGAAGGGAATATATATGCACTTAACGTGTTTATTTAATACCTTCAACAACAAAACAACTTGAGTTTTTTTGCACTCAAATTTTCCATCCAGAGGGCCAACGTGCCGTTTAGCATCTTCCATCTTTATGGGTTGGTTCGGCTGTCTGTCACTAACAGATCAACTGCCCATTTGTGCATGCATGACAGTAACTCTACTTGGACAAACTGCCCCAGATGCATTGGCAGAGACATTCAGAGTCATTCTGCGCTGCAGATGAATTAATTGCATTAAAATTTTTAATCAAATTAATCATGATGATGGATTTATCCGCATTAACGCATTAATTTTGACAGGCTTAGTTATATACTGTATTATAATAATACCTTGGACATTTGGTTTATACCATGTCTATGCAAATGAATGCTTTATCAAAACAGAAGGCCATTCAACAGAGCAAATTCCTCCCCCAAATCCTTATAGCTGTGTACTTCAGTCAATTAAAACAATCTCCTAATGTTAGAAAAGGTTGAAAAAATAATTCATGTTACTCTGCTTTTTGAGAAATCTGCTTCAAATATAGTGGGTTCCTCCTTGGTTGTAGCCTGGTATCACCAGAATAATCCTCAGACGAGTGAAAAGATTACTGTCATGACTGGTTTGACTGTCTACCACAGCCAGCTAACCCACACTGATTAACCATGAATTAACTTAATTAAGATCCACAGCAAATCAGAGTATGTGTGGTCTGAAGCAAGCATTTGGAAATAAGTGTGAGGGTCTACTCAGAAGATAAGAACCCAGAACCACAGGGAAAAGACATTTATACTGTAACAGGGTTACACAGAGTGTGGTTCATGCTGATGTTCATGGGGTTTTAAATGGTAGAAATGGTAGGCTTTCCTACATTGACAAGAGCCAGTGTTTAAAAACTTCAAGAATCACAGGTGAAAGCTCATTGTCAATGTGTCAAGGTATATCAGTCCAACACAACAGGAAAACATAGGTTGGCTCAGCCTATGACTGTTCTATGCTGAATGAAAATCAGTCATCGGCCAGACCAAATGTTTCATGTGTCTAGTTCCCAGGCTACCTCAACCCATGCCCTCCTCTTCCAATGAGTTGCATGAAAATTGGGGCTGTAGTTTTTACGTAACCCTGCTGACAGACAGACATCACATAACCTTCTTGACGTAGGTAATAAACAAATAAAACAGACGTGGGAGAAAACATAACATCTTTGGAGGAGGTAACTAAAGAAAAGACAGACTGTGAGAAATCTCTCAGTTTGTCTGCTGATAAAGTAGATGGGTAAGTTGCAGAAACAGGTGCTACAATCAAGTTGTGTCCTGTCATGTTTGCTTGTCAGACTGTCTATGCAGCGTATAAGTGTATGAGGTTTGCAGACACCTAACTATTTTCTGCCCTGCTCCCTTGAAGACTAGGACAAAGCTTTAATTCACAATGCCAGTATTAACCTGATGTATGTTAATGTTGTCTCCTTGGTGTGGCACTCACTCCCTCACTACTAGACCAGTAAATCCTACAGCTGCAGGATCAGGGAGAAAGTATTTGCAATAAAAAATAAAAAAAAGACATTAGTTCCACAATCACAAGGTGGCTCATAACAGCAGTGTCTGAATTACTGCAGTGTCCCACAAGGTGCTCTGACACAGCACTTTGAAAAGTAGGCCAAGGTGAATATGCACTCATTATATGCTGTGGCTATGGCAAAATCAGAGTCCTGGAGAAAACTATTTCCATCTAAAATATGTACAATCTTTGCACAAGATGTCCATAAATACCACTCTCTCCAGCAGCCTAATTACTAACAATTGAGTTTCAGCATCTCAGTCTACACTATGTGTAGAAATTACATAAGACCTGCAGTCAGGCTTCAAATAACTCTTTGATAGTGACTGCAAATCTGCCAAAGCTGTGCTAAGTCAACGCAAATTAGCCCATCGGGCATGAGGGAAGAAAAAATGGGGAAAGGATAGAGAAATGTTCCTTTGGGATCTTATCATAATACTAAGTTTTAGGGCTAGCTGTTTTTCCACAGAGCTAAAGACCAGCTTCCCACAGGTCCAGGTCTGCTGGTTAGCAGCTAACCTGCTTCTCAAGAGAGCAATTCTGAAGATTTAAAAGCAAAAGGCAGACAACAGTCAATTTTACACAAATGTGTGGCTTTTTAGGAAGACTTCTTGTCATTTCACAAAATAATTCATCTTGGAGATTTCATGAATTGCCAGCAAAACACAATGAAGCCCATCTATGATAAATTACCATGAATTAGACCTTAGTAAACAATAGCTAACTGAAGTCACTATATCCTCCACAAATACACATACATAACTTGGTCAAGATAATATTTTTTGCCCTTGTTGAAAAACCTGCGTATCAACTCATTTTCAGCTTTTTAGCTTGCTGTAGTTAATACTCCTGTGAGACATTTGGAGGGAAGAGTATTTTGCATTCTCTTAAAAAGGTGAGAAAAGACAGAGAGATAAATTTCAAGCTGATTAAGTGTAGTGTTGGGAGGTGTGCCAGTGTGCAGCTGCTGAAAACAGGACTTTTAGGCCAGGCTCAGAA
The DNA here is from genome assembly GCF_902148855.1 of Sphaeramia orbicularis. NCBI lineage: Eukaryota > Metazoa > Chordata > Actinopteri > Kurtiformes > Apogonidae > Sphaeramia > Sphaeramia orbicularis. Next base: position 34,500,639 of record NC_043975.1, on the reverse strand, counting down.
GAAGCTCAAGCAGATTATTGCAATAACTAATAATCAGATACAACTCAACACACAAAATCTGGAAGTTATGCGAATTTTACAAATAAAACCTTTCCAAAAATGAGGCCCAGAATTATCAGTAAAACTTACACTGGGTTTCTATTTTCACCTACATGTGTTTATGTTCAATGTTTCTCTTTGTGATAGTATTCATATGAAATGTCACCACAGCCATCTTCAAGGCTGCACTTTCTTACTAATAATATCCTGACTGCAGATCCATGACCCTAACAGGTGGTTGGACTGGCAAGTCACCAAGCTGAGGTAAAAGGTGAAAGGTCATCCAATACACCTGCACCTGTTGCACTTCTGAAAGACATACAACTACAGCTGTGCCTTCTCCAGACTATCACAGAGCAGCAGCCTATCAGGCTCAGAGTCTTGGCCCAGGTTATAACTGGACTTCATCCAGCTGGGATGTCTTACTGCAGTGATGTAACTAATTCAAGTCTTCAATCAGGCCAAAACTAGAAAAAGCACAGGGTTAGGATTTAAGACCTGGAATCTCGTATGGTAGTAATATGTGCTTAAATAAAGAATTGTAAATCCAAGTCCAAATTAGAACTGCAGCGATTAATCCATTAGTGGTCAATTACAGGTGATCACAAAAAGCAACTATTTCAATAATCGTTTAATTGGGTTGAATAATGTTTTTATGCGGAAAAAAAAACAATGTTCTCTGGCTCTTTTTCTCCTCTTTGAGAGCAAACAGAATATTTTATGGGGTGTGAAACAAACAAGACTGAAGATACTTTTCACCATTTTCAGACATTTCATTGCCCAAACAACAGATTGATTAATCAAGAAAAAATTACGTGGATAAAATGTCATGAAAATTATTAATTCATAAGACAAGCACATTGTCTATAGTCTAACAAAGTAGTAAAATAGATGCATTTTTACTTCTTAACAAAGCATGTCTGTCAAATGTCCTTTCACTGCCTACATCAGACGTGCAGACAACTACCCACCTACCCCACTGTTTTATTGGTGGTTGTCTCAGAGCTGCCTAACCCTTCACCCTGATGCTTTAAATGAAACCTTTTGTCAGTGTCCTGGTCTAGGGTTTAGAGCAAACTGAGCAAGCAGTCCGTCAGGCAGTGTTTGGCTTTATAGACAAGGGAGAGTTTGGGGGGGAGAAGAAGTTACACAATACTGCTGGCTGCTCTCACCAACACAAATGATTTATTGGCCAGAAAGAAGTGGAATGAAAGACAGAGATACGACCGATTGGCAGAATAGCCGAAAGTGAGGAGGTAAAATGATGTGAATGCGAATCAGACTGAGTAATGGGGAAAAGAAAAAGTGAGGACCATGCAAAGTGAGTGGACTTTGGTTTAGCCAAAGCCTCCTGGAGCCAGCCTTTCTCTGGATAATGAATGGTTGGAAATCGTTAAAAAGAACAAGAAAATGAGAGAAGACACAAAAAGGAGGATGGTGGTAAAAAGACACCATGAAAAAGGGAGCCTTTTAAGGACTTCTGGCGCAGAAGTGGACAGCTATCAAGCACTGGCTCAACCCACATGGCAATCATATTCACTAGGAGAAATTCAAGTTCACCATCAAGTGGAATCCCACATCAACAGAAAAGTGATACCTTATGAGAAACGATTATCCCTTTACTCTGAGCAATATAGTACTGTTTTACTCAAGGTGCTGATAGACCTAGTGCCCAGTGTTAAATGATCCTGTCCTCAGTCTCATGCAGCAGTGAACACTAATATCATAATAAACCAGGGTTCAACCCAGGGACTGTCGCACTTAGAGCCTTCCTTACTGAAAGCTCAAAATGTGCAACAATTGGGACAAGTTAAACAGTTTATTGTTTCAGTAACTTAAACAGCTTTTTACTCAAAGAGGGCAGCATAGTCTGTTTAGTGTGTGTTTGTGTGTATTGGGAAAAACAATGTTGTTTCACTGAATGTAATTTGAATATAATAAGTGCAAATTGAAAAGGATTATTTTTAGACTCATTAAGCTTTTTTGGCTGTGGAGTCCACACATAATAAAGTGGGAATGGGGAACTGCAGGATGGGTCAGTGGGTAAGAAACAATGACGATACATGTCTGCCTTTCACATCTGATCTCTGAGTTAAAACAAAAACAAAATACCAATTATATTTTGTTTCAAATCAATTTAGTGTCAAATCAGACACATATGGCCAAATGCCAATGGGTTTCATGTACGCGTATGAAAGTAATTAGTAGTTATTGAGAAGTTACATGAAAGTAGCAAGAACAAAGCTGTGTAGAACAGCAGCTGTCACACTCAGTGCAGATCTAATTTTAGTGGCAGAGTTGAACTTTTAGACTGCAGATTTGAAAAACACACAAAAAACACAGTTTTTCTTGTTGCACAACTTTTAGAAAAGACTGGTACAGAATAAAATGCATACACAGGTGATATTCTCTGTCTGGTTCCATTTTAATTCTGATAACCTAGATGAGCCAGTGTGTATGTATGACAGCCATCAATTCTCATGCTATGGTATATCTTTTATATACTGCTGCAATCTCACATCCGACTGAAAAAATAGCTATTCAAAAGGAGTGGAAGAGATAAGATTTTATCTTCACAATATCCGGGATGATGTGTTGACTACAGCCAAGACAGAAACTAGAGACCACTGAAAAATCAGGCCAAAAGGCTGCCAGAGAGTCAGATTCATCTACCCCAAAAAGTCTCTTCTTTGGCACATCTTCTGTGAAATGATTCATTGCATTCAGCTTAATCATACTCTTCTGGTAATGGTAAACTCATGTCTAGTCAGAAAGCACAGTGCTCAGCTGGAGAGTGGACATGCATGTGGGGTTATTCAGAAAAGAGCTGAGCTCTTGGTTAGCCATCAGTGAGAGTGGGTGGATAAAAAAACCTCTGCCTAAGCAGGATGTGTGATCACTCCACAGTCTGCCAAACTGTGTCTTGCCTGATTTATATGAAAGCAATAATCAACTGTTTGTTGTGTGCTGTGTCACTTGCAGCATTACATAGTGTTTGGTCAGTGTAGACCAGGCCTAGCCAAGTTTACATTCCAGCGTATCAGTTCCTATTTGAACCCAGAGGAAGGAAGGGCAGGGGTTAAAGAAGACTCACACACCATATCTCTGCAAAACCAAGACATGCTCCATCTAAGACCAACATTTTGCAAACACAAATTCTCCTAAACCCTAAACCACCTTTGTATCCACTGGATTGTGGTAAAGTTTTGTGTACTTCAGTCTTTACTTCCCTTCTCTACTCTGTTTCCCATGATTAGCTGTGTGTGGAAGACTGCAGCTTTCCTATAAGTATACCTAATTTGAAGGGGTGGGGTGCTCAGCCTCCATTTACTCTGTGCACAGCATGCCTCAAGGCAACAACACAGTTAAGAGGCCCTGCCCACTCATCCATCCCATACAAACTCCTCATTCTCAACCCACCACAAGACAAAAGCCCCTGAAAATTGGTTAAAAATAGACCACAATTTCATGTTTCACAAGGTACAAAAGAAGCGCAGTGAGGATTTTTGCATGTTTCAGCATGTTGTAAGGTCTTAAAAGTCTGAGGGCAAACAAGCTGAGGTTGTATATTCTCATGACAGATATTCGGGTGAGAAGCAGCAGAATAGTTTGCCTGAAGTTAGAGGAATGCACAAATGTGTGGGAAACGGAAGAAGTTTCCCAAAACTCACTCAGCTTTTGGAAAGAGCTATAGGGCAGGGGTCCACTACTTGCATTCCAATAAACACAGGAGTTAAAGTGAAATGAGAATGATTTCAACAGTTGAAATGTCATGAGAACATTGTGCTCTCTTTGGAACAACATAAATATGGCAGTGATTTAGGCAGCCAAAAGCAGTCAACACAAGACAAATGCAGTTTGAGTATCTGTGAATTGGACTTTTGTGTGTAAATGAACAAATTGCATCATTTTATTAGTAGCTATATTGTGCTTGAATCTCTTGCAAAATGCATTATCTCATCAGCATAAAAATACAAGCTAAGTTTCCTCTTGCACGGAAAACAGCTGAAGCGAGTATATATTATCCTCCAACAAAAATAAGCAAGAGCCTTCAGAGGATGGCATGTCCCCCAGCTCTAACAAAATCAGAAAGTGGTTCTTAACACTGATGTTAGCTTTATTTGAGTTTGCCTAGTGACAGCAGGAGTTGAATAGTGCCTCAATTATTTTGTGAGTAATTTACAGAAAAAATATCAACTGGTTCTTTAGTCCTGCTCTGGGAACAAAAGGATGGCAAATGGCATGACTGACAAAAAACAAATGGATGACAGACAAAGAGACCACTTCAATGCGTTACTGATAAATAACAGAATGTTTGACAGAAAGTATAGAATGGTTTTCTTGTTATACTCAGGTAAGAAATGCTGACAAATGGACAGACAGATATCCTCATCACTCTATCCTTTATAAAATGAGTCAGTATAAAAGTAGCTGCAAGTTCAGTGACCAGAACAGAGATTGTCAAGAAAAAAACATCAGCCACATCATATGATGAGGGTGCGTGTGTCTACTTGCATTAGTAGAAAAGGTTACAATTAGGTCAGAGTCGGTCAGTGGAAGGTAGGTGTTGAGTGAGATATTTAGGACAGCATAGCAAAGCAGTTATTAGAGCATGGGTGCTGATCATTTTAACTAGCACTGATGTCACCAGCGTGGCTTTGTGGAGCTGGAGAGTTCTTCACTCCCACAAGCATAACCCCACAACTAGGTGATAATGGATTTCTGTATGTATGTGTGTGTGTGTGCTTCTTACAACAGCTCAAATAACTAGCTTAATCATACTGTTTTGTTAGTGCAACCATGCTAAGTCACCAAAAGACTGATAACAAAAGACTGATAAACCTTAAGTCAGTGTAGAATTGCTTTTCACTCTTTTTTTTTTTTTTTTAAACCTTACGACACCTGTTCCTGACATGGCCTCTGAAGTCAAGCGGACTCAGTCCCAGGTGCATTCACTCACACACTCACACACACGCACACACACAATCACTCTCCCTGCTCACACAAAAACATGTGCAGCTCAGCACAAACTATAATTCTGTCCTACACAATTGTTTTGATGCTGTGTCTGATGTTTTTCTCTTCAGCTACTGTAGAACGGCTAGTGCACAGTATGACTGAGCTAAAGACAACCTCAGCCCACACATAAGTGCTTTGCTTCCAGTTTGTTCTGTTCTGTATCTCTACAGTTGGGACAGAGACAGGACGAGTTTTCTACAAAACAGAGAGTAACTCTGTCCCATGTTTCACATGCCATGGTCAACTGTTGTTGGACAAAGGGACAAAACATGTTGCCTCGGCAACGCTCCCCTGAAATAACTGTGCTCTGTGACTCTGGGAAAATCTAACTTGTATATTCACAAAATGAACTGATGGAAGACTGGTAGTAAATACATGATGTCTTTGCATTTTAAAGAATATTAAGTATACAAAGGTAGAATTTCATTGAAACTAGCTATGTTTCAACCCAAAACAAGTCCTTTGTTTGGAGACATATGCAGAAATATCTACTAAAGCCTTGGCCTTGCATGGCAGCACATGTTCAATGCAGACCAGCATTTTCAGCTATTCGCCCACGCAATCCTTCAAATCAGTGACAGGACATGTTTCTCTTTATCTTGCGCTCACTGCAGCTACATCTTCAAAGCTGCCATGTCCTTTGCATAAAATGATGGCGGTGATGTTTCGTGTTGGGTGTTCACTGTAGGTGGGCAACCCCAAATCGATGGCTCAGAATTGTGATTTCTCCCAGGCTTTTGCTAACCCATTTCCTTTCCCCCAAAGCTGTGCCACATCCTGCAGGTTAGAACCGCAACCCATCTGGGTGTTGGTTAGAGCCAAGACACAAGAGCCATAAAACTAGTCAGAGAGGAAAACAGAGGGGCACCTCCTCATCTACAGCCCCAACCCAGTGTTCTCAGATGGGAGCTCTGATGTGGTCCGGAGCAACATTATACTGGCAAATACTGACAGTCTTCAAATCTGACCTGATGTCATCACAATACAAATTTCATACTGATCTGAAAAGCAGTCTCTCTTTTGTATGTAAAGCTGATTACATTTGACATATTTGCACCTGAACATTTCAAACTGTACACACACTACCTCTGCTTGAAGCATACAACTATTCAATAGAAGGCATAATATCTACGGCACACAAATGTAAAAAATATGGTTTAGGTATACTTTTAACCTAGCTGCTCATTAATTACCTGCTGAAATGATGTCAAAGCTGACATTCATAAAATAAAATACTACTCACATCCCTTCTAACCCTTCCTGAGGATATTCATTGATGATGTTCTACACAAATGTTAAATATATACACAATTAGCTACAATTACAAAGCTTACTGTTCACCACAAAACAATTATTCAAAGGTACTTGTGACAAGAAGCGTTCTAAATTTAGTGTCACTTGATATCTCTAGCAACAAACCGTTATTACTCTCCTTTTGATCATCTATTCAGGAGCAAGATGAAAAGATGAAGAGTGACATGCTGAACGATCAATGAAGGGCAGAAGTACATTCAAGGCCCTTCCTTTGTCTCACCTTATAAAAACATTATGTACCTTTCTAGTGTCATTCTAATTTATCACTGCATACAAATACCATTCTTCAATACAGATTTATTGCTATTTTTGGTACATAAAATAAATTCATGTTGTGGTGATGACAAAACGTCCCTACAATTAGATTTAGTTAGTAATCCAACATGAGTTTAGCCTCCAGCCGGTTTCACAGAAAAGAAGAAAAATCCACAAAGCATCTTAGCTTCTGCTATATACAGTGTATATAAACCTTCCCTCCTGAGAATCTCCCATACAGTATGGATGGACTAAATCAATAAGAGGAGCACAGTTTCAACTGCTGCTTTCAAAACATAACCCACATATAAAAAGAGGCTATCGAGTATCACTGGTTTGGTCAATCAATATGAAGTAAACCCACATGCTGCAGTGCAATCACAAGAGACGTCATACAATAACCAAACAAGTGATCGATCCACTTCATTTGTAACACCTAATTTTTAATGCACTGATATTAGTGCCATTTAAACACACATAACTCATCTGGGCATTGGGTGGTTTTTCCAGTTTTCTCTCAGAACAGGAAGTTACACTGGGGCTTTTGCTCAATGTGTGTGTTAGCCACTTAAACAAACACACAGCTTGGCACATGACTTTCAGTATCAACGCACTGTGGTGTCATGTCATTTCGATTTACACTGCTGACCTTGTTGGCTTAGTATTTAACACCTTCAGAAATTACAGTACGAGAGAAGGTCCTGTTGTTAATACCCGTCATAGTCTGTGGGTCAGATGAAAAGCTGCATGTAATCATGCAGTAACCAACCACTCTGTCATATACTCATAATTATAGTTACTGTAACTGATCAATCAATGTCAGCTTTTGGAATAAATACTATGTTTAACTTTGGGCAGAGAAAATCTGGCAGTCAGTGGGTAAACAAGGTTTCACTCACATTTCGTCCAGAGCATAGCGGAGCAAGCCGTGCTCGTACAGGATGAAAAAACCTCCTTTGCCATTTCTGCACAGATCAAAAGAAGAAATGTTACTTACTTGGTCATATGATTGATATTTGGCATCAAGAACTGCATCATCATTTTATAAGGGGTGAAGCACATGAGGGAGTTGTATCTAGCAGAAATACATTAACTCTTACTATTTTACTAACACTCAATTTAGCCACTGCGTTAAACAAGTACTGATATATGACAAACAGTAGAAAAATATGACAGTTTCTAAAGCCAGTTTTGTTTTGTTTTTTAGTTTAACTCCACCTGTAAACAAGCCAAAGAATTACTCCAATTCCAATCCCACTAAAACACTCATGTGCACACAAACAGTTGATTACACAAGGGAAAGCAGGCCTTTGGGAAACAGTTGCCATGCAGTGGCAAGCAACTTCCTGGCACATTTTCAACTCATACTGTATCAAAAGGCTTTAAAGCAGGACTGACTACATTTCATATTCAGACTTCCCTTCAGCAATCAATCATCAGGTTTTTGATTGCTTTTCCTAATCAGGAAGAGACACATCACAGATCGGAAACCTGTTTAATATTCCAACTAAATACAGTGACTACAACACAAGAGGGAAACATTATTAATGGACTCAGAAGAAGCTATAGTTGTCATGTTGAAAGTACAAGGTCAGATGTAACACAACAACCTGTCATTTTATCTCTACCTCCCCCAAGGAGGTTATGCTTTCATTACAACATTCTCAAAGTGCCCTTGTAGTTTGGTCGTTTAATTGATTTTTGTGAAAATGACAGAGTGACAGTCTCTGCTGATCTCTCATTGGCTGGATCAGCTCTCAGTTGCCTCACTCCTTCCTAAATACATCGTTTTATCTAAGTGTTAAATTTCCTGGGCTCTAGCTCCGACAGGGACCACTCCATAAAATATTGAGTGGTGCTTTGTAACCTAAAAGGCAGAGGAAGGTCTCAAAGGGGGTGGTGGATAAGCTCACAGACCATGTTAAAAGGTCATTATATCGTCAGATGCCATAAAAACATGATGTGGCTTCAAAGGGGGAACTAAGAAGCAAATAACAGCATCTAAATACTGTTATGATTCCAGTTGTGTTGATGTACGGAAAGAAGACTACCAAAAACGCACAAACCTGTCAAACAAAGTGGTCCTAAAACATGACTCATCCAGCACGTCAGCTTTTTTCTCTATTATTTGTTTGTTGGCAAGTGAAAACCTCACTGATCTGCATGCCTCAGCACAAGGTAGAGACCACCCATTACACAACCACAGTGAAAAGGTGTTTGTAAAAATTTACAAGACACATAAGTGATAAAGTCAAACTGACAGCAGACTATTGACAGTAGTGGAGTTGAAGGATCCAGAGTTGCTTTTCCCAAATCCAATGGAAACCATCAGTGCGGTTGTGGAACTGGGACTTTTCCTACACCTCCCCCAACGTTCTCATACTCCTCTTTGGGATGCACGCCACAATACAATCAGGAAAACTGATAAGGCAACTGGAGCAACAGAGCAAGTGTCCCATAATGCGATGCTTAGGGAGCAGAATTCATTAATAAAGTCAATGTTAGGTGTATTATTACCTCAGTAAAGAGGGCTTCTTCTGGCTGATGCCAAGCCTGCTACTGAATGCTGATAAATCCACGAAAAGTAGCTACAGGGCCTCAACTAGCAGCCCTCCTGCCTGTTTATTGATATCGAATGGTAACAAAAATGAAGTGAAAAATAAAGTAGGCCAGTTTGTCTACTTTTATCTGCCATTTCCTTACTTGGAATTATACTAAATACTGCATCTCAAGATTAGTCTAGCTAAACCATTTAGTGTACTTAATAGCTGGAGCCAAAATGCTCCAAATGCATTAAAAACAAACCAAAAGAGTACAGAAAAGGTCAAAAATAAGTTAGACACATAATCCACTTACCCGAGATCGTGCAAGGGATTGTCAAAATTTGTTCCCTCTGGTGCCAATAGCAGCATCCCCCATATATAGGCTTTGCCTGGTGAGGAGACAACACAATTACAATGTTGAAATTGAACAGTAACAGATACATTAACATATTGATTTACAGTCCAACCATGCACGTATTAAATAACTTCACATACAGTAATGACTGTAAGCTAGTCCCTAATATCCTATACAAATAAAAGTGGACCAACATAAACTGCTCACACACACATACACAACTCCAGGAAGGTGTCTATTAGTCAAATTCACTGGCTGCCATGACTTGACTGCAGGCTACAATCTCCAGCTGGCCTATTCAGAACACCATGCTGCCATGGAAAAAAAGGAAAAGGCTACCACACATGATTTTCCTTCTGATCCTTGAAGTGGGTGGGACTGCTGTGGTGGAGGGGCAGCAAGAGGCAGAAGCCAGCAAGAAAACAGTGGATGAGAAGTAGAAAAAAGAAGTAGCAACAGGGCCTTGGAGCTTCTGTGCTACAGATTGCAAGTCAACTTGTACTGAGAAGTGAAGTTGGCCTGGCAGTGTTTCTTAAATACTTCTGGTACGTACTGAAAAGTCGCCACCCTCACGGTCAGCAACCTTTGTCAAGCTAAAAACAAAGGTCCTGCATACTTGTTGTTTAATACAGAGCACATATTGTACTATATAATACTAGACTCAACTCTACCTACACTGTAAACAGCTTAAAACAATAAGTGCCTTATGTAATTTGCTTGCAGCTCCAAGTCTATGAAAATAGTAGCTCACAAATCAAGTGGTGAAAAGCTCTGGCATTTTAAAGCTGCCCGGCTCCTTCGTGTCCTTCTATCAGTGGTTTTGATTACAGTCTAACTTGACCTCTATGCAAAGTTATGTATAATCCACCATAAAATCCTCTTTTACTTTTGATTGCAGAAGGTGCAGGACATTTCTCAGTTGGGAGACTTTTTGAGACAAATGACATAACAGGAATTTTTCGATGACTAATTCTCCTTTCAACCATGAAATTGAACAGTTACACGTTTGAGGAGACAAAGCAATAACTACTGAAGATACAGAAGGCACTGTAAAGACTGCAGGAAAAGAGAAATTATGGTTCAGGAAGACTGATACTAGGACACCATCTCCATCCATGCCTGTGGAAAATCAGTTTCAAGTCAAACATTAAGACCGAACACAGCTGAGGAAAACTCCACATCTCTCCTCACATGACCTGACATTAGTGTGAATGGCAAGGCCTCCTGAGAGAAAAAGAGATGAGACAAATCTAGGTCATTTTTTACCCTCCAATGGTTCAGTGGTTTAAACACGAGTCACTTGAGTATTCCCGTGCCTTTATTTCACAATCAGACCTACCTCCTGTTCCTCCTCATCAAACACAACAGCATTTTACTTGATAACTCAAACTTTAAGAGGTAAGTTTGTGAGGGTGAGGCAAAGGTCTCTGGCCGGAAATATGCATGGAATGGAGATTTATAGACCTTCAGGACTTCTCATTTTAGGAGGACACTTAACATTGATGACCTGTTTTGGATCTACTATGTATGACTGCAAATGATAAACTTTCACTGACTGCACTTATTAAAGAATACACTTGAGGGGCAAAAGAGCTGAATAGAAAAGCCCTCAAGTGCATTTCCAGCCTGTCACAGGTCATAATAGAGAACATGGAGGAACAAAAATGAAAATTTAAACAATGGTCTTGGATCCAGTTAAGATAGTGCAACACTGGAGATGCCAGGTCACTAACCTTTGTACCTTTGTAACCTGGATAGGTGACTCAGAAGTTGTAGTACTGAACACCAACAAGTCACTATATCTACCTACCATGTGAGTTCATTGTGGACCTGATACAGTCATTCACAACCTGCCAGTATCAAACAATACAGTCAGCCGGGGAGTATTCAAGGTAGTATTTCCATTTGCTGTAAATATTGTAACTGAAACACTGCGCAGACAGTCTCCTGACCACAGTTCATTGGAAATATTGGAAAACAACAGCCCGGCCAAGAAAAAAAAACTGACTAAAATTGAAATGCCAGAAGTGATATGAGGCTGTAGCCCCCTGTTTGGGACCTTTCAGCTTTTATCTATGCATTTATTACCAAAATAGCACAGATCCATAGATTCAACACGAACAGCTGATAAAGACTACTGTGTTGGGTGCTTGGAGGCTGGGCGTGGGCCTATGTATCTGCATGGAATAAGGTCAAGCCCTTGGGCTGGAAACTGTGTCCAATTAACCCAACCTTTTCATCATGGTCCACTGAGCAAACCTCCTCTGAAAGGGCCATATCTAACTTTTCATACACAACATTACATTTTAAGTTACTACCCACACAACATCACACGTTACAAAATATTACATAATGAGAAGTGGCATATAAAAAAACCCTGATTTTATTTACCTGATTTAAGTCCTCATCGTTCAGCAAATGTGATTCTCTGGCTTAAAGCAGTTCTGACATTTACTCTTTGTTGAAAATGTTGGCTTGGAAATTTTCCGGACAAAGGATTGGTCTTGGAAGACATGGTTGATGGGGAAAAAAGCGTCACTGCAGAAAATATACGATTCAATAGAAAAAATTTTCGCAAAACCAAACTGGTAGGAGCCAACTGGGCGAAAGATAACAGCACTACTTCTGATAGCGAAGGAAAAGCGCAGAGAGCTGTGTGTGTCTGCGTTCACCTGTCCCGCTGTTACCTGAGGCGGTGAGGAGCCCCTCGTTAAAGTTTATATCTATGATACTCATGGTGCGCGAGGGGTTGCCTCCCGCAGCTAACGTTGTTTGCTAACTTTGGCTATTGTAAACAGGCTAACACAAAAGTTCAATAAGTCGTCGAGAGCGGAGACGGTGGTTTTCTTTTCTTATATGCCTTCTCCAGAGGGGTGTCGACGTTTCACAGGTGACATTCCAGGCCTGGAGCTCACTGCAAGGTCCCGTCATCCTCCATCGGGCGGAACGGCCGATACCGAGGGAGGGAGTCCACTTTGGCCCCTCACTCGTGTCTTCTATCTAACAAGTGATACCGATTCATTGCCGTTAATCAGTTTACGCTTCTAACCGTCGCTGTTCAAGGCAAGCACCGCTATCCAACTTTCGAAAACGGCCATCGACTCGGCTGTCATTCCATCGGAGCCATATCGCTGAGTCCCGCTGAGTCGTAGCAGCCTTCCAGTTGGCACTGATACGCAGTCTGCGGCTGATGTTTTCGTGAAATCCTGGCTGGGGCCGGACATCCAGGCGGTGGAGGGATGGGGAGGCGGTCGGGGAGAGTGGAAGGGTAACGGACGGCACGGGTAGACCAATCACAATTGATGCCCCGCCCATAGACGAGGTCGTGTCTCTGTTTGTCCAATAGGAAGCTTCATAACTTACAGCACTGTGGCTCATGCTAGGTGGGCTTTAAAGAGCCCATGATAACACAAAGTTGGTGTAAAACTGGGATATTAGTGATCATATCAGTTCTTTTAGACAAATAGGCAAAATGTCAAATAACAGTTCACGATGAAAACCATTGAACCATTCATTTTTGGAATTTTCTCATCAAATGGACTTTTTTTTTATCCAAAGTGTCTTGTATGTTATAGGTATAGTTGTCAAGATTTGTTGCTGATTCTTGATACTCGTTTGTTCATTTCACCTTAGAAGAAAAAGAAAAATGTTGTTATTTATATAAGACTGCCTGAGGGATATTTTCTGAATATCTAGAAATATGATTATCTGCTGAATCTTAACTGATGTAATGTGTCATAGGGTATTTCAAATGTAATAAATACTGCTTTCAAATTTGGGATGATTGTTTTGGAACTTGTCAGATGTTTGCTGTTTTTGCTTTATATTAAATGCTTTGTTTCTGTCCTCAGATATCTTGAGGGAGTACTGGAAATAGCAGTTTTAACCTACTTTAACGTGTTACGCCTACAATAAATCATAGCATATGTATCTTTAACATCCACATCATCAGCCTGCATGTGTTGTTATTGGAGCTGTTACTGTCTACTATGGAGTAGGAAGGAGCCTATATGATGAAGACTATTAGTGCAAAATGATTTAGAAAGGTGCAAATGAAGAAAAAACATAGCTCAAATATAATACCCAAAGGTTTAAGAAAAGGCAGGTGTTACTTTTAAATAAGGAATGTGATCCTGGTGAAGTGTTATGATTTCAGGCTACAGAGCACCATCTGTTGGTCTTAAATTTCCAGTGTCTGAGTCCAAGACTAGGTCATGTTATGAGATGGAAACAAACCATCTTGTGCAAATATGTCGCAGCCAAAGCAGATGAATGGTAGAAAGCAGGTGGAGTTGAGTTTGTGAATTCTGCAGTTCTTCAACCATGTAAAAGGCAGACTAGTGTGGAAACACTGACGGACACTTCCCGTAGGCAGTTTATTTTAAGCCGAGCCTATAAGTGTCTCCTGATTTTGACAGGAGGAGAGGAAAGGCAGAGGAGAACTTTAAGCACTTTATAGTTAAGATGACATTCCTGACAGTCTAATCATTGCAGACTGTGACTATGATATGCAAAAGAAATGCATACTGTACACAGAATGAACCATGAACATGTCTCCTCAGAATACAGAAAAGAAGATCAAGAGTGTCTGATGTTGTTCAAGTTCTTAGAAATCCACATTAAAGAGACAGGCAACATTTTTTCACTTTGTCTAATTTTATGCTCCAGTTTTATCCTGTCATGAAATTATAATACAGCATGTGTTTAAAACAGATGCCTCAGTACACAAATATTAATTCTGTCATTAAAAAGTCACTTCTTTATTCAGTTCATACAAGACTTAATCTTTTATTTAGGGTTCTTTTTGTGGGTCAAGGTAGCAGTGTCAACATAAAATACACAGTGATCGGGCCATGTTAATAACAACACACACAGTATAACACTGATCATTTTAAACATCCAAATAAAGAAGTCAATAAAGCACATTTCAGTGATGATTAATACAATGCTCATAACTCTGTTCAGTTTTATGGTTAATCATGTTGTTTATGTAACCTTGAGAAAGACAAAGCAAATATTGGATAAGTAACAAAAATATAATATCTTAATGCTATAACCATGATATAGGTATAAAATATATGTTTCAGTCATTTAATTTTTATTATCTTGTAACACAAGCATTATGCACTCAGTACTGTGCACTCCTTATCATTTGCTAACCAATGTCTGCAAAGGTTTGTAATCAAGACAAATTAACTGTAAGTATATGTGCACCTTTAGTCCATACCTTTTCTCAGACTACATAATTACCTCTCACTGTGGCATTCGTAATCAGTGGACACTAGTTATGTGCAGCCAAATCGTCCAATATGAACGTATTTTCTGGGGAAACAGGGCCGACATAAGAATAATAAATCCTATCTATACCAAAGCCAAGACTGAGTTCCTTATTTATATGTGATTTGAGGTATAACACATTAAATCAGAATATATTACAATAATCTAAACACAATAATTAGGAAGCTTTGCGTCCCTGTAAAGACATTATTGGCTTGTTGTGTTTTTAGGCAAGAGACTTTTTTTTTTTTTTTTTTTTTTTTTTGCCAAATGAACAAATTAACGTTAATTAGAGCTTCAGAAAATCAGGCATATACAGCGTATTAACAATAAATTTATACACCCTCGAGGCAGCCTTTAGAAGAGATTAGCTTTCTTTTTCATATCGTTGCGTTTCCAAAGTGGAAGCCTGTCAAATTCCTGAATATCCATATCAAAGAGCTTGAAGAATGAATCTGGTGACAGATGGCGCTGAAGTGAAGATCAGAAAAGAGAGAAGAACAACTTTACAACAGAGAAAGCAATTCAAGTGCAAGGACTAAAAACACAAAAAGATTAATTTCTCTTCATTTGTCCCTCTATCCATTCAGAGACAAAATAAATGCAATGATGCTAATGTTTTTTTCATATACTCTTGTACCTCGAGTTGTGTTCTGTCCACATCCTTGGGAAGTTTCACTCGGCCTCTGTTGGCAACCATGAGCATTTCATATGGGTAGACCTTTAAAAGACAAATCTAAATGAATAACTAAAACATCTCTTAAATATTTTCACAATGAGTTATTAGGATTGTAGATGACATTGTAAAGTCATGCACCAAGAATGGAAACGTCTATTGTGAAACCATTGTACTGTGAGTAGTTTCAGTTTTTCAGCCTCAGCAACAACAAAACAAACAAACAAGCACAAGCACTGACTTCCTTGTACAGTCTCCGACAACCCAAAAAAAAGTGAATCATCTCTAAGACTCATTTTAACAGAAAACAACAAGATGCAAACATAACAAAAATAAATAATCTATAAATAATACTTGCTTTTGGTTCCAACAAATTAGGCATAGACAACCCCCTGTCCATCTGTATTAGTGGGTGTCCGCCATGGATGAGCTACAGAAAACAAACACATGCAATAAGAAAATGTAAGTGGATAAGATGAGTTTTATGCAAAAAGCTAAAACATCATGAGTAAAGATGTTATTTTTTATTCAATTACGCAATGTATTCATTCATTCAGACTGAGAATTCCAAACATGCTGATGGAGATGCCAAAGCAAACAGGAAAAAGAGGACAGCCAAAGACTGAGGATCATACAAAACTCTGTTTGAGTCCTGTCACGTACCTTAAAATCTGAAAGACAAAGAACAAAGACCATACAAAGATCACAAACTGATGTTTTTAGTGTATGCACAGTTGTTGATAAAATCATCCAGGAGTAGATGTATCTGTATTCTCACCTCTGCTTTGTTCACCATTGTACTGTGAGATAGAAAACACATAAGAAAAACAGTTTATTCACTTTTTCCGATATCACTCCTTCAGTTATAAACACTTTAACATGTGTGCAGCTGATGATCAGTCTTTAGAGCTTCCCTTCTGGTCATTTAATGTATTGGACCAACCCATATATAGATTCTTTAGTGTGTTTCTACAGTTATCAATACAAATCAAACCAATAAAAACCATGTGACTGTAGATGTGTATCATAATAGAAACTGAACGTCATACCTAAGTGAGTTAAATGTGAGTATTTTCTCCGAATTAAGCCTACTGATTGATGTCAGTAGCCTTATATAATAAAACTAAAAGGAAGAATTAGGCATCAGTAATGTTGCTCTTACTGGATTGAGGCCATTGCGAGCATATCCAGGCAAAGAGGATGTCTGGGATACGGAGGAATTTAGATCTACGTGAAAGAGAACAGCAGAAAGATTAGCTCATGATGAATTACAGTGACGTATCTCTGTGGCCAAATTAAATCAGAGTTACTAAGAATACCATGTTTAGTCTTTTGCTGATAACACTTCTCAGTACTGTTCTATTCCTATAGATCTAGTTATAGTATATACAGTTGAAGTCAAACATGAGAAGGTCTGGTTTTGACACACACTGAGAATTAAATGTACAAATACACCTATTCACCAAAAAAAACAAACAAACAAACACATATCTTAAGCTGATTCAAGTTGCTACCGATGGAAAAAACTTATTTCCATACCATGCTGTTTATAAATGGGAGGTCTCGTGTACATGTTGAAGCCTTGATCTGCTGCAGATAGAAAATAACACAGGATCAGCACTTAATATTCAAGTCATAAACACTAAACCTGCAATACTGTAATATGATGAGTAATAAAGTATACAGCGGCATTCAATAGGTGACAATATTTCTGTCATTTCATAGCTTAATTCTCACAACTGCAAAGATAATGTGTGATTGGTTTGTCATATCCTTAGCCTCACAAAATGATTGCCTAAGTCATATTTTTTTCAGGTCCTATAGCAAATGATGAAACAGGAATTAACAGTTTTAGGAGAATAAAGTTACACAGAAAAATGATAATGGGTAATTATGCTATGAGGCTAAAAATATCTTTTCTGAACCAACACTATTTTTTCTCTCTTGCCTCAGACAGTTTTCATTTGTGCTATAAAGCTGCAGAGTGAAGATGTGCATGGGATTTTTTTTTTAAATTTATTTAATCACTTTAAATTTAATGTAGAAAAAAAAAGCACAGGAGAGAATTTTCCTATTGCTAGAAATATGACCTGCTGCTTTGTCTACATCACAAATGTTACAAAAATTCTGACTTTTCACCACTAGATGGCCCAGTGTTTCCAGGAAACACTCACTTCACTGTATGTTACTTCTACATTTTAAGCAGAAACCAGTTTTTGTCAGCTATTTTCACCACCATTAAGCACACCATAGGTTCTTGTCGTTTAAATAAAGTCAAAAGGTGTGTTTTTCATTTAATATAAGTGCTGAATGGGAGGTTGTACATAAGCAGTAAGAAAGAGGTGAAGGGAAAAGGTTGAAGAAGGGCAGGGGTCTTACCTTTGTGAGGGAGAAAGTGGTGACATAAAGGGGGAGTGGGGCAGTTGTCATTGTTGCCAGACAGTAAAGAGGAAGAAAGCATCAACCCTGTTTGTTATTCAGAGAAAAGAAGTGGCCACAAGTGAAGAGGAAGAGGAGAAGGTGGGTGAAGAGATGAAGGAGAGGTGGCACAACAGCAGACAGGAATCAGTATTATCTACAAGAGCAGTGAACAGAGGATTTAGTTGATCTCACAGCATCGTTCTCACCTGGTCGGTGGAAATGCTGCGGTGATCTGGGCGTGGTTGGAGTGTAGCTGTGGCGATTATACGCCGCATAAGCTCCAAAAGTTCCATGGCTTGAGGATTTTGGTATGTGCTTCCTCATATCATAACTCTCCTACAAGGAGGGAAGAAAAAGGAAACGGGTCAAGATTGTTAAAGCAGCTATTATACTACTTTCAGGGAAATTATGAAGAAAAGACTTACCTCTGTGTTTTCAGATATATTCCCTGGAGACTAAAAACAAAAATAAAAGAGAGAAAATCCATGTATTAACATAGTGCAATATTTACTTCTCATCCAAGTCCATGAAAAATATACTAATCTTAAATATGCCCTGAAATATGACCAAACATGAAAACAACATATAAAATGAAACAAACAAAAGTGTTAGATTGTAATATTACATGATCATTTTCTAATTCTTCTATGGTAGTTACAGGTAAAGCAGCACAGACCATACATACTCATGTTAAATATATACTTACACATGCAGACATTCTTAAAAGTGCAGTATATTACAAGAGATATGATAAATATACAACAGACACGCAAAGATATGCAAAATATTTTGTTTGGTACCAACCTAAGCTGCAAACACAAGTGCTCCAAATCACACTCAAAGATTCATTTGTCCGTTTCCCACAATATCGAATCAAATGAAGTTAAACGCCAGAGCAACAAAACAAGACTGCACTTGGTTTGACTCATAAGCCAAACCAAGAAACCCACCAAAACAATGGCACACAAACATCTCACTGGATACAGCTCAGGAGCTGTGAGTGAAGTTACCTCTGCAGGGCTTTGCCTGTCTTGTCTGTGGCCTTTGTTGTCCAAAGCAGAGGAGTTGTTGTTCACAGACTTATAGGATATCATATCAGGATGCTCTATATCATATATAGCCTTGACTCTGGGAATTGCTGCTAAGTCTCGGTAATCAATGATCTCATTATCTACTTTCGCCTGGGACCAGGACAGGAGAGGGAGGAGAGGAAAGAGGAGGATGGGGGTGAGGATAAGGACACAGAGGTTGGAGAGACAGTTTGGGTAAGTCAGATGAAAGGTCAGGAGTCGCTCATTGCATAAAGTCTGGGAGGAATCAAACTTTCATCCCACAACACCACAGTGGCCTCGGTTTGGCACATGAGGAAGTAACTGTTCACCCAGTAACTACTGACACATTACAATCTGTAGTAAAAATGGTAAGTATTTTTGGCTCACATTTGGTGTTTTAATGGGGGAAAAGTTAATTCCATACCATATATGTACCAACAGGGTCATCAATAGGTGGAGGAGAAAAGGGCACTGAGGTCGATTCATGGTCACATTCAATCTGAATTGCATTTGCATTCAAATTGAGCAAAGACATTAAACTCTAATTCAATATGTGGTTGCTTTGGTTTTAGAACCAACAAAAGAGACATTTTATAGGATGTTCTTCATTCAACCACAATTGAAATCAGATTTTCTCACAAGCCAGATAAAACAGTTCCGATCAGTCAAGGTGAAATCTAAAACGTGTTCAGACAATATGAAATTTGTTGAAATGGGCTATTTCCTAAGATATGTTTTCTTTCATGTCAACAAGAAATATCTTGCAAGAGAGATATTTTGTCGACGTGACTCCCCTGTGTAAATAAAGGATAAATAAAATGTAACTCAACCCATGGTGAATTGTGCACCATGGAAGGCGCTGACAGATGGTGACAGTGGGACTTACACAGAGAGATCGACCTGGACTTCCTGGAGTACAGGAGCCTGGTCTGGACGACGAGCTTTCAGATGATGAGAGTGTGGGCTGAGGAAGAAAAAAACATGCTTTAAGTATCTACATTTACCAACAATGATCTATTCCTACAGAAAAACAATCTTCCACTGCTTTTTCCTTAGAACAACTATATTATAAGAAGTGACACTGAGGTCAGTTAATACTGAGTCAATAAAGAAATACATCATTTAGATTTAATAAATAATAAGTTGAATTAAACATCTATGCGTTACATTTTAACCAAATTCAGTTGGAAAAAAATCCAACAATGTAGTATTAAGTAAATTTGGAGAAAATGAAAGAGTAAAGAAAGTAGGTATTTACTCAATTTGAAGTCATTGTTTTCAATCATTTTGAGCTTCTGCTGAAAGTAATGCTTTTTAAATAATGTCGAATAAGTAAGGACATTTTTTTTTAAATTGTCCATTACATTCATTTATTTCTAATCTATTTACTGTCCAATATTTGTGTAAATCTCATTGACAGTGACAGATGTTAATGAGTAAAGTGACAATAAATGAATTCTGGCAACATAGTGACGTGTAATATCAATTCATAGATTTATATTTCCTGAAAAATAATTAAAATGTAATTTTAAAAACTTAATTAAATGTAACATTTTTAACCAGAACTTTTTAAGATATACATAGGTTCCACATTTGACTAAATGTTAATATATTGTGTTCATATGTTACAACTTGTACAACAAAATCTACTCAACAGTGTTACATTTCACTTTGTTTCCATAATTCATTTAACTAACAGACATATTTTTACAGTGAAGAATGTGCACTACAACTCTGCTCTACTATCTGCTACAAAGCAATCTATAAATCATAAAGCAGCTTATGTGCACTAGTCTGGTTTGTAATTAGTTTATTTACACTTAAAATGGCACATTCCTTCTACTGAATAACAGTACTGTTCTCAGTGTGGTGTGTATTATATTGTGCAGATTCTAAATTAAGGCAAGGAATTAACACAGCCAAGCATGCAACACTGCCAGCGTAGACATTTTAAGTGCTAAATCATTTTTAAAAAGGCAAGAGTGTAATTTTATTTTTCCCTTTAGCCATGCATAGATGTAAGCTTTGCTTCCTTATGATGGACTGCACTATTCAAAATCACAGTGATTGTTGTTTTCTTTGTTTTTCCTTAAAGTGATACACAAGATGCTGGCCAGTCTAATGCACAGTGTTCATCTTGCATGTGAAACAAGCAAGTGCAGTTAATCTTGAAGCCTGAGATTACAGCTTGCTCACTCTAAAAGCCACCAGTGCAAACAACAGGCTTGCACAATAATAACCTTTAGCTTATGTGGGGGGAAAAAGTAATCAAGACAGGGCTTTTTTGATCTGCTGACCTGGAAAGGAAGAGAATGAGTAGTGATGACATTATGCATCTGACTCATAGATCACACTCACTGCACTAGGGAAAAGAAAGCTGCTTCTAATATACATTGAGCTGTATTCAACATTTAGATCTGAAGGTGGAACACTGCAAAAATCTAAATCTTACCAAGTGTATTTTTCTCATTACTAGTCAAAATATCTCATCACACGTAAAATAAGACATAATCACCTAAAGAGTAACTTTTCAGTGAGATTTAAGAACTTATTTTTAGACAACAGATCTTGAAAATCTTATTTCAAGAAATCTAAGAAAGATCATTTTCACTTGTTCCCTTGGCAGATTTCTTTTTGGTTAATTCAATTTTATTTTTTTTTTGCTTTATTCAAGCAAAAAAATCTTCCAATGGAACAAGTGAAAATTATCTTGGTAAAATTTCTTGAAATAAGATTTTCGAGATCAATTGTCTAAAAATAAGTTCTTATATTTCACTGAAAAGTTACTCTTTGGGTGATTATGTCTTATTTTTAGTGTGATGAGATATTTTGACTAGAAATGAGAAAAATACACTTGGTAAGAGTTTGGTTTTTGAAGTGAATAGGACTAATTTGTGAAAGATTTTACCTGGTAACTGTCTTCAGTTCGGCTGTTGTCTCTGCAGTGTGGGTGCCAGACAGTTGATCCTGTGAGGACATGAACAGTTACATAGTGCAACCTTTTACAGCACAAACAAACAAAAAGTACGAACAAATAATATATGAGACGTATACTTTTATAACTCTTTTGGAAAACTAACTGTCTGTATTATTCTGATTTGACAGTCACCTTTATATTAAACAACAAAATGTAAATGTAAGCCCTCAGATATTCATTAGACTACAGTCCCAGTGTTCACTAGAGACATGTATAATCAGCAGTTCAACTGACCTTGCAAGTACATTTCTTCTCCTTCTGTGAACATTCTGTCACATCGGCTGCACCGTGCACAGCTGGGATGATAATGTTTATCCCCTGCCTGCAGCAGACAACAACAGGTAAAAGTATGAGATACAGGCTAAAACTATGGCCATGCAGATTTACTTTGCAATGTCACAGAAAATACAGTGTTCTGTGATTTACATTTATTTTGTAGGAAAATAAACTTCAAGGAAAACGTAACAAAATTTGAAGTCAAATTTAAGTATTAATCCAAAAAGCCCCAAACCTCCACTGGAGACCAAAATCATCTCATAATCTAAAATGTTTAATACCTGTTAATCCTCTAATCCTATCAATACATTGAAATAATTGATGTAAAATACAGTTTGTCATCTTTTCATGGTCATCAAATATGACCCATTTGGACTTTCAGAGGCTCTGTAGTTACCATGGAAACACTGTCATCTTCTACAACATTGATTCACCAGTAAAACCCACGGAGTTTGATAATTAACAGTGGATGAAGACACTTAGTTTATGTTAAGTTAATGAAATCTTTGCCTAAAAAGTCACTTTTTGTTCAGTTTTCTCTGTTTTTTTTTTTAATAAAATAACCCTCAACTTTAATCTGAGCTTTTATTAACATCTACATGATCAGTAAATTAAACATCAGAAAATACTCTTCACTAAAAAACAAAGCAAAATACAGAGGATTATATAATAATAAATGGTGATAAATCACTTAAGAAAAGTTAAATATTGCCCAGAGTAAAAATAAATATATTTTGGTACTGCCATAAAAGTAGCCCTGGGTCTTTATGGCTTAAAATGTGTTTCTTTCCTTTCCTTTGTCGACAAACACAAGCATAGTTTTACATTTATGATTGTTTTTGGCTCAAATCCAACATATGCCGAGATGATTTTTGATAACACATTAAACATGTAAACACATAAACAATCCAGAGCATTACTGTCCAAGTGGCAAAATCATTATATACCTCCAGGACTTTCCCTGTTATAAACTTCTGACAGGCTTCACATTGTACACCAAAATGAATCTGGTAGTCTCTCTCACAGTATGGAACACCATCCCTGAAAAAGGAAACAAATGAACCTATATATGTACATGTTAAAAATATATGCATTATAGGATCACATAGTTTCTACACAGGAAAAAATTACTGAGTATTTTCCTCAAAAAGAGTAAATTTGGCTGTATATTAAGTTTGGAGAGCTCTACCCAATGAGTATCTTTTACTGTTTTTGGAGAGGGACCAAATGTTAAAGAGTAGAGTAAAATTTTCTCCAGTTTGAGTAAATTTAAATTAGGCAAATTTCCTGTGAAGTACAAACCTACAAAGAGAAACATATACTAAACACCCCCCCAAAAAACTTATTACTCATCAGTAAAACATACAGGTTTGACAAAATCCCTGATAGTTTGCCCATTTGCTGTAATAAACTAAGGGAATATCAAATATAAGGACATTTGTATTTACTTGCTGATGTATTCTCCACTCAGTACCCTCCTGCAGACTTTGCACTTGAAGCAGCCGAGGTGCCACTGTCCTCCGAGAGCCAACAGAGCCTGGCCGTTCTTGATCTCTCTACCGCAGCCGCCGCAGACTGAAAACACACACAGCCATGAAATAAAGGCTACACACTGTGCATCTGTAAAGGTGTTTTCATACAAAACACACAGCAGCTGAACAGAACAATGAAAGAGTTCATCTGACATTACAGAACCTTTGAGCTTTTGTTCTTTTGATCTCTTTAACAAGGTCCTACACAGACTTATGACCACCATGTTTATTTTAACCCTTTCATGCATACTGGTCACTACAGTGGACACTTATTCTACAGCTGTTCTCTGATATATTCATAGGTTTTGTTGTTTTAGTTCCATACCTTCTCTCTGTAGCACTTTGAGATTCTGCTAAATGAAAAATACTTTGTAAAAGCAACTTATTATTATTATTATTATTATTATTATTATTATTATTATTATTATTATTATTATATCAGCCGACACAGTGGACACTCATGCATCATCCCATCCACTGCAATACTTATCATTACTGTATCTTTGCTGTTCTTGATAAACCTGATCTGCAGTAACATGCTTTAAATCAATTGCTAATTGTTATTAGACTGTAATGAACAGTTTTCTTAATCAAAAAGTTTTTTTTTTTTGCAAATGATCTCTAATAACTAGTATTCGACTAGGTTAAAATGTGAGAAGACTTCAGATTAGCTGCATGAAAAATGTTTTGTTTCATAGTTTTTCTTCTTCCCACTCCTTTTCAAGTGTAGATGAATGATTTTAGAATGTTGAATATACATGTATTCTGTAAATGCTCGAAATAAACAAAAAATTAATGAATGAATGAATAGTTTTCACACAGTATATGACTTTCTGATGATGAGCTTTACATTTTTCTTTGCTTCAAAAATTAAATGCATGGTGTCCAGCTGAGTGGATGTTTTTCTAACTAAATGAAAGGCAGGTTCATAAAAATTAAAAAAATTCAATTGCATTGTTTTTTTGAATGAGTGAATGAATGAATGAATATTTTTATTTCAGTTATGTACAAAACACATACATATTAAAAAACAAACAAACATAAAATTAACACAATTGTTAACTGAAAAAGGAAGAAGCTGAAGCCAGAGGCTTATTTCTGCTTCTCCTATTCCCATCCTTACTCCAACTCCACACCAAAAGTTGCAGCAGATTAAACATTAACACAAATTATTCTACATTCGGTTTCTTAAGTCACTTTGAAATCATATTACTTTCATAGCCCTTGAGAATTTGACAAATTAAAGCTTTTTTGAAACTCGACAGCGAGCTACACAATTTCACTTCATCCTTCAATTTGTTCCATAATTTGACCCCAATAACAGATACACAGTGATATTTAACATTTGTTCTTACTTTACAAGTTTCAAACACAAACATCCCTCTTAAATTATAATTCCCTTCTCTTAACTTAAAAATTTTCTGAATACAAACAGGAAGATTTTTACTTTTAGCATGAAACATAAATTCCATTGTTTTTAAATATACAATATCAAAAAATTTTAGTAAACCAGATTCTGTCATACCTGCTGCCAGACGCTAGTCTGGTTTTGTCTGTCTTTTATGTTTTGTTTGTCATTTCCTGTTTTATTTTGTTAAGTTTTCCCTCATGTGTCTTGTCCGTCGTCTTTACTTCCTGTTCCCCGTTCATCCTGACCTCTGTCCTGATTACCTGTCTCCGCCCTGATTTGCTCCACCTGTGTCTAGTTGTCTTCCCTCCCTTTTGTGTATTTAAACCCTGTCCTTTCCCCTTGTCAGTCGCCAGTTTGTAACTCCTGTAGTTCTTACCAGCGTCTTGACCTCGTTTGTTCGTTTTGTCTGCCTGTTGTGACCCTTTTTGGATTCCTCGATTTTTTGCCTACTGCCTGCTCCCTGTCGGTTTTGTCTGCCTCATTGGATTTCCTGGTTTCGATCTTCTCGCCCTGACTTTCTGGTACGTGAGTATTTGTCTAGCCCTTATGTCCTGTTGCCTGAGTGATAGCCTGTCTGTGCATGACCTGTTTCCGTCCCTGACTTCCCTTTGCTTTTCCCCAGTCGGGAAAAAAACCCCAAACACCGCTCGGGGAGACGGGCTGCCGCCCTCGAACCGGAGGACGAATCAGAGGAGGATATCTCCCACCTTTATCCTCAAGATTCTGTCATTATTATTATTCTTTCACCTGTGTGTGAATAATAAATTCTTTGAACCTTATTTTTGTGTCCGAGTTTCTGCATTTGGATTCAGTGTTTGTACTAGCCGCATTACAGATTCTACAAAAAGTGGATTACTTGATTGAAAATAACCGGCTTTGTTTATGACTCTAATAGCTTTTTTTTGGAGTTTAATTATCGGGTCTATATTAGTTTTATACACATTGCCCCATATTTCCACACAGTATGACATATATGGCATTACAAGTGAACAATACAACGTATGCAAACATTTTTTAACAAATCTCGAGTTTTAAAAAGAATCGAAACAGCCTTGGACATTTTACGTTTGATATATTCTATTTGTGGTTTCCAACAGAGTTTATGGTCAATCACTCCCAAAAACTTTGTTTCATACACTCTTTCAATTTCAATTCCATTAATTTTCAGTTTTATATCATAATTTACCTTAGCACCACCAAAAACCATAAATTTTGTTTTATCTTCATTAAGTGATAACTTATTTACATCAAACCATTTTTTTTTAACTTGATCAATTCCTTTTCCACAGTTTCAAATATTTGTTTCATATTTGCTCTCGAATAAAGCAAATTAGTATCATCTGCAAAAATTGTAAGTATTGTATTTCATGCCTAAAGAGTAATAAAAACACTCAGGAAAAAAATCTCGACCCAGGTTCTCATAATTCATGCATGAAAGGGTTAATTTATACCTTTTGGTGATTGTAATTTTATCTGTTTTCTATTTGTATTTTATTTTGTGAAGCACTTTGTGACTTCTTTTGTCTGTGAAAGGTGCTATATAAATAAACTTTGCTTGCTACTTTGTAGGTCCAGATCCCTTAATAATCCCTCATGCTGAATGTTTTACTGCACCGGTGTTAAACATACGGCCCAAAACTGGCCCGCCAAAGGGTCCTTGGGACAAATTTGTGAAATGTAAAAATTATACTGACGATATTAACAATCAGTGGTGTCAAAATCATTTTAATTGAAGTGGGTCAGACCAGTAAAATACTATCATAATAACCTATAAATAATGAAAACAGCAAATTTTCTCTTTGTTTTAGTGTAAAAACATGATAAATAATATGAAGATGTTTACATTTACAAACTATCCTTTCACAAAAAATGTGGATAACTTGAAGAAATATGAAGAACCTGAAATGTCTTAAGAGAAGTAAGAGCAATTTTATAACTATTCTGCCTGTTACTAAATGTTTTGTGCATTTGTAGTTGTATGTGTAAATGATAAACTGAGGCATCATATTGTTAAAATTGCACAGACATTTCAGATTGTTCATGTTATTCAGACTTTTATGGAAACTTTGCAGATGTAAACATTTTCATAATATAATTTTACTTGTTTCATTGTTATTAATTTCTGGCCCACTTGCGAGCATATTGGGCTGTCTGTGACCCCTGGGCTAACATGAGTTTGACACCCCTGTTCTACTGTATCTCTAATGTCCAGGCAGAAACCAGGAGTAAAATAGGATTCATGAGGTAATTTTGACTCAGCCTTGTGAGTAAAAAAAAAAAAAAAAAGAAGAAAAACATGTACCAGGAGGAGGTAAGAGCAGTATCAGCCTGACCAGTGTAACAATGTGCTGACCATTAGTTTTCACATCAACTGTCAATCAGGTGACAGTGTGAATGGGCTGCTGATGCTGCCAATGCAAAGAAAATCTACTTCCCATGTTGCAATTTTTGTTTCCATGGTGACGTCTCCATTCTAATACCCCAGTGTTTCTTACTTGTTTTTTCTGGGGGCGAACTGTTGCAATGTATGTGTCATCTATCTTCAATCATCTTATTTATCTCTTCTTTCTAAGAGCATATTTGAGCATTAAACATGGACTTTCTGATCATTTTTAACATCTATTTTTAATAGTAATTATAAAGTACTGCATAAAATACATAGATTAGCCTCTTGACAAGATGAATCACAACATCTCAAATACATGTTACCAAAAAGAAATACGTCTTGCATACTTTGAGACCAAAAAGGCTTTTGCATCCATGTGTCTCCCCCTACTTCCCCCCTTTCTCCCCTTCTCTCCCAATCTCTCTTTCTCTTTTGCTCCTCCTTTACTCGCTCTCTTTTACCCCAACTGGTCAAGGCAGACGACTATCCTGCAGGAGTAAGGGTCTGCCCCAGGTTTCTGCCTATTAAAAGGAAGTTTTTCCTCACTGCTGTCACATCACAAGTGTTTGCTCCTGGAGGATTCTGTTGGGTTTTTGTAAATTGGCTTCAGAGTCTGGTTCCAACCAGCTCTGTATGTAAAGCAGTGGTTCCCAACCTTTTTGGGCTCATCACCCCATTTTAACATTACAAAGTTGTGGTGACCGCAGACAATCAAGACAGAGACTATTTTTTTGCTAAAATTAATTTGCCTTTGATCATGTAATAGTTTGCTATACTATGTTGCAAATAAATTTAATCTGAAATTCATTTTAGATGACATTTAGTCTATATAATGTAAATTATTATGGACGGAGGCAGAAAAGCCAGGTGTAGATTACTGCACAAAGCAAGAATCTTATTCTCCTTGGTCAGGATATGTACAGTCAGTCCAGCTTGGATTTACAAGGCTGACAATTAATACTGAACAAACAAGAACTCAAACTATGAATTATGAAAGAGCTGCAGCATCTGAAACTGACCACAATGAACATTTGAAAAATAAACAGTACCACAGTGTTTCAGTTTCAGAGTTTGTCATGTATTTTATGTATTGTGATTGTCTCTCTCAACTCAAAATATATTTTTTATTAATAAGTTTTTATTTTTATCAATTACTAGAAATTTCAGGCGACCCCATTTGAATTCCAGGCGACCCCATATGGGGTCCCGACCCCGAGGTTGAAAAACACTGATGTTAAGTGTCATAAGATAACTTTTGTTACGATTTGGTGCTACATAAACAAAATTGGATGGGATGGGATGGGATGGGATGGGGTTGGGTTGGATTGGATTGGATTTGTTTCCTTCTTGGTCTGCTTGTTGTTGTAAAATGCTAATTTCTGTAAGCATACACCTACTGTTGGAATGGCCGGTGTCAGTAGGAGCTGCAGACACTGGCTGAATACATCGCTGACAGAGGCAGTCTTTTCCACTGAAAGTCACACAATCCCCAGCAGGAAAGGGTTTTCTGTCCAAAAAAGCAAGAAGAGAGAATTTAGTTTCATATTACAATTATTTGGGAAAAGTTTCCCCACATCCAAAGAATGTTCTGCATCACTGTTAAAGTCACAAATTACTTGCAAATGGTGCAGACGAAGCAGGCCGGGTGGTAGCTCTTCCCCAAGACTGTTACCACCTCTCCTTCCACAAATTCCCCACAGTTGTTGCAGAGCGTGCCATGAAGCCTCTGGAAGTCCAGGGGGCAAAGGTAGTCCCCATTCTTCATGAAGAACCCGGACTGGGCCAGGTCACAGCCACACACTGCAACCAGTCAACAAGTTCTCAACAACAGGAAAAGACTGAGAAAACCAAACGGAAAATACATCGTGATTTTTGAAGCACTGTTACTTCATTAGAACAATCTACTTTTAATACACAGCAGCATAAATGTCACCAAATCTACTTCAGTTTATTATCCAAGAGTAGTAGGGCCAGAATTCCAAATGCTTTGTAAAAATAACTGTATGATTTATTGAGGGGATGAGATAAACAGGGTTTGGAGGCTCTGATTTAGTGGTCTGGAATGGGCTTCTGTTTGCATTTGCTTCTGTGTGTGTTTGTCTACATGAACTGTAGCCGTGCCTGTATTTATCAGGCCAGTAACACTTGTCAGACATTGTTATTGTCAGACATCTGATACCGACTAAACCATTTCCGACACTGTCACTGTGAACCTGTCCTGGCCCAGCTAGATCAGAATGCACTGAGAAGCCAAGGACAGATTTGTACTGGTCTATTCTGGTCCCACTGTGTGGTACATACAATCAAAATGTTTGAAATATGATTTTTAACAACACTATATGGACAAAAGTATTCCTACATGTTGAATTCAGGTGTTTCTTTTTTTACAGGGGTCTGGGATACAAAACAATCATGATAAATGTCATAATATAGTTTTATACTTGGATAAATATCATTGCATTGTTTAGCTTTATTTAAATTATTTTTGCTTCCAAAATGCCTCAGAGATGGTTTTTACTTAATTTCTCTCAACATTGATTTTTTTTATCCATGACAATGATTTTAAATGTTCTAAGTCTAAATTTCTAAGATATTTTTCATGCTCTGACTGTAAATAATAATTTTCTATCACAACTAACCACCTACTTTGTTCACATCTCACTTAGGAAGAAAAATCTCCCATTAAACTATTAGGAAATATTGATGTTTATGTCACAAATCAGCATGACCAGGACATCTTACAGCTGTAGCCATGATGTGTCCCAATATTTATGTCCATATAGTTTATAAACATCAATATTTCCTTAAAGTTTAATGTGATATTTTTCTTCCTAAGTGAAATGTAAAGAAAGTCAATGGTTAGTTGTGGTAGAAAATTATTATTTACAGTCAGAGCATGAAAAATATCTTAGAGATTTAAAGGTAGAACATTTAAAATCATAGTCACGGACAAAAAAAATCAGTGTTGAGAGAAATTAAGTAAAAACCATCTGTGAGGCATTTTGGAAGAAAAGATAATTTCAACAAAACTACAAAATGCAATGCCATGATATTTATGACAATATAAAACCATATTATGACATTTGTCATTATTGTTTGGACTTCAAATAAACTTTATGGGCCAAAGTATTGGGACACGTAGAATTCAGGTGTTTCTTTTCTAACAGGGGTCTGGGATACAAAACAATAATAACAAATGTCATAATATAGTTTTATATTGTCATAAATATCATGCCATTGCATTTGTTAGTTTTGTTTAAATTGTTATCTTTGCTTCCAAAATGCCTCAGGGATGGTTTTTACTTAATTTGTCTCAACTGATTTTTTTTAAAACTCCATGACTATGATTTTAAATGCTCTACGTCAAAATCTCAAAAATATTTTTCATGCTCTGACCATAAATAATAATTTTCTACCACAACTAATTATCGACTTTCTTCACATTTCACTTAGGAAGAAAAATCTCCCATTAAACTTAAAGGAAATATTGATGTTTATAAACTATATGGACATAAATATTGGGACACATCATGGCTACAGCTGTAAGATGTCCTGTTCATACGGATTTGTGACATAAACATCAATATTTCCTTGAAGTTTAATGGGAGATTTTTCTTCCTAAGTAAGATGTGAAGAAAGTAGGTGGTTAGATGTGATAGAAAATTATTATTTACAGTCAGAGCATGAAAAATATCTTAGAAATTTAGACATAGAGCATTTAAAATCATACTCATGGATAAAAAAAAAAAATCAATGTTGAGAAAAATTAAGTACAAACCCTCTCTGAGGCATTTTGGAAGCATAGATAACAGTTTAAATAAAACTACAAAATGCAATTCCATAATATTTATGACAATATAAAATTATATTTAGACATTTGTAATTGTCATCATTGTTTTGTATCCCAGACCCCTGTTAGAAAAGAAACACCTGAATTCAACGTGTCCCAATACTTTTGTCCATATAGTTTATTTTGAAGTCCAAACATTTATGTGACACCAGACAGTTGTTGCTGACAAATGATCAAATGACAACTATGAATGTCTAGTGAATTTAATTTGTTGTTCAAAAACTAATGGTCCTTGTCACTCGGATATGTCTAATTAAATGAAATAAAGCAGATTCTGATTATGTAAAGGCTACAGACCCCTTCTGTCCTCAGGTTTTTCCACTATTGTTAGTTCCTGAAAGTGCCTTTGTTTCCTCTGTGCTGTAAACACCATCCCAATGTGATGAAAGGGCAACAAAATGAGAAGCTTGTCAGCCTCAATTAGTCAGCACAATGGCTAACGAACAAACTATGTTTTTCACGAAGCGGTGTAACTCCGGTGGATGAGTGTCTGACAACCCAGGAGATTCCCACAACAGCCCATTGTAGAGGTAGAATGTTTTGGAATAATACACTGAAGTCTGACTAATGAACAGCCTAAAAAGCCTGGTCATTGTTATCTAAACCCGCTGAAAGATTTTATTTTTTTAAAGCTCCTCTCCAGTTATGTAAAACCAACCAACCAACCAAACAACAAAAGATGTTGCAGAGACTAATAATTTTTCTTTTCAGCTGAAATTTTTGATGATCGCAGACAAATTACACCCAATCTGAAGCAGAAAAACATAATGGTAGTGTCAAAAATGTGCAGTCAATATTTTGCACAGTGACCCTCAAATGTAGATAAGATAAGATAAGATAAGATAAGATAAGATAAGATAAGATAAGATAAGATAAGATAAGATAAGATAAGATTTTAAAAAAGAAAATCATGGAAAATGGATCAATATCAGCTCTTAAATTCAACTCTTACATACTATTTTTGTTGTTATCATTATATTTCTCCAAACCAATGTACCTTTAGTTGTTCCAGGCATTAAAATGAACAAGAAATTGAAGGGAGAAAAAAAGAGATAAGATAAGATAAGATAAGATTTAAAAAAAGAAAAAGAAAACCATGGAAAATGGATAGATATCAGCTCTTAAATTAAACTCTTATGTACTATTTTTGTTGTTGTCATTATATTTGTCCAAACAAATGTACCTTTAGTTGTACCAAGCATTAAAATGAACAAGAAATTGAAAAAAAAAAAAAAAAAAAAAAAAAAAAAAGATAAGATAAGATAAGATAAGCCTTTATTAGTCCCACAAGGTGAAATTCCAAGTTTACAGCAGCAAAGTACAAAAGTACACAAGAGCAAAAGAAGTGCAAGATCATGAAAAACATGAAGAAACATGAAAACACGAGGTTAAACATTTGAGTCAAGAATTACTCTTAAAAACCAGATATAAAAAAAATTTAAAATATTAATAATAGAAGACCCAGACATCCACCGAAAGCATCTACTGATATAAACTGTTTAATACCTGTTGATCCACTAATCCTATCAATACATGTAAATAATTGGTGTAAAATACAGTTTGTCATCTTTTCATGGTCATATATGACCCAGTTGGATGTTCAGAGGCTCCGTAGTTACCATGGAAACACCATCATCTTCTACAACATTGATTCACCAGTAAAACCCATGGAGTTGGATCAATAACAGTGAATGGAGACTCTTGGTTTCTGTTCAGTTATTGATATATTTTGTTGAGAAAAGTCACCATTTCCTCCGTTTTCTGTTTTTGATATAATAACCCTCAACTTAAATCTCAGCTTTAATGTACGTCTACATGATCAGTGAATTAAATATAGAAAAATACCTGACTTGCACTGAAAAACACAAAATACAGAGGATAATATTATAATAAATGGTGATAAATAAAGTAGCACTTAAATAAAGTAGCAATAAAGGTCTTTATGGGTTAATACTGAATTGCACCACAATTAACATTATTGTATTACATTATTATACATTATTATAGTAGAAAAGTAGATAATTATAGGAAATAGTTTAAAGTCAATGAAGCAAGAGCACCAAAATATCTCTGATTTCATCGAGAGTTTCTTATTTTTAGTTACCATTGCAAATTTAGTAATTAATTCTCATATTCTTCAATAAGCCTCATAGAGATTTCATCTCGGGGCCTTTCTATTAAATTCATAACAGAACTATTTTTGTGGTGACTTCCAAATGCATTTTTCCTCTACATTTAACCAAAGTGATTCATCATCATTTATTATAATATCTTCTACATTTGGAATTTCCAATTGAAAAACTGGTATTTTCCTATATTTAATGTACTGAGCATGAAGTTGTTCATAAAAGATCAGAGTAAATTCCAACCTTATTAAAACAAAACAGAAAGGAAAGTGACTTTTTCAGCAAAATATGTTGTCATATCTGATGAAATGCTGGTGAAAAGCTGAGACACTGCTTTTTACCTTTATTATTTTAATGTATTGATAGGATTAATGGTTTGAAACATATTGAACATTTTTGATCAGTTGATGCTTTTGGTCACCAACGGCTGCTTAGGTCTTTCAGGTTACATCTGTTCACATATTTTTAATCTAAATATGAATGAACTGACACTACTCACCCTTACACGTGAAGCACTTGATGTGAAAGTGACTGCTCTGAACTCTCAACACCTCTCCTTTGCATGACTCCCCACATCTGAGGCACTGAATGACCCTCTTCCCAGAGGGAGACCCCGGGTGGCAGCCATCCTGAGCATGGAGCACTGCAGGAAGAAGAAGAAACCCATTATCATTTATTTTCAGCAAGTATGTTACATAAAACATCATGTTAACTGTCTCAATCTTTAATCTTTTATCCTTTTTAACCCATAAAGACCCAGTGCTGCTTCGATGGTAGTTCCCAAAAATATTTTTTCTCTGTATTTAACCTTTCCTAAGCGATTTATCACCATTTATTATAAAATTGTCCTCTGAATTTTGGGTTTTTCCCTGTCACAATCTGCTTATTTCCTACATTTACTTTGCTGATCATGTAGATGATCATGAAAGCTCAGATTAAAGTTGAGGGTTATTATATAAGAAACAGAGAAAAGTGGAAAAAAAGTAACTTTTTCATCAAAGATATTAGTGTCTCCATCCACTGTTATTGATCCAGCTCCATGGGTTTTACTGGTGAATCAATGTTGTAGAAGATGATGGTGTTTCCACATTCACTACAGAGCCTCTGATCGTCCATATGGGTCATATCTGATGATGATTTAAAGCTGAGAAACTGCCTTTTAGTTCAATTATTGACATGAATTGATAGGATTAATGGATGAACAGATATTAAACATTTTACATCAGTAGATGGTTTTGGTCACTGGTGACTGTTTGTGTGTTTTTGGGTTCATACAAGAAAATACTGCAACTGTTGCTTTGCTTTTGGATGCTTGGGGATATTTCCTGTGGTGCAGTTTGTAACATATATCCACAGTCATGATTTTAACCCTTTAGGCACCAGAGTTTTGGTTTGTTTGTTTTTTTTTTTCTTTTTAGAGAAATATTCAATTTTGAGATCAAAATTTCAAAAAGCTGCCTGTTTCATTCAGTATTGTTGCTTGTCACAATATTGCAACTTTGGTGCTTAAAGGGTTAACCTAAAACAGTTTTTACAGTTGAGGACCCCCTGAAATATAAATTTTCAGTCAAATATCCTGAAATCTCACTCAGCAATTTTGATTGAAAAAATGGTGTCTGTTTTTATTTTCAAAAGTTTGTAAACAAACAACAAATATCGATGGCCAAAAAACAAAACCTCCTGTCTGCAAATTTTTAGATTTTGAGTTTTCACATCAAATGGACTGCACTTTGGGAGGCATAAATACCTAGTATGTATTGTTAACACATAATATAGAACGAGAGTCTGAGAACAGTAGAATATGCTTGGATATCTTTAACAAAGACCATACTATAATAAAACTAAACAGGTTTTTTTTTGTTTCCTGAAAAAAGTGATTTTTTCAGATAGGAGGTTTTGTATTGTGGCCATATTAAAAATAACAAGTCTTTATAAGTAAATTTTGTGTGCAAAATATAAACTGAAAACTGCCCTCTTTCATTCATAAGAAACATAAATGAATTGGTCCTTAATAAATAAATGAATCTTTAATCAACAAAAAATAATTACTTAATTACTCAAATAAACTAATTTTGAATACTTTAAAATAGAGCTGTTCTTAAAATGTTACCAAAGCTGAATGTATTTATTGTATTTATTGTGTTTTATATATTTTAAATATTAATTCTCATTATTTATTTTGTATTCAGTACATAATGACTAATTTAATGTATTTTTCCCAAAAAATTTCGAGTACCCCCTGGGCTTTTTCCAAGAACCCCTGTGGGTATGCATACCCCCATTTGAGAAAGACTGACCTAGAAGAACTAATGCAGTGTTTTTCAACCTTGGGGTCGGAACCCCACGTGGGGTCACCTAGAATTCAAATGGGGTCACCTGAAATTTCTAGTAATTGTTAAAAAAACAAACAAATAAACAAACAAAAAACCTTACTAATAAAAATGTATGGTGAGTTGACAGAAACAATCCCAATCCATAACAGACATGATAAACTGTGAAGCTTGTTGACTGGTTGCAGTGTGTGGCTGTGACCTGGCCCAGTCCGGGTTCTTCATGAAGAATGGGGACTACCTTTGCCCCCTGGACTTCCAGAGGCTTCATGGCACGCTCTGCAACAACTGTGGGGAATTTGTGGAAGGAGAGGTGGTAACAGTCTTGGGGAAGAGCTACCACCCGGCCTGCTTCGTCTGCACCATTTGCAAGTAATTTGTGACTTTAACAGTGATGCAGAACATTCTTTGGATGTGGGGAAACTTTTCCCAAATAATTGTAATATGAAACTAAATTCTCTCTTCTTGCTTTTTTGGACAGAAAACCCTTTCCTGCTGGGGATTGTGTGACTTTCAGTGGAAAAGACTGCCTCTGTCAGCGATGTATTCAGCCAGTGTCTGCAGCTCCTACTGACACCGGCCATTCCAACAGTAGGTGTATGCTTACAGAAATTAGCATTTTACAACAACAAGCAGACCAAGAAGGAAACAAATCCAATCCAATCCAACCCAACCCCATCCCATCCCATCCCATCCCATCCAATTTTGTTTATGTAGCACCAAATCGTAACAAAAGTTATCTTATGACACTTAACATCAGTGTTTTTCAACCTCGGGGTCGGGACCCCATATGGGGTCGCCTGGAATTCAAATGGGGTCGCCTGAAATTTCTAGTAATTGATAAAAATAAAAACTTATTAATAAAAAATATATTTTGAGTTGAGAGAGACAATCACAATACATAAAATACATGACAAACTCTGAAACTGAAACACTGTGGTACTGTTTATCTGTCAAATGTTCATTGAGGTTGGTTTCAGATGCTGCAGCTCTTTCATAATTCATAGTTTGAGTTATTGTTTGTTCAGTATTAATTGTCAGCCTTGTAAATCCAAGCTGGACTGACTGTACATATCCTGACCAAGGAAAATAAAATTCTCACTTTGTGCAGTAATCTACACCTGGATTTTCTGCCTCCATCCATAATAATATACATTATATAGACTAAATGTCATCTAAAATTAATGTTTACCTGCAACATAGTATAGCAAACTATTACATGGTCAAAACCAAATTATTTTAGTTTAAAAAAAAAAAGTCTCCATTCTGAATGTCTGGGGTTGCCAGAAATTTGTGATGTTAAAATGTGGCCAAAAAAGTTGGGAACCACTGAACTAGTGAGTGTTTCATGGAGAAAAAAACCTGTTGGAGCAATGTTTGTCTTTTACCAGCTCATACTAATACATGACCTGATCAGACGTTATGTATTTGTATGTATTTGTATAAAAAAAAAAACAAAAAAGCAAAATCTGTGGGGGGGGGTTGTTTTTTTTTTTTTTTAGCAAAGTCCTCACAGTGTTAAACACATTTGTATACCAAGAAGTTCATCCTTTTTCTGCATGAGCTCCTCTTTACAAAACAGTCCCTCAGATGTGTCCTTTCAGTGGTTACATAACTAAATGTAAAGTACAGGAATGCTTTGTTTCTCACTATAATATACAGTGACAATGTGGTCATCAACTCAAACAGAAAACTGCATGAACATATTAAAACAGATTTGATTGTAAACTTTTTGTCAGTCTGTACCGGTGTGACACAAGGGGATACAAAGCTCAACCTCATTCCTTCTCCCTCTGTCTCTTTCATGTCTGTATTACAGGCAGAAGCAGCGGATGCCTGTGCAATCTAATCACAGCCAACTTGAAAGGTCCTGAATGTGATTAGCACAGGAGAGGGAGGAAGGAATGTGGCATGTCGAGTGGCTCTGCCTCCCAGTGTGTGGACGCTCATCACACAAACAGATAACCAGGCACACTTTATCTTTTCTTTTTTTATACGTGCAGTTGGATTCAGAAGGAGTCAACACACACAGAGGTATTTCCGGGACTTAAAGGCTTCTGAAATTACTAAAAATTACTCATCTTTCCTGGAATGGAAACCCAAAAATGTCCTCACACTTGCAGAAAAACAGGGGAAAAGTTTATTTCCATTGACCAACTGAGCCACGTGAATTCTAAGAAAATTGAGTCAAGCACCTTTGGTATGTGGCTCTAAATCTGCCCCGCAACAGGGGAGATTTGTTGCTATAGTAACAATCACGCACTAACAAAATAGATTAAAATGTCTCCATCTTAATGTCAGTTTGATCACTGGAGATAGCTGCTGTAATGTGTTGTTTTAGTGTGTTAAACTCGCAGAAGAATGACAGGCTCCAGGACACTGTAAAGAAATAAGTGGCAGCTCTGTAATATGATAGCATAAGTATATAGGCCACAAAATAGAGGATGGTCAAATATTAGCTATCAAATGTAAGTCCCCAAGGTCTTCCAGTCTTTCCAGATGTCTATCAGAATGTGAAGCTGATATTGTGTCAGGTATTAGCAAAAGGTCGATTTAGAAAGACAGCAAATGGAGAGAAACCTGAGACAGACAGCTGATCACATGACCCCACTGTCTCCAACTGTGAAAACCTACATCTGTGTGTATGTGTGTGTATGTATGTATGTGTGTGTGTGTGTGTGTGTGTGTGTGTGTGTGTGTGTGTTATGACTGTGTTTGTACATGTGGGTCTATTAGTGTAATATGGAAGGGAGTATCTGTACGAGGTGTCCAGATTTTTTAGGCGTTTACATTGAAATTCCATTTTTATCTGAGATATGCTTCTCATTCGCTACCAGGATTAGAAGTATAGCCACACAACTAACCCATAAACACCCAAACATCCACTGTCGACCAAAACCAACTGCTGATTTAAACTGTTTAATACCTGCTGATCCACTAATCCTATCAATATATGTAAATAATTGGTGTAAAATACAGTTTATCATCTTTTCATGGTCATCAGATATGACCCATTTGGATGTTCAGAGGCTCCGTAGTTACCATGGAAACACCATCATTTTCTACAACATTGATTCACCACTAAAACCCATGGAGTTGGATCAGTGACAGTGGATGGACACTGGGTTTATGTTCCGTTAATGAGAGATTTTGGTGAAATTTGGTGAGATTTTGGTTGTTTTTATATAATAATTGAATTTACTCTGAGCTTTTTTTGGAACATCAATATGATCAGTAAATTAAATATAGGAAAATACATGATTTTCACCAAAAAAAAAACACAAAATACAGAGGATCATATTACAATAAATGGTGATAAATCATGTTAGAAAGGTTAAAAATAGAAAAAAAAAATCACTTGGGAACTGACACAAAAGTAACACTGGGTCTTTATGGGTTAAACACCAGAACATCACAACTCCACAATGATGTTTTTATGATTTATATATTTATATTACACTGTCATACGAGCCATTAAATGTTTTTGTTCTTTCTGTAGGATGTCATTGTTAATGTAGGAAAATGCATGTGCAGAGTTTTGATAAGAAAAGGAGAAGAAAATAAAGGATTTTTGGAGTTAATAGTTTTAACTTTACTACATCGTTCATACACTAACCATCCGAGACATCTCCAAATGGCAAGACTTATTTTTCAGGCTGAGTACAGGATGTTAAAATGCAGCGGAATAACATTTGCCAACAGTGATGAGAAGATGATGTAAAAGTCTGAGTGGATCATGTGAATCCTCAGTTTTACTTCGATGTCAGTGCAACATCATTAAACCAGAGAAGCAGGAAAGGTTTTTTTTTTTTTATTCCAACAGCCACTCATTTAGATTAATTAATGAGTTGCGTTAGTTGACGATATCCCTTGTGAAATGTAATGTATGTGAAAATATCCTCATTTACTTAAAGTGACTTTAACTGAATATCCAAGGCAAACAATGGTTAATTCAGAAGTCTAAGTGAAATCACATGCTGGTGTTCTCCACAATGATGCACTACAATTAGCTGTGACAGCTGTACTCGCACTTTTCCCCACTTGGCAACTGCAGATTTAGTTTCTCATCATGGGAAAAAATAAGTAATATGAAACTGACCCATATAAAGTCATAGATGATGAAGTTTAAACAAGATGTAAAAGAATATTGTCACACATCAAACATGGGAATAAACCAGTAAGAATCATCTGCATCTAACACTGTTTAAATACATACATTTAAAAGTCAAACCACAAGATAAAAACCAATACAATAAAGAAAAAGTAAAAAAGTCTGATATGATTTGTACTGAAGATAGATAAGCTTCACTGAATAAAGACTGGACTTAAACATGACACAAATGAACACAAGTAAGTACACACAGACAAATAAAGAACAGAAGCAGAAACACGTTCTTGTTTTCTCTCACACTCACAGAAAAGGCGTCTACCTTTGTCTTTCATGATAGCTGGTGTCTGCACATCTGCGGGAGCGCTCACTGCACTGGATCAAAGTGAGGAGAGGAACTAACTGGACTGCTGGTCCAAGGAAAAAGGGGTGGTCCACAAAAACACAGAGAGCGTGTGTTTGTATGTGTGTGTGTGTGTTTGTGTGTGTGTGTGTGTGTGTTTTCAGAGGGCTGTAGGAGTGGCATTAAGTGCTTTGTGGTTCTGAACCATGACCTCATCTGCACTGAGAGGGAGAGTGTTGGAGTATAAATACTTTTCAGTGAGCCGTAAACGTGGTCAGAATATAACTCACGCTGTAGTTTCACACAGTTAGATTGTGTAGAGTTACAGTTCCTACATTTCCCACAACCCACCAGCAAAATGATGATGGCATGAAAGAGAGTCAGAGTTGAAATGAACATTAGAGTTCACACAGAGTTTATCAGAGAACCAGAGCTTTTTATACTCACACAGTTTTTATATGCATATTTATTCTGTATTCTATAGTTTCTATATGATTATTTATTCTGTATTCTGTAGTTTTTATATGCATATTTTTTCTGTATTCTATAGTTTTGATATGCATATTTATTCTGTATTCTATAGTTTTGATATGCATATATATTCTGTATTGTATAGTTTTTAAATACATATTTATTCTATATTCTATAGTTTTTATATGCATATTTATTCTATCTGCTATAGTTTTTATATGCATATGTATTCTATCTTGTATATATTATCCTGTATATACAGTGCCTGTTTGTATTGCTGCTGCCTGCTGAACCAATTGCATCAAAATTTCATTTTTGATGAAAATCTGGAATGACAAATAAAGTCTATGTCTATGTCTATGTCTATGTCTATGTCTATGTAAGCACAATAATGACTACAAATGTGTCTAAAGCTCTCAGTTTATTAATGTAAACTGTATATTTGTGTAGTTTTTGCTATTTTTAATATTATATTTTATATATATTATAATATTTAATCACTGACTGAGGATGCACAAGTAATATTTGCATTAAGGAACAGGGAAGTTCAGTATTTTTTTTTCTCTGTAGATCCAGCAGTATGTAATAACTCATTCAACATACTATTTTTTTAACACATTTATTATTATACTTATGTAGACAAACTGATCCTTACCTGACATCTCTGCAGGTATACTGGCCAGCTTTTCACACAGAATGTAGTCGTTGGGGTTGAGGAAGGGAAGCTGATCCATCATGCATTGTTTAGGAATGAGGTAAAGAACCTCAGCAATGTGCCCATCCTCAATGATTGACATGCGTCTGACAGAGTTCTTCCTCTTGACCCGGTCCAGAACCACCATTTCATTGCTGTGACTGGTCCCGCAGATCTTGCCGAGACTGTTGAGGTTGAGAAGGTTGGACACGCTCATGTTGTCGAGACTTTCAGCCAAATACCTGAGGCTGCAGACTGAAACCATGCAGTGAACCTGAAGATGGGAGAGCCTTTTGTTGAATGTCAGGTGTTAAGATGCGGTGGAATTACTAACTCAGTGTGTATGCATGTGTGTGTGTTGTCCAACAGGCAGTCAAAGACTAACCCCTACCGTATGCCTCTTAAGAAGATTAAGTGTGGTATATTTTTAGGGTTTATCTTCACTGTAAACACAGGATCTGGGCTCTTGGAAGTCTTTATCAGGTAACCCTCTCCCAGTGTTCCAGTGACTTTGACTCTGCCATCATGAGTCACATCCCACCTGTGATCTTGAGTGACTGTGGGGGACTTCGCAGTGGATTAAGAGCTGTACTCACACATCATATCATCCAGTTATGCACACAGTTAAAATGACGACTGTTTTATTTAAAGCTCCAGTCGATGCTGACCGTGTCTGTGCAAGCCTGGCATTTTCTGTCTTATCATTGGATTATGCATGAGCACGAGGACAAAACACACAATTCATTTCCAGAAACCTTTCATTAACCCATACTGTACATGCCACTGATTTGTTTTTCTTCGTAATCTGTTGTTATTTACCATTGACTGACTTTTGACTTTTTAATGCTAAGCTTCAGAACAGATCCACATTTAACCTGGCAAACAGTCAGGGACAAAAGTTGGCAGATGAAGCTACATCTGTGGATCAATCATTGTAACAAAGTATTTGTAGAATGAAGAGACTCAAGCATTTGATACAAGAAATCAAGGTCAAACCAAATAAAAAAAAAAGAGTGAAGCAAACAGGATGTTCTGAACAGTCATGATGGCTTCATGTATAACTGACTCGTGATAGTTACAGAGGTGTAGACAGGAAGATATAAAAATAAAACTGCAAAATGTGTGTAAATGAGACTTAAATATGGGTTACAAAAGGATGATGGTACAATGAATGAGGCAGAAAGTCTGTACCATGACCAAATCCTCTGTTTTATATGTCAGTGTAGAAGTTTAAGCAAGTGGCTGCAGGGAAATAGAAGAAAAATACATGTAGAAACAACACAGGCAAGCTCCAAATACAAATCCACCAGAGCATCTGCAAGCAGGTGTGTGAGGAGCTCCACCTATTGGTGGTAATGTGTATTACATAAGTTAATTGCATGAAATAAAAAATAAATAAATAAAATTGGCCATCTTAAAATGTTAGTGTTTGTCATATTTAGAAAGCCTCTGAATATTAGTTTTACACTTTAAAAAGACTTTCTGAACAGTGTCTTGATTCCAGAAGGTTTTAACTAAGATTTGATGGGAATTTATTTACCCTTCAAACACACACTGAAGTCTGCATTAATGAACAGGATGTTTTTACTGTTACTTCAAAAATTATAATCAAAGAATTTGTCTGCAGCATGTCCTTTAAATATTTCCCTGAAAATCTGATATTGATTTTTAAATGTAAAGCACTTCGTGCTACATTTTCACTGTATTAAAAGTGCTATGTAAATAAAGATTGATTGATTAAAATGTAACTTTGAATGAAACTCTTAATGCACAAAAGAAGCAATGATCAAACTGTAAAAAAAAAAAAAAAGATTTTATTTTTGCTCTTCTGATTCAGAAATTCCCTTTGTCAAATACACATTCAGTCACCTCACACATACTGAGTTACAAATGTTTTACCACTTGATCAAAAATGAGTAAAGCAAAATATAACAAAACAGGTATTAATTTTTTTTGTCATGCATTTCAACATGTAAAAAAAAGGCAGATAACATGTGCACCACGTGTCCAAAGCCAACCGTGATATTTACACCCAAGTGTTGTATCAACATAATTATGGCATTTACACCTGAGAGAAAACTGTTTTGGCACA
Source organism: Sphaeramia orbicularis (assembly GCF_902148855.1). Taxonomy (NCBI): domain Eukaryota; kingdom Metazoa; phylum Chordata; class Actinopteri; order Kurtiformes; family Apogonidae; genus Sphaeramia; species Sphaeramia orbicularis. The sequence goes on along the minus strand of NC_043975.1, from coordinate 34,457,092 downwards.
TGTGGTTGACCTGTAAAAGGCTCCAGTTTATCCCACACCATCATCCCTTAACCGTTGGTGCCTAAACCTAAACTAAACTGTGCTGGTGCCTAAATGAAAATGCAACTGAAAACCAGAAAAAAACATTACAAACAGGAACCAACCTCCGGTGTCCTGCACAGGGCAAGTAATAGATTCAATCACCCAAAACACCACTGAGTCAGTACAGACTTATACTGTATGTAATAGCGTCATATTAAACTGTATTTTGTGGATGAACTTAGATATAAACACCAGAGTAGCCCCTACATCCAGGTGCAAATAAACACATAAAAATAAAAAATATCCAGTAACTTCAATAAGACCTGCAGAGGTCAACAGAAGAAGAGTTTCAGCTAAAAAAAAAAAAAAGTAAAATAATACTTAAAATGGTAGAATTTGTCATCTCACTGCATTTTTTTCCATTTAATTTGATTGTTTTGCTGAAAAATCTGAAACACTTATGGTACAATATTTATACTATTTAAAGGTTTTTTTGTGCCTAAGATTTTCACTCAACCATCTCCTGTAAAAACTAAATATACAATGAGGGGAACTGTTGTTAAATGCAGGATAAAATGTACATAAAAATTCAGGAGTTGATGGAACCGGAGCGGGGTGTTCCCTCCCCCTCATCCTCGTTTTGCTCTTCCTCTCCCTGGACGAGTGGCTCTCGGTCCGAGCTTCTCTCTGCCTGTGCTGACCTTTTGGTCGTCTTGTTCAAGGTCCCGCCCTGAAGAACAACAACATTTATTCAACACATTTTATGCACAGTCACACATTTATTTACATACTGTGCTGTATATATATGATCAGAGGTATCAAACCTGTCTGTGATCAACAATGTTCAGCAGCACTGAGGTGACGATGCAGCTGATTGTGTTCGCCAACATGAAGATCATCATCCTCTGCCAACGCCACAGTGGAATCTTCGTTTCACTAGCAAACAATTAAAAACAAAAACAGCAGCAGCGCAGGTAAGTAAAGAAAAAAACAAGTACAATATGGTCAAATTCTATTTTCAGTGTGTCCTACCTAGATTTAGTGCCTAGAATCTGTCCGACAACCAGGTTGGAGACCCCGATGCCAATCATCTGTATGGAGGTAGCGAGGCCCATGGCTGTCCCTAGGGTGGCCTGAGGGACCACCAAGGGAATAGATGGCCACATACTTGCCTGAAATAAAATACAGTGTAAATTCAGACACGCTATAGGATAATAGATTAATTTAATAATAATATATATAATGATAATAAATTAACATGTTCATTTTAGGATTAATTTAAAGAATAATTAACAGAAAAATTAAAGCAGTTATGTTTATCTTTTAGATTTAACTGGACTTGTTTTGCTCTTTTGAGAGCGTTTTGTTTCTCATCTAAGACACTCCTTTAGTTCTAATAGTTGATGGAGGATATAGGACCTATAAACCTGTGGGGGAAGTGGTCTGTGTAGGTGCTATTCCATAGGCTAATGAACTGAACTGTTCAGGTATTAGAAATTAAGAAGTCTCTTGGATGAGACACGAAATGTTTTCAAAAGAGAGAAAAAAGTCCAGTTGAACCTAGAAGAACGATGACCTCGACAAATAAGAACTTACACAGACATCTTGCAGTTATGTTTATTGGCAGCTGATTTATAACTAGTGTTGAACAGCCTTTCTTCCAGATTTGTGCAAAGTGTGGGTGTCTTTCTTTGTATTTTAGAACATAACCACAGTGAAACAATCTGAATTCATCATAGTTTTTACTTGTTTTTTTTTTTTTTTTAAATCATTTGAACTACTGTGGAAATTCAGTTTGCACTTGAATTAAAAAAAATATATTGTTTTTCCTTATCACTGATATTACTGTATACAGGACCTCATTTTCATTGCCTTGACACTGTAATATACAGAACTGGGTACTGGTCTTAATATTATCAAGTTAGGTTTTGAGAACCTTGATGTATGAATTTTTTAAATTGACAGAAGGAAAATCTGTGTTTATAAGGAAAAATAATGCAATTAAACAAATTATATTCATTTAAATACATTTCCTTTGTGTTGTCTCTACATTAATTGCATGATTTTTATGTTTAAAAATTTATTACTTCAAAGTTCAGTATTAACACCAGAAATGTGATTCATTACAGGCCAATCAACACAAATGATACACGGAAGGGAAACTACAGTATTACTAATCGGTCATATGTTTTGGTATCCATTACAAAAGGTCCTCCTGCATGTACGTTATCTACTGTAGTGATAAAAAACTGTGTGGTGGAGACTCACAGCTGCAAATGAGTAGGTGACTCCCAGCCATATGGTGGACACCAACGGAGGGACGAAGGTGAAGGCCAGGAGACCAAACACTGGCAGAGTGAGGACGGCACACGCGAAAGCAAAAATCCCACGCAGACCCGCATAATCCTGGAACACAATGAGACATAAAGAGATCATCATGTTACTCAAGTGATAGGTTTTGTTCTCTTCAGTCTAAGGTTTTAAGAACAGGTTAGAACACAGGCCCGTGGGACAAATCTAGCTCAGTGGGATGAATTTATAAAATACAAAATTTACACTGAAGATATTAACATTCAAGGTTGGCAAAATAATTTTAGTTCAGGGATCACATACAGACCAATTCAATCTCAAGTGGATCATACCAGTAAAATACAACCATACTAACATAAATAATGACGTAAACATAACATAATGACAATTTTTACCTGTGCCAGGAGGTATTGTGATCACTTTGCTTTGTGTGCATGCGTGTTTGTTTGTTAGCAAGATAACTCAAAAAGTTATGGATGGATTTTCATGAAATTTTCTGGAAATGTTGATACTGGCACAAGGAAGAAATGATTACATTTTGGTGGTGATCGGGGGGGTGGGGGCAGATCTCTCTTGGCGGATGTCTGCGCTCTCCGAGTGCTTTTCTTGTTCTTCTTTGTTTTAGTGTAAAAAAGTAAAGTTACATGGAAATGTTTACATGTACAGACTATACATTCAAAAAATGTGAATAACCTGAACAAATACAAGCAACCTGAAATGTCTTAAGAGAAGTCTGTCCGAATACAAACAATGGGGTGATCGCTCATTTCCTGTTGCTGCATCAAAACTGTGGACCATGCTGCCTCCTGACTTGCGAGTCCTCACTGACCTGCCCCTGTTCAAGTCCAGGTTAAAGACACTCCTGTTTAGACTGGCTTTTAACCCGTAGCACTGAAACACTATTAGGTTTTATTCTGTGGTCTTTTTTTAATCACTGTGTATTGTGGCCTATTGTTTTATGCATATTTATGGTATTTGACTAAACTGTCTTATAATTTAATCATGCTTTTAGATGTAAAGCACTTTGGTCTTCTTCATGTTGTTGTAAAGTGCTATATTAATAAACTTTGATTGATTGATTGATTGATTGAAGTAAGTGCAAATTTAACAATAATCTGCCTATTACTACAGGGTGGGGAAGCAAAATTTACAATGAACATTTAGTTGTTTTTTCTCAGCAGGCACTACGTCAATTGTTTTGAAACCAAACATGTATTGATGTCATAATCATACCTAACACTATTATCCATACCTTTTCAGAAACTTTTGCCCATATGAGTAATCAGGAAAGCAAACGTCAAAGAGTGTGTGATTTGCTGAATGCACTCGTCACACCAAAGGAGATTTCAAAAATAGTTGGAGTGTCCATAAAGACTGTTTATAATGGAAAGAAGAGAATGACTATGAGCAAAACTATTACGAGAAAGTCTGGAAGTGGAGGAAGCAACAAAAAACGTACCAAAGCTTTTATTAAAGCTCTCAAATCCAAAATCCTAAAGGATCCAACCAAATCCATGAGAAAAATGGCAGTTGAACTTGAGGTAGACAACAAGACTGTTAGAAATGCAGTAAAATATGATTTGAAGTTAAAATCTTACACAAGAACACCAAAAAACTTGTTGACAACAACAACAAATCCAACTTTAGCAATTTTTGGGAATCATGTTTATGGCCACCTTCTAGCCCAGATCTAAACCCTCTGGATTATGCTATTTGGGGCGTTTTAGAACATGCTACCAATAGAACATCACACAGCAATGTCGACTTTCTTAAAGATACTATTAAAGAACAGGAGAAGTTGTCACTCGAATATTTGAGGAACACTTGCGCAAGTTTCAGGAAGCATGTGAAGGCAGTTATTGAGAAAGAAGGAGGACACACAGAATAAAAACATTTTCTATTATGTAAATTTTCTTGTGGCAAATAAATTCTCATGACTTTCAATAAACTAATTGGTCATACACTGTCTTTCAATCCCTGCCTCAAAATATTGTAAATTTTGCTTCCCCACCCTGTAAATGTTTTGTGTATTTGTAGATGCACTGGATCTGTAAGTTGGAAATCACATGTGTAAATGATGAGCTGAGGCAAAATATTGCTACAATTTCACATATTTTTCTTAAGAAATTTCAGGTTATTCACATTTTTTAAAGGGTACTTTGTAGATGTAAACACTTTCATAATGTAATTTTACTTGTTTTATTCTTATTATTTTACTGATCCGAGCCACTTGAGATTATATTGAGCTGAATACCTGGGTTAGAAGGTGGATACAGGTGGATACAGGTACTTACTATGAGGATGCCCACGCTGGCTGACAAGACCAGTGAGCTGTCGTACACCGCCCCTGCAATGTAAGCCGCCTCCTTCTGGCTGTAGTCACTGTACTTGTCCTGAATGAACTTACTGGACAGGAAAATGACATGGAGAAAAAGTGACGATCCTTACTCTAGATTACCAACCTCTAGGCAACACTCACAGCCAAATTCTGCATGTGTAATATGTCAATAATATTTACCTGGCATCAGCGATGAAGGGGAAGATGCCATTGTAGAAAAACATAATGGTGAGAACCAGCAGCCAGTATCTGAGCGACAGGAGCTTCACATCTTGAATCCTCTATATATTCACACAAAAAGGCAACATTAAGCCACGCTGTGAATTCAGTCCTGTCAAGGTTTAACTAAGTGTGCTTTTACATTTAACTTGTTTGATCTGGACTTTTAAGTTTGATCTTAGATGTTAAAAATGAACCAAATAAACACCATGTTAGCATCAAATACACACGTGTCTGTAAACCAATGAATACAACATGTAGGGTGACATTACACATGTGTAACAGCAGGGTGTAGTATAACATCAAATGTGTTTAGTCACCTCCCATAAGTGCAATGCAGAAGCAAAAATGATCAGATCAAATGTAAAAAAAATAGGGAAAAAAAAAAAAAAAAGATTAGGAACCTTGGTTTGGGCTTCCAGGTGTGAAATGACCCAATGTAAACTGTACAATAAAACATCTGTTGCATTATTGTACTTTACAGTGGTGATAAATACTTTGCTTTCATACCACTTTGCGGGACTCTGCTTGGATGGTACCATCAAGACCAAGCTGCCTCATGCCGATCTTGTCCAGAGTGCTAACTATGATGGCAGATGTAAAGCCAAGCACACACAGTAGAGCACCTAAAAACACATCACAAGTTCCATGATAAACATCCCTTTCCTTAAAGGGGTCATATTTTGCTAGCCCACTTTTATTAGTCTTTGGTACATTTATTTGTGTATTTGGGGACCCTAATAGTTCATGAAGTTGGAATTTGAACCCTCCAGGTGCTGCAAAGCTATTTTTATATTCATTTCGCAAAAATCAAGTGGATTTCTACAACCTGTTTTAATTCCTGCTAAATTTGTTACGTCTATAACTAGTTACATCATGACATTTGCACATATAAGGTCAAGACTTCCGACGAACATTTCTCCAAGTACAACATAATTGTTTGTCAGCAGCAGCGGTTGTAGTAAAAACTGAAAATATGTCCAAACTTCAAGCCGATTACCTAAAATGTTCAGTTGTTGGTTGTATTAACAAACAGAGCAGCACAGTCAACAACCTGCAGGGGTTGGGGTATGGGTTATTTGCATTTAAAGGGCCAGCGCTCAAAATGACCTTTCTGGTGTCATTACTCAGAAATAGGGTTGACGATGGACCTGTGGTGTTTAACTAATGAAGAATTCAGACCCAAGCAGAGCATTTACAGTTTATGTAGGCCACAGGGAAATGTTTTAAAATGCATAATTCCATTTTAAAAAAGCAAAATATCACTCCTTTAAATGTGCTTTATATACCATTCCATTTTATTTAGTCATGCCATACACTAAGTTTTCATCCCAGAAGACGTACGCCGTGTCCATTTGTATCTCAGTTCTTTACCTACCTCCCCACAGCGTCCACTGCATGCCATAGCTTTCTTCAAATCTCTGAGTGAAAAAGAAGTTCAGGACTGAACCCAGGCGAGAGAAGGCCAGGGTCAGTCCGAAGGCCAATGCCAGCTCCTTCCCCTTGAACCAGAAGGCTGTGATGCGGTTCTGAACAACTAATAAAGGAAGGAGAGCATTATGAAAACCCCTCAGAGCTGAAAAGAGAATGCTTTAGAATTTAGCATAATGGCCTTACTGGTCAGTGATCCATTGCCTGATCCAAACAAGAGCCGGCCTGTGAGCATAAGTGGAAGCAGATAAGGAGTACCCTTGAAGTGGGAACCAAGGGCGAAGAGTGAAGAGCCCAAAACGCACAGGAATGAGAAAAGAAACACACCAACTGTATAGAAGAAAGAAAAATGGTGAGATTTGATCAGGATTTGATGAGATTTTTAACAGCTGTTTGTTTAAATACAATAGCAGATATGATATCTATAGACTTACAGCGGTTTCCCAGTTTATCAATGAGAAACCCTGCCATTATCACCACAACTGCATTCCTGTCGGAAGAAGAGAAACAAAACCCCTGTTGCATCTTTCTGATAAACCATGATTACAAATTCCTGCAGAGCATCACAGTCAGTGTTTGTAAATGCACTTACGTCCATGCATAGATAGCATAGAGGAGATTGTACTGCTGGGGAGTCATCCCCAGTCCCACCACACAGTCCACTGTCCCATTGATCACTGTCGCATTAGGACATGTCAGGTTCTGTCAGATGAGAAGAGACTGATGAACAAGACTAAAAAGTCAAGACAGCTATCAAGACAGAAGATAACGTTAAAGCTAAGGTCTCTTTTCAAAAGATGACAATCACCAAATTCTTGAGATGCTCTTCCCTTCAGCTCAGTACTCACCCCTTGGAACTGATCCTGCAAAACACTGGGGATGTCAAAGCAGAAATATGAGCCGAATGTCAGGAGGCAGTTGAAGAACAGCACCACGAAGCGATAGTATGCTGTCGAAATAAAGAGAAATAATTACACACATAACAGTAAATAACATCATATGCAGGATATTCACTAGGTTTCTGGGGGGCTTTGGTGCAGGGTGGAGCATTGTTCAGTGGTGGAGTGTTTCTTCAAAGAAAAAAGTTACTTGGGTAAAAATCTATGCACTTCTCATAATTTTGAGTTGATGTCACTTACAAATTTAGACATTACATATAGGAAATGCACAAATGAAGAAAGCACCACAGACTTTATAGATTGTGGCAGGTTTAGGTGAAGTGAAAACTGAATTTCTGCATAATTTTGGACTTGTTATTGTATTATTATTATTGCATTATTTAGAAAATAGCCTGATGACACAAATGTGCACCGGGATGGAGTCAAGATGTGATTCTAATTTTACAAATCCAAAACCAACCCCACTTTTAAAAACCAAAATTTCTAGAGATAAAACTAATTGTTGTATGTTATTGTATGTAATATGTTATATTAACGCTTTCCTGAGCTCAGGTGCAAATTAAAAACAATTAGTTGTGAGTTTGATAACAGTAGGTAAGCCCTGATATTGACCTTTTTTTTTTACCCACACCAAATTAACAGGGACCAGCAGGAGTACGACATAAAACTACTATTGCACAAAAAAGCAGTCAGCCTTACAGTTTATAAACATACTCCATGATGTTTGTGCACTAGTACTATGATATAAAACACATGACAACACTGATGAACATCTTTGACACAGAAGTCCACTGGTGTGTGTTGTTCATGATGTTATCCAGACAGATGCTTAATTCATATGTGGAATTTGTAACCAGGCATTTCAGTCATTTAGGAAATGATGGTAAAAATAAAATACAAACCAATGTAAAGACCTCAAGGTTAGTAAAACTTCCCGTCACATGAGGTTAGAATGAAATGCTGAGCTGGTCTTTTAGTGGCCCAGTTTTACACAGAAGTACAGGAAAGGTGACGAGACAGCGGTTTAGGAAAGTAGGAGGATATTCTCAAAAACAGACCATAATAGTCAGACTTGCCTTTCTCCGCCGGCTGTGCCATAGTGTTAGAGAAGGACCGAGGCTTCAAAAGAAGTCTGAAAAATCACATCATTCGGTGTTGTTTACGTGTAGACTATGACTAGCAGAGTTAGCCGGCTGCGCTGAGGTTCAGCTCTGGTACTGGGTCTATGGAGGATCCAAGCAGATCTACAAACCACCCGGATCAGGACGAGCAGTTATACTGACGAACCGGATGTTTTGGAAATCATCTTACGTCACTTCCGCCGTCCTTCCGCTTTGTAAAATTGAACTAATCCCCAGAATGAAACCGACACTGGTGTAAACATATGAGGTTGTGACAGCAGTGTGGTTTGGCACTGTGTGGGAATAAACAGATTTTATATTAATTTATGGAGTTGTTTTTTTTTTTTGTTTATAGTCTATCTGCCAATTTCCAATAAACAGTAGTAATAATTTGTAAATTACTCCAAATATTGTTTAGGCTGGAGGGTGGGGGCACGTGCAAATCTGTGGTCTAGTGATGTTCGATACCACTGATTTCCTTTCCGATCCGATAACAAGTAAAATTCAGGCTCGTATCGGCAATAGCGATCCGATACCGATATTTTGTTCAAATACACATAATGTCTGGAAAATCTAAAAAAAAAAAAGAAAAAAAAAAAAAAAGGTATTTCAAATCATAACTTCATAAAGAATACAAGAACGAGAATAATTATTGTTTAATTATTAAGAACTATTAGAAAAATGAAAATTTGCATATTAATTCACGTTACATGAACGTGTTAACATGAAACATGAAAATACTGTAACACTTCAACAAAAGCATCCAACATTGACACTTTCCCTCATTCACAAGTTTTAGAACAACAGCATATTTACCATTTTCCCCTTTATTCTGTTCTGTTTTCTGCTCAGAACATCTTCTGCCTTTGAAAAGACCCTCTCTGCTGTACAGAAGTGACAGTCATTCCCAGGACAATTAGGGTTCGGAAGGACTGACTGAGAAGTGTTGTACAGTACACACTTACCCAGGCAGAAGAAGAAGTAGTTCCCAGCAATCACGTGTCATTTGGACAAGATCTCAATAGTTTAGCTACTTTCCACTGTGTTCTTGGTGTACGTTACATCACATGACCGAAGTATCAAAGTATTGACGTTTTGATTAGTGAATCGATTCTAGAATGTGAAGTATCGGAGACATCAATATTTCAGTATCGACCTGCACATCACTACTGTGGACCTGTCACAGAGTTCCCTGGCCAAATATTGGTCAGTCTCTCAGGAGGCTTATATTTGAATCAGGGGATCCGTGTGTGGACCACTGCTGATGCCTGTCACTGACAAGTTCAAGTTCAAGTGATACTTACTTCCGGGTCAAAATCTTTTGCAAAGCAAAAAGTTTTGCTTGCAAGTTCAACTGAATATGATGGGCGGGACTTACATGAGCAGAAGGGGTGGATTTCTTTTGGTAGCTTGCTTCAGATTGACAGTGTGGTTGGTGCCTGGTCCTCCGGCCCACTTGAACACGGTGGGAACCACTCCGGTGCTGGTGCCGGGGCTCTGGTGCCCGGTTTGGCTCACTTGAACACAGTGGGAACATGGCTCCCACCATGTTCCCACTGTGTTCAAGTGAGCCGGAGGACCAGGCACCAACCACACTGTCAATCCGAAGCAAGCTACCAATAGAAATCCATCCGCTTGTGTAGGTCCCGCCCATCACGTTCAGTTGAATTTGCAAGCAAAACTTTTTGATTTGCAAAAGATTTAGATGTGCAAAACCTTTGGACTTGCAAACAAAACCTTTAAAATGACAAAATATTTTGGCCTGCAAGCAGAGGTTTCAGATTTGAAATGAAAGAAAATGAGAACACAATTGATTAAGCTTAAAAATCTTGAAACCTTCCTTTTTGTTTTCAAATCTTGATTTTTTGTTCAAAAACTGTATTTTTTATTTGCCTTTTTCCATTTGCTTGCATAATAAAGACACAAAATTATCTTCATATCTGTCTCCTTCATTCTTTGTAAGTGTTCTTTTCTAGTTGTAACTTGCAGTTACCCAGATTGTTTCTATGTTTATTCATCAGACATTTGATGTGCAGTCTATGGCTATAATTTATCTATGAAAAATAATTATGACAAATGTATCATAGAATAATGCAAACACACCCACAGATTACAGCGTAGCACTTCATTAACATGAAAAACTGGAGTTACAATGTTCAACTGAGCAGTTCCCAACTCAACTTTCTGTTCTCTCTTGCACTTCCTCTACAAATATTTTCAATTCATTTTCAATAAATCACTGAAAAACAGTTTCCTTTGTTTCATCTCAGTTTAGGCACACCAGGTCACAAGG